>NC_136058.1:197169690-197808940 GCF_964261635.1 Lissotriton helveticus | reverse complement strand
CCACGCTTGTTTTAAGGCAGACATATGTACTTCATAATTCGTTTTCAGTATCCGATGCTAACCATACATTTTTGGTAGAACAGTGTGTGACTAGGGCGTAAATGCATATGGCAGGTTAGAATTGCACAACACCTGGCTAACAGATAAAGTAACCAGATGACGACGCACACCAAGCAGTGTCCCTCTAGACCTCCACAAAGTCGAAGAGCAGGAAGGACAAATAAGAGGTAATAGTTTCACATTCATATCATTTTCATTTGACTCGACAGCCGCCAGAGCTGAGGAGCCACGCTGCCTGCAGTTTATTATTGCCACGATATTCGCTTTGCATTTAGATGCAGAACTTTGTAGACCAGCTCGAGGCTCTATAAAATATAGGGCAGAGGGAAAGAAAAAAACAAATGCATTCCACCGAAGAGTATAAATCAAAACAATCAATGCAGAAATCTTTCCAAAACCAGGGTGTTTGCGCTATTTTATACTGTTCAAGAAATCGCAGTCACAAAATCAAAACCGTGAGGTTTGCCCCTGTAGAGAGAAGTCACCAGACAAATAACTACAATAACGCCAATACATGCACAAATGCCACTAAATAGGGTGATGCCAATCCCTAACTCTATCAGTAGAAATATATTGACCACCTCTCTTTAAACACTTGGGGGCATATTAGCAAGAAGCTCATTAAAATTATCGCCGTTTTAGCGGCAGGAAACTGCCACTAAAGCGGCAATAATGGGCTTGATAATATGTGCTATAGAACTCCTATAGAAGCCCAGGTTAGATTTTTTGAACATCTAACCTGGGTTTAAATTGGAATTCTATAGCGCATCTTATTAAGCCCATTGTCGCCGCTTTAGCTGCAGTTTCCTGCCGCTAAAACTGTGATCATTTTAACGAGCTTCTTGCTAATATGGCCCTTGGTTCGTATTACAGAACGTGCACCAAGTTCACCAACCCAACACATTCAGCTTTATGCAAGTTCTGTGCATTAGGGGCTCGTGGGTAGCACAATGAGCCCGCATTTCTTTTCGCTAATAAACCAAGGGACAGAAAGGGAGGGTTCCCCAGGGCAGGATTAGAGAGGTGGGGTGGGAAGGTGGTGGGGGGAAGGGGCACGGGCAGAGAGCAGTGGGTTAAAAAAAAAGTCCTCAGTCAGGAGAGTTTTTTTGAGCCAGCGATGAAGCAGGAGGTGGAAATTAGAGAGGACGTATGATGGCCAACATTGATATACTCACATGGAATGTGAATGGCCTTAGGTCAAGATCTAGACAGAGAGTAGTGCTGAGGTATCTGGAAGAAAATCAGGTGCAAATCATGGTGCTACAGGAGACACATTTGTTAGCAGGCGAGAGTAAGGAATTGTTCAGCAGGTGTTGCTGGGTTTAGAATTCTTTAGTCTTTGATCAAGCACAATGCTGAAAGGGTGTTGCAATTTTAATTAGAAGGGGCAGAGGGATCGAGATTAAGTTCTCAAGTACGGATAGTTCCGGCAGATGGGTCTTAGCTGGTATGAAATGGGCGTATTGTGAATTTATATGTGTCGGTTTCTATGGCCCCAATGAGGATGATCCACAGCACATTATAGAGTTGAAACTAAGATTAGTTGACATATCAGCCCCAGTGATTGTGGGGGGGGGGATTCTAATACCATGTTAGATCCTAGACTGGACTGATCCACACAAACAGATAGTGACCTGGTGCCTAGAACGAGACATGCCCTGAAAAAAATGATGCAGGATCTTGGGTTAGTGGACGCTTGGAGCTATCTGAGAGGGAAGGCGAGAGGCTATACCTACCACAGCAATATCTCCACTTTTCTAGATTGGACTATTTTTTAGTTGAAAGATGCTTAGCGCCCAATACTGAACAGTTCATACACCATCCAGCTCACATTTCGAATCACTCAGCGGTCACTATGACATTACAGGCCCCAGGAATATAGCCGAATAGTAGGTGGACAATAAAACGCGCTCTTCTCTTAGATGAGGAGGTGGTGCTCACCTTAAAAAAGGCCACATCAGAATACTTTTTGATCAATAAAGACACTGCCTCCCCCGAAATAGTGTGGGATACTTTTAAAGCATATACACAGGGGTTTTAAAAAATCTCGGATGTGCTAAAGGAAGAGAAGAGATGGCTGAATTAGTAGGTATGGAAAGAGAAGTGGGTAACCTTGAGGCAGTTTTGCAATCTGTAAGTGAAGGCGAAGAAAGGGAGGTGATGGTAAGAAGACTAGAAGCAGCCCAATTGAATTATAAGCTCAAGTTGGAGTCAAAGTGTTAGGCAAGGTCGCAGGCAGTGAATGTGAGGGAATTTGAATACAGGAAGAAAGCTGGGGCTCTGGTGGCCTAGAAGGCCAGGGTTGAAAGAACCAGGAATTTGATTAATGAGCTGAGGGGACTTTCTGGGGAGGTGTTTGACAACTGGGAAGGAATGCTGAATCATGTTGTCACACTTTTCTCTCAGCTCTATAGTGAAGACACTATTCCGGAACCCCGGCGGCTTAAAGACGGGTTGAGGGCAATTAGCCTCCCTGTATTGACTAGCGAAGGGGAAGAGAGTTTGGAAGCCCCAATCACCCAGGAAGACATCAGGGAGGGGCAATTAAGAGAACTAAGAATGTGAAGGCTGCTGGCTTGGATACCATCCCCTCAGAAGTCTATAAATTATCAATAGAGGAAGTCCTCCAAGTTTGGGAGCACCTGTTTAATAAGGTCTATACGGGGAAGATGCAGGTTCCAGAATCATGGAAAGAAGCCTCCATAGTTCTGATCCTAAAACCAGCCAAAGACCCCAGGAAAACAGAGTCATACCAAACGATTTCCCTCCTGAATGCGGACCATAAGATCTTTGTCGGCAATCTGGCGGGGAGACTGGCTAAATTGGCACCCCAACTTATCCATCCTGATCAAAAAGGATGTATCATTGGGAGTCTGATCCATGTACTGACCCAGCAATTAATTGGTAGCATAGATCTGGCTACATCAAGGTTGTACCCCTGGCGGTAGTTACATGGGATGTGGCCAAGGTTTTCGACTGTGTTTGTTGGGTCAACTTATGGGAAGTGTTGGAGGCTATGGGGTTTGGTCCATGCTTTATAACAACACTAAAGGCTTTATATGATCGTACAACAGCTAAGATTATTATTGGCTCTCTCACTAAAAGTTTCCCGAGTTTTATTGGAACTCATCAGGGTTGCCCCGTTTCACCATTATGGTTCAATATTTATATTGAACCATTCGCCCAGATGTTGCATCGGGATGATCAGGTAATTGCTTTGAGTTCAGGTACATATAGAAAGAAAATCGCATTATTTGTGGATGATCTCGTAATCTTTACGGCAGACCCGGTTCTAACTATTCCCAGGGTGAAAGTCTTAGTTAAAGAGATCAGGGCACTATCCGGTTATTCATTAAACATCGCTAAAACTGGGATATTGTGTTGGAATGTCTCAGACTGGAAAAGAAATGTTCAGAGAGATATTAGATATCTTGGAATCTGTATCATCAACTCACTGGAGGGAATGTCCTAGTTTAATCTAGAGAGGATTGCAAAAGAAATCGACAAATCACTCGCCAGGTGGAAGAATCTCCCCCTGTCACTGTACAGGAGAGTACATTTAATTAAAATGGTGATATTGCCTAAATTGACGTATCTTTTCAATTGCTCTTACGTTTCCTAAAGATATGATTGATGAGCTACAGGGGAAAATAGTTAGTTTTGTGTGGGTATCTAAGGGAGTTAGGCTCGCCTGGAAGAAACTGAGGCACAAGCTGGAGAAAGGCGGGTTGACTTGGCAACTATCCTTAAAACGACTTTATAAGGTGTTTAAACCAGCTAACATGAAAAGCAATCACTTCTTCACAATTAACTGGCTTTTCTAGACCCCTCAGAACCTTACAAAGTTTGTATTAGCTCCAACTCCAAGATGTTATAGATGCTGTATGCAAAGCGCCAACGATCTACATAAGATTGTGAATTCCTAAAATTACAGGAGTATTGGCATACTGTTGAGAACGTAATCAATGATATTTTGCAGGTCAATATAAAAATGAGTTTAACATTGATACTGATAGGGCTGGAAGATCAGCCTATTCAGCCCCACTCTGCAAATAGACGAGATCTACTTTTTTATATGATGCTCCTTGCCAGGAGAGAGATCTATAAGAGATGGAAAGCATGGGGTTTGACTGGCTCCAGGTGGTTAAAACTATTTGCAAAATGGACACTGGTATTGAGGGAGGCCCATGTAGTAGGATCTGGGACGATTATTTGAGCTGGTGCCGAATAGTAAGAACTTAATGGTGTCGTCCTATGATTACACTTGCCTGAAACCAGTAACCAGGCAACTGGACGGACTGGATCGCTGGGCTAGATGTTTAATTGCAAATTACCTGAGACGGAACAGGTCGGGTACCAGTCTTGACTTTGCAAACACTGATGATACGAGGACATAAAAAAAAAAAACGAGGGCCACATTTGTCAAGGGCTTGCGTTGCCCTTACATCATTCAAGGTGACACTAGGACAATGGAAGCCCTTAAGTGAGATTTACCACCTTGCGTGGCTCCGGGTGGCATAGTAAATCAGGAGTAATGCAAGTCAGCACAAGTCACTGCCTTGCGTTACTCTGCCCTGTGAAGACGATTCATGGGTGGAGCCTGGGTGTTCCATCGCTCCCCCCCATGATCATTCCTAGATTTCCTTACACAAGTAAACCTTGGAATGTGTAAAAATGATGGGCCTCATTTACAAGAAACATCCGCAACGCGCCACCGCAATCCCTTTGGCATGCCATGCTGCAGCACTTTCAAAGCACAGGGATGCGTCATACCTACAAAGATATGACGGATCCCTTTGCTCGCCCCTGAGTTAGTGCACAATTATCTGCCATGCGCTGACGCAGGCACCCTTGCACAGTGGTCCCTTCCTGCACATAAACAATCTGAAATGGCATTTTTCAACTTCTATGTGTGCTGCATTAGCATACATAGAACTTGTAAAACGTAATTTCTTTAAATGATTGTTTATTTGCAGGATGGGACATCTTCCTGCACACAAACAATCATAAGAGGTGATTTCTTCGTTCTATGTGTGCTGCAGAAGACAGCACGCATAGAAAGAGGAAAAAATACAAGGAGAAATGAATACATTTCTCATCATTGCGCCTCCCTACGCATACCCTTCATTCAATCGCATTTCCAGGTTTACGATTTCTCGTAAAACTGGAAATGTGTCAGGTTCCATGGATGTAGCCTGGAAACACTCACAGCCGCCCCCATGGAACGCCCTTTCACACATGTAAAGGGCCATATTTAAAAGGACAGGAAAAGCCAAGCAGGGTGGCTTTTCCTTTTCTTGTAAATATAGGGCAGCAAAATGTGCGCCAGTTTGTAACAAAAAGTGATGCACCGGCGGCGCAAGGGGCCTGCAAATTAGCCCTGCTATGCTTTCCCATGAGAGGCATTTCAAGGAGAAATATGTTTGTTTCTCCTCATTGTTTTCCTCTTTCTTCGTGGGCTGCATTCTGCAGCACTTTGTGCTGGCAGGTAGCTTTTCTTTCACAAAAACAATTCTCCTTGTAATGCAGGCACCATTGCACCATGGTTCAAGGGTGCCTACGTTGACACTACGCCGTCTCAAGTGTGCCAGCGTTATTTGCAAACAGAAGTGCGCCATATTTTAGTAGATATGGTGCATTTCTGCTCTCACCCTTTCATATACTGCAGCAGGGCAGTTGCCTTGCTGCACTGCGTTGCGTGAAAGATTAATAAATCCGGCGCTGAGAGCAGTACAGCGTTTTATTCGCCAGCTGAGTATGCAGGAAATGCAAAAACAACAGCTGATGGACAGAACGCAGAACAATGTCATACATTCACCCTAAGACAGAGATCTGGGCCTAAATCCATTGTTTTTTTGCTCACCATGCCATTCCAATTTGAACCCAGCCATATGCAAATCAGTCTTAACTCTGTGCCTCATGGGAGCAGTCCAGCCCGACCTGCCAAGCCAGTTCCTCCCTGGACTGGAAACAAGCGTCCTAGGACCGGTTTCACGGTTTCACCCCTCTTCAGCCAGGATAGCTTGATTCCAGTGGCATGGAGAGCACGAGACTCACATCTGGGCATACCCGTCCCACTCGGGGTGACAAATGCAAAAACAACAGTTGATGGACAGAATGCAGAACATTGTCATACATTCACCTCAGTACAGAGATCTGGGCCTAAATCCATTGTTTTTTTGCTCACCATGCCATTCCAATTTGAACCCAGCCATATGCAAATCAGTCTTAACTCTGTGCCTCATGGGAGCAGTCCAGCCCGACCTGCCAAGCCAGTTCCTCCCTGGACTGGAAACAAGCGTCCTAGGACCGGTTTCAGGGTTTCACCCCTCTTCAGCCAGGATAGCTTGATTCCAGTGGCATGGAGAGCACGAGACTCACATCTGGGCATACCCGTCCCACTCGGGGTGACAAATGCAAAAACAACAGTTGATGGACAGAATGCAGAACATTGTCATACATTCACCTCAGTACAGAGATCTGGCCCTAAATCCATCATTGTTTTGCTCACCATGCCATTCCAATTTGAACCCAGCCATATGCAAATCAGTTTTGACTCTGTGCCTCATGGGAACAGTTCAGCCCGAACTGCCAAGCCAGGTCCTCCCTGGACTGGAAACAAGCATCTTAGGACCGGTTTCGGGGTTTTACCCCTCTTCAGCCAGGATAGCTTGATTCCAGTGGCATGGAGACCAGGAGACCCACGTCTGGGCATACCCATCCCACTCGGGGTGACAAATGCAAAAACAAAAGTTGATGGACAGAATGCAGAACAATGTCATACATTCACCACAGTACAGAGATCTCATACATGTTTACTTGGTTTGCCCTAAGTTGGCAGGGTATGCCCAGACGCCTAGTATGTGTAACAACGTACAATCCCGTTTCAAATAAAATTCAGAACATCATCAGAAAGAAATGGGCTATCCTTAACAGCGGGAGCCGAAGATGAGAGCCCCAACTCTTCGCATACAAATGTAGCAGAAACCTGAGGAACAACCTGGTACACTCAAAAACCTCCAAAGATGCCACTGACAATCAAATGACCCTGTGGAGCCAACCCAAACCAACGGGCCACTACCCATGCGGGAATTGTGTGTGCTGCCAGTTAACTACCATCACCAAAAAAGTGGACATCGGCACAGGAAACCCCTGGAGGCTTAAAAACTTTAGCAACTGCAACACTGAGTGCGTAGTCCATCTGCTTTCCTGCCTGTGCAATCTGAAATACGTCGGTATGAAGACTAGGAAAGTGAAAGTACGGGTTAGTGAACACCACAGTACAATCCGGTGTAAAAAGACAAACACAAAACTTACGAAACATTTCACTGACAAAGGCCACAGGGACCAGGATCTCAGGTGGGTCCTACTAGAGGTCATGAATAAACAGGCTGACACCTCCAGACAGTTACACATCCGAGAACAACGTTGGGTATACAGACTCCGCAGCTGGGAGAGAGGCCTTAACGATGAAATTCCATGCCTGCAACTTGCAAAATAATTCCACACCATTATATACCAATGACACCCTGAGAGTTCGCGCTATGCTGTACAGGATCTCTTTCATATGCCACTCTGCGAGTAATGAACAATGAATGCAGGTGCATTTGAGCACAAAGACTTCTCCATCTCATTGAGGTGAACATTCCACCACTGACCACACTGAGGTGGTAGGGTCCTCGGGCACCACGGGCATTTTTAGGAATCATACCTGTAGTGAGGGAATATGCTTGAATCTCCTTTAAACAAGTATCCCCTCCTTTGATAAATCCATGGGCAAATGCAATACGGCAAAATGATGGTTCTAGAGTGGGCAACGTGTGAACATAGAACAAGGGTACACCTATACATGGGCCCTTTTACACTTGGTCCTTCCCATGTAGTTCCATACATCTTATAGCGATATGGGTGAGACAGCGTCACTTTGCAAGACATGCTTTGGAGTGGCACTTAACATAGCGTGGTAATCGTTTGACTGGCATGCGTTTATATTTATATATCACTGCGCATGCATAATAACGCCGACAGGGCTTTTACCGGACCCGTAATCAGCACTCCGTTTTTCGAGTTAGCGCGCAGGAGCACCACGTGGGCACTATTTACTCGCGCATGGGCGGGCACCTCCCCAGCTACCAGCGCATGAATTATCTTCACACCAGCAGCAGTATTAACATGCACGGGGTAGAGCCACTGCTTATTAGACCTCTCCGGTACCTACAATAGAGAGCATATGAGGCAAACCATCCCGTGAATAACGACAAGCGCGGTGATGGGTCACTTCAGATTTCTGCCAACTAACCAATGCGCTCAGTCGTACGCTGACACGCCTGTACTCAGGCGGTCAGGCGCCCATGAGTAGGACACAGGAAACACACCTGATGGATCCACTTAACACTCGTTAATGAACTAATTAATCACTTTACTTTAGTATATATACCCCCCTGGTTTCCCATCACTTGCCATCGACGGGGAGACCAAGAGGACGCCTCTGGGAAGAACGGCTGGAAGCACTGAAGCAAGACAGTAAGAGTGTCCCACACTTTGAGACACTGAGGTAATGGAGTTCTGCCTGACTGTAAGTCTAATTTTGGCCAATAGTTTGAGTTGGAATTCAGACCTGCTCACTTCTTGTGTCATTTTATACTTCTCATTTCTAGAAAGTCAAAGTAGGTCCTTCCACCTCTGCCTTCCTATGGAGCAAGTAGGATAGAATATAGGGTAAGGATTGGTATTTTACCAATTTTCTTTTATTTGGTTGCAAGGATACACGTGTACATGTCATGTGTCTCATAAGGAGCACACCACGCGCGCAATAGGCGCCGTTTGAATGGTACAATGTGCTAACTACCTACATACTCACACACTTTGGTTTGTATGTTGTCTTATTTTTATTTGTGTTTCCTTTTCTACAGAGTCACTTTCATGGGTACTACCCCAAGAGGGATCATTTTAAACAACAGCCCCCTCCCGCACTAGAGGCAGCTTCATCCTTTCTGACACTAGGAGTGAGAAGGTGGACCCTTAGGTAGTATCCTCCCCTTTGGTCCTGAAGAATTCTATGTACCCTCCGGGTATATAAGAGCAGAAACATGTCGACCTTATATAACATGGTGAAGGGAGAATAACGTCCCACATAACCGGTCACTTCTTTTAATCACCATACTTTTGCTTCCCGAATATACATAGGATATGGACAAAGGTAATGGTTTTTAATTCACTTTTCACTCTCCCACGGCCATCAGTTAGCTTTTGAAGTGTATCCCTGTCTCCAGGTGTATGCCCGCCCTCTATCAAACCAAGTTTTTAGAGGGCGAGGACAGCCGATGATAAAGCATGACACCGGTCGGTGTGTGAGCCCAGTCCGTAGCTTTTTATGAGATGCCCCCAATGGCACCGCATCTCTCCCTAACTCTGTAGATACGTATAGGAACACATTCTAGGGGCAGCCAACTTTTGTGAATTCATAGTAGAGTGGAGGCTGGCTTGCCCCATAGCCCCAAGCAATGAGTAAGTGTGTGGGGAAGCATCAAAACAAGCATTGGCACATGCAATGGTAGCACATCGGAACAAGACACACAGGAAGAAGCCAGCAGGGGTGGCTAAAGAAGGCAGAGAGTTGGAAAGTAGCCCCTCATGAAGTTCAATGAAAGTATTCAAGTGTAGCTGGTAGGATATACCCAAGCAACTAGTAGCGTTAAGTGAGAGATGGAAACTTCACTGGACAGCACCAATATGTGATTGACAGTGTCTCAAGCCAATGGCTGAAAGAGGCTAGTCTTAAAAAGTCAAGGGTTGAAAGAGGCCAACCAAAGCCCACTTCATGTATTTTATTAGCTAAAGGTCTGTGTTAGACTTTTCAGCCTTACGGTGGTCTTCCCCCAAATGTATTGCTTCTCTCCTCCTGTTTCTCTGAATTCATTTTTGTTGGCATGAGGCCTCTGAGCACTTTGCCACTGTTAACTGGTGCTAAAGTGCTTGTGCTCTCTCCTTTAAACATGGTCAAATTGGCTTACGCCGAAATAACACTTTGGGCATAAATTAAATGCTACTAAATGGATCTGCAGCACTTATTGTGCAGCCCACTTAAGTAACCTTTTTGAACATGTCTCAGGCCTGCCAATGCAGCCTGTGGATGCAGTTTTAAACTGCCATTTTAACCTCGCAAAATAAACCTCTTGCCAGCCCTATACCTGCCTTTTTCAATACATATAAGTCACCCCTAGTGTAGTCTCTAAACAGCCCATAAAGCAGGGTGCATTGTATGTAAAATGTTGGGCATTTACTTTTAAGTTTTACATGTCCTAGTAGTGAACATCTCCTCAATTCATTTTTCACTACTGCAAGGACTACCTCTGCTTTAGGATAAAATGTGGTTACCTTATAAATTTAATAAGTGATCATTTTTGATTGGGAGGTAGTGGGAAAGTCATTCTTGGTATCTCATGAATTGTAGTCTAAACCCCTCTTTATTGGTAATGTTGGAGTTTACTTCAAATTCAAAAAATGACACTTTTAGAAAATAGGTACTTTCTTGTCCTAACCATTTGGTGCCTATAACCTGTTCCTGAGTCCCAAGACTAGGTATAGTTGGCAGTTGGCCTTTGTGTATTCCTCCCAGACAGCATCACAATAGAGGGTCTGGGTGCTGGCAGGATGGTGGGGGGTTAGAGCTGTCACCTACCACGCTTTCACTTCAAAGACACTAGGCCAGCTCAAACACAAAGAACTTCAATCCAAATCTTTAAAATTGCCCAACCCGAGTTCGATTGATTGGATTTCTTCTCATTTTGGTCTCAAATAATTTATTAAATTTACTCTCCTTTTCTTAATTATGTGTGAGATTTACTTGTGTTGTATTTTGACTTCATTATTGTCTAAGTGCCTCATCAATACCTTACACATTGCCTCTAAGTTAAGCTTAACTGCTTTTGTGCCAAAAACCAGAGGCTTGAATACTGGTTAGTTTAGTGAATTTTTTTTTTCCCCCGGACAGGATTGTGGTTGTTTCTTGAGTAAGGTTTCACCCCTTCACCAAAACCCACATTTCTTACTGTCTGTTTGACAGATTGCTGTTAAGTTCACATAAAAAAAAGGCTCCTTCAAGTGGTTGGCCATTTTGTAAACCACTTGAAGGTGTGATCCACTTTGTTGTCAAAGGGCTGGGGGGGTGACTACCGGAAACCATTAACCCTTCAGCACCCAGCAACCTGAGAGGAAGTAGCGAGAGACTTGAGTATTGGACTCAATCCAACCATGAGAGATGATACTACCCATATCAGCAAAGGCTGAGGAGAGCCACCAATCACACACCGTTGTAGAAGTTGAAAGGGTGCAGAAGGAATATTGCAGGTAGGTACACCACAAATAATTGTGTCCCTGATTGTCTTCTTATGCCTCATTTAATGTATAAGTGCGCACTACATAACTATGTACTAGGTGCTTATATTACACATGGTACCTGAAAATTGATTCATTTGTACATTATAACTTCTTTCCTCTGCAATGCAACATGAAATGTGTTACATTTGCATCTCTCCGAAGTGAGAAAGTTTTAATTAACAAGAAGCATTATGCTTCATGCACAGATCGTAAAGTAAAATGTCACTGGAAATTCCTTTTGACTAATAATCATTCTATTGAATTTTATGTACTTCAATTGCAGCACCTGTTCGCAGGCAGTCATTTATCGCCTGAAAAAAAAGGTGCTACAAGTACCTGGCACCTTAATCATACATATAGTGCACAAATACATGGACACAGGAGCAAAAGAGGGAGGGCCCTCATTCACCCATCACCAGACTGACAAGTGATGTAAGTAGTCCCAAAACAGCAATGCTGTCCAGAACTATTCTAGTAGGATGAACATATGCAGCCAATCACACTGCTGCTACAGAAGGGTTCTCTGCCACAATATTGTGGTAAAAAACATTATTGCCAAAAATATTGTGTCAAAAATACCATTTACCACAATATTGTGCTACCATACTTAAAATGAAAAGCACCAAAATATCTTAAAAAACATGTTGTTGACACTAATATCGTCCAAAAACATCGATTTTTTTAATATATATATAAAATTGTTAAATCAGTAAATATATATATATATATATATATATATATATATATATATTATCTATTGGTGGCGCCAGAAGGTAGTTATAGTTAAAACCAAAGTTTCCGTAAGAAAGCGTTTTTTGTTTTGCCAATAACTGTTGGCCCACTTGATGAATCTCTAAGAAATTTGCACAACCCTTACCGTTTTTAGTTCAGCTGCTGTGTTGAAGGTGTAGAGGTTATCCATCAAGCAGAGGCGGAGAAAAAAGGGGGGTTCCAAAATGTGTTTTCCCCATGTTATAACTATGGAGATTTTTAATTTTTTTAATACGACTACAGCCCAAACTGCTAACGGAATTACAGCAAATTTGGCAAAAAGCCAATTGTTTGTCCAGAAGGTGTGCTTTTTGTGGTTTGGTGTAAATCTATTTAGCAGTTTTAGACAAATGAAAGTTTAAAAAATATAGCTATCTGGGGATGCAAGTCCTTGCAGTGGACTTGTGGATCCAACTAAAATTTGATTGGATGTCAACACTTCAACCAGGTAGTGTTGGCAGCCATCTTGAGACTCAGAAAAAAAGAATAAAAAAGAAAAGGGGGCAGCCTAGGAATACCCTGAACCCCCAGATATGGTGGGGGGTTAATAGCTTTCTTTAAAAATGTTGCCGCGGGTGGATCCGCAGATACATTTTTTTTTTTTAAATGAAGTGTCGTCTCCAGCGCTTGGTTAAATATAGCCCAGGGCCAGGGGGCAAGTTTATACAGTATTGTGGGGGTGCTCATACAACACCCCCTGCAGCCTGGTGATTGCCTTTTCCCTGCGGCAAACATATTGAAAGAGATGCAGGGAGACCACTGCCATTGTTTTAGATAATAGTGAACTGCTCCGGAGCTGCTGGTAAGGCTGGAATTCCAGTGAAAGATTTCTTCTGACGATAAATGTGTTCCTGCATTGTACCATTGTGTCTATTCCACTGATGGGCATTTCTGGCCAAGATACAAGGATGCTAGATTAAAGAAGAGTGAGAGTAGATGCTCTCATTAATTCAGAATACTTCAGTTGTATCCTTTCAGGGATTTTTCTTCCCGATCATGTCAGGCTAGCCTTTCCTCTTCATCCCACCATTGATATGACCCATGTTGCAGGAAGAAGAACTGGCAAATGTGTTTGCTATTTCAGCAGTGTGTGTGAAATACTTTTGATTGGTGGTGGCACAGTTCTATTTGTAACTTCAGGTTGAGTAAGGGACTAGATGATTGACTACAGTCTGGCTCATTGTTACCCTCATGCCTGTCATTAGTTTATCTACCTACTTCAGGTGATCATTGAGTCAACTTTGAACTTTGAGGTGTCAAGTGATCACACCGCTTCTCTATTTTCTGTCTCTTTCTCTATTTTTCACCTCAGTCAATATTACTGTGACCCACAGAAGATCTGGAGACTGTAGATTTGAAACCAGTGGATTAATTTCAAGTGATATGCCCTAGCCTTGCTAGAAAGAAAACAGTAGCAAAATAAGTCTACCATTCATGTTGGTTTCTTTGTAGAGGTGATATGGTCTGGAAGTTTAGGATGGACTGTCCTTTTTCGGGGCTGTTCCAAGATGGATTTGTATTAAGTTGGTCCGTACAGTGGCACAGTAATCAAAAGAACAAGGACCTGATTCAGTCCTTAATAATGGCCAGTGGCTGAGATTAATTAAAAGCTTTTCATGTATAATTTCTTTATTCTGCATATTAACCAACAGCACTGAACACCATCAGCACCACCACCCAGTAGCCCATCTTGTCCTTCATTACCACAGGGGTGCAGAACATATAGTCATTCTACCTCAGCGTATGCTTTTGTGGGTGCGGTTGCCAATAGGCGTAATTATGATAGGGCCTTTGACCCTACAATATTCAGTATTGCACGTGTTTGTGTGTGTGTTTGTATGTCAGTATGCTTAGCACACACTGTGAGAGCTGGACTTGTCCTCACTGTCTTGGTTAACCCTGACAATTCCAGACAAACACAATTTCTCTGAGGACCAGTGTGGTAGAGGGACAGGTACCCATAGTGTGCATATGTACATTCGAGCGAGTTCACCAAAAGGCGCAGTTATATTGCCTTATAACCTACCCCAATATCAAGGTGTGCATGGAGTTAAAATAGCAAATCCACACTCCAGTATGGTCAATGACTGGTCTGTGTTTGTGTGACTGTGTGTGTGAGTATGCAGGTAAACCATTGACATTAATCTAATGAAGAACACATGTTGATTAATTGCCTCAAGCACCGACACAGGAAAGTGGATGGGTTGTATACAGGAGGTTTTTTATTGCTTTCTCCTACAACAAGCTGAGGAAATGACAACAACAACAATAAAGCTAAGGTTCCAACACATATAAACCGGATATGACTAATGGCAATTAATATCACTTCTCCTGCATCTTGGAATACTGACTACTAAACGAGGAGCTTAATGTAGAATATATTGGTACGTGAATGCACATAGAGTATCAGCAGCATTTCATCAACCACCCAGAAACAGTAATCATAAAATGTGCTTTGTGTTGATATTGAGTACACAGAATTGCAGAGGTTTAAGGTTGATGACTGCAGAAATTCTGCCTTATGTGAATTAGGCTAACGTAGCCTCTGTCATCCGTTTTTGGTGTGACATTGCACTTCACCACGTGACTAGCTTTGCTGTTTCATTCTCTGCTAGAATAAAAGTTAATAGGCTCCATGGAACAAGTGGAACAATTTGTTTAATGTTCTGAGCAAAATGTGATTCCCTCAAGGAGGAATTTAGCTAGGCCATACTAAATAACATACTAGTAACCATTGTGTCCCCATCTATCTGACGCAGGGAACACAGAACCCCATGTAGTGTAATAGTGAGAAAATCCTCGAATATATTCTGTAGTAAATGTTTCTCTTTTCGTGATTTCTACTGGGTAGTAGCATGAGTCACATACTAATGTAGTGAATGTATGAACCTTTAGTCTGAAATCCAATACTAGAGTGCAATTTTACAATGTAAAGAGGAAGTCCTTTCCCCATTCTTAGAAGATGAACCTCTGTCAGTTTTGTTTCTGAACTCACCTGGTTCAAGATTTTCTGTAACTTTTGGGCTTAGTATGCTGATTGAATTCTGTTTGACTAACTGTAATTTGTGCCTTTGTAGTCTGAATATTTGAGACGTAAATCTTCAACTTGAGACTTTAGTGTCTGTCCTTCTTGAGTCTCTATCATGATTGAGTAACAAGGCACTACTGATTTTCTATTCATAAGAGATGGATCCATCAAGGAGCATCAAAGTCCTTGTCACGAGTACACCACTCCCAGTCTGAGAAAAACAGCATGCTCAGAGGTAGAGCAAGTTATGGGTTTGCACATGAACTATATTCTAATATATCTAATTCTGCTCCTGTAATGACTATTCTATTTTAACTTTTATAATAGTCAATATTTTTTGTGAGTCTGATTTTGAAAAATTGGAGTCTAACCATACTCCTTTGCTTAGCATGTTATTTCTATTATAAATATTTTAGTTGTCAAAAGCTTTTATGAATGAGCTGTCAAATATTAGCGTATGAATCACAGCTGCATATTCAAACGTGTAGCTTTGAATGTTCAACCTCAAATCTGGGTTGGATAGTTGGTACATGTGTATCATGTGTGAACTGGACAATTGTTTGTTTGCTAATGTTTGGTAAATATAATTTAGAATCGTGTAACACCCAACAAGGTGCTTAGCTTATCCTTTTAGAGGATACATCATCTTTTCTACAGATATTAAGCATTGTTAATGGAGTATTGTTCTGTAGAAAAACAAACTATGCAATTGTAAAGAGAGATTTCCATAATGGGTAAAGTAGAAATTTCATAAACACTTTTTTGTATAGGAAAATCATTAGACTTTGGTGATGTGGATTTCCTTTACAGGCGACCAATTTAAAGTTCTCAAAATAATTCTTTCTTTCATCTTAGTCTTTGGTGATGTGCATTTAATCAGTTTGAGAGCTATTGCTGTTCCAGATCAAAAGGCAATATCATAGAAAGGATATGGGAATGTTTGCAAATTGTGGTCTTCTTAAAAAAAATAATCTACTATTAATGAATTGAAAGTGACTGTAGGAAAGTGGGTTGCTGGTTGGTGTTACTCAAGGAGAAACCACAGTTCTTGTCAGGATTAAGCATGGGCGGATTTTGCGGATTGGCAATCCGCGAACTTGCGTATTTACGGATTCGCAATCCGCGAAGATCCGCGAACTCTAGCGGATTTGCGGATTTTTCCGTTTTTTGTGTTGGCGCGTGTTCGCGCCGATTTTGGGACAAGTTCGCAATTGCGAACTTACTTTTCGGCTTGCAACGGCCGCGACTATGTTTCTACGTCTGGTTTATCATCACAGGTTCACAGCACCCTCTGTTTCACCACTGCCACCCTCTGGGACACCCATGCCACCCTCTAGTACATCCTCACTGGCACCTATTAGGTTTATTTATCACTGTAGATTATGGTGGTTGAAAAAAGCTAGCACACCTGCCCTTCTTCAACTGCCATCAATTAATTTGTGTTTCATTAATGTGTCAGTAATTTTGAAAGTTCCAGTCTGGCTGGCACCTGCTTCCTTCCTTATCTGTAATTTGCTTTTTGTTGCAGTGAAATTTTTTTTTTACAGGACCTTTATGGTGCTATTCTATGAGCCTGCTGTTTGGGTCATAGCAGGGTCATAGAATTGTTGCAAACTCTGAAGGGGCCCATCAGGAAGCACTACCTTGAATGTTACTAATGTAAAGTTTGAACTTTTGCACCTGCTCATTGCTTTCATTTTAGCTAAAATCGTTTTTTTTTGCAATTTCGCGCGTTATTTGGGGCGCGAATCCGTGCGAGATCGATTTCGGAAGCCGCGAATACAAAATTGTTTTTGTTGCGACGTGTATGTTCGCGTGATCTTGCGCGTGTTCGCGAGGCGCTTCTAGCTATTCGTTTGCCAAGTTACCCTATCGGTCGTACACGGGCGCGGCCATCTTGTTGGCGTGACGTAATTCCGTTTCCGCCCGCTATGTGTAATCTCGCAAAGTGTGCTGCTCGCTAGTACAATTTCGCGCGTACTCGCAAGGAAAATCTCGCGCGAACTTACCCACGCGGTCGTGGCCATCTTGTTTCTCATTCATTGCTATGGTTCTGGGCATGCTTTCTGTATCCTCTCTCAATCTCTGCCATCCTTTGCTTGTTTGAAGTTTTTTTGATCTAATTTTACTTATTATCTAACCCTCTATTTTTCTAGCTCTATATTTTTGTGTTTTCTGCAGCTTTTATTTACTTTTAAACTACTTTTTTAAACTCTTTTCTTCTTCACTATTCTATTTCTTCTTTATCATTTAAGTTTATTTCTGCCCAGACCATGGTAAAGGGAGCCGGGAAGCACCCTGAGAAGGGGAAGGGTCCCGCACCCCGTGCCCGGCTCCCGTGCGGGCGTTTAAGGGGGGAGCAAGTGGTCCCGAGGGAGATCTTCAGCGCGGAGGAAGTGGCGGCACTGATCTTCCATGTCCAGCGCCGCCTCCCCAAGACGATCCTGGGAGGCGGCAAGATCGCGACCGGCTATGGCATCCGGGAGCGCCGCCAGCGGTGGGAGAAGGTGTGCCGGGCCATGTACAAGATCTCTGGGGTCCGGCGCACATATAACCAGGCCACCCACCGCTGGACCGATGTCATGGACCGGGAGCGGGACTTGCTGGACGCGCTCGGCGTAGAGGTCCCCGGGCTTGGTGAGTAGTAGTAGTAGTACATTTACTACTCTGTTTTATCCTGCTCTGTTATTTGCAAATCTTTGTTCTTTACCAAGAGCAATAATGCTGCCGATTACATTGAGGTAAATTATATTTCAAAATCTTCTATGCATTTCATTTTCAGGTGCACTGCTCTCCTTCTCAGTAGCCTTGCTTGCTACTATGCTTCTTTGTTTTGTATGTTGTGTTCAGAAGCATTTCATTGGCCTGAGAAATTATGTATGAGTGTACTGTAAAGAAAAGAACTGCGTAATGCTAGACAGTAAGGGTCATATTTTCAATTACCGGCGCATCCCTGCAAAGTAGCAGGGATGCGGCAGTAATTGTGTGCCATGCCACCACCACCCATTGGCCCAAAACGTCACAGAAGCCTTACGCATCTGTGCCGTAAAGGCAGCGCATTGCTGGAGTTGCGTGCCAACGATGGCGCAGCTCCAGCAATGCTCTGGGGTACCCTATCTCCCCAATGCTGCATCAAGCCGTACGTCGGCTTCAAGCGCGCAGGGTTTGAGTCATGCATCATTGTCCTAAAAATGACTGATTGACATCTTGTAGATTTCCCTCAGCCACTTTTAGGATTCGTTCCTGCGCAGGTACGCCCTCCCTTGCGCCGGAACGCCCCCTGATGGCGCAGGGCTTTACAACGTGATGCATCGCCCATATGCCCATATGTGTTTTTTTTTTTAATATATACGCCGCACCAACACCATGGCGAGTCTTTTGTTCTGCCGCTGCGTCAGAAAAGGCACGCAACAATGGAGGAAAATCAGCCGCAACTTCCGCAAGGGACTTATAAATCAGCCCCAACAGACTGAAGTCCAGTCCTTCCTTTAGACAGTCACATGGCTATCAGAAGAAATAGTGGCGGTGGTGGCGGGTGGATTGATAGTTTGAGTATTCACTGATCTGCAAGCAGGATGGACTTTGTCTGTCACGTGTTGCGCACTGCTGCCTGCAGTGCCAGGCCTAGGCAAACCTCTTTAGTAGTCTGTTTATTGAGTTACATAGGAACTTTCTAAGTCAACGTTCCGCAAATCAGGCAATACGAATAACGTAGTATACCACATGAGATAGATCCCGTGGAATAGTTGTCTATCTATTTGCTATTTTTCCAAAATATGTTGTTATTGTTCTTTTGAAATGTTTGATTTGGTTGAAAAATCTCATCCATGTTTTCTGGTTTTTCTTTCTTTCATGTTGTACATCAGCTCCCCCCAAGGGCAAGAGGACACAGGAGGAGGGTGCTGAGGATGCAGGCCAGGATCGGGCAGGCGAGGGCTCCTTTGCTGGCCCCAGTAAGTTTACATTTTAATAAACAGTACCTATTTTTTCCTAGCGTTCCTCGTTCGATTTTTTCTAAATCGTCTTTGATCTTCTTGTAGACTGGATATAAATTCTTATCCTGCCTCGAATATGACTCCCTGTGGTATTACTAGACTATTCTTATTAGTCTGTCTGTGTAGCTAACTAAGATTGGACATTTGGCAATTCCATTGGACTCCCATTATATTCAGCAATACCTCTATGCACTGTCTCCTTACTGACTAGATAGTGTGGCAGAGTCATTCAGCTCCCGAAGTCACCGATTATAGATCCCCAATGATCTCTAGATTATCGTACGCAGGACAAGAGAGTAGTACGGAGTCACAGCACAGTCAAGAAGTGTCAGAGGCACTCATGCTTGCAAAAATTCCAAAACCTTTAGCTCATCCACTCTAGTCTAGAGGAACAAAAACCACAGAGTCTATTTAAGTGTAAAAGCTTTATTAAAAGTAAACACATTTATTAAAATCTACTTTGTCATAAAACTATTTAACTGTAAACGGAAAAGTGGTTAGTGCTGACGATTAATTGGACACATTTCTTGTGGTCGAGCCGAACTCTCACCTAGTTTGAACTTGATCCTGGTCGTGTTCTTAGGACTCAGGAGTCAAGCTTCTGTCTGTTAGGAGAAAAAGTGGTGCGTGTTAAAAATCAAAAGCAAGCATTCATCAGTTGTGCATAAAAGTGCAGCAAGACAACAGCCTTCCCTGGAAAATGGGACATTTTTACTATGGAGTAGACAGTCACAAATTATTACATTGTATTCTGTTTTTTTAACATTTCTCCTAGACCAAATATTATATAGTAGTGAGTGGTGTATTCTAACATTCTTAAATGTACTTTGTAGGTGTAACATCTGGTGACGGGGCCAGCGCGGAGGTGGCTGTGTTGGACTTGGACTCGGAGGCCTCTGGGGAGGAGGCGGCGTTAGAAGAGCTGGTGGCCGTTCCTGTGGGGGATCAAACGGTGGTGGCGGAAACAGGTAAGCTATATATTCCTTACTTATTGAGATTGAAGACTGCATAGTGTGCTTTCTGCACGGGTGTATTACAATTACAAATCAACCAGGTAGTAGCCTCCTCGAAATGTACTTCGACTTAGCTGTGAAGTTTTTGGTGAGAAAAATCCCAATAAGTTCTTAGACGAACGTGATGGATGGGATGAACGAAAAGCGAAAGAAGGGTGTAAGTAAGTGGGACGCGAACTTGTATGATGGCTGGCAAAGAAGAACGATATGTGTTTGCTTGGACCCAGAGGTGGCTGGGAAGGAAAGAATATGGTATGGTGCATGGCTGGGTCAATGATGAAGCAAGGATGGGTGGAAGGACAGCAGCCTGGGTGGGTGAAACAGAAACTGTATGTGTGCGTATACTTTGACTGAATGGATGCCTGGAGCATGGTATTCTCTGACTCTTACATAGCACATGTGTATCTAGAGAGAGTAGATGGTCGCCAGGTGAAGTAAGTGTTACCTTGAAGAGCATGTACCACCGCACCCGCACGTCCGTCCCAGTGCAGGGAAGGCAAGGAAAAGAAATTGTAAATGTGTCCAATACTACCATGAATAGTAGCAGTACTTTGTATTGCGTTTGCATTCACAGCATATATCTGGTTATTACGGTGGACACTCCGTACCTCTCTTAATAACTTTAGTTTACTTGTAGTACGTCATTCATGTGTGGGTGTATCACTGTTCACTCAATATTAAGCAAAGCACCTAAAGTCATCTCATCTGTCATTAAATACGTCCCATGTGAAGTGATAGATAATGAAATTAGTTAGCTTCTTCAGTTTCCTTTTCTAGTACTCATTTGCACTGTAGGGTGAAAGGTAAATTAATTAAGCAGTAGCCCTTGTAACAGAGTATTCTCAGTGCCACCCGTAATAGAAAAGTAATAGCTTCACCACCTGCATGTACTGGACCGGTACAGTAACGCAAGTCTGTCTCCATCATCATGGTGTGCAACTTTTTTTCTCGGGTGCAACTTCACTGTGCTGTGTCCATGTCATTCTGCCGGCTTGCATAAGATAACGTACCCATTTCCCTAAACAAGAGAGAAGAAGAAGAATAAGACTGGTGTACTGTCATAGTCGACTGTAATGGAAGTCCATAGTGGTCGTAGAATTAGTTCATTAAACTACCACTACTGTTAGAGCAAGGATGCAGAAGTGGGAGGTTACATAGATACTGTCCTCAATAGTTATGTACTGTGCTTTCAATTTGCTACTTGTACTCTGTGACCCAACTTTCGGCTCAATCACTTTGTGTTATTAATAAGGAGCATTGGTTACAGACTATGTCTTTCTTTCTTCATATAGTTGCTCCTTCCAAATCAACAACAAGGAGGGAGCAGGCTAGATTGGCCCGGCAACGGAGGCTGGAGGCCACAGTCGCTGAGTATCGGCGGCTGGTGGCCCTGGAGGAGGAGGAGGACACGCAGTCGAGCGGGGCAACATCTTCGACTGTGACCACTGCATCCTCCTCCGTGACTAAGCCAGCGGGACCGAGCCGGGCTAAGAAAGCCGACCGCCACCGCCAAGCAACCGAAATACCAGCTGCCCCCCACAGGAGCTGCAAGGAACGCCAACGCCGCCTACGAGTCCGCATGTCCAACCTGGAGCAGGAGGTCCTGAGGTATAAGACCTTGGTTAAGGGCCTCCGCTCCGAGCTTGCCACCCTCCGCAAGGAGTATGATGCCCATGCCGCATCATGCACCAGCACCAGCACCCTCCAGTAGTGGAGTGTCCCTTGCCCTTTTTTTATAGACTTTTGGGGGGTGGGAGTTGGGATCGTTTTGGGACGTTTCAGAGACAATCGTTGGGGTTAGGGTGGGTGAGGGAGATTATTTTGTTAGGGATAAATAAATATATTTTTCAACTTTATCTGACCATACCTGTTTTTTACTGCTTTTCAGTCTGGTGGGTGGGGGGCGGGGGTGTAACAGTAACTTTGTTTTCCTGAACAGTCGTAGGACTTTAGTAGTACAACCGTCAATCTCTTGTCTACTCCGAAATAATACTCCATTATACTACCTCCCACCAAACGCTTATCTTACCTGTAATTTGTGTTAGAAATTAGGGCTAGGCCCAGGGCTGGCTCCAGGTGAAATGGGGATTAACGTTGTCATTCCTGGGCGGGTGACATTTCCTCATTGCGGTGGTACTAGTGGTGTGACACAGTGGCAGTTGCATGCCTATGGAAAAAAAGAAAACGAAACCTTGTTTGTACTCCTTACTGTAGCATTACAACGGTTACGGTACGATCGAGAAAATAGCAGGTGACAGTACACTAGAACAGTGCCATAATGTAGCCTAACAAATGGTAAAGTATTGCAAGTATAACTAGTACTTGCGTTGAATTTATTTGACATTGGCTACTACTACTAGAAGATATAGTACTGAAGCTGAGTAAGTCTAGAAGATATCCTCGTATTCCTTCACCAGCCTGTTGCTGCTATCACCTTATCCTCCCCAGCAAGTGTGTGGAATTATTGATGTCATTTTAGTCAGACATCAAGCAAAACAACACAGCCCGGGGGAAGAGGGTTAGGGTTCGTAAAATGGATGGGAATGGGGGTTTCTTTTTGGGTAGGTTTTGTTGAGAGAAGAAAAAAAAAGCAGAGCATGGACAAACAATAATTGAAGATACAGAGTTTACAGACCATCTTTGGTTACAAACTAAAGGTAAGCACATGCAGTCACACTCATAGAATAAAAGACAACAATGGATACTGTATCTGTATTGCGTATGTTGTTGGAGTTGTCCTGTTGAAATTGGTAAGTAAGTTGCATGCAGCAAACAATTCCTCTTATTGGCGGCACTCCTCCATTCCAGCTGACGCTTCGTCCATCAATGTGGTGGTGACCACTGACAGAAGAGACACCCTGTCCACTGCCTGCCTGGCGGATGTTGACTGAAACCCGGCCTGTAATTATTGAACGGAAAACAGGAAGTGCTATTACAATACCACTGATAAATAAATAAAAGGTATGTACGCTGTGTGGTTCAAAAAGTGACACTTTGATTTCCCTAATAGACAGTACAATATTTTTGAAATTGCGTGCTCTGTCTGAGTCACCTTTTTAAGGATCAATAAGTATGGCCAAAATATTATAGCGGATCTTTCCCCTCAAGGTGGGTGTACTACTGTGTTTTAGAACAAAATTTGACCTTCCCAGCAATGCTCCCACCAAGACCCTTACTAAAGCCAGTCGCAAAAATGTAGAAGAACCCAATCATATCTCCAAAAACGATGCCTAGCAGAAAAATGGTTACAAAACGTACTTTGAAAGTAACAGTAGACCCAAATACAGACCGTGGATTGTATTCAAACCACTTGCCTGCAAGCAAAAGTATCCATAGCCAGCATCGCTCCAACAGTGCTCTACAACAACAGAACCGCGTTGCAATAGAACCCCCCTAAACACATGCAATCCTGCTGCTAGGGCTAACCCTAACGAACCCTAACTTACAAAAAGTGCCAAAACTGGTGTTTCCTTATGGATTTTGTCCAACAAACTTCTAGCCGGTATTAGACCTTCCCAGGAATGCCCCAGCCAAGACCCGCCAACCCACCCGCAAAAAAACACGCGGCAACACCCCCAAACAGCGAAAAAGCTAAATCTCATACTTACAATATCTCTCGGCCTTCGGTCCAAAGTAACGCGCTGTGCAGCTAGGTCATCATCAATCATCATAACTCCTGTTTTCCACCACGGATTTCCTGAAAAGCAAATGCAATCAAGATTAGACTGTCGCAGCAGTGCTTCGACAGACACCAAAAATTACACACAAACCCCCGGAACCCCGCCAAAGAGCACCTCAAAGGCAAGCAAGTCAGCAAAAACGGCAAGAAATTTCCACCTCATATTTGGTCCAAAACACTTTTGTCCATTATTAGAGCTTCACAGCAATGGGCCCAAAACCGTCAACTCACCCGCAAAGAAGTACAACACCCCCACAAGTGCTGAGTCTTTCTTCATTGTGCGTAATCCAGCACTCTGCTTGGAGGGAAATCGCAGTCTGGAGGAGGAGGATAGAGGAGCATGTTCTTCAGAACTTGTGAACCTGAGGAATGTAGACTGCGGCACCTTCAAATCAATAAGCAAACAAGTGAAGACAGTTCTGATGATGGTCTTGTTTTTGGGATTAGGTGATTAAAGTTTGAATTAAATTAACTGTGCAAAAGAAAGAGAGACACAAAGCACACAGGAATAAAAGTGAATAAGGACGAAAAAGAAAGTTCTTGATTGATTGTCTCATTTTCAGGGCTCGGTGTCAGGGAATAAGAACAAGATTTCGTCATCATACTCTGCGAATTCAGGCTGGATGAGGTCAGTGGCACCGAACAGAGAAAAAATCCCCTCATCTACGTTGCTGTCCTCCTCGTCTTCATGCGGCGTGCTTTCTCGTACTTTGTAATCTGGTGGTATGAGGTGCTGATTCATCTTGATCATTGTCAGCCGCTCCACATTTTTGGGCGAGAGGCGGCTCCGTTTGGGAGTTACAATGCCACCAGCAGCACTGAAAACACGTTCAGAAGACACACTTGCGAGTGGGCAAGACAAATAGTTTATAGCCAGGTTGTAGAGCTGTGGCCACAATTGTTTTTTGCCATGCCAATACTGCAATGGCTCTTCATTAAGAAAGACCACTGTTGAGTCATTCAGATAGTCCTGCACCATCGACTCAAGGTCATCAACTGTTCCTCCACTTTGCTTACTTTTTGCTGTGCTGGCTGTGACATTTTTTCGAGAACCATACCCCATCAAACTTAGCCAATCCTCCTCCCCAGCCACTGTTAGTGTTGTCATTGTGTGTGGTGCAGATGATCCAGTTGCCGGTGTCTTTAACGGCTGAGAGGTCACTTGTGCCCCAGCCACAGGTGCAGAAGTGGATTCTTGTGACTGCGGATGGCCTGCTGATGCTGATGCTGATGTACTGGCTTCTCCTTCAATAACCTGCCGTTCTTTTTCAAACCTCTTGGCTGACCAGGCTAACCAATGTTTGTACTTTTGAACATCTGCATCAGCGAAAGGAAAGAATGCGTTGTCTGCCAGCGCCTTTTTGTAGCGTGGATCCAGAATAGTAGCACAAATGTAATGCTGATCTGAGTTGATGTTTTTAAGACGTTCATCACCACGTAGGCGATGTAATAATTTCTCAGACAAAATGAAATGGTTTTTTTTTTTTCATCTTTTTGAAACTCAGAGGAAACCGCCATCAGTTGGTGCTCCAGTATGCACAACAATGGGATAGCTTTTCCCAAATTACAGTCCTCCTGGCTGACTGCACGCGTGAAGAACTCAAAAGGACGAAGCATGTCTGTCAGGCTTTTAACTATGGCCCATTGCGCCTTACTCATCCGCAGGTCCTCCTTCTGAGATGTAGCCTCTGTCAAGAAATAGTGATCGAGTACCGTATACTGCTCATACAGACGCTCAAGCATGTAGAAGGTTGAGTTCCAACGTGTTGCCACCTCCTGGATGAGTGCTTTCACTGGCATTCCACGTTCAAGTAGCAGTCTCCGCAGATGCTTCCGGGCCTTAAAAGAATGGCTGAAATGGTTGCACATTTTGCGGCAGGTGGCCATTACCTCGAACGCTGGACTCTCTTTATCACTCAAGAATTTTTGAACTACCAGGTTGATACAGTGCGCCAAACACGGCACTCTAACATGGTCACCCTTCGACATGGCCTTAACTACATTGGCGCCATTATCCGTGGAAACATAACCAATCTTGCGTTTTAGGGGGGATAGCATTGTCAAGACCTTTTTGTCAAACTCTTCCAAAAGGTTTTCTGCTGTGTGACTTTTCTCCAAGCCAAACATGGCTAGTGTTGCATGTTTCCGAGCAGCTTTGAAAACTTGGTCCGGGTCAACACCTGCGTTTAGCTTTGCTATAACACCTGAAAAAGAGACCCAGTGTGCAGTGATGCACATGTAATCATCGCCTGGGCCACTGGTCCACATGTCTGTTGTCAGATGTATTGTGTGAACAGCACTCTTCTGCAAAGCTGCCCCAATCGCCTGCAGCACATCTTCATGTAGTGCTGGAACCGCAACTCTGGCAAAATAGAACCGGCTCGGAACCTTCCATTTAGGGCAGAGCGTTGCAACTAATTCAAGAAAACCTACCGCTTCTACAAAAGAAAAAGGTAGAAGGTCCACAGCTAGCATTTTAGCCAGCTTAGTGTTATACAGACGCGTCAGTGGGTGGTTGCGTTCATATGGCACGTCTGAAGTAAGCATTGTTCTAATGTTGGCCTGGACCAAGCATTTACGGGCTGATAATGACTTCGTTGACCCAATTTTGCTCGCTGGTGAACTTTTGTGCGTTGGTGTCTCACTCGCTCCAACACTCTTAGTGTGCCTCACATTGGGTGTGCTGCTGACAGGGTTACTGGGTGTAAGGGAAGTGTTTGACACGTCTTCTTCCTGCTCGTCAACATCAGATGAAACATCAACGTTTCCTTGATTTTGGCCTTTCTTGATCGCAGCTAGGTGCGCAAACCATTGGACAGCGTGCTTTCTCTCAAGATGACCACTCTGGCCGCCGGTACCATAGTTGGTACCCTACTTACCACGACTAACTGCAAGCTTACAAAGGGTACAAATGGCAAACTTTGGATTTTTGGGACAAACAGTAAAGAAGTCCCAAACTGGGGACTTGAAGTGTCTGTGGGACCTGGAGGAGGCGGCGATACTGGTGGTGGTGGTCATGAAGCTAATGCCAGATGAAGTGGAGGATCTGGATTGCCCAACTTTTGTACGTTTTCCACTTTCACCGCCACTAATTAAGGTCGAGGTTGACGCAGGTCTCTTCTTGCCAGAAAGAAATATGGAAGCGGGACGAGTTGGTGTACTACTTAACTCCAATGATTGTGGTGTTTCCACTGCCTCCTCATCGACAACATCATCATCATCATCATCACGCGCAGCAGCTCTTCGGGCTAGGGTCAAAATGTCTGTTTGCTGCATGCCCGCTGGGGCTGCAGTGACCTTTATGATGACTGGGTCGTCGTTGGCAGAGTCTTCATCAGCAGCAGTATCCGCCACTTCTTGTTGAGCCTCATCACACTCCATAAGTCTGAGACTTTGGACGAGCTTCCTTTTACGCTTAAGTACCTTTGTTGGATCATGGTGTGCCTCACTCTCAGACGGCTGTGGTGCTGGTTCCCAAGTTTGATCCGTATCATCAGAAGGAGGTGTGCTTGAAGAGGATGTAGACACCACCCTTGATCTCTTCCTTGCTAGGGTTGTGGAAGACAATGAAGGATCAGCAGGAGGAGTGGCTTCCTCAAATGATACCTCGCCTTGATTGTCGATTTCCTGATGTGCCCCTACTTCGGGAGGAACAACTATTGTGGGCACTTGTGACCCTCCATGCACCTCTGCTTGCGCATCTCCTTGCGCTGCCTCTCCTTCCACATGTACTTGGGCTTGTACTTGCACATGTGATTGTTGTTGCGGCTGTGGTTGTTCAACACTCGTCAGATGAGCTACAACAACCTGTGTTGATTGAGGGACATTGCTGCTGCTTTCTTGCGATGAGCCAACATCACTGGTCGATGGTGATTGAACAACTATACTGGCTGCCTCTGCAGCACTCAAGGGCTTGGACTTAAGTTGGCGTGGTGGTGGTGGTGGCACTGAGCCCAATGGAGCGGGGGTGCTGCTGCCAGCTTGGTCCCCAGCAGATCCCGCTGCTGCTGCTGCTGCTGCAGGCATACTTTTTTTTTTACTCCCAAAAAAAGGGGCGGGCGGCACACCAGTCTCCTTGGTAACTTGCTTCTTCTGCTCCTTACTGGCACCTTTCTTGCTAGAGGAGCTACGGGTTACTTTTTTTGGGGCCATCCTCTTCAGAGCAGGTCAGCAGGCAGCAGTTGCACGAGTTGCAGAGGGTTCTGTGTCCAGACGTGACGTCGCGTGACGTTATGCTGCACACACCGCTGCAGGACTTCTTCCTGGCACTGGTGGTTCTCTTGAGTCTTCTTGTGCACCTAAAAGCAATGGAAGACAGAGGAACATCAGTTCAGTTATACACCCCAAAAAATCGACAAAACACAGAAAAATGAGCACAATCCCATGCCCTCCTTGATGTTTACATTGAAGACACCCCACAGAAAGACTACGGACATGCAAGTATGCAACACTCACTACCCCTGGGCATAATGGATGAAAAGTAGGCAAAATAAGTGCAGGCCTCAGACACTGCCTCTCCTCAAAATGGCCCACTTACACCCCAAGCACATGTTGCCTGTACCAGCCAGCACTCAAGATGGCCACCACCACCACCCACATGGCCAGTCCACATCAACAGTACACCCCCAAAAAACAGAAAAACAGCCAGAAATCACCACAATCCAATGCCATCCATGATGTTTACATCAAAGAGAGTGAGACCACACCACAGGCACACTCAGTCCATGCACCACCACCACCCCTGGGCAAGCAAAAGGCCACACCAGCAGCCCCCCAAAAACGACAAAAAACAATAAAATAAGCACAATCCCAGCCCATCCATGGCCTCAATTATGTTTAAATTCAAGAAGACACCACACAGAAAGACTAGGCCCATGCAACACTCACCACCACCCCTGGGCAAAGGGCCACACCAGCAGGCCCAAAAAAACGACAAAAAACAATAAAATCTGCACAATCCCAGCCCATCCATGGCCTCAATAGAGTTTAAATTCAAGAAGACACCCCTCAGAAACACTAGGCCCATGCAACACTCACTACCCCTGGGCATAAGGGATGAAAAATAGGCAAAATAAGTGCAGGCCTCAGACACTGCCTCTCCTCAAAATGGCCCCCTTACACCCCAAGCACATGTTGCCTGTACCAGCCAGCACTCAAGATGGCCACCACCACCACCCACATGGCCAGTCCACATCAACAGTACACCCCCAAAAAACAGAAAAACAGCCAGAAATCACCACAATCCAATGCCATCCATGATGTTTACATCAAAGAGAGTGAGACCACACCACAGGCACACTCAGTCCATGCACCACCACCACCCCTGGGCAAGCAAAAGGCCACACCAGCAGCCCCCCAAAAACGACAAAAAACAATAAAATAAGCACAATCCCAGCCCATCCATGGCCTCAATTATGTTTAAATTCAAGAAGACACCCCACAGAAAGACTAGGCCCATGCAACACTCACCACCCCTGGGCAAAGGGCCACACCAGCAGGCCCAAAAAAACGATAAAAAACAATAAAATCTGCACAATCCCAGCCCATCCATGGCCTCAATAGAGTTTAAATTCAAGAAGACACCCCTCAGAAACACTAGGCCCATGCAACACTCACTACCCCTGGGCATAAGGGATGAAAAGTAGGCAAAATAAGTGCAGGCCTCAGACACTGCCTCTCCTCAAAATGGCCCCCTTACACCCCAAGCACATGTTGCCTGTACCAGCCAGCACTCAAGATGGCCACCACCACCACCCACATGGCCAGTCCACATCAACAGTACACCCCCAAAAAACAGAAAAACAGCCAGAAATCACCACAATCCAATGCCATCCATGATGTTTACATCAAAGAGAGTGAGACCACACCACAGGCACACTCAGTCCATGCACCACCACCACCCCTGGGCAAGCAAAAGGCCACACCAGCAGCCCCCCAAAAACGACAAAAAACAATAAAATAAGCACAATCCCAGCCCATCCATGGCCTCAATTATGTTTAAATTCAAGAAGACACCCCACAGAAAGACTAGGCCCATGCAACACTCACCACCCCTGGGCAAAGGGCCACACCAGCAGGCCCAAAAAAACGACAAAAAACAATAAAATCTGCACAATCCCAGCCCATTCATGGCCTCAATGGTGTTTAAATTCAACAAAACAGTTGTATCATGCACCCATAACCAACCCTGGTCCTACTGGATACTGTGGCTACCCACAATATAATTTATTTAATTTTCTGAAAAAGTTCAAAAATTGTACTTGCAGCAACTGTAATGCCCCAAACAAACTTACTTGTGAAAGTTGATTTCTAATCCAAAAGTGATCCAAAGACAGTCAAAAAGGCCTCAAATCCAAATATCCAGCAGCACCCACAAAAAGTAATCCTTCCAGCTCCAGATCCAAATGAAAGTGACCAGGAGATGGACAAAGCACTGGGAGGAGCCTGCTGGACAGGAACAGGAAGTTGGAGACTGTGGGGCACTTCCTTACTCCCCCCCCCCAAAATGGACTCCTTGCAAAAAAAAAGGCCATGCAAATGTCAACCTGAGGAGTGATTCTGATAAAAATCATAATTTTCTGAAGGTTTATCCTGTTTGCTGGTGATTTTCTTGTGCGAAATTGCAAAATCTCTATTTCGCAAGTGCGAGATTGTTCCTTTCCGCCGCAACTACGTGTTCGCAATTGCGAACTCTCGCGAGGTGTGCTGTGCAAGGTGGCAAGCCGCGAGTACGTATTCGCGGGCGACAAACTCCCGCGGGAACACGCAGCAAGATCTAAAATGGCGCGTCACTCGCAAAGAAAAACAACTCGGCAAACGCTAATATGACGGAAAGTGAACGCCGTGCACCACGCCGCGCGCCGCAACCAAGCAAAAAATCCGCCGCGAGCGGATTCACGGATTTTCGACAAATTCGCGAGCGTTCGCGGATTGCGGATTTGCCGAAAATCCGAAAAATCCGCGAGCGGAGCGGATTTTACGCCCATGCTTAGTCAGGATGAAATCATAAGCACATTCTAAATTAGCCTGTGCTCTCCCCTGGTAGCTGGGCATAGAGCAGTCAGGCTTAGCTTTGGGTCAATGTGTAAAGTATTAGTCCAAGTGTAACACAGTGAAAACACATCACAAAAGGAACCCAGGCCAGATGTAGAAAAATAGATTAATCTTTAATAAATAATTCAAGACTGTTAGAAATGGGATTTTTGGTTGGCTAGGGCATGCACCTCAGCCAGGGTCAGATGCAAAACAACAGTTGTTGGACAGAATGCAGAACAATGTCATACATTCACCCCAGTACAGAGATCTGGGCCTAAATCAATCGTTTCTTTGCACTCCACACCACCCAGTTCAGACATGGCCATAGGCAAATCAGCCTTGACCCTGTGCCTCATGGGAACAGTTCAGCCCGAACTGCCAAGCCATGTCTTTCCTGGACCGGAATCAACATCCTAGGACCGGTTTCTGGCTATCAGCCGTCTTCAGCCAGGATAGCTTGACTCCAGTGGTGTGGCGAGCATGGGACTCACGTCTGAGCATACCCATCCCACTCGGGGTGACAAATGCAAAAACAACAGTTGATGGACAGAATGCAGAACAATGTCATACATTCACCCCAGTACAGAGATCTGGGCCTAAATCCATCTTTTGTTTGCACTCATATCAGGAAATACCACTGAATCACTTATCAGGGAATCGCCAATGCATTCCGATGGGAGGGCAGCCCCACAGTAGTGAGAAAACAAACTGGCTGTTTGTCACTACCAGGACATGTCACCTACTCAAGGTACTTGTCCTATCTTTTACCTACAATGAACTCTGCCCAAAGGGCTAGCTAGGGCCTACCTTAAGGGTGATTGACATGCAGTAAAAGGGGGGTCACAGAGATGGCACACACTTTAGGTGCAATGTCACAGCGGCAGTAACACTGCGCGCACAGGCCCTGCAATGGCAGACGCGTGAGATAGGTTTGCAAGGCTACTTTGGTGGGTGGCGCAATCAGCGATTCAAGCCCACCAGTAGCATGTAATTCACCAGCCCTGGGTATATGAGATACCACTTTATAGGGACTGACACGTAAATTAAATAGGCCAAACAGGTGTAGACCAATCTTACCATATTTACTGCAGAGAGCACACGCACTTTAAACTGAACAGCAGTGTTAAGTGCCTACAACAACCAACACCATGTCAGAAAAAAGGCTAGGGGAAAGGAAGACAGTTTAGGGATGAACCTGCAAAAAGGGCCAAGTCCAACAAAGACCAAAACAATGAAAACCTAATCAGTAGAACCCCGTGAAAATAGCATAAAAAAGCACAAAGCGCCAACTGTGGGTATCTGGAAGTTCAGGTCAACTGCAATGGAGCGTGGGCCAGTAACTGGGACCCAGTTAGGCCTGCTGAACAAGAGAACCTTAAATCCTACTTGTGGAACATTGCAATGTCCCACTCCGAAGATGTGCCATGTGGCCGAGGCGATGCATCATTTCAGTGGAGCTGCAAAGCTGCTATACGAGGTTCTTAATTAATGTTGAGGAACCTACCAATGAGGGCTTGCAGTGCGAAGTCTGGTGTCAAGCATGCATCACAGTTGAGTTGATGCATCGGTTCAGAGGAGCTGGGAGGCTGTGGTGCTCGAAACTGTGTCATCGTTGAGGCTGCCATCGATGAGAGATTTGCGATGTGATGGCCTGCATCGGAAAAGGTTTGCAAGGCAGGTGATCAGTCAGTTCTACTTGGGGTTGTGTCACACATCAGAGGAGATGCATTGGTTCTGCTGGGTCCACAGAAGGGCTGGTACAGTATCTTCAGGCCCACTTCCAAGGGCTGAGGACTGGGGTGGCACTACTTGTCAGTGTAAGACTCACAGATGACAGAGTCCAGGTGTGGGTTTAAGGTTGTTGGCGCCTTCTGTATCTGAGGCACTAGTCGGGAGGCCAGCCATCTAGCCTTTGGAGTCACTCTGGGCTCCTGGGTTCAACAGATGGAGGTACAGCCCTTATTACTCAGGCAATAGGGCAGAAGGTAGCAGGTCAGCACTGCAGGGTAGCAGTCCAGCAGAGTATTAGAACTTTCAGCAGCACAGCGGTCCTTCTTCCTGTCAGCGTATCCACAGGTCCAAAAGGGTACTGCAGAATTGGTGTCTTAGGTCAATATTTATACCTGAACTTTCCTTTGAAGTGGGAAGAAGATTCTAGAGGTTTCACTTTGCAGTTCACATACTTCATGCCTTCTCTGCCCTGCCTCCAGACTTATAATAGGGGACATGCTGCCCTTTGTGTGAGGCAGGACACAGCCTCTTCAAGTGTATGTAGGGCTGTGCCCAGCTTCACCCGCCCATCCTGACAGTGATGGCTGACCAGGCACACTTTTTTTTTTTGCAGAGTTTTATATACCGCAAACAAGACCCGAATCAGGTATCAGAGCGTTTTACATAGCACCAGTTACGTTACATGAGGACACGCATTCATTTTAGGCACGGGGAGATTGAGTGATTTGCCCAGAATCACAGGAGGGTTTTTTTGGCGTCGTTACCGAGACTCGAACCCAGATCCCCAGGTCCGAGGTCGAGCGCCCTAGCCGTTAGGCCAACTCCTCTCAACCTTAGCTCTCTATTTTGTTTGGCTGTCTAGGAGGAATACACAACGCCCAACTGTCAGCTACACCCAATCATGTGACCCAGAGACAGGCAACAGGCAATAAATGGCAAATGCTGAAAAATGGTACAAAAGGGGGTGGTGATGGACGGAGCATCTGAACCAATCAAACACTCACACCCAGTCAAAAGATCTGGGTTTAATCCATCACCATTCTTTAGCCCACTCTGCCACCCCAGTTTAGACATGGCCATATGCAAATCAGTCTGACCCTGTGCCTCATGGAAACAGTCCAGCCCGAACTGCCAAGCCATGCCTTCCCTGGACCGGAAACAAGCTTCCGAGGACCAGTTTCTGGCATTACAACCATCATCAGCCCGGCTTGCTTGAATCCAGTGGCAAAGTGAGCAAGGGACTCACGTCTGAGCATACCCTGCCACACTTATGGCGGCCAAAGCGGTACAAAAGGGGGTGGTGAAGGACGGAGCATCTGAACCAATCAAACACTCACACCCAGTCAAAAGATCTTGGTTTAATCTATCACCGTTCTTTAGCCCACTCTGCCACCCCAGTTCAGACATGGCCATATGCAAATTAGTCTGACCCTGTGCCTCATGGGAACAGTCCAGCCCGAACTGCCAAGCCATGCCTTCCCTGGACCGGAAACAAGCTTCCGAGGACCGGTTTCTGGCATTACAGCTGTCTTCAGCCCGGCTTGCTTGAATCCAGTGGCAAAGTGAGCAAGGGACTCACGTCTGAGCATACCCTGCCACACTTATGGCGGCCAAAGCGGTACAAAAGGGGGTGGTGATGGACAGAGCATCTGAACCAATCAATTATCACACCCAGTCAAAATATCTGGGTTTAATCCATCACCGTTCTTTAGCCCACTCTGCCACCCCAGTTCAGACATGGCCATATGCAAATCAGTCTGACCCTGTGCCTCATGGGAACAGTCCAGCCCGAACCGCCAAGCCATGCCTTCCCTGGACAGGAAACAAGCTTCCTAGGACCGGTTTCTGGCATTACAGCCGTCTTCAGCCTGGCTTGCATGAATTCAGTGGCAAAGTGAGCAAGGGACTCACGTCTGAGCATACCCTGCCACACTTATGGTGGCCAAAGCGGTACAAAAGGGGGTCGTGATGGATGGAGCATATGACCCAATCAAACACTCACACTCAGTCAAAAGATCTGGGTTTAATCCATCACCGTTCTTTAGCCAACTCTGCCACCCCAGTTCAGACATGGCCATATGCAAATCAGTCTGACCCTGTGCCTCTTGGGAACAGTCCAGCCCGAATTGCCAAGCCATGCCTTCCCTGGACCGGAAACAAGCTTCCGAGGACCGGTTTCTGGCATTACAGCCGTCTTCAGCCCGGCCTGCTTGAATCCAGTGGCAAAGTGAGCAAGGGACTCACGTCTGAGCATACCCTGCCACACTTATGGCGGCCAAAGTGGTACAAAGGGGGGTGGTGATGGACAGAGCATCTGAACCAATCAAACACTCACAACCAGTCAAAAGATCTGGGTTTAATCCATCACCGTTCTTTAGCCCACTCTGCCACCCCAGTTCAGACATGGCCATATGCAAATCAGTCTGACCCTGTGCCTCATGGGAACAGTCCAGCCTGAACTGCCAAGCCATGCCTTCCCTGGACCGGAAACAAGCTTCCGAGGACCAGTTTCTGGCATTACAGCCGTCTTCAGCCCGGCTTGCTTGAATCCAGTGGCAAAGTGAGCAAGGGACGGGGGCGTGGCTGACCGGCCAGCATAATGGCCGCTTCCTAGGCGAGCTCTGCCGGCTGTAGCACTTATCCTTCATTAATCCTACCTAGATCGTGAGGCACAACACAGAGATGAGCATAGATCCCTACCGGAAGGCAGGAGGAACCGGCAGCTACATTCTGGGGCCGGCGGCGGGAACGACCCGGCTGTTATACGCTCTGGTAGAATCGCCGATACGCGGAGCTGGAGTCTGCGGCTGTGCCTGGAGCCCTACCTGGGCGTTTGACACCTAATCTAGCCCGGTGATGCAGAGGCCGCACACGAGGGTGCCGCTGTTAAGATCGATCTGCGCAGAAGCTCCTGTGACAAAGGAGATTCAGAGCAGGCACGGAATACCAGGTCAGAGACTACATATCGGCATATTGTGATGGAAATAAGCAATAATTTACTTATAAACTCGACGCAGTGAAAGTTCGATGGGCCGCTATTTTGGATTGGGGAGAACTGCAGGCGTCGCGCTCATTGGTCCGACCATAAACAGTCGTGCTGTGAAGTTAATTATATTGAGTGGACTGATGCTGTGACCAGAAGAACCTCTCCTGATGAAACTGTGAAGCACTTGGACACTGGGCGAGTTGCAGAGAGTAGCTATGCGGTTGGGACTGCCTGCTGTGCCCTGCCCTTGACGAGCTAACCCAGACTAGAGGCCTCCGTGTACGGATTGGGGACGAAGCTCTGCTGCCGATCACTGGTGGGTGCATCCCTCTTAGGGTGTAGTAACACGCGATACAGAACCTGCTGTATGACACATTGATAGGGGTGCTGACAATCTATCTGATCAAACCTGTGCCACACTGGATGTCCTACATATCTACGCACTCTGACCGATGGTGTGATTGGGTGGAGTCTGACACTGGATTGCACTGTTACACCACTTCCCACGCGCTAAAATCGCAGTGGCTAGGATGTTGCGGGGGTGGCGATCTCCTATGTGATTGCTCCTGCGTCTACACCTGCCTGCCCACACCGCTCTGTGAGATAACCGGACCTGCGCAGCGACACCTGGCCAAATCGACTTGACCTGATGCCCACATCGGACTACTGGAGAGTAAGTGCTTTTATTGTGGAGTAGAGGGGAGGCGTACAGGCGGTGCTACACCGCGTCCAAGAAGATGGGTAAGGGTGACCCTCGCCAACCACGCCTGACATTCGAGCAGAAGCGTCAGGCCAAACTACCTGATCTGGACCCGGCGGCTGCGAGGGAAACATTGCAAGAAGACGACCAAGACATAGATGTCAAAGCTTTGATGCTAGAGGTGCGCTCTAGCCTGAGGAACATAGACACGAAGCTCGATGCAATGACAAGCCAGCTTGACTCAGTAAGGTCCCAGGTCAGCACGCATGAAACAAGACTGGACTGCCTTGAAAATCACACCACTGAATGCTGTGAGTTCCAACATGACACAAAGGTGCAAATGTCCAAAATGGAAAAAGAGATAGAAGACTTGCGTGCCAAGGCCGATGATTTGGAAGCACGTTCTAGAAGATGCAATGTGCACATTACAGGAATTCCGGAGACCACGGCAATGGGTAAAATGGAAGTCTTTGTTTCGGACTTACTGCACGAATTGTTCGACCCCAATCTATCGCCTGTGTTCACAGTCGAGCGTGCGCACAGGGCTTTAGGGAAGAAACTGCCGGTGGGAGCACCGCCACGACCCATCCTAGTGAAACTGCTCAACTACCAGGACAGGGATTTGATATTGAGGCTAGCGAGAGAGAAGGGGAAGATAACGCATAAGGGTAACGACATCTCGTTCTACCCTGACTTTACGCCGCTGGTACATGCTGCCCAAAAATAATTTTTGCCAGCCAAACGTCTACTGTTCCAAGCAGAAATTCCATATTCCCTCATATACCCTGCGATGAGAATCGTGCACGAAGGTACCACCCACTTCTTTACTGATGCTCGCTCTGCCCACAAATTTGCAAAACATGTCTGTGGTTCCAGGTCATAGAAAACCGCTGCGTCTAGAGGTGATGTGGAGGGACAATTGAGTGATAATGACTGATTTTCTACGGTCCATTTGCATTCTTGTTTGTGTATGAACCATTCTATTTTACAGCGCAAAGATTTCCTCTTGTGCCTTGATGGTTTCTTAAAATCCTGTTTGTTTGTGCCAGAGATCTCACCTACAATCTACAGCCACCCTGAGCAAACAGAGGTGTATGCTTGGGATGCCTCGCCCCCGAGGGGTATCTCCCACTGTTTACCTGTTACATTTTTTGTATGTTCTCTATGGTATGGGTGGGGATTTGACACAACCTGATTGGGGGGTTGGTGTGGGTGGGGGGAGGTTCAGGGAACTGGGTTGTTGGGCAGGAAGTCAATATTATGGTAAGAGGTTCTGTATCTCTGATGCACGAGATATATTTGCAGGCGGGCATATGTACCGGTATCACAGTTCAGATGCGGGTGGATGGGGGTGACAAAGGTTTTAACATGGAACATTCATTGTCTACATGACAGCAGAAAGGCGAGGTTGATGCATGGATACTTGCAAATGCACGGTATTGATTTATGCTTTTTGCAGGAGACGCATCTACACTCCTCACCGTTGCCTAAACTCAGACATTCCAGATGGGGTCCCATATATTCAGCCATTTACTCGAATTATGCTCGAGGGGTAGCGACCTTGGTAAAAAGAGGGCTAGATTGGAGGGAGCATTAAGCTGTAAGTAATCCGGAGGGAAGATACATAGTGTTGCATGGGACACTCATGGGTAAATCGGTTGTTCTGATGGCTATCTACGGGCCGAATGTAGATGATCCGGACTTCTTCAGAAACGTCTGGGCACAAATAGCACTAATGGATTGCCAAACCATCATCTGGGGGGGAGATTTCAATGTGGTGTTAAATGATGCAGTAGATCGTAAAGGCTCCCCTAGGCCGCTACACCCGCACGCCAGTGCAACCCTAAATGACATACTTAAGGAAGGCTCATTGGTAGACATTTGGAGGGACAGACACCCACAAGATAGAGAGGGTACTTGCATATCGAGTCACCATGCTGCCTGGTCGAGGTTGGATTTCTGGCTAGTCTCCGGTGATGTGGCTAAATTGTCAGTTAATGTTTGTGGTCTAGCCCGATCGCTTTCTGATCATGCCCCCTGTCTGTTGGAACTAGACATCCCAGGTGCTCCCACTCGCGCTTTCACTTGGAGACTGCCGCCACATGCATTGTTAGACACGGCCTTCACTGAAGAGAACAGACAGGACATCACAGACTACTTTGTTAACAATGCTGGTTCTGTATCTAAGGAATCAGTCCTCTGGGACGCATTCAAAGTGGTCATCAGGGGACAATGCATAGCTCGTCAAGCAGGTGTTCTGAAAGCTATTAGGGGAACCCTGGATAACCTGGAAAAAGAGATCAAAGGTCTGGAGAGGGCATTCTGTGATAACCCCACTCCTGTATTGGCAACACAGATCAAAGCTAAACTACTAGATTTCGCTGAAGAAGCGCAGCGCGAACTTAAGTTTTTGGGCAGACAGGCGGAGGCGCGTCAATATGGGGAAGGGGATAGGCCAAGCAGAACTTTGGCTAGACTCATTAATTCTGCACCCACACCTACACACGTACACACAATTGTTAATCAGGATGGAGATGTGATTATAGGGCAGGAAGAGATCGTAAAGACATTTGCTTCATTCTATTCTGCCTTCTATCACTCCAAGCATGTGCAAACACAAGACCTACTAAAGACATGCTTAGATTCCATAGCCCTAGTGTGGTTCAACAATGCCCACCGTAAATACATAGACTTCCCAGTCACTGTACAAGATATTACTGAGACTACTAAGAGTCTGCCACTAATAATAATAATAATAATTCTTTATTTCGGTTTATCACGAAGAAAACCATAAAAGACACAGTCAAAAGCGAAATCCATACAGCTTGTAAGAAAAAACATTTCATAAAAGGTTTTAAACGATGAATAAAAACGAACATATTATAAGAAAAGTATTACATTTAGAGAATCAATGTTTTTTCATGAATACATTACTAAAGATTTCTTCTGTGGTTCATGATGCATTTCAGAAAATGTAGAACTAAGTAGCACACTTCTTCAGACTCTAGGGATTGCAGTCGGTAAAAGGCCGGTCGGCACTGTCTAAGGCCCCACCGCCTACATATCGGAAGAATCCAACGTTTTCTGTGGGGATGGTAAAATTTACAAAACATAATCACGTGCATATTAGATTGTGTTGAATTCCCGTCACAGGGACATGGGAGCATGCTTGATTCCCAGGCCTTGTTCGTTGGGAAAACGACCAGTCTAAAAAATAGGTCCAGTCTAAGCCTAGTCAACAGCATCCTCTCATATGTTTTAGTCTGCAGGGTAAGATATGGTTGAATACCAAATGTTAGCTGGACTATATTCGCTTGAATAACTGAGGGTTTTGCAGCATCAGTTGACAATCTTAATGTTTCCAGGTGTTGTAGGGCTAGTTCCTTGAGCTCCTTTTTTGACAGGGCGACTATCGTCTCAGGTTGGAGATAGTGTTTCTCAAGACCAAAATCGGTGAGAAAATTTTTAATATAGCGGAGCCACTTCAGTCTAAAGGAGTGATCAAGTGACATTGTATCAGCCACTATCGACTGCGTTAGTGTGTTCTTGTCAGATGTCCAGATACGCCTCCACAGCATCAATGGCTGGATTTTAAGAAGATCCTGTAGGTAGGGAATTCCCAGTTCCATGTGGGAGGCGTAAGTTGATGAACCTTTTGGTGTAGCGAGAAGGAATCTTATAAATGTATTTTCAATTATCTGTAGGGCTCCAACGTCTGTATAACCCCACAGTCCTGCTCCGTAGAGAGGGATGGCCTGGCACTTGGCATTGTAGATTTTCAGCAGCTCTACTGGAGGCCTCCTCCCCAGTTTCCGTGAGAAAGTCTGCAAGGCCGCTATCGATCGCTTAAATAGATGGCATCTCGTTTCCACTGCTGGTTTCCATGTTAGCCTATCGTCTATCATGATCCCGAGGTATGGATATTGTGTGGTGATCTCAAGTGCTTGTTTATCAAGAAAGATGTTTTTTGTGCCTTTCTTCGCCCCCCCGTGATCATGACAAACGTTTTTTTTACATTAACCTTTAGGTCCAAGGCGTTCATGAAAGTCGTGTATCTATTTAGCGAGTGCTGGAGTTCGCGCTGAGTTCGGGCCAGGATGACAGCGTCATCCGCATAAAGCAGTGCTGGAATCGGTTGCTGCTTTACATTTGGGAGGTCCTGGGCCCCCCTCAACATCTCCCCCTCCAGGCCGTTGGTATAGAGTGAGAAGAGAAAGGGGGCCAGGACGCAGCCCTGCCTGACTCCCCGCTCCACTCCAAATGACGCCGTCATCTCGCCATTTTTCCCGAAGCGGACTTTCGCAGAAGCCCCTGAATACAACTCTCTCAGAAGGTCTAACAGGGAGGGGTCCACATCCATTTGTCTTAGGACAGTCCAGAGTTTGGAGTGTGAGACACAGTCAAATGCGGCAGACAGGTCCACATAGACCATGTATACCGTGCTTTTCTTTGCATGCATATATTTGGCCATTATTAGACTAAGGTTGAGTGCCTGCTCTACCGTCCCAAAGCCTTCTCGGAACCCAAATTGCAGGTCCGAGATAATGGCTCTTTCCTCGCTCCACTGTTGAAGTCTCTCCAAAATGACCCTCCCCACCACTTTGCCAAGCGAGTCCAGGAGTGAGATGGGGCGGTAACATTTCACATCCTGGCGGTCCCCTTTCTTGAAAATGGGGACCATAATTGATCTAGTCCAGGAATCTAAAATACCCTCACTGGCTGCAGCTGCACATACTCTTGTGAGAATAGGTGCCCAGAGATCCTGGTTAAATTTGAAAAGGTCAACAGGGACGCCATCTGGACCGGGGGCTTTTCCTGTCTTACTTTTTTCCAAAGCCACCAAGATTTCAGAGATGTCAAAAGACAGTGGAATTGGGTATTGTACCTCATTGTGAGTGTTCAATGAATGGTCTGCAGTCCCTTGATCTTTGAAGATGTTTTCGAAGTGGGCTACCCAAGTATCCTCATCTATGGCCACCTCTATCTTGGGGGAATTGTTATCTGTGAGAAATGGGGATCTGACCATTCTCCAAAAGTCCTTACTGTTTTTCGAAAGAGAGCTCTTCTCTAGATCTTCCCAGAGTTTCTTTTTCATTTGTTGTATTCTTAGCTTACGTTCCTTTATGTATTTTCGTCGCAGCAGTTGAATAAGGCCCGCATCTCTTGGCTTGTTATGAAGTGCAGATTTTAGGTCAGTTAGGGCTCTCGTGCAATGGTGGTCGAACCAACCTTTCCGCACTGGATGTTTGTTTGTTGTTTTCCCGGTAAGCAGTCCCTTAGCTACTTCCAAGATTTCTACAAAGTTCATCAGTACCTCTGCGTGATTTAGCGCTGGATCCAGGCAATTAATTATGTTTGGGTATGTCTGGTTCACTAGTTTTTTTGTGAGCTTTTGCGGGTCTATCTTTTCCCATTTTATAGAGAAACCATTGTATTTTCCTATTTCTAGTCTGTCTTGGCTGAGGGCATTTACTATATCAGTGACCTTAGATTTGGTTTCTGGCATATGAAGTTCCATCTTTAATGCAGAATGATCGCTTAGTGTGTTAACCATAACTTGATAATCTTTGGCCATCGTAGAAAGTCCTGGAGACAGCAGAATGTAGTCCACTGTTTGGTGGCCTCTGCCCACGTAGGTTGGGTTAAACAGATTTTTCTCCGCCTTTGGGGAATTAGCAATTACTAAGTCAAAGTCTGATAGTATGTTGTTCATTGCTTTTCCCGATTTGTTGTGGACGAAATGGGCTAGTGGAACCTCGTGTTCGTCCACAAACCCACATTGTTGAGAGTCTATCATAGGGCATGGGTGAAGATTGAAGTCGCCTCCCCATAGGAGATGAGTCATTCTGGAATTGTCCTCCCGCTGCAGTAAGCTTCTCAATCTCTCCTGCATGTTACCAACGAGGATCAAAAAATCGTTTTCCACTAGATTGTTGTATGAATTAACTAAAATAATAATGTCTTTATTTGCAAAGGAGAGAGATAATATCTGGCAGTTAGGGTCAGTAAATAGATTAGACACTTTTAGGAGGGATAGGGTATTGGCAATATAAATTGTTAACCCTCCTTTGGGTCTACCTATTGGGCTACAGGTAGCTGGGGATGAATAGGTTTTATACCCCAAAAGATGAAGCTCTAATGTGGCCCAGGTCTCTTAAAGCGGTAATTGCAAACACAACAGTGATGGACAGAATGTGGATCAATGTCACACATTCACCCCAGTCAAAAGATCTGGGCCCAAATCCATCGTTTTTCCACTCCACACCACCCTGGGTTAGACAATGGCGATATGCAAATCAGCGCTGACCCTGTGCCCCATGGGAACAGTCCAGTCCGAACTACAAAAGCCATGTCCTTCCCAGAACGGAAACAAGCATCCGAGGACCGGCCCGGTTTCGAGGTAACACCTCTCATCAGCCCGGCTAGCTTGACTCCAGTGGTGTGGAGTGCCTGGGACTCACGTCTGAGCATCCCCAGTACACTTAGAGCGGTAATTGCAAACACAACAGTGATGGACAGAATGTGGATCAATGTCACACATTCACCCCAGTCAAAAGATCTGGGCCCAAATCCATCGTTTTTCCACTCCACACCACCCTGGGTTAGACAATGGCGATATGCAAATCAGCGCTGACCCTGTGCCCCATGGGAACAGTCCAGTCCGAACTACAAAAGCCATGTCCTTCCCAGAACGGAAACAAGCATCCGAGGACCGGCCCGGTTTCGAGGTAACACCTCTCAGCAGCCCGGCTAGCTTGACTCCAGTGGTGTGGAGTGCCTGGGACTCAAGTCTGAGCATCCCCAGTACACTTAGAGCGGTAATTGCAAACACAACAGTGATGGACAGAATGTGGATCAATGTCACACATTCACCCCAGTCAAAAGATCTGGGCCCAAATCCATAGTTTTTCCACTCCACACCACCCTGGGTTAGACAATGGCGATATGCAAATCAGCGCTGACCCTGTGCCCCATGGGAACAGTCCAGTCCAAACTACAAAAGCCATGTCCTTCCCAGAACGGAAACAAGCATCCGAGGACCGGCCCGGTTTCGAGGTAACACCTCTCATCAGCCCGGCTAGCTTGACTCCAGTGGTGTGGAGTGCCTGGGACTCACGTCTGAGCATCCCCAGTACACTTAGAGCGGTAATTGCAAACACAACAGTGATGGACAGAATGTGGATCAATGTCACACATTCACCCCAGTCAAAAGATCTGGGCCCAAATCCATCGTTTTTCCACTCCAGACCACCCTGGGTTAGACAATGGCTATATGCAAATCAGCGCTGACCCTGTGCCCCATGGGAACAGTCCAGTCCGAACTACAAAAGCCATGTCCTTCCCAGAACGGAAACAAGCATCCGAGGACCGGCCCGGTTTCGAGGTAACACCTCTCATCAGCCCGGCTAGCTTGACTCCAGTGGTGTGGAGTGCCTGGGATCACGTCTGAGCATCCCCAGTACACTTAGAGCGGTAATTGCAAACACAACAGTGATGGACAGAATGTGGATCTTTGGACTGGGGTGAATGTGTGACATTGATCCACATTCTGTGCCTCCACACCACTGGAGTCAAGCTAGCCGGGCTGATGAGAGGTGTTACCTCGAAACCGGGCCGGTCCTCGGATGCTTGTTTCCGTTCTGGGAAGGACATGGCTTTTGTAGTTCGGACTGGACTGTTCCCATGGGGCACAGGGTCAGCGCTGATTTGCATATCGCCATTGTCTAACCCAGGGTGGTGTGGAGTGGAAAAACGATGGATTTGGGCCCAGATCTTTGGACTGGGGTGAATGTGTGTCATTGATCCACATTCTGTCCATCATTGTTGTGTTTGCAGTTACCGCTCTAAGTGTACTGGGGATGCTCAGACGTGAGTCCCAGGCACTCTACACCACTGGAGTCAAGCTAGCCGGGCTGATGAGAGGTGTTACCTCGAAACCGGGCCGGTCCTCGGATGCTTGTTTCCGTTCTGGGAAGGACATGGCTTTTGTAGTTCGGACTGGACTGTTCCCATGGGGCACAGGGTCAGCGCTGATTTGCATATCGCCATTGTCTAAACCAGGGTGGTGTGGAGTGGAAAAACGATGGATTTGGGCCCAGATCTTTGGACTGGGGTGAATGTGTGACATTGATCCACATTCTGTCCATCATTGTTGTGTTTGCAGTTACCGCTCTAAGTGTACTGGGGATGCTCAGACGTGAGTCCCAGGCACTCCACACCACTGGAGTCAAGCTAGCCGGGCTGATGAGAGGTGTTACCTCGAAACCGGGCCGGTCCTCGGATGCTTGTTTCCGTTCTGGGAAGGACATGGCTTTTGTAGTTCGGACTGGACTGTTCCCATGGGGCACAGGGTCAGCGCTGATTTGCATATCACCATTGTCTAACCCAGGGTGGTGTGGAGTGGAAAAACGATGGATTTGGGCCCAGATCTTTGGACTGGGGTGAATGTGTGACATTGATCCACATTCTGTCCATCATTGTTGTGTTTGCAGTTACCGCTCTAAGTGTACTGGGGATGCTCAGACGTGAGTCCCAGGCACTCCACACCACTGGAGTCAAGCTAGCCGGGCTGATGAGAGGTGTTACCTCGAAACCGGGCCGGTCCTCGGATGCTTGTTTCCGTTCTGGGAAGGACATGGCTTTTGTAGTTCGGACTGGACTGTTCCCATGGGGCACAGGGTCAGCGCTGATTTGCATATCGCCATTGTCTAACCCAGGGTGGTGTGGAGTGGAAAAACGATGGATTTGGGCCCAGATCTTTGGACTGGGGTGAATGTGTGACATTGATCCACATTCTGTCCATCATTGTTGTGTTTGCAGTTACCGCTCTAAGTGTACTGGGGATGCTCAGACGTGAGTCCCAGGCACTCCACACCACTGGAGTCAAGCTAGCCGGGCTGATGAGAGGTGTTACCTCGAAACCGGGCCGGTCCTCGGATGCTTGTTTCCGTTCTGGGAAGGACATGGCTTTTGTAGTTCGGACTGGACTGTTCCCATGGGGCACAGGGTCAGCGCTGATTTGCATATCGCCATTGTCTAACCCAGGGTGGTGTGGAGTGGAAAAACGATGGATTTGGGCCCAGATCTTTGGACTGGGGTGAATGTGTGACATTGATCCACATTCTGTCCATCATTGTTGTGTTTGCAGTTACCGCTCTAAGTGTACTGGGGATGCTCAGATGTGAGTCCCAGGCACTCCACACCACTGGAGTCAAGCTAGCCGGGCTGATGAGAGGTGTTACCTCGAAACCGGGCCGGTCCTCGGATGCTTGTTTCCGTTCTGGGAAGGACATGGCTTTTGGAGTTCGGACTGGACTGTTCCCATGGGGCACAGGGTCAGCGCTGATTTGCATATCGCCATTGTCTAACCCAGGGTGGTGTGGAGTGGAAAAACGATGGATTTGGGCCCAGATCTTTGGACTGGGGTGAATGTGTGACATTGATCCACATTCTGTCCATCATTGTTGTGTTTGCAGTTAACGCTCTATGTGTACTGGGGATGCTCAGACGTGAGTCCCAGGCACTCCACACCACTGGAGTCAAGCTAGCCGGGCTGATGAGAGGTGTTACCTCAAAACCGGGCCGGTCCTCGGATGCTTGTTTCCGTTCTGGGAAGGACATGGCTTTTGTAGTTCGGACTGGACTGTTCCCATGGGGCACAGGGTCAGCGCTGATTTGCATATCGCCATTGTCTAACCCAGGGTGGTGTGGAGTGGAAAAACGATGGATTTGGGCCCAGATCTTTGGACTGGGGTGAATGTGTGACATTGATCCACATTCTGTCCATCATTGTTGTGTTTGCAGTTCCAGGTCTCTTGAAGGCAGATTATTTCGCCTTGTTTTAAAAAGTTCACTGCCACAGGGTCTTCGATCTTTGTTCGTAGACCCGCCACGTTCCAGAATAGAAGAGGTACAATCTGGGTGTTAGCTTTTGGAACTAATGTTAGTGGAGCCTTCGTCATATTATCACTTAGGGGGGGGAATGTAGCGAGTTCGAGTTAGGATGTTCTATATCCCTTGGTGGTCAATCGACCATTTCTAGGGCACTGTATCTTTTTGCTAGTGGGATGTTATACCAGGGGTCCCATCGGGGGGTTCTCTATGGACCATCCTCTGCTGTTGATGTCCCCATTCCCCCCAATTCGCTCCCTGATGGCGTGGTTTTACTATATGCCATGGGTTCTCCTGCTCTCGGAGATGAGTGGCTCCGTATTGTCTATTATCATAAAATGTAGCCTGGCGAAAGGGTGGTTCAGCCCAGGAAAGAACAGGGTCCTCAAAAAAGTTGTTATTATTGGTTTGAATAATGGGATAGAAGAAGGAAAGTGGTTTAATTCTGGTTCCTCCGTTGACATTAGATTGATCCCAGGAGCTGATGTAGTCTGCCACCCAGGAGTCCTCAAAGGTGATGACAATACAGTCCCCTGAATACTGTTTGCTGCCTTTTCCCACCCAGGGGGTCCTACGTAATGAGGAAATCCTTCTGTGGCAATTTGGTGGCATGTCGCGATTTGTCTGTAACCAATGGTGTACTTTATTTTTTAAGGACCATGGGGGTTCCACCGTGTTGGGAGCTAGCTCAGGTACACCAATCATAACCGCTACATATGGGGCAGCCTCGAGGGGTAGCTCAAAATGAGCTCTAACATCTCCAAGCCCTCTTGATGTATTTCTTTGGGTTGGTTGGAAAAAGGAATTATGTGCCGAGGTCTTAGTAGGTGCAGTTTTTCTTGGTGCTGGTAGTGACGAGGTTGTTGTTGATGCCACAATATTACCTTGTTTTGATGTGGTTGGTGCAGTGGTGATAGAATTTAATGTGTTTAAGATAGACGTGACTGGGGGTGTTGGGATAGGGAGTCTGCCACTGAATAAAGCCCCGGGCCCTGACGGATTAACAACGGCGTTTTATAAAACATATGCGGACGAACTTGCACCGCGACTTCATGCGGTCTTTGCCGAGGCCCAGGAGGAAGGGATTTTGCCAGAGTCAATGAGAGAGGCGCTCATTGTCACCCTTTTGAAACCAGGGTAAGACAGACAATTACTAGAATCGTACAGGCCTCTATCCCTTATTAAAGTGGATGTGAAAATATATGCCAAAATTATAGCAGACCGCTTGCAGCCGCTGCTCCCGATGGTTGCCCTCTCGGACAAGTCAGGATTCATACCGGGCCGTGCACCCTCACATAACCTGCGTACGATCTTCTCAGTATTACATTATCTCCATCCTGACGTGAGGGCTGCAGTGGTATTCCTGGATGCCACAAAAGCTTTTGATTCTCTAGAATGGCCTTACTTATTCCAGATCCTCGAGCCCATGGGGTTCAGCCCGCTATTTATAATGCAGGTGCGTTTGCTTTAAACTGCACCTAGAGCGAGAGTGCGAGTCAATGGCCTCATATCAGAGTCCTTTGACATCTCCTGTGGCACTAGGCAGGGCTGCCCTTTATCTCCGCTCTTGTTCGCCATAGCAATGGAACCACTAGCGGCTAGGACAAGGCAACATCACACAGCCAGAGGTATCGGATTTAGCTCTTGCAATCTGCTAATCTCGCTATATGCGGATGCCGTTACCCTGTATGTTTCAAAACCAGAAGCAAACTTGGACCCTCTGTTACGTGAGTTTGTGAAATTTGGAGGGTTGTTGGGTGTCTCGATCAACTGGGCCAAATCGGTTGTCTTTCCCATAACTGATAACACCCCTGAGGTCCAACCTGAATTCCCTCTACGCTGGGAGGCCAGCGAAGTTAAATACTTGGGTGTTTGGATCAGCCGCAACATCCAAGACGTCTGGAATCTAAACTTTGGAAAAGCAGTGAACTGGCTTGAGGGTAAGGTGGCTATTTGGGCGAAGTTACCATTATCTATTGCAGGCAGGATTGCACTTGCCAAGATGGTTGTCTTGACAAAGTTCCTATATCTTTTTGTAAATATCCCGATCCCGCTGACGAGGCACTTTTTCACCTGTCTGCGCTCCTATCTGCTGAGGTTGGTGTGGGCAGGAAGACAGGCCTGTGTATCCTGGGCGATGCTGACACTGCCTTTGCGCCAGGGTGGGATGGGGGCACCTGACATGCACCTGTATGCATTGTGTGCGCAGGCCCAATTCATGCATTTCTGGGCCTACCCCACCCCATATCAGCCACATGTGGCTATGGAAATGGACTCGGTGGCCCCTCTGCCCCTTGGTGTTGCCCTGTTCCGAGACGCACCAAGACCGTCAACGGATATAGACTCTTCTACTATGCTGCGTTGGTCGTGGCGGGAGTTACAACGGCGCGCTGCTCTCCCTCTCCTGTATGCACCGGCTATCCATCTTAAGCAGAATCCGATGCTCCCATGCTTAGAAGAAAGCGGAGAGTCAATGGCCTCATATCAGAGTCCTTTGACATCTCCTGTGGCACTAGGCAGGGCTGCCCTTTATCTCCGCTCTTGTTCGCCATAGCAATGGAACCACTAGCGGCTAGGATTAGGCAACATCACACAGCCAGAGGTATTGGATTTAGCTCTTGCAATCTGCTAATCTCGCTATATGCGGATGACGTTACCCTGTATGTTTCAAAACCAGAAGCAAACTTGGACCCTCTGTTACGTGAGTTTGTGAAATTTGGAGGGTTGTTGGGTGTCTCGATCAACTGGGCCAAATCGGTTGTCTTTCCCTTAACTGATAACACCCCTGAGGTCCAATCTGAATTCCCTCTACGCTGGGAGGCCAGCGAAGTTAAATACTTGGGTGTTTGGATCAGCCGCAACATCCAAGACGTCTGGAATCTAAACTTTGGAAAAGCAGTGAACTGGCTTGAGGGTAAGGTGGCTATTTGGGCGAAGTTACCATTGTCTATTGCAGGCAGGATTGCACTTGCCAAGATGGTTGTCTTGACAAAGTTCCTATATCTTTTTGTAAATATCCCGATCCCGCTGACGAGGCACTTTTTCACCTGTCTGCGCTCCCATCTGCTGAGGTTGGTGTGGGCAGGAAGACAGGCCTGTGTATCCTGGGCGATGCTGACACTGCCTTTGCGCCAGGGTGGGATGGGGGCACCTGACATGCACCTGTATGCATTGTGTGCGCAGGCCCAATTCGTGCATTTCTGGGCCTACCCCACCCGATATCAGCCACATGTGGCTATGGAAATGGACTCGGTGGCCCCTCTGCCCCTTGGTGTCGCCCTGTTCCGAGACGCACCGAGACCGTCAACGGATATAGACTCTGCTACTATGCTGCGTTGGTCGTGGCGGGAGTTACAACGGCGCGCTGCTCTCCCTCTCCTGTATGCACCGGCTATCCCTCTTAAGCAGAATCCGATGCTCCCATGCTTAGAAGAAAGCGGAGGAGACATCACCTTGACTGAAACGGTATTACGCACATTTGCGGATTTGTATCCTAATGGCCAATTCCTTGATCTCCAAATTGCGGAGGGAGGACAAGCCCCGTCCTTTACAGATAAATTCATGTACCACAAATTAAAAGCATCCTGTAGGGGGCTTTGGGATGACTTTCCGGGGGAGCCTCCGCAACTACAGGCCTTACAGAATGTTCTAGCGAGAGCATCCTCTAAAAAGTTGATATCTCGCTTATACAATGCTATGCAGGAGCAGGCCCCTCTGGTAACACCTACCTCTATGCAAGTATGGAATACAGAACTTGACCCGCCCCTAACCGAAGAACAATGGTCCTTATGTTGCAGGCAGCTACTGGAACTCTCCCCTAATTACAAACTCAGGTTAATCCATTTCAAATTTTTACACAGATTTTATCGCACCCCTGCTGGCCTCCATAAAATGGGTATACGAGAAGACGACAAATGCTGGAAATGCGGGGCTGAGGGATCCTCCTTTCTCCATGTGGTCTGGATCTGCCCGTCCCTTTCTACTTTCTGGTCTGGCGTATTTGATGCTGCTAACCAAATTATAGGAAGAACAGATGATCCCTCCCCATTGCTGGGACTCCTGGGGTGGGTAGCGGAAACAGAGCCTAATCATAGGAAGTTACATGCTCTATTACTACTCTATGCTAGACGGCAAGTGGCTCTCTGCTAGGGACGTGGCACCCGCCTAAATTTGCGAGTTGGGTGGCGGATGTGACGTATGGGCATACTCAACTTGGTACGTACTGGGAGCTGATGCCGACTGCCTCTCGCCCGCGTGACATCTGGGAGCCATTCCTAAGGAGGATGCGCGATAGATCAGACTCTACGTCTTCAGAACCAGAAGCTCCCATATGACAAGTCCTGAATGCTGGGGGGGCTGTGCGCAGGCTTCTATGTGCGAACTCAGCTATCATTCTGTAGTACTTACCTGATCGTGTGCCGTACATGATGTAGATGCTATCTGCGTTTATCTAGAACTGTTCCTGCCTTTCTGATGTGTATCCTGTCTCCTTACATGCACCGTCATTTGGTTATGTGTAATAGACTTGTAGGATGCCATACTTGCCCTGTACATTTTGCTTTGAGAATGTTAGGTGTTGAGATGCTGTTATACCTACTGTAGTTATCAGATTTGCATAAATATGATGTTGACTGCTGCCTAGTTTGTTGTGGTTTAAATCGAAAATCTCTTATCCTCTCAAAATATCGCAGTTATCCTATGAGTACTGCTATGTATTGTATCCTTAAACTTCTAATAAAAAAAAAAGAAAGTGAGCAAGGGACTCACGTCTGAGCATACCCTGCCACACTTATGGAGGCCAAAGCGGTACAAAAGGGGGTTGTGATGGACGCAGCATCTGAACCAATCAAACACTCACACCCAGTCAAAAGATCTGGGTTTAATCCATCACCGTTCTTTAGCCCACTCTGCCACCCCAGTTCAGACATGGCCATATGCAAATCAGTCTGACCCTGTGCCTCATGCGAACAGTCCAGCCCGAACTGCCAAGTCATGCCTTCCCTGGACCGGAAACAAGCTTCCGAGGACCGGTTTCTGACATTACAGCCGTCTTCAGCCCGGCTTCCTTGAATCCAGTGGCAAAGTGAGCAAGGGGCTCACGTCTGAGCATACCCTGCCACACTTATGGCATGCCTTGGTGGTTCGGGCTGGGCTGTTCCCATGAGGCACAGGGTCAGACTGATTTGCATATGGCCATGTCTGAACTGGGATGGCAGAGTGGGCTAAAGAACGGTGATCGATTAAACCCAGATCTTTTGACTGGGTGTGAGTGTTTGATTGGTGCAGATGCTCTGTCCATCACCACCCCCTTTTGTAACGCTTTGGCCGCCATAAGTGTGGCAGGGTATGCTCAGACGTGAGTCCCTTGCTCAATTTGCCACTGGATTCAAGCAAGCCTCGCTGAAGACGGGTTTAATGCCAGAAACCGGTCCTCGAAGCTTGTTTCCGGTCCAGGGAAGGAATGGCTTGGAGGTTTGGGCTGGGCTGTTCCCATGAGGCACAGGGTCAGACTGATTTGCATATGGCCATGTCTGAACTGGGGTGGCAGAGTGGGCTAAAGAACGGTGATCGATTAAACCCAGATCTTTTGACTGGGTGTGAGTGTTTGATTGGTTCAGATGCTCCGTCCATCACCCTCTCTTTTGTAATGCTGAAAAATGGCAACTTCCTAAATGTGGAATTGCAATTTAAAATCTAACTGCGCCATGAGAGGATTTTTCATTAGAATTCCAAAGACACCAAACATGCATTGATTATTTGTTACTATTTGGAAATTACATGTAATAAGATAACTCTTATGTTATGCTATTGTAAAGGTAGGCCTTGCTATAGTGAAAAACGGATTTAAAGGTTTTCACAGGACATGTAAAAAGTACTTGTCCACATTTTTAAATGCACTGCACTCTGCCCTATGGCCTATCCAGGGGCCTACACTAGGGGTGACATACATGTATTACAAAGGAAGGTTTGGGCTTGGCAAAAGGTTAATTTTTTCAGGTTAAAGCTGCAGTTTAAAACTGCACACACAAGCTGCAATGGCAGACCTAAGATATATTCATGGGCTACTTAAGAGGGTGGCACAATTAGTGCTGCAGGCCCACTAGTAATATGAACTTAGAAGATGTCCAGATAGACTGTTCATCATATATTAATGAAACAACGTGACCTTAGGAAACCATTCCAAAGTCTGTTTGATTTATTTTACTTTTCCATACACTCTTGTGTTGCTTTTGAGGGTGTGGCACAGTGGTTGCCATGATGTGGTGTTAATTCAATTTGATGAATACCATTTGTTCACATTAGCTACAGTGATACTTCTTCTTTCATGGATAAAATCATCAGCATCTATCAATACTGAGTGGCAGCTTAAGCTTCTGACAAGTGTTGCTGGCATCTCTGACTAACAGATAGGGCACCGGACAACATTTCCTGCTGTGTTCACATGCTTCTTATCATTATAAAACTACTTTCTGTTAAACTGCAGCTGTGCCTTCTTCCTGTTGGCAGCATATGCAACCTTTATTCTTGACTAGCAGCCCGTCCCGACGTTGTCCGGGTATGATTTGCTGCCGGCCAGTAGTATATTGTTTTGTAGGATTTCGTTTTGATAGCATTTCTTATCTGTGACAGGCCTGTGAAACGCTCCGATCCACAGTTGATCCAACGCCCCTAAGGAAAAACTGTCTCACCAACGCTACCCAACTCCACAATACTCACCATTAATCATAAATCACTCATACGGCCCATAAACCAACGAGACAATTTTTGGGCGACTGAATCATGTGACCTAATTAAACAGAACTATTCACAAACTAATTACAATTTTATATATATAACTGCAGTTTATCATTTCTAACCATAGTTTTAATCTTTTATCATTTAATTAAGTCACTTAGGTAAATGGATCAGCTGATGGTAACTAGACCATGAATAAACAAGACCAGCTTGTTGTTTCAAAATCTAATTTTATTAACTTTATTATTCAGGAAAGAGCATTCTTTTAAGAATCTTTATTTTATTAGCAAAAATGCAAGCAGAGAAAACATTAGACCGACACACCAAAGGCAAATTAGTTAGCATGAATTAAAGTAAATAACAGTTTCCATTCCCTAAATTCTATTTCCCTGACTAAATCTCGCTTCACCTAAAAGTAAGTCATTAAAGCCTGTTATCCTTACGTGCGCCAAAGAGTCCAACAGCACGTCACGCCCTTCAGGAATCGGAAAGCGAGAAGCGCCCCCCCTGCCCATGGGGCCAAGTTATATACCTTTCTGTCTAGCTAATCTCACTAAAATGTACACTTTTTTTTGCCATTCAGTGTCCTCATTGGCTGACTGATGTCAGTCCATTACGTGTCATCACGACTTCATACCAACTTCATACCGACTTTTCTTAGACTCTATTGTCCACTGTTTTTCGTGACTTTTGGCTTCCTCGAAAATGAAACATTTCACGAGTTACAGTTCATGACTTCCTTAGCTTGGCAAACTTTGCCGCTTCCTGTCCTTGAGTCTGTCTCTCCAAGAGCACGTATAACACAATTCATTTTAGTTTGCAAAACCTTGTCAACGTGGTAAAAGTTTCCACTTCCATGCAGGGCTCTTTCTGCTCTTTCTGGACAGAATTCGAAAACGCCATCTTTTCAATGTGCCTTTAGGCCTCACTCGAAAACTATTATTTAAACAAACACAAGACATCAATTAATTAAAGAATTGAGACCCATTCTGTTACCCACCCCCTTTGCTAATTATTAACCCATTAATTTATGTTACCTAGCTGTGCACACAAAGCTGCATTTCATATCAACCTTCTTCTTATAGGCCACAGGATATCCTTCACGAGCTTTTGCCACATAAAGACGAAAAGACATAACATAAGCACATAAATAAGCACATGCCATTAGTTAAACAGCCGCATTTAATACAGACAAAGACAATAGACGAGGTTAGTTAATTATTTTATACGCACTTGTTTTTGCAACATAGAGCACATGAATTAGTCCCACGTGTTTCTCTTGTGTATATGCATTTTAAAACTAAGTTGGTTAATAATTCACCACACACTGATTAATACAGTTACGGTTTTTATTGGAAGTTTAACTTTGCGAGTTAGAACAAAATATTATTTTGAACCTCGCTCCATCAACTCCCTCATCTGGTGATTTCAAAATCACCAAACTACACCCAAACTTTTCAGCAAAAATTTTAAAAACCCTTGAACATGTTTTGATCAATCACAGTATTAGTGTTTCTAAACTTTCGATTTAGCTGTTTGTATGTAACTCTCATATTGTGACCTACGAAACTCTTCTAATTCTATTTCTTTTTCTTGTTCTTCTCTGAGCTTATAAATTCTCTTATTTTCCCTTAGATATTTCTTTCTTTTGTGTAGCATGCAACTAATTTTTAACAAAAGTATCACAAATATTATGACAAATAAAGGACACAATATCTTGCCTAAAATTGAACTACCAATCTCTTGAAACCAGTTTTTGATTGCTGCAAATCTTTTGCTCAAACGTTCTGAAAAATCCTCATCTTCTAAAGGTACAATTTCTGAATGTAATTCAGTAATATTTTTGATATACATCTCAATGTTTTGACTCTTATCTGGAATATATGTACAGCAATGCTGGACATGTAATATTCCACAAACTCCTCCCTCTTTAGCTAAAAGAATGTCAAGAGCAAGATGGTTCTGCATAACCATCGATCTCATGGCAATAAGTTCAGTATCGACTAATTGGAATCCATTAGCAGTATCAGTAGACAATCTGTCAACAATTGTAGACATTTTTCTGATTTTAACTGCATTCAGGGTTATACCTACCAAAGGTATTACTGCACCAAAAATATCTCCCAAAATTTCTGAAAAACTTTCCCTTCTGAATCTAGTCAGATGATTGCTAATTTCAAATGAACCCTTTATATTTCTACATGAAAAATCTTTGGGAAAACTAAACCAACATAACAGGTCCCATACCAGTGGTCTGGGAGACTGTAGTAGGCCTTATTTCCACACACAAAATAAATTCTAGGAAAAATTGGATCTTTACCACCTTTAAATCCCCATCCACCCAAGATTTGATAAGTGTCTTCACATTGACTCGCACCAACAAAATAATTATCAAATTGAGTATTATCTCTCCTAATACAAAGCTTTCCACTAACAGGTTTATCTATAAGAATAGCAACATTTTCAGTTCTACCATTAAGCTTTTCATCATCAATCTGCCAAAACTTTGATTTAGTTTGTTTCAGCATTTCGTTTCGCTTATAAATCGCCCGTCTCTCTTCAACTAAGTTTAAGAAAGATTTCTGTTCAGTTCTCAATTTGCATGTTAAATTATTTCTAAAAGCATACTAATAAGTAAGTTCATTAGTTACAATGAAAAATTCCCTCATCTGTTTAGCATGTTTATGTTTATTCAAGCTTTTATCAACCTTTAAGTTTACAAAAATCTCATCATAATTAGAATAATAGTACTCTAAGCGACCTGTCTGATAAAATAAACTAGCTATTACACTGCAAGTGATGCCATAAGTAAGGGGAAGCATATTATAAGTACCCCCTCAGAAACAGAAGCGGGTAGTTTCACACAAATGTAACAATCTTTAACATCCATAACCTTAACATATTCAGATAAAAGTCTTGAAAAAGTATTACTAGAAAAATCACCAACAGATCTATCTTGGTGGATTTCTGGTTTGTGCTCAATAATTCTGTTAGACTTGCCAACTACATCATGGTTATCTTGTTTAGCTGCAACTTTACTAGTCATTTTAGTCTTGTACTCTTCTTTGTCAATACCAAAAGGAAAAATGACAGCTAAAATTAACCAAACCAAAACTATTAATCACAAATATGGAAGACATTTTGCAACATCTTCTTAAGATAGAACATCTTGAGTTATTATTGATAGAAGGCATCCTTACTCTGAAACAAGAGCCCTACAAAAAAAATTCTTAAAAATTATCAAAAATTAATATATACAAATACCCCCCGTTTTTCCTTTTTTCTTTTTTTTTAAAGAAAACCCTACTTTCTAACAGCTTTTCTTTGACCTTACGTCTTACATCGATGTGTTTTTCCAGCTAACACAATTTCTTTGACCTTGTGTCACCTAACACAATTTCTTCAGCCTTATGCCAAATAGAAATTTCAACTTTACTTTATATGGAAACAAAATCAATCATTTTCACTCATGTCATCTAAATCTTCCAGACTACTGCTACTTACTTCTATTACTGGTGGTATCAAGATGTATGACCATTCAGGCGACTTGTACTTCTGATTAGGTCTAATCACCCTTTTCGCCCTACTGCTAATCACCTCTATTTTCTTTCCTGCCTGATTTTTCTTATCTGAGTCTCCTTTTTGACTTGAGACTTCGTCAACCTGCTCTTATGATCTATTAATTAATTTAAATTTTAGACTCTCATTTTCATTTGGCCAGTTATCTCCTTTTCTTGATAATTTCTTCTTTGGTTCAGTTAGGTTACACTCTGCTCTCCAAGCTCTTTTCCTTGAACTTCTCACTTTGGATTCATCGTCACTTTCATCAGTTTCACTTTCCGTGATGTCAGCTTTAGATTCAGGCACTTCTTTACTTGACAGTTTCACTCTGTTAGGAACATTATCCTTATAGCTGGTTCTCGGAATTTCGTCTTCTTCGTCTTCTTCGTCTTCAATTACTTCCAACTTCCCAGTTTCAGAATTTTTGTTCCTGCCTTCAGAGCTTTCAATCTGCTTTTCAATACTCTCCTGATCTTGTATCACCACTTGATCAGACTCTTCTTCTGCTTCTTTTTCTAGCAGATCTTCATCCTTTTCAGAGTCTTGAATCACAATTTCTTCAGAATCTTCATTCAACGCCTCATTCGCAATAGAATTTTCCAGATGTCGACCTTCTTGTCGATCTTCAGGATTTGGATCTCTTTCAGGTTCTTCTTCAGAATCTGAATCAGCTGTAGTATCACCCTCATCAGGATTTTCAGGTGGTGCTACACGAATGGTGTGACTAGCATGAATCCACCTTTTCAAACCTCTGCATTTTACTGCATTTGACCTGTCTTGCCTTTTGCCACCTGGGTACTAGGCAGTTTCTTCTCCGGTGTACTTTTGTTCTCACCCAGTCTCCTGGTAACAAATCATGAGCTTGTTCCTTCTCTCTGGTAATCACTTCAGTTCCTACCTGATGGAACACAGAAGTCACGACGTCAGAAAGGTTCTTGCAGTAATCCATAATGACGCCATCATTAATGCTCATAACTTTACCAACTGGTACAAATGCTTGTCTCATGACTCTGCCCATGAGTATCTCATGTGGGCTTAAACCTGTCTTTTTATCTGGAGTACTTCTTAAAGACATCAAAACAAGTGGAAGTGCATCAGTCCACTTCATTCCTGTAGCTAAACACATTTTGGCTATTCTATTTTTGATAGTGCCATTCACTTGTTCAACAACACCTGATGCTTCTGGCCTGTAAGCATAGTGAAGCTTTTGCTTTATATTCAGTGCTTCACAAACCAATTTTAGCAATCTGTTTTCAAAATGTGTTCCACGATCAGTCTCGACCGTCACTGGAAAACCGTACCTCGGTATGATTTCCCTTAAAAGCAATTTTGCCACAGTAACTGAATCATTGTGACGTGTTGGGAACGCTTTCACCCATCTTGAAAACAGACAGATTATCACTAGGACGTTTCTCAATTTGTTATGAGGTGGCATATCAATTAAATCCATTTGCAATCTGGTAAAAGGACCACCCTCCAGTCCTATGGTTCCCATGCTCACAACTGTTTTTCTGTTTGGGTTGATCTGCTGGCAGATCAAACATCTCTGACAAAAAAATTCTGCAATTAGTCTGAACTTTGGATTGTACCATGTTTGCCTAAACAATCTAATCATCGAATCTCTTCCAATATGTCCTGGACCATGATACATTCGCCCAATATCAGCATCATGCTATCTGGCATAACTGGTCTGTCATCTTTGTAAACGCAAATCTCATCTTCCTCTCGCTGTCTGCAACCTGCTTTAACCCATGTGCCTTTTTCCTCATCATTTGCCTCATCTTGTAAATCTTTAACTCCTTGCCATGTCTCAACTACAGATATTAGCATAAGTTTGATCAAAACATGTTCATTATCTTTTTCCCGATTGATTGACATATTATTCTTTGCACAGAACTTCGCGATTTCATCAGCATATGCATTTCCCTTTGTCATATAATCATCACCTTTCCTGTGCACTGTACATTTCACTACAGCAATTTTCTCTGGTAACTGAATGCCATCGATCAACCTTTTGATCAATTTCGCATACCTGATAGGAGTTCCCGCAGAAGTTAAATAACCTCTTTGAGACCAGAACTGGCCATAGTCATGGACTACACCATACCCATACTGACTATCAGTCACTATGGTAACATTTAATTTTTTCCCTCTTTCACATGCACGAATCAAAGCAATCAATTCCACTACTTCAGCTGAACGAATTCCCTTGAGACAGGATGCTTCAACTACATCTGCAACTGTACAGACAGAATATGCTGCACTCAGAACACCTTCATCTGTTCTTAAGCATGAACCATCAACATAATAAACAAAATCTGATTCAGTTAACGGGACATCTTTAATGTCCTGTCTGGGTTTTGTGCAATATTCTAAAACATCCAAGCATTCATGATCAATATCATTTTCATTTCTGATTTATGTTACAGTACCATCAGGCAATAATGTGGAAGGGTTTAAATTCACACATCTTGCAATTGAAACGTTATCTGATCCCAGAATAACTTTTTCATATTTAGTTAACCTGTTACTTGTCAAATGCTGTGTTTTACTTCTGGTAAGAAGAATTTCAACTGAATGGGGTACATACACTTTTACATGAAATCCCATTATTATTCCTTCGCTCTGTTCAAGGCTTACACTTGTTGCAGCTACTGCTTTTAAGCAGCCTGGTAATGCTTTTGCAACAGGATCTAGAACTGCTGAGAAATAAGCTATTGGCTTTCTCAGTCTTCCATGTCTTTGAATCAAAACTGACAATGCACATCCTTCCCTTTCACTGCAATACAGCTCAAATTCCTTCTCGTAGTCTGGCATACCTAAAGCAGGTGCTTCACATAAACTTCTTTTTAATTGTTCAAAAGCTTCTAACTCAGTTTTTGTTAAGATAATCGGATCTTTTATGTCTGCTTTTGTCAGTCTCTGCAGTGGTTTTGCAATTACTGAAAATCCACTAATCCATTGACGACAATACCCAACCATTCCTAGAAACATTCTGACCTGTCTCTGTGTTTTTGGAGGTTGCATTCCCTGAATCATTTTAATTCTCTCAATTGTCACTTGCCTGATTCCTTTTGCAATTCTGTGACCAAGATATTTCACTTCTTGTTTGCAAAACTGTAATTTTGCAGGAGACACTTTATGTCCCTCATCTGCCAGATGATTTAAGAGAGTAATGGTATCTGTTACACAGTTATCTCGTGTTTTTGCAGCCACAAGGAGATCATCAATATACAGCACTAATGTTGATTTTCCAGGTAAATCTAGATTTTCCAAGGATTTCTTTAGCAACTGATTAGAAATAGATGGACTCTCTGTATACCCTTGAGGGATACGACACCATGCTAAGAACCTAAACGCAAAAATCTGCTGGCTTTCTGGATGCAATGGAACAGTAAAGAATGCATTACAAAGATCTGTAACTGTATACCATTCTGCATCATGCGGAATCTGATAAAGAATTACCGCTGGGTTTGGTACAACTGGGCAACATGGAACAACTATTTGATTAACCTTTCTCAGGTCTTGAACAATCCTGAAAGTTCCATTTGGCTTTTTAATTCCCATAATCGGTGAATTGCATGGACTACTTTCAATTTCTTTTAGAACACCTTGTTTTATGAATTTTTCAATTACAGGTATAACACCCTCAATAGTTTCTGCCTTCATTTTATACTGAGGAATGATTGGAAAATCTACTCCTTGCTTCACTGTTATTTTAACTGGGTCTACATTTTTCATTAAACCCATTTTGTCTCCAGTTAAATCCCAAATTTTAGCATTGACTGTCTCTTTTAATTCTTCAGGTTGATTATTTTTATCAAATGCAGGAAATAATTTACTTTCCTCTGCTTCAACCATTAACATCGTTAATCTGTAAAGTCTATCTTCTTCCTGAGTTTGGAGCTCAATACCATCCGGTGAGCAATATATTTTGCAATTCATCTTGCAGAGTATGTCTCTTCCTAACAGATTTACAGGACTGCTGTTACAAACTACAAATCTATGTTTGTCTTTAAATTTGCCAATTTCTACTTTAACTGGTTCTGTTAAGTCTGTTTCAATTTGTTGATTAGCTACTCCAACTACTTGAATTTTTTCACCCGAGAGAGGCAGGTTTTCTATTTCCACTGATCTAATAGTAGAACGGGTAGCACCAGTGTCCACTAGAAGAGTGATTTCTACATCATTCACTTTTCCATTTACAAATGGACCAGCCTGATCTACCTCAAGAGTGGCTCCAAGCACACACTCTTCCTCCTCTCTCAGGCACCATCATAAATAATCCTCAGAATCACTCCCTCCATTTTCGTTCAATAAATACTGTTGAGAAACACTTCACTCTTGGCGATCTGTTTACCTGTTCACCTCCGTAGAATCCCGTTTCTGTATTGTACCTCTGCACATTCACACAATTTGGAAGTGGCGGTTGCGGAATCTGACTCTGCTGATTCACTACCTGTCGCTGTAGCTGTTGTTGCAAATTTATCTCATTCTGCATCTGTGGATTTAATGGTGCATTTTTAAAATTTCTGGGCGGATTCTTACATTCGCGCTTCCGGTGTCCAATTTCGCCGCAATTAAAACATGGGAGTTTCTGCTTTAATTCCTCAATATTTGTTTTCTAAAGTAGCTATTTGCTCTTCTGCTACCTTCACCTGTGCCCACATAGCTTTCTCTTTTAGCTTCTTCTGTTTTGCATCTATTTCATCACTGCAATATTTTGCTTTTCTCAAAATGTCATCAACCGAAAGTGATTGCCAGCCAACTATTCATGACCTAATCATTTCACCGATTTCAGGTCTTAAGCCATAAAAAAATCTGTAAATAAAGTGGCTCATATCTTTCTCACTCAATTTTTCATAACCACTGTATTGTTTAAATACCAGTAGTAATCTTTCATAGAATGAATGTACCGATTCTTTTGGTTCCTGATTTGTTCCGTCTATTTTAACCCAATCAACTTCTTTTGGGGGAATCTTATTTTTCAACCATACAATTACCTTATCGTACAACTTCATAACATCTTCTGAAGGAGCACCTGTTACTCTATCTCTGGTAGGTTCTTCCTTGGGCCAATCTATAGAAATTTTACATTCTGTCCAAAGATCTGATGGGACAACAATGTCAAAGAATCCATCAAGATCAATCCACAGAACTTTTGAAACCTTAACAAATCTGTCTACCTGTCGATACCATTCCACAGGTTTTTCTCTCAGCCGAGGAAAATCATTTGTAAACAGTAAAATGTCCTGTCTTGACCAAGGAACATGCACATATCCACCTCCAGCTATTTCACTCATTGGAAACTCATTTGCTACTTCTCCTCTTTCTCGTCTGTCTTCCTCTCTTTTCTTTGTCCATTTTACCCTCCACTTACTTAATTCACCTAATCTTTTTAGAAACACAATTAATTCGTTTACATGAATAATTCTTCCTGTGGTATTCATGTTCTCAATGTCTTTTTCTGAGAAATCCACTATGTAATGTTTTTGCAAATTTTTCTGCCTGCTTAAATCTATTTCTAATTCAGCAGCCATTTCCTCTAATTGATCATACTTGGTTTTCGTTTTCCATTGTATGCTTTTGCAAATGAACAATAACTCATCGTCCTGATATAGCTTTAAACTGTCAGGTCCAATTGTGCCAATAATCAATTCTTCCAAATCTGCTTTCAGTTTTGCAACATCAAGTAATTTAAATTCTGAGCTTTGTGGAGAATGCGTTAAATCTATTTTATTTATACTCTTTTCCGGAGTACCAGAATCAGATTCTGCACCAGATGGAGTTTTATTCGAGAAACTTTGATTAAAAGTTAAGTCAGGCATCGTTGTTTTCTCTCTGTGAATTTCTGATAAATCTGAATAAAATTTTTCAGCCACTTTCTGAATTTCTGCATTTAATGGAATAGTTAAAGCTGAGTGTCTAGCTTCTCTTTGATCAAATACTGGCTGAACAGGTCCAATCGTTACTGGTACCGTTACTGCTTCCATGCCTTTAGTTAACTGCTGTATTCATCTTTTGATCGGAAATATTCTGAAGTGTTTGGCATTTCCTCACATCTTTCTGTTCTCATTACATTTCTTGGGGTTTCATTTCTGTGAACAGGGGTTTCAGCATAATTTCTATTTTCAGCAGATAAACTAGAATTAGATCTTGTTTCTACTCTTTCAGGAGTTTTTGCAATACTTGGATTTAATCTGGGTGATGTCTCATCAATTTCTCTAGGAGGAGCACTTGGGGAGGTTCCTGGAGGAACTCTCGGGGTAGACCATGTACAAGCTGGTTGATGAGGAGGAGGCCGTTTTGGTTTTGTGATATAAATCTCCTCTAAAACTGCATCTTCTAATTTACTTTCTTCAGCATTATTATTTTTCTTTTGGGCATTGTTTTGACTAGATACCTCATCAATTCTTGCTGGATAAAGACCCTCACATGCGTTACGTCTCCATCGGCGCATTCTATCCTCATGAGTTTCCCTATTTATGTCCAATCTAGTACCTCTTGTTATACCTTTATTTTCTCGTTCCAATTCAAACATCTCATCCTCCCATTCAGCTAAAGCCTCAAATTGTGTAGGTCTAGGCTTTGGTTCAAGAGTCATCTTTTTTTCTCTCAAGTTTTTCATAACCTTAATGTTAAACGAACCATCTTCTGGCTATGCTAATACACCATCATTCTTGGTATATTCCATCCAATTCTCAATCCAAAGACAAGTGTGATAACCATATTCACCTAACATATAAGCTGCAGGTGTTTTGTACTTATTAAGTAAACTTCCACCTCGGGTTTCAATTTTCTTGTCAGGTTTCAATTTATTTTTCAATTTCTGAAACCAAGAAAGCTTCTTTTTCTCTTTTATATAATAATCCATGTTTTAAACAATTCCGCTTACTTCGGAATAGATCGTAATTGTTTCCTTGTTTTTCCGTAAAACCAACCAATCCGTGCACCAAACTCACCAACAAGCCAATCAGGTTGAGCTACGTCACTGCTTTGTTCAACCAATAGAATTACTGCTTTTCAGGATAAGCCAATCAGCTACAAGTCTGCTTTGCCACATGAACCAATCAGTGCGCGAATACTGTGACGTATGCTAGCCAATCACAGCGCAAAACTAGTGACGTATACTGCCGCTGCAGCTTCTCTGTCCTTGCTCCGCTGTGACACTGACCCCTCCTTTACAAAATATTTTCACAGTGCCATTTTTAACAAAACTTTTCAATAGAATTCAGATAGTAACTCCGGAAAAACAAACCATTTGTCGGTTTCGCTAAAATAAAGTGATAGCTTTTTCAATCATTCAAGTATTCTTTACATGGAATAGACGACGCTATTCTCACAGAATATTTAAATTCGTTGATAAAGTAAAGCTACTCTACCCTTCTAGAAGGTGAAAACGAACTCGTTTCTCTCTGAATGTACATATAGTAACAATTCAAAGTTTCACTCGAACATATATTACAAAATTATTTACGCACATTCAAACAGAAAAATCCCTAACCATACATACATAAATCTTGGTAGAACTTTAACCCACACCAAAAAACCTCATACACCAGTAAGATAGACGACGCTTCCTTACCCTTCACTCAAACTTGGATAAAATCTACTACACAATGAGTTTTAAAACAGGCTCCAAGTCCCTATACTCAAAGCTACAATTTCATAGACAATCCTCACTATACATTCTACCTTACACACCTAGAATCCCTAAACTTGTGCTGTACGACCACAACACTAGTAATATATGACAATACCACTATTTTGAAACAGAACAAATGCACTGTGCAACTTCACCTGTTACACTTCTCTTGCCGGCACAACTAGGAATTTTCACACTGCTGGAAAATACCTTTCGACTACATATAACAACTAAACAGACTCAACATATGTTAAACATCGATCCAATGTAATTACCATGTAGCATGACAGTTACCATAGCAACCGTAACTCTATTACCAAGAAATTGAGCCAGCACCTCTAAGGAAAAACTGTCTCACCAACGCTACCCAACTCCACAATACTCACCATTAATCATAAATCACTCATAAACCAACGAGACAATTTTTGGGCGACTGAATCATGTGACCTAATTAAACAGAACTATTCACAAACTAATTACAATTTTATATATATAACTGCAGTTTATCATTTCTTACCATGGTTTTAATCTTTTATCATTTAATTAAGTCACTTAGGTAAATGGATCAGCTGATGGTAAATAGACCATGAATAAACAAGACCAGCTTGTTGTTTCTAAATCTAATTTTATTAACTTTATTATTCAGGAAAGAGCATTCTTTTAAGAATCTTTATTTTATTAGCAAAAATGCAAGCAGAGAAAACATATTAGACCAACACACCAAAGGCAAATCAGTTAGCATGAATTAAAGTAAATAACAGTTTCCATTCTTTAAATTCTATTTCCCTGACTAAATCTCGCTCAACCTAAAAGAAAGTCATTAAAGCCTGTTATCCTTACGTGCGCCAAAGAGTCCAACAGCACGTCACGCCCTTCAGGAATCAGAAAGCGATAAGCGCCCTCCTGCACATGGGGCCAAGTTTTATACTTTTCTGTCTAGCTAATCTCACTAAAATGTACACTTTTCTTTGCCATCCAGTGTCCTCATTGGCTGACTGATGTCAGTCCATTACGTGTCATCACGACTTCATACAAAAATCGAGCCTTTTCTTAGACTCTATTGTCCACTGTTTTTCGTGACTTTTGGCTTCCTCGAAAATGAAACATTTCACGAGTTACAGGTCATGACTTCCTTAGCTTGGCAAACTTTGCCGCTTCCTGTCCTTGAGTCTGTCTCTCCAAGAGCACGTATAACACAATTTTAGTTTGCAAAACCTTGCAACGTGGTAAAAGTTTCCACTTCCATGCAGGGCACTTTCTGCTCTTTCTGGACAGAACTCGAAAACGCCATCTTTTCAATGTGCCTTTAGGCCTCACTCGAAAACTATTATTTAAACAAAGACAAGATCTCAATTAATTAAAGAATTGAAACCCATTCTGTTACCCACCCCCTTTGGTAATTATTAACCCATTAATTTATGTTACCTAGCTGTGCACACAAAGCTGCATTTCATATCAACCTTCTTCTTATAGGCCACAGGATATCCTTCACGAGCTTTTGCCACATAAAGACGAAAAAACATAGCATAAGCACATAAATAAGCACATGCCATTAGTTAAACAGCCGCATTTAATACTGACAAAGACAATAGACGAGGTTAGTTTATTATTTTATACGCACTTGCTTTTGCAACATAGAGCACATGAATTAGTCCCACGTGTTTCTCTTGTGTATATGCATTTTAAAACTAAGTTGGTTAATAATACACTGATTAATGCAGTTATGGTTTTTATTGGACGTTTAACTTTGCGAGTTAGAACAAAATATTATTTTGAACCTCGCTCCATCACTGTGCACTGCTGATGTACTTAAGAGTGCACGTTCAGTAGTGTGTGAACTCGAGTTTCCCTACTTTATTTTTCCTTGCAATATTATATAGCGCGAACTCAACAACATGGCATGAGCACAATTTACATTACAGAAGAACACATTCATTTGTGGTAGGCACGGGGAGATAAAGCGATTTGCCTGGAATCACAGGATGTTGAGCTGATGCCGAGATTCGAACGTAGCTCCCCAGTTCTAAAGTTCGCAATTCTAGAACTTGTGGCGGGAGGTGTGTCTAAAAGTGTATGTCGGTGCTGGCCATCAATGAGAGAGACCTGTGCATTTTTCAAATCGGTGGTGAGAAAATATGAGTATGTTGCTGGAGATGTGGGCCGCTGTGCTACCAATGTACTTACCGGGGGAGGGTAAACACCCATTATTCCGCAACTTTCTTTCCGCATACCATCACTCCGCATACTTTCATTACGAAAGTACCATGACTCCGCAATGCCATTATAACGCATGGCATTACATTTTATATGCTTTTACCACGCATACATTTACAACGAAATTCGTTGTAAATGCATGAATGGTAAAAGCATGTTTTTTAAAAATGTTTGGATAAGGTAAGTATGGGTATAGGAGTATATGTTTTGGGGTACTGAGGTATATGTTTTGGGGTGTTTGGGTATTTTAAGGGTTCAGATATAGTTTTGGGTTATGGGGTACAGGGGTAGTTTTAGGGTTTAGGGATAGGTATGGGTTTTAGGGTACAGGGGCATTTTTAGGGTTCAGGGATAGGTTTGGGTTTTGGGGTATAAGGGTATTTTTAGGGTTCAGGGGTAGGTTTGGGTTTTGGGGTACAGGGATATTTTAAGGGTTCAGGGGTAGGTTTGGGTTTTGGGGTACAGGGATATTTTAAGGGTTCAGGGCTAGGTTTGGGTTTTGGGGTACAGGGGTATTTTAGGGTTCAGGGGTAGGTTTGGGTTTTGGGGTACAGAGTTATTTTTATGGTTCAGGGCTAGGTTATGGTTTTGGGGTACAGGGGTATTTTTAGGGTTCAGGGGTAGGTCTGGGTTTTAGGGTACAGGGGTATTTTAAGGGTTCAGGGGTAGGTTTGGGTTTTGAGGTACAGGGGTATTTTAGGGTTCAGGGCTAGGTTTGAGTTTTGGGGTACAGGGTATATTTATAAGGTTAAGACGGGTTAGTGTTTAAGGGTGTTGGGGTATTTTAAGGAGTAAGGGTGGGTTATGATTATGGGGTGCAGGGGTATTTAAAGGGAGCAGGGTGGACACCCGTAGCTGGAATCTACAGAACCTGGGAAGACAAAACAATGAAATATTGGGCACAACGCTCGCTTTTTTTCCGTAACCCCGCCCCCGCACGCGCCCACGCCCCCTGCACACGCCCACAGCACACGATATGAGACATGGCATGAAGGGCGGAACGTACCACACGCCCCCAGCATTTGTCACGCCCCCAGCACACGCCCACAGCACAACGCAGACACGCCCACAAGGGACTACTTTGCTGGCACGGTACTTTTACCTTTTAAATGTATATGGTGGGCGTCTGCATAGCCTATGTAATTCTGCTGCAACTGCCCTTTCCAACGCTGTATTGGGTGTTGTGATTGGTGCTGTGGTTCCTGAGATTACCCGCCTCAAAGGTTTGAGCTCTCTCTTTATTATATTAGTATGGATTATCCTGTTGATGGCTGAGGTTAGACAATCTTGCAGGATATGTGTACTCAATGCATATTGCATGCCCTTTCTTCCAATACTCATTAGCGAACGTTTTCTTGAAGTCCAGACAGGTAGGTGTCAATGATCCAGGTTGTACGGCATTACAACGCAGGCTTTTACCCCGTATGCCATTACAACGTGGGGATTACAACGAAAGTGGTTACAACGACTTTCGCTGGAGGGCGTTGGATAGTGGAATAGTTTAATTTTCTATTCCAACTCCAGTCCACATTGTCAGTAGGGAAGGTGTTGGATAGAAAATTAAACTATTCCCTATCCAACAGCGCCCTCCAGCGAAAGTCGTTGTAACTACTTTCGTTGTAATCCCTGCGTTGTAATGGCAGTGTGGGGTAATCCCCGCGTTGTCATGGCTGTTCCCCAATGATCCATCACCATTTGTGGACAGATTGATATCTACAAATAATATTTATGGCAGTACTTCCGTGAGTTACAATCTGTTCTGGCAATTGTTGGAGTACCTTCTGTTGTTGAGTTGGTGTGAAAAAGAACACTTACAATGTTCAGGTGAGACTTCTGAGGCAGTTCCATGTGTGAATTGTTTTTGAAAAAAGACGATCTAAGATAATTCCATAATGGTGGTCATGGCATCTTGAGCTGGTGGTGTGTATAACTATGAAGTGTCTTCAATGTTTGAAAAAGCATTGCTTGCAAGATATAAACACCTGATATGGAAATTAATTCTGATTGTGAGGGCTACAAAAGCATCTGAAAGGCAGGCTGATATTCACAAAAACATAAAAACAAAGTGTCAGATATGCGGCTAGAGAGGTAAATCACCTATTTTGTGAAAGCCATCATGGTACTGGATCCAGCACAGGATGGATGCAGAGCAGCACATGGCACTGTTGTCTTGTTTCGTTGAAAATGAGTTGTGGATGGTGATGGACAATGGCAGTTCTGCCACCCTGATCCTACACCACTCCTCCGCTGCCTGTTATACCATGCCTCACACACTATTTATCAACAGATAGTCAAAGAACATTATTGGAGGCAAAGCTCTGAAGTGGCTCTCTTCACTCTAATCAGACCACATGCAGGCTGTTGAGCTATCACAGCTTACCTCTTGTTACAGTATTGTAAGTTGTGGTGGTCCCCAATGATCCTCTCTCAGTTCCACCCTTTTGAATATATATGTAGCTCCCCTGGCAAAGCTCATTCGTTCCAGTTGATTACTCTTTAGGTCATAGGCAGATAACATGAAGATTGTGTTAAGAGTTGACAAAAATCAGGAAAGACTCTGTTGTGTCCTATGTAGAAAGACACCAGGAGCCAGGATGTATATTTAAGTCTTCTTTATTCTGTCACCAGTTCAGGTTACATCAATCTAGACTCCAGCCAGCCTAGTGTGGTACCAGCCCCACCAGGAGCAGCCTGCCTAGCTGCTCAGCCCATCTCTAACTGCCACATTCATCCCTCTCAGACACCCAGGAATTCCACGCATCACAGGCACACCAACATTCTAAGACCAAGTAATACTCTGGCTGAGCAGCTAGAGGCAGCAGGGCTAGAGTACATGTTATATTTATTTATTTATTTATTTATTTATTTACTGACATTTATAGAGCGCGAACGATTACCCTTGGGTGTCTCGGCGCTAGACTGCAGTAATGTCTCTCCTTAGAGGTGAGTTACGAGGGTTGGTATACTGTATTATTGGTTGAATAACCACGTCTTCAGACTTTTTCTAAACTGTAGAAGTGAAGGGCAGGATTTGACGTGGTGTGGTAGGGTATTCCAGATTTTGGGGGCCGCAACTAGAAAGCGGCGGTCACCCCACGTGACTGTTCTGCTACGTGGGACCACTAATTGGTTAAGTGATGAGGATCGGAGCTTTCTGGGTGGATTGTAAGGTATTAGATGATCTTTAAGGAAACGAGGCCCCTGATCCTGCATTACCTTATAGACTGTACACATTGATTTAAACTTTATCCTGTTTTGGATAGATAGCCAGTGGTAGTTCCTCAGAGTATCCGAGATGGGTGCGAATTTAGGTTTTTTGGACAGCAGGAGTGCGGCCGCATTCTGTACCGTCTGCAGCTTTTTTGTGACTCTAGATTGTGCATTCAGAAGGAGTCCGTTACAGTAATCTAGTGAGGTTAAAACCAATGACGTGACCAGTAGGGTATAACAGACTCAAACCCATATTTCAGAACTGCATGCATGCCACTGTTAATGGGTGAAAAAGAGTCATTTAAAACTTAACACAGATAAAACTGATATCTAATTTGGCTCCGATATTTCTAGCTGGTCAACTAAATAGTAGCCCAATGAGTTACGAAACTGCCCCCAATAGTGAGATCAGCCTGCAATGTAGGTGTCATTTATGATTATTCTCTCCCATTCTACTCATGTTTCTAAAGTTATCTCTCAATGCTTACTGATTCTAAATCCCTGAGGAAGATTCTACCTTTTCATTAAAATACACAAATTCTACAACCATTTAAGATGTGTTGGATCCAGGCTTGACTATTGCAGTTACCTGTATATAAGGCTAGCAAAGTAACTTATTTATTCCTTACAGTTTGTCCAAAATTGTACTGAGTGATTACTGCTTAATTTGTCTTATTGGTCTCACAACTCCCCAAATCTAAAAATCTCACAGTTGGTGCCTCTTAAAAAAATTAAGTATTTTCAAATACATTTGTATCTGCCTAAACATCTTGAATATGTCTTGTTAAAAATGGGGTCGCGAGTTGGCAGAGGTATGCACCCTGTCCAAGTAGGGACCACAATCCTGGTCAGGGTAAGTCAGATATGCATCCTAAATTACCTGTGCTCACCCTCTGGTAGCTTGGCACAGAGCAGTCAGGCTGAATTTAAAAGACAACGTGTAAAGTATTTGTGCAACACCCAGTTCAGTAGAACGGTATAAACACCATACAAAAATAATCCGCACCTGGTTAGGGAAATAGAGCTTAATTTATTGAACAAAACCAGACCAAAATGACAAAACCCAGTAGAAAGAACAGGAGTTATGATTTTTTAAGGATTATCTTTAAATATAGTGCTTAGAAACATAAAGCGCCAAACTGGCAATCTGGTCACGCTGGACCAGGTCAAATCTGAAACCACGTGACAACCATGATAGAGTGTAGGTTGGACACAGGGCCCACTGCAAACAGTAACTTCATGGAAGAAGCGTCGGGGTGAGGAGCAAGATGAGAGGTGAGCGGTCGAAGGTGATGCATTGGCGTCGATCCATAAGATTGTAAGCGATGTATCGGTTCTGAGTCGTGGAGTTGGGAGATACGTCTTCATAGAACCCCTTATGAGAAAGGTGATGTGTTCTCAAGCCACGCAACCAGTGCTGTGTTGTTGGCAATGCGTCGGCCTTGAAGGTAATGCATTGTTTCGACCTGCGCAAAGTCCACGGTGCATGGATTTTATGCTATAGCACAGAAAAACCCTCTTCCAAGGGCCCAGGACAGAATTGGCACCACTTGACAGGGTAGGACTCACAGGTGGCAGAGTCCAGGTGCTGGTTGGTGAAATGTAGGCAGTTTTTGATGTCCCTCAGACTGCAGAACAGGATGCAAGCAGACAAGCCATTGGAGCACTCTAGGTTCAAGTGGTGTAGGTCCAGTTGTTCTCACCCAGGCAGAGGGGGCAGCAGGAAGCAGGCAGGTCAGCACAGAAGAAAAACAATTCTTCTAGGAAAGCAGTCCAGCAGAGTGGCAGCCCTTCAGCAGCACAGCAGTCCTTCTTCCCGGCAGAGTATCCACAGGTACGGAAGTGGACTGATTTGGTAGGGTTAGAAACCCAGTTCTTATACTCAGTGATGCCTCTGAATTTGTGGAGACTTCAAAGAGAGCCTTTGAAGTTCAAGGAGGTCCTCCCTTTCCTGCCCTGGCTCCAAACATGCTACAGGGGTATGCAGCTTTTTGCTTGGGGACAGACACAGACAATTATAAAGTGTCCTTTCTTCCCTCCCATCCTGTCCAGGATGACCCATCAGGATTTCAATAGCCCATCAGGATGTTAATGGCCCATCAGGCACACCTAAGCTCCCTTTGTGTGGAATTGTCTAGAAGGAATGCACAAAGCCAAGCTGTCACCCACCCCAGGCGTGTATTGTAGACAGGCAGAGGCACACAGGGCTTAAGAGCAAAAAAACACCAACTTTCTAAGAGTGGCATTTACAAAGTTGTTATAATAAATTCAACTTTACCATTAAATTAAAGAGGAGTTGTCATTACAAGTAGGTACCAAACATGACTGTTCTGCTCCTTCAGGGATTACACTCATTGATATAAGGAATCCCCAATGTTAACCTATGAAAGGGGTAGGTCTCACAATAGCGAAAAAATTTATTTTGGAGTTTTTCACTACCAGGAAAACTAAAATGTATATAGGCTGCCTTTTACTTACACAACACCGTGCCCTATGGACTACTTAGGGCCTACCTTAGGGGTGTTTTATGTGTAATAAAAGGGGAGGTTAAGGCTTGGCGAGGGGTTTAAAATACAATGTGGAAATGGCAGTCAAATTGCACATAAAGGCTTTGCAGTGGCAGGCTTGAGACATGTTTAAAGGACAACTTAAGTGGATGGCACAATCAGTGGTGCATGCCCACTAGTAGCATTTAATTTACGGGCCCTGGGCATACATAGTGCATGTTACTAGGGACTAATAATTCAATTAAATATGCTAATTGGGGATAGCCCAATATTACTATTTTTAGTGGTGTGAGCATATGCTCTTAAGTACTGGCTAGTGGTGGTAAAGTGCCCACAGTCCTACAGTCACTACAAAGGTGAGGTCAGACAAATGGGAGGACGAAGGTAAAAGGTTTGGGGGGTGTTCCTCAAGAAAGGGACATTTACAACTGCTTCTAGATTCCTATTGGATGTCTTACTATTTTTTCATCGTTTTTGATGTCTTTGCTCTACTATTGCTTTAGTTCTGACATTTCCTGAGATTTGTTCTCCTATCAAACCAATAGAATCTGAAACTCTTTGCCAATACAGATCCATTCTAAAATTGACTAGTCCCAGTTTTAGAAGTCCCTAGAAACTTGGTTTTCCATTGAGTACCTGGCTGCTGCTGTGATTCAGCTTTGTCAGCACCTGGAAACCTATGCTTTATATAACCCAATCAAATCAAACTGTTCAAATTATTAATTAAGGGATTTCAACAATGCTCACCAACAGTAGAACTGCTTTAGAAAGCTCCATAGTGTTATTTTGTAGAGTCACAGAACACTATGATAATGATATTTAAATGAACTGCACTGTATAGCTAACAATCAGGTCTCTAGAGTCCAGGTTGGTGGTATCAGCATTACATTTCGGTAATTCTTTGACTTTTGATCAATCAATCAATCAGGGTTTGTAAAGCGCGGCTACTCACCCGTGAGGATGTCAAAGCGCTGTAGAGGGGGCTCAGATGATCAGACTAAGTGCTGAGTTCATCCTCAGCACTGAGTTCATCCTGGTGCAGTCTTTGACAAAGGTTTCCATATACATCTCAGTTTTGAGACATTTTCTGAATTAGATGTAGTGATGCCTTTGCCTGGGCCTCTGTAGTCACATGACAAATAGGTCATTGAGACACGTGCTGTGTGTCACGAAAGAGGCGGCACACATTTTTTGCAGCACCTAAGTGTGAAGAACGCAGAATCTGCCAGAGTTCTGTGGAAAACAGCAGTGCAAGGTGCAGTCACAGGATTTCATAACTGCCCTACAAAGGCAACCTCTAGGAGTGTCTTGAAGAAACTGAGGGGCATATTAACAAGGAACAGGGAAAATTAATGCTAAGGGCGCTTAGCGAGAATTTTTTTAACGTCCGCTATCGCTGGATCATATCGCCTGGTTATCGCGTTATTAACAACGCTAACCGCCTAGGCGATAAAAAATCCAGCGATAGCGGCATTTTGGGAGGTTATTGCTGGTAATGCAGCGATAAAACTACAAGGATAGGGATATCTTTGTTGATAACCCATGGTGGACGTAGCCATGTGATCCATCTCCCATTGGATTACATGACTAAATCTGAAAATTAGCAGACGTAAAAAAGCAGCTTTAACCGTGGTTACCGCCTCTTTTCTTGTCTCTAACAGGGTTAGCGTGAAGCTTGATAATAGGAGAAATGTCGCTTTGCGACATTTCTCCTAATATTTTGCTCTGGAACGCCCACATTGCATCTCATTAGAGATGCAAAGGGAAGCGTAGTGAAAAAGGGTGCTAACATGCGATTTTGCATGTTAGCACCCTGTTGTTGATAGGGCGATATTTTTATCTCCGCTTCTTTGTCTTTTTAAGCCAAAAAAGCGGAGATAAAGCCCTTGTTAATGTACCCCCGAGTGTGGCTTGGGCTTCCCTGTCAATGTCTCTGCAGAGGAAATCTGCTCCCTAGCCTCTCATGTGGACCTTGAAAGTATTTTGTGGGTGTGGGTGCAGACATTGACCACTCATTGGTTCCTGGCCTCCTACAGTGAAACTGTAGCAGTTTGAAAGCCTGCTCTATATTTCTCTATTGCAGTGGTTTCTGGCCACTGCTCACATTCTTGCTAATTAGTCACACAATCCTAGTTCAGAGGTGTAACACAGACCCCAGCAGCCCTAGAAGTGCCTGCCCACCAACCCTTCAGGGGCCCCTAACTATTCAAGGGTCCCTCACTTATCACAAGATCAATGAATATCTGTTAGAAATGGGAGACTCAGGGGGGCCTTTTTACATTCTGCAGGGGGCCCCATCATGTTTCGTTACTCCACTGCCCGAGTTTGTCCTAGGCCACCAAATAGCTGTCTCCAGGATGCAAGCACAACTAATTTAGCATGGACTCTGTCAAGGAAGAAATTTACAACTGATAAAGGTATAATATTTCAGAGGAAGGGTGTATAACGTTTCAGAATTAATAAACAGGGTGCACAATGTGCTCAGTATTTTATTTGGAGATGCACATTATTAGAAACAATATCTTGAATAAGCCTGTGGAAGCTGCACTAAATTTAATGATTTGTAGTGGTTATTATTCCTTCATGCCCATTAATGGCCATCTAAAATATGGAGTATACCTTTCTATTGACGGTGTTACATGAACACATTTTGTGGGCGTAGTAGTGAGCTACAGCCGCTGAATTAATAATAGCAGGTATGTTGTATAATTAGGTAAGAAATGGGGTAAAGTATGTTTATATAAGGCATGACTTGTAGTATTCACTTTACCTACAGTAGGGTATGCTTAGCAGCACATGGTCAACTTGACTATGCATTTCTCCTTTAATGTTTGGAATTATGTCAATGTGTTTGTGGAATGTATGCTGTGATAAATCAGAGCAATCTGTAGGGCAGATTTTTTGCTACAAAATATTCAACATAGTTTAATTTAGGTTCATTTAAAACGCTGAAGTTTGTTTTAAGAGTGAAGGTGATAGGGAGCTTTCTGCTCTCTTGTTCTAGGGTTCAGTAATGCCCCCAGGAGGAAAGAAAAACCGAGGCAGTGCTCATTCACTGTTCCTCGGATAATGACTGTAAAAGTTAATCGAAAAGTCACATGAAAGGGATCTCAACGAAACCTATACATTATTAGATTGCTGATTAGTAATTAGTCTTTTCTCGTAGATGCGTTTTTGAGAACTCTGTGTCGGGTTTTCAGTGGGCACCTGGATGTAAGATCTCAACTTAAATAGGTTACTCCAAACAACCTTCAGTGACAGCATTCAACAGTGAAGACATCTTGCTGACTGCAACTGCTGCAGCAGTCGGAGACAGCCTAGTGTAAGCAAGGTAGATTCAGATATTTTTACAATCATGGAGACCATCACCAACGTCACAGAGGCCTTGTAGAGTGGTAACAACACGAATGCTACAGTTAAAAGACACGTTTCAGCTTATAACACCATAAAGAAACATCTCTCGCATACATTCGTAGTATCAGCAAATGACCACGTCAAATCAGCTGTAGTGAAGATGCTGCTAGCCTCTTCTGTTAATCAGAAGACTATTTAATCCTGAACAAAACTCTAAATATGCAGCACAACTATATCTTTTCAGGTCCTGCTTCCATTTGAAAACCACTTCAGTCACCAAAGTTCACCCCAAAACATGCACATGCAGTGACTATTAAGGAGGTATCCAGGAATAACACAACACAGAACGAATCCTTCATATCCTCGTTTTTACACAAAAAAATATGAACGATAATATTAAACCTACAATCCTAGATAAGAGCAAAACTGAGAGTGTAAATAAAATACATTTTGTTGCTACCAAAGTAGGTACAGCTGTCTCCCAAGAGCACTGTGCTATAAGAAGTCCCTTGAAGTTGTAACTTTCCTTCTGAAACTCATACTTTCATGATCAGATGACAACCTGTTAGATTGTTCATTGCACTGTACATTGTTTATTTTTAAGCTTAGATAGTCTGTTGTTACCATAGTTATGTTCTGGAATGTAGAAACGGTATTGTTCTTTGATGTATCTATCAGCTGGTTCTTCGGTATTGTGCTGCTGTCAAACTTCAAATGTGTTCACTATCTACTATCTACCACAGGATCGTTACACACCACTTTTACAATAATTACCGTTGAGGGGTTATTTCTATTTACACTGCAAGTTGCTCATTAGCCCCTGCCCACTTTTTTCATCCAACTACCATTGGTGCAAGACATTATCTTCACAAGAGCTCTTTCTCCTATCAGCATTTCCATTCATGGCCAAAGCAACTGCCTTATGATGCTGAGACGCTGCGAAGAGAGCTGCGAGCCGCAAGAAGGGGGGTTTGCGGGGGGCAGCCGTCCGAAGGGAGGTCCCCCCCGGGCGATTTGGGAGGGGCTGTGGGGGGGGGGAATGTAAGCTCATGGCTGCAGCCATTTTAGGTGTTGAGCTGTTTCTAGTTTGCTGCCCAAAAGGAGCCCAAGCATAAATGCTTTGGGCTCCTGCTCCCGGCCACCATTTTAGGTTTGGTGACCTGGGAGCTTAGGCGGGAATTTTTTGGGAATTTTGGCGGTTTTTATTGATTCTAGGTATTTGAGGTCGCGTTTTTTGTGAGCATATATTTAAATTGTGCTTACTATTATCATGGAAGTGCAGCGTTTGGCCGGTGAAAGTAGTTCTTTGGAGGCAGCCCGGCCCCGTGAGCAACGCGGGGGGCCGGCGCACCACCCATTGAGGCAGGTAAGCGTGGTGGCGCCTGGGGAGGGACGAAGCTGTTGGGAGGAGGGAGGGGAGTTGAGGGGGAATTTTTCGGTGGTGTCAGGTGAGAGCGAGCAGGCCGATCTATTAGAGGCTGCAGTAGGCTTGTTTAGTGGCCCTCAAGGGAGCGCTATTACTGTTGTACTGGCCGCTCCGGAAGTTGGCATTAATGTCACACAGCATTTTGAAGAGGAGGAGGATGGGGAGTTGGGTAATGATGACAATGTGGGCAGTCCATTGCTGTTTTTGCCCCCAGTATATTTGGGGGGGGGTGTTTTGTCTGTGGGGGGGAGCTCTAAGGGTGATGGTGAATGGGCTCAAGTGGAGGGAGTAATGTGTGGAAAGGAGGTGGCTTCAGTTTGGGGTTCAGAGCAGACGGGAAGAAGTTTTTCAGTTAGGGAGGGTGCACTTGTGGATTCTCAAGCTGGAATATGTTCCTAGTTCATTGGTACAGGTGCGAAGGAATTTGGAACTTGCGGGTGGTGTTTTGATATTGGAAGGGTTTAGATATTTTTTCCCTCTTGGTTGACGGGTCTACGGGGTCAGGGTGTGGCTGAAAGGTCAGAACAGCATGCGCACCTAGGGGTTTTTTAAGGATGTCAGGCCCCCTCTGGAGAAGCAACGGGGGGAGGGTAAAGTTAGCACTGTGGGAAAGAGTTGGGACCAAGATTTATCAGTGGCAGGGGCTTTGTTGGAATGGAGCGTTGATGTAGAATGGGGTTGTTCTTTTCCGGTTTAGGTTCTGGCGGAGTGGCGCAGTCTGGTCGGGTAAGAAGGCGTTCAGCAGGTCCGGTAATCGCTAGTTGGCAGGGGTCTGGATCGGCTTTTGCTATTAGGGATCCCAGCACATCAGTCCAAACTTTTTATTTTCAGGATACAGATCGGCGCAGCGCAGCAGACTCGGTAGGGCGCGGTTCGGCACAACTGCGCCGAGGTGAAGGGAGGGTAGAGCCTTGCGTGGCCCTTTCCGTACCACCAAGGGATCCCGTCGCGGTCAGCGCACGAAGGTCTGGCATGACCTCGCTGGCAAAAACAACAAGTGATGGACTGAATGTGGATCAATGTCACACACTCCCCCAGTCAAAAGATCTGGGCCCAAATCCATTGTTTTTTTGCACTCCACACCACCCTGGGTTAGACAATGGCGATATGCAAATCAGCTCTGACCCTGTTGCCCCATGGGAACAGTCCAGTCCGAACTACAAAAGCCATGTCCTTCCCAGAACGGAATCAAGCATCCGAGGACCGGACCGGTTTCGAGGTAACACCTCTCTTCAGCCCGGCTAGCTTGACTCCAAGTGGTGTGGAGTGCCTGGGACCCACGTCTGGGCATCCCCAGCGCACTTAGGGCGGCAATTGCAAAAACAACAAGTGATGGACTGAATGTGGATCAATGTCACACACTCCCCCAGTCAAAAGATCTGGGCCCAAATCCATCGTTTTTTTGCACTCCACACCACCCTGGGTTAGACAATGGCGATATGCAAATCAGCTCTGACCCTGTTGCCCCATGGGAACAGTCCAGTCCGAACTACAAAAGCCATGTCCTTCCCAGAACGGAATCAAGCATCCGAGGACCGGACCGGTTTCGAGGTAACACCTCTCTTCAGCCCGGCTAGCTTGACTCCAAGTGGTGTGGAGTGCCTGGGACCCACGTCTGGGCATCCCCAGCGCACTTAGGGCGGCAATTGCAAAAACAACAAGTGATGGACTGAATGTGGATCAATGTCACACACTCCCCCAGTCAAAAGATCTGGGCCCAAATCCATCTTTTTTTGCACTCCACACCACCCTGGGTTAGACAATGGCGATATGCAAATCAGCTCTGACCCTGTTGCCCCATGGGAACAGTCCAGTCCGAACTACAAAAGCCATGTCCTTCCCAGAACGGAATCAAGCATCCGAGGACCGGACCGGTTTCGAGGTAACACCTCTCTTCAGCCCGGCTAGCTTGACTCCAAGTGGTGTGGAGTGCCTGGGACCCACGTCTGGGCATCCCCAGCGCACTTAGGGCGGCAATTGCAAAAACAACAAGTGATGGACTGAATGTGGATCAATGTCACACACTCCCCCAGTCAAAAGATCTGGGCCCAAATCCATCGTTTTTTTGCACTCCACACCACCCTGGGTTAGACAATGGCGATATGCAAATCAGCTCTGACCCTGTTGCCCCATGGGAACAGTCCAGTCCGAACTACAAAAGCCATGTCCTTCCCAGAACGGAATCAAGCATCCGAGGACCGGACCGGTTTCGAGGTAACACCTCTCTTCAGCCCGGCTAGCTTGACTCCAAGTGGTGTGGAGTGCCTGGGACCCACGTCTGGGCATCCCCAGCGCACTTAGGGCGGCAATTGCAAAAACAACAAGTGATGGACTGAATGTGGATCAATGTCACACACTCCCCCAGTCAAAAGATCTGGGCCCAAATCCATCGTTTTTTTGCACTCCACACCACCCTGGGTTAGACAATGGCGATATGCAAATCAGCTCTGACCCTATTGCCCCATGGGAACAGTCCAGTCCGAACTACAAAAGCCATGTCCTTCCCAGAACGGAATCAAGCATCCGAGGACCGGACCGGTTTCGAGGTAACACCTCTCTTCAGCCCGGCTAGCTTGACTCCAAGTGGTGTGGAGTGCCTGGGACCCACGTCTGGGCATCCCCAGCGCACTTAGGGCGGCAATTGCAAAAACAACAAGTGATGGACTGAATGTGGATCAATGTCACACACTCCCCCAGTCAAAAGATCTGGGCCCAAATCCATCGTTTTTTTGCACTCCACACCACCCTGGGTTAGACAATGGCGATATGCAAATCAGCTCTGACCCTGTTGCCCCATGGGAACAGTCCAGTCCGAACTACAAAAGCCATGTCCTTCCCAGAACGGAATCAAGCATCCGAGGACCGGACCGGTTTCGAGGTAACACCTCTCTTCAGCCCGGCTAGCTTGACTCCAAGTGGTGTGGAGTGCCTGGGACCCACGTCTGGGCATCCCCAGCGCACTTAGGGCGGCAATTGCAAAAACAACAAGTGATGGACTGAATGTGGATCAATGTCACACACTCCCCCAGTCAAAAGATCTGGGCCCAAATCCATCGTTTTTTTGCACTCCACACCACCCTGGGTTAGACAATGGCGATATGCAAATCAGCTCTGACCCTGTTGCCCCATGGGAACAGTCCAGTCCGAACTACAAAAGCCATGTCCTTCCCAGAACGGAATCAAGCATCCGAGGACCGGACCGGTTTCGAGGTAACACCTCTCTTCAGCCCGGCTAGCTTGACTCCAAGTGGTGTGGAGTGCCTGGGACCCACGTCTGGGCATCCCCAGCGCACTTAGGGCGGCAATTGCAAAAACAACAAGTGATGGACTGAATGTGGATCAATGTCACACACTCCCCCAGTCAAAAGATCTGGGCCCAAATCCATCGTTTTTTTGCACTCCACACCACCCTGGGTTAGACAATGGCGATATGCAAATCAGCTCTGACCCTGTTGCCCCATGGGAACAGTCCAGTCGGAACTACAAAAGCCATGTCCTTCCCAGAACGGAATCAAGCATCCGAGGACCGGACCGGTTTCGAGGTAACACCTCTCTTCAGCCCGGCTAGCTTGACTCCAAGTGGTGTGGAGTGCCTGGGACCCACGTCTGGGCATCCCCAGCGCACTTAGGGCGGTAATTGCAAAAACAACAAGTGATGGACTGAATGTGGATCAATGTCACACACTCCCCCAGTCAAAAGATCTGGGCCCAAATCCATCGTTTTTTTGCACTCCACACCACCCTGGGTTAGACAATGGCGATATGCAAATCAGCTCTGACCCTGTTGCCCCATGGGAACAGTCCAGTCCGAACTACAAAAGCCATGTCCTTCCCAGAACGGAATCAAGCATCCGAGGACCGGACCGGTTTCGAGGTAACACCTCTCTTCAGCCCGGCTAGCTTGACTCCAAGTGGTGTGGAGTGCCTGGGACCCACGTCTGGGCATCCCCAGCGCACTTAGGGCGGCAATTGCAAAAACAACAAGTGATGGACTGAATGTGGATCAATGTCACACACTCCCCCAGTCAAAAGATCTGGGCCCAAATCCATCGTTTTTTTGCACTCCACACCACCCTGGGTTAGACAATGGCGATATGCAAATCAGCTCTGACCCTGTTGCCCCATGGGAACAGTCCAGTCCGAACTACAAAAGCCATGTCCTTCCCAGAACGGAATCAAGCATCCGAGGACCGGACCGGTTTCGAGGTAACACCTCTCTCTAGCCCGGCTAGCTTGACTCCAAGTGGTGTGGAGTGCCTGGGACCCACGTCTGGGCATCCCCAGCGCACTTAGGGCGGCAATTGCAAAAACAACAAGTGATGGACTGAATGTGGATCAATGTCACACACTCCCCCAGTCAAAAGATCTGGGCCCAAATCCATCGTTTTTTTGCACTCCACACCACCCTGGGTTAGACAATGGCGATATGCAAATCAGCTCTGACCCTGTTGCCCCATGGGAACAGTCCAGTCCGAACTACAAAAGCCATGTCCTTCCCAGAACGGAATCAAGCATCCGAGGACCGGACCGGTTTCGAGGTAACACCTCTCTTCAGCCCGGCTAGCTTGACTCCAAGTGGTGTGGAGTGCCTGGGACCCACGTCTGGGCATCCCCAGCGCACTTAGGGCGGCAATTGCAAAAACAACAAGTGATGGACTGAATGTGGATCAATGTCACACACTCCCCCAGTCAAAAGATCTGGGCCCAAATCCATCGTTTTTTTGCACTCCACACCACCCTGGGTTAGACAATGGCGATATGCAAATCAGCTCTGACCCTGTTGCCCCATGGGAACAGTCCAGTCCGAACTACAAAAGCCATGTCCTTCCCAGAACGGAATCAAGCATCCGAGGACCGGACCGGTTTCGAGGTAACACCTCTCTTCAGCCCGGCTAGCTTGACTCCAAGTGGTGTGGAGTGCCTGGGACCCACGTCTGGGCATCCCCAGCGCACTTAGGGCGGCAATTGCAAAAACAACAAGTGATGGACTGAATGTGGATCAATGTCACACACTCCCCCAGTCAAAAGATCTGGGCCCAAATCCATCGTTTTTTTGCACTCCACACCACCCTGGGTTAGACAATGGCGATATGCAAATCAGCTCTGACCCTGTTGCCCCATGGGAACAGTCCAGTCCGAACTACAAAAGCCATGTCCTTCCCAGAACGGAATCTAGCATCCGAGGACCGGACCGGTTTCGAGGTAACACCTCTCTTCAGCCCGGCTAGCTTGACTCCAAGTGGTGTGGAGTGCCTGGGACCCACGTCTGGGCATCCCCAGCGCAGTTAGGGCGGCAATTGCAAAAACAACAAGTGATGGACTGAATGTGGATCAATGTCACACACTCCCCCAGTCAAAAGATCTGGGCCCAAATCCATCGTTTTTTTGCACTCCACACCACCCTGGGTTAGACAATGGCGATATGCAAATCAGCTCTGACCCTGTTGCCCCATGGGAACAGTCCAGTCCGAACTACAAAAGCCATGTCCTTCCCAGAACGGAATCAAGCATCCGAGGACCGGACCGGTTTCGAGGTAACACCTCTCTTCAGCCCGGCTAGCTTGACTCCAAGTGGTGTGGAGTGCCTGGGACCCACGTCTGGGCATCCCCAGCGCACTTAGGGCGGCAATTGCAAAAACAACAAGTGATGGACTGAATGTGGATCAATGTCACACACTCCCCCAGTCAAAAGATCTGGGCCCAAATCCATCGTTTTTTTGCACTCCACACCACCCTGGGTTAGACAATGGCGATATGCAAATCAGCTCTGACCCTGTTGCCCCATGGGAACAGTCCAGTCGATGGATTTGGGCCCAGATCTTTTGACTGGGGGAGTGTGTGACATTGATCCACATTCAGTCCATCACTTGTTGTTTTTTGCAATTGCCGCCCTAAGTGCGCTGGGGATGCCCAGACGTGGGTCCCAGGCACTCCACACCACTTGGAGTCAAGCTAGCCGGGCTGAAGAGAGGTGTTACCTCGAAACCGGTCCGGTCCTCGGATGCTTGATTCCGGTCTGGGAAAGATATGGCTGTTGTAGTTCGGACTGGGCTGTTCCCATGGGGCAACAGGGTCAGAGCTGATTTGCATAAAGCCATTATCTGACCCAGGGTGGTGTGGAGTGCAAAAAAACGATGGATTTGGGCCCAGATCTTTTGACTGGGGGAGTGTGTGACATTGATCCACATTCAGTCCATCACTTGTTGTTTTTTGCAATTGCCGCCCTAAGTGCGCTGGGGATGCCCCGACGTGGGTCCCAGGCACTCCACACCACTTGGAGTCAAGCTAGCCGGGCTGAAGAGAGGTGTTACCTCGAAACCGGTCCGGTCCTCGGATGCTTGATTCCGGTCTGGGAAAGATATGGCTGTTGTAGTTCGGACTGGGCTGTTCCCATGGGGCAACAGGGTCAGAGCTGATTTGCATAAAGCCATTATCTGACCCAGGGTGGTGTGGAGTGCAAAAAAACGATGGATTTGGGCCCAGATCTTTTGACTGGGGGAGTGTGTGACATTGATCCACATTCAGTCCATCACTTGTTGTTTTTTGCAATGACCTCGCTGGCCCCAACGACTAGCAGGTCTAGGTGGTCTACCTTGCCGACGGCTATAGAGCTTCAGAGTCAACGCATGGGGGAGTACCGGCGGGTACAGTCGGCTCCCCCGCCAGGTGGACGCTCAGAGGCCATGAAGGCCAGTGTTGGTAATGCTGGGTCTTGTAGGACCCATTTGGTGGATTTTGATATTGATTGGCTCCAGGTGGTGGAGCCGATTCTGCTTGATTATGATGATGACAGCCCCGAGGAAGGGGACTTGCAGGAGGTGGGCCTTCTCACCTGTCTTATAGTGTTTTACAGGATTCAGGAATGGTTAAGCAGACAAGAGAAAGACGAGAGCGCGGCCCCTCGGTGAGGGCTCCTGAAGCGAGGGATAAATTGGATGTCTCAACACGGCGGTCGGAGTCCGCCAGAGCAGCTTCTTTAGAGCCAGGTGAGATCATTGGACCACAGGCCAGACCGAAAATGGTGTCTGTGGGGACGGGGGTGGAGGGTGTGGGGGTGGTGTCAGAGGGGAGGCTGGTAAAAGGCAAATATTTTAAGGACACGGGAGTGGGTATGGTTCACACGGGTGAGGCTTTGGGTACTAAGGTGGAGAGTGGGTCCAATACAGATTCAACGGGGGGAGTAAAAGAGCCGCTTGACAGTAAGGAATTGGAAATTAAGAAGCTGCCTTACATGGGGGTAACCAACCCTTTGTGTGCTCATTTAAGGTTGGCAACCAAGGAGCGCATATTTGAGTATGTTGAGATACAAGTGTATATTGTGAGTAGTTTCCGGAGTGCAGCGTGTCTATATTTAATATATGGATGTGATTCGCAAAGCGCAATGTACTGGTGGAGGTTATGCATGGGCTCAATAAGATGAGGAGTTTAGGGCTTGGATGGCCTGGGATCCAGAAGCAAGTGGGGGGAGTTAGATACTGACTTATGGCAGCATACAATGGGGGCAGTGGCAGGCGGCAACCTTTTTTTCACAGCTAGTGGATTGCCTTTAATATATCGGCCATTTCAGGGGACGCCCACCCGGGGTGGGGTGGGAACCGCAACATCTACACAGATTGGAACGGAAGCATGTTGGGATTTCAATAAAGGACTATGCACAAGAGAGTATTGTAAGTACAGACACGAGTGCTCAAAGTGTGGTATGCGGCATTCCCTTGTTAACTGTTGGGGAGCGATATCGCAAGGAGGTCAACAAGGGATTCAACCAGGCGCATGTACATCTGGCACCTCACAGCAATTTCAAGGGGGTCGGGGTTTGTGGGGCACAGGGTACTGGGCCAAAGGGCTCCTACGCCAGTTAGGTTGCCCAGGTTAGAATCCGCAATGCAGGAGTTCGAGGATTTGGGATGAAACAGAAGCTTTTGGAGGGTTTTCAATTTGGATTTCATTTGGGTTATCGGGGACCAAGGCGGAGAAGGTGAGCAGATAACTTGGAATCAGCGGCAGTACATAGTGGGGTGGTGCGAGAAAAACTGAGCAAAGAAGTACATGAAGGTCGGATGTCATGCCCGTTTGACGATTGGCCAATTGAGAAATTGATAATATCACCTATTGGAATGGTGCCCAAAAAAGAGGACGGGCAATACAGGCTCATACAGCATTTGTCGTGGCCTGAGGGGTCTACGGTGAATGATTTCATTGATGAGGAGGCGGCCTCAGTTTCATATTCCTCAGTTGACGTGGCCATGTCACTAGTAGTGACCGCGGGCGCAACTGCAGGATGGCCCAGTGTGATATTAAGTCTGCTTTTCGGTCGCTTTCAGTCCATCCAGATGATTGGGATCCTCTGGGCATCCATTTTGAAGGAAAATGGTACGTGGACAAAGCATTACCGATGGGTTGCTCCATGTCATGTGCTCTATTTGAATGTTTCAGCACCTTGTTGCAATGGTATTTTACGCACCACACAGGTCATTCCTTGGTAACACACTATTTGGATGATTTTTTATTTGATGGTTCCCCGGGCTCCGCGGAGTGCCAGATATCTCTGGACATTTTCCATGAGCTCATGGAGGATTTGGGAGTGCCCTTGGCTCCTAAAAAACAATGGAACCATCTACAGTTTTATCCTTTTTGGGTATTGGAATTGATTCAGTGGCAATGCGGGCTCGCTTGCCGGATGCAAAAAACTGAGAATGCTAGACTTGTTGAGCACTATGCTGCCGAAACAGAAGGTGAAAGTGAGGGAGGTTCGGGTGTTGCTAGGGCATCTTCACTTTGCTTGCAGGGTGGTCAGGGCAGGGAGGACTTTCTGCGTTTGGGGAGAGCTTTAGCTGGTCAGCATTTGGCTCATCACCGTGTTCGTTTGTCATCTGGAGTGAAAGATGATTTGCTTATGTGTTCCTTTTTCTTACTTTATTTTATGGAATGCCTATGGTCAGGGAAGAGGATGTCAATAGGATGTTCAAATGTTTTCGGAAGCAGCAGGCAGTGGCGGTTTTGGCCTATACTGGCAGGGCAGGTGGTGTGCAGAGAGGTGGCCACAGGATTGGAGGGATGGAGGGAGGAGCATAATATTTCTAGAGCTCTTCCCATTGCTAGTTGTGTTGACCCTTTGGGGGGAGGAATTAACACACAAGAAGGTTCTTTTTCGTGTAGACAACATGTCAGTGGTCAAGATTGTTAATAGGCAGTCGGCGAGAGAGGAACAGATTTTGAAGTTGATGAGGGTGTTTGTGCTTAGCTGTTTAAAACATGACATTACATTTCGAGCTTTACACATCCCTGGTGTGGACAATGACATAGCTGATGCTTTATCTCGTTCGCAGTGAGGGAGATTCCGTAGGATGGCCATGGAGGCGGACATGACACCGACCCCAATGCCGGAACATCTTTGGTATGTAGGCAACGTAGGGTGTTACAACGGGTGGTAGGTTCATTGTCTGCATCCACGCGATTGGCATATCCCTTGCATGGAAAAAATTGTTGGAGTCCGGTGCATGTAGGCGAGATGAGGCATGGTGCCGTTTCTGACGATGTAGTTCAGTTCACCTTGGATCTTGTTGAAAGATCTTTCCCGAGTTATCATCGCCAGGAAATTAGCCGGCATTTTTTTTATGGGCTTACTCCCCGTCTGTTGGTGAGGTAAGGAAGAGAATGCTTGAAGGCTGAGCTAGGAAGCAGGGTGGGGATCAGTTGGCACGCTCTCCTCTCTAGTGGCAGAATTTGGCTCGTTTGTGGGAAGTTTTACCTTTGGTTTGCAGGGTTGACTTTGAGGCATGTTTGTTTGCCGGGCTGATGGCTTTTATGTTTTTCGGGGCCTTTTGAGTATCAGAGCTATTGGGTACCAAATTAAAGAAGGGAGTCACTTGGCAAGAAGTATTTTTCTCGGAGGCAGGTCTGCACATTTGGCTGTCTAGTTCGAAAACTGATCAGAAGAAACTAGGAAAAGGGGTTTGGTTGGAAGCAAGGACCCCCTGGGCTACTTGCCCTCTGCGTTTGGCCTGTCGTTGGAAGACTTTGTCAGGAGGGTCTGAGCGTGATTTTGTTTTTCAACATATCAATGGGGCACCTGCCACTGCATATCAATTGCACATGGTCTTGCGAAAAGCACTGCGGAAGATTGGGCTGGACGGGGAGCAGTATGGAACTCACTCTTTTAGGATTGGTGCAGCGACTGAAGCGCATAACAGGGGCTGGCCTCAAGGGGAAATTATGCGTTTAGGGCGTTGGTCCTCCAACAGTTTTTCAGCGCTATGTGAGGGCAAACGCGGGGGAGGCGCATGCGTCATCCTCCTTGCCTTGAGACTCATTGTGTTTCTTCTCTTTACAGGTTCTGTGGTGGGCACCCAGTCTAAGGTTCTGATGGTTTGGATAGTGAGGCATTCGTTCATCAAATGGGCACAGGTTCCGGCGGCCCAGAGTTATTTTTGGAAAATGTTGGGTTTTAACGATCAAATGTTTGACATTGTGTGGAAGGAAAAGGGGGGTATGCTTTGGAGGGAACTTATACCATGTTTGAATAAAGTAATGGTGAGGGGCCTTTGTCCGGACATTTTGTTGTTACACCTGGGAGAGAATGATCTTTGTGGGGTAAAGGGTGTGGTTTTGTTGAGAGCAATGAAAAGGGACTTGTCTTTAATTAAGGAACGCTGGTGTGATTGCCACGTGTTGTGGATGGAATTGGTTCCGCTGAGGATATGGAGAGGGGTGGTGAATCCAAGAGCCATTGACAGGGCAAGGAAGATGGTGAATTCAGTCATTTCATGGTTTTGCCGCAATTGGATTTCTGGAGAGTGTCACACAGGGATATCCATTTTGAGTCGGTATAATTTTTTCAGGGATGATGGAGTGCATTTGTCTAGGTTGAGTATGGACTTATATTTGCGGGAGATTAGAGAGGTTTTGTCCAGATGTTTGAAGGTTCGGAGGTGTGGGGTTTGAAGGTTTTTTCCTACTTGGGGGGCAGAAAGAGGGGTTGTTCCCCCCTGTCTTTCTGGGTGGCGGGGAATATTTGTTTTTGGGCAGTTTTTGGCAGAGGTTTGTTGATTGATGGGTAAGTTGTGTTATCGACAGGGAAAGGATAGGTTGGTCATTTTTTTTAGGTTACACTTTTGGGGGATTGACAGCTGTGAAGGGGCAGTCATGGGAGTTGGATAACGGAGGGATTGTATTTATAGGTTTATACTGGTTGATATGGTGATGTTATGTTTTATAATGTTATGCTTTATAATGTTTTAAAATGTTGTATTGTATGGTGGGGCGGGGCCATACATTTTAGAGGAGGGGGCGGGGTTAGGTGTTAAATATTTAATGAGGCGTAGTTTTGGAAGGCGTTTCGCCAAGGTCTATTTATTATGTTATGTGCACCTGTTCCAATAAAGCGGCCTTTTCCACACATTTCCTTTGTCCGTGGTCTGCTTCACCCCCTCTCACCCCTCCCTCCCAAAGAGCCGTGGCATGTAGTGAGCATGGCCACCTACAGCAGCACTACCGCCGCCTCCGAGCAACGGGCAGATCAGCGAGCGGCCGGTGTACCATCGCTTTTCACTGAACTAAGGAGCCTTTGAGGAGCTATTTGGAGCTCTGAACGAGGTCACTAATCAACTTGGTCATTTTGCTGCTGCTGCCGTGACTGCTGCTGCTGTGTGGTACGCCCGGCCCCAGGGCTCCCTCGGACCCTCTGCGGGCACCTGGTGGTGGTGCTTGGGTTGTGTGTCTCCGAGGGCACTGCGGACACGGATGCCATCGCCGCACCACTACATCAAGGGAGTGAGTCTCGATTCTGGTGTCGGGTATCTGGCATTCGGCGCTTGGAGGAAGGTGCATTCAGAGGCAGCGGAGAGGCATTAGAGGCACCTTCAAGGTAGCGGGCAGCTTATGCCGGGAAAGTGGGGCTAGGGCGTGAATTGTTTTGCCCCCTAGGCCTCTGCGAGTCAATCCCAGAGTTCGGGCCTCCCTGACTTGACCTTTTGGCTTCACCGGAGAGAGCTGCCCAGGCTGAAGCGAGTCATTCCCGTCCCGTCCCACATTTCATCACTGACACGCAGATTAGTGGGACACCGGCACAGGAATTTGCACGAACAGTCTGCACCTAGGTTTCTGGGTGGAGGTGGAGGCCAGTCAGGGAAATAACCAGGAAAGTCAACAGCCCCAAAAAACATCTTGCCACACCATCCGGACCCAGACGTGGGCATATAAAACCGCTCAGCACAGGCCCCAAGGAGGAAGGACAAGCCTGCTGTGGCCCCTTACAGCCCTTACAATCGGGCCTCCCAAATGCAAGATGACCAAAAAGAAGCCCTTGCATCTTGAAGCAAATGCTAGTGTAAAGATAACGCCTCTGAAGCAAATATCAGCCAGAATATTAAGGAGCTTATGGAACGCAGTCCCTGACCTAAAGTCCTTCCTAAAGACTCCAACAGCAGGCCTCATAACCCAATTTTCATACAAACTTTGACCCAATGTCGGAAACCCCCCCGGCCCTGTCTGGCCCACTGTTAAGAGCCAAGGTCAGCAAAGAAATTAAGCACTTTACAGGGAGCCCTTCCGTCAGCAAACCATTTGCAACCCAAGACCTATGTATCAGGAGACGCCGGTCCCAATCTTGCCCTAGGCCGTGCCGATCCCCAGGACATGAAGATAAATCTGCAAGAGCTTTACATATGGACACCACAGTTCGGACCCTAGGAAACTATGAGCAAGTTGTCACAGCCCAAATACATTGTCAACAACCACACTCTCTGCCGTCCATCGTCCAGTCAATTACATCTGAGCTCAGGGACCAACTATGACCGGAGTGTTGGAGTGTCAACAAAACCTCGGGTATTTATCACTGATATTCTTAAAATATTTGGAAACGAAGACACAAAGAACACTGGCGCTCACTCCAAAGCTTTTTAGATCAGCCAGGGAAACACAGCCCTCTCTACCTATTCAAAGTTCTCAAAATAGTAGCTTTATCAATGACTCAGGACCAACTCCAATGAGTGAAACAATTCACCCACCGGCAAAGGCACTACTCTGGCAATCAGATAAAATGGAGCTGCAAATTGATCTCTTATCCAACATTGCACATCTTCTATTGGAGCTGAGTAACAAGATGGATCACATAGAGAATACGATTTGCGATAATAAGGATATCCAGCCCTGCAATGCTCGTGTGCAGTCCTCATCGACAAATGGGCAACACTTTCTACAATTCTAACTGGCTTGGTAGTTTCACTAAAGGCACAATAAGGAGGTCCCACCAGCTCGCCAAACAACAGTGGCATTTTACTTACAACAAAGTGTGCCGATTCGCATATTAATCTGATTGAAACTAACTTGGGAATAGCTCCAACAAAGCCTGTCGATCAAGCACCACACAAGCCCATCAACCCTTCCAGCAGAACATTGAGACCAAATTCCTGCCTTCATACTTTATACTCGGACATCACTCAGAAAATTAAAGATGAGCCTCTCTCAAGGAAGGCCGAGAAAAAACTAAAAAAAGAGAAAGACCAAATCCTCCAAGAAATTCACCCTTTCGTTGACAACTTACAATCAAACACCACAAGCAAAAAATGACAAAATACGGCTCTATCCAATCTTCGTGAAAAAGAAAGCCTCAAGCACTTTAACACTTATAGCGTCAATGACAAACATCGCTAAACAAGCAATTGACAGATCATCACCTCCAACTATCCAAACTGGTGAATTGCACAGCCTACCTGGTCCGGGGACTGAAACTCAACCAGCTCCCACCACGAAGCTAGAGCATAATAGCCAACCATGCTTGCTCAAGGAACAAGGTACTATTACCAGGGTACACATCTCTCAGGGGCTTTTTCCCCCGGGCCCCCAGAGGATCCACATGCAACAATCCTGCCATTTCAAAGCCCCACTTGCAGTTAAGAGACCCGTCAAGGAGATGTCGAACCAACCTACAACTCTGCTCAGATGGGACCAAGAGCGAAGCCCAAAGCGAACCAAATCAGTAAAACAACCCACAAGGTAATTCTCACACCCAGATAGCACGTCAAGGGCCAACATGACATCTTAAAGAGGGGCAATATACTTTGCTTATTTAAGCATATCCTCACTCTGCCAGAAACACTATGGGACAACCTTGCCTGAGTCAAGTTCTTGAGCCTTCCCAGTGATTCCCATGGCGAATCAACCTCGATTGGGCTGAGCTGTCATACCCTGGTGGGGCTCACACCAGAAGAACAATTGATAATGACAGACTGGGGCATTGGCACTGCATTTCCCATACCAGAGAAATATGCACATGTGTTATCAGCACCCCCGCCAAGGAACGAAGTCTACTTAGTTTTAAGGAGGATTGCGAGCAATCAACCAGGGAAAAGTCCAGCTACAAAGCCAATATCTTATAACGCTTATAAGATAAGAAGCACCTTTGACCACAGGTCGGTTTACATCAGTGGGCCAACATACACTTCCTGTCATGAAACTCAGACTCGTCCCGAAGATCAGCCACTCTGACAGCACCACTAACTTCACAAAGGCTATCTATCAACAGACCAGCACCAGGACCATGGAAACTAGCAAACAGCTGTCCATTATATCCAGGAATGTTGCTGGGCTAAAAAAACTCTTTGGTTTCACCTCAGTAACCAGTTATCTTAGAGAAATGACATCTTGTGCCTACAAGAAACTTGAGCTACAGAATCCCTAATTCTCCCAGGTTTACATGAACTACATTCTGCAGCCATAAAATGCAACATCTTCAGGAGAGCATCTGTTGGTCTCTCAATCTTTATTAATCATGCCCGTAGAAAAGAGACTACCTTAATTGCAACCAACACTCCTGATCTGCAAGCAGTACTCATTAGCGGTCTAAAAAGTAACAACAAATCAATTCGTCTTCTGCTATTCAACTGCTATGTTAACCCCGCTGCCCCCAAAAAAAAACAAGCTTCAAAATCACTGACAACAAAAATTGACCTTCTTTTAAACAAATAAGTCTCACACTTCCCTATCATTGTTGGGGTCCTGAACACCCGTGAGTCAGGGAACTTGAAAATCCACTCCCTACCACACACCGAAGATGCCCTCTTGCAGCAACTTTTTCACACTCAAAAATTGGTTTCCGCACACAGCAGCAAGACAGCCGCGGAACCTTGTTGGCTCCCTCTCCCCACCTTCAGGGAAAAATCTACAATTGATTAAATTTTCATTTCAGCCCACCTGGTCCCTCACTTTAACAACTTTGAAGTGCTTAACAGGGGTGAGAGCGACCACAGACATCTGAGGGTCATTTTTCAGCTAAATGGGAAATCTGCACCATAAATAGAAGCAATAGGGTCTCCACTGGAGAAGAGCACCACGAAGTCCTGTGCAGAATAAAATGGCCCACAAACCTTGGCCAACAAAACCTTTTGGAGTGGATAACACAGAAAGAGTTGAACCTTACAGACATGTGCACTGCAACCCCTCCCACCCCCCACGGAGCACTGGAAAGCACTTTTAGTGGAATTAAAACATGCTTTAGGAGTGCAACCTGGTATCACCCAAGCCCAGGTTATCCACACTTACTGTCGGATGTATGACGTTACAACGCATACTTTTACAACGACTACCATTACAACGAATTTTTTACAACGCAAAAACTTTTACAACGCATACCATTACAACGCAAGATTTTACAACGCAAGTACCTTTACAACGCATACCATTACAACGTAAATATTGGTAAGTATATAATATTTTTTTTAATATATATTATTTTAAATTATTAAAATATAATTACATTTTATGTAATTTTATTTAATTAATTTAATTTAAATATAATTTTAATTAATTTTTACAAATTAACCCTGTACCCAAAACTGACCCTGAACCCTAAAAATATTTTTTTTAATTTAAATTAATTTAAATTATTAAAATATAAATAATTTTTATTTAATTACATTTAATTAATTTAATTTAAATATAATTTTATTTTATTTTTACAAATTAACCCTGTACCCCAAAAACTGAAAACTGACCCTGAACTTTAAAAATACCCCTTTACCCAAAAACTGAAAACTGACCCTGAACCCTAAAAATACCCCTTTACCCAAAAACTGAAAACTGACCCTGAACCCTAAAAATACCCCTTTACCCAAAAACTGAAAACTGACCCTGAACCCTAAAAATACCCCTTCACCCAAAAACTGAAAACTGACCCTGAACTCTAAAAATACCCCTTTACCCAAAAACTGAAAACTGACCCTGAACCCCAAAAATACCCCTTCACCCAAAAACTGAAAACTGACCCTGAACTCTAAAAATACCCCTTTACCCAAAAACTGAAAACTGACCCTGAACCCTAAAAATACCCCTTTACCCAAAAACTGAAAACTGACCCTGAACCCTAAAAATATCCCTTTACCCAAAAACTGAAAACTGACCCTGAACCCTAAAAATACCCCTTTACCCAAAAACTGAAAACTGACCCTGAACCCTAAAAATACCCCTTTACCCAAAAACTGAAAACTGACCCTGAACCCTAAAAATACCCCTTTACCCAAAAACCCAAACATATAATATTTTAAAAATAATTATATACTTACCAATACTTACGTTGTAATGGTATGCGTTGTAAAGGTACTTGCGTTGTAAAATCCTGCGTTGTAATGGTATGCGTTGTAAAAGTTTTTGCGTTGTAAAAGTTTCGTTGTAATGGTAGTTCGTTGTAAAAGTTGCGTTGTAAATGTTGTTTCCCTTACTGTCCCTCCCTGCAAACCAAACCATGGGGACCTCAACAAACCAAACAACCAAACGCAGCCTCCTAAAGGCCTTGAAGGCCAGAAGAAAAGGAACAAAAGGCACTCAAACACGAGCTGAGAAAATTGAGGCAGAATGGGTGAAAACATTTACACTCCTTAAAGAATGGGGTTGCATCCAACCCTGCAAACACATTAACCAACTTAGTAACACCAGAGAGACAAAAGGAAATGGAGAGGCAGCTACTGACTGGGTCAAACATGCAAAACAGCTATACTCAACCCATCAGAACACGTTGCACACTTGTCTACAACAACCCTCTCCATAATCAAGGTATGCTGGCATAACACCTAATATCACAGAGGCCGAGGTAACCATACTGATCTGAAAACTTAGGACAAATGCCGCTCCAGGACCTAATGGGGTCCCCTCATCAGTGTTTAAAGCCTCCAATGCATTTTGGGCAGAACAGCTCACATCACTCCTTAAGTACGCTTTTGCCACATCCACCGTTCCATTGTCATGCAAAGGTTCTATACTTTCCCCATCTACAAAAAAGGCGACAGCACGAAACCAGAAAACTATCGGCATATTGCCCTATTAGATTTTGAAGCGAACGTGTATGTAAGAATATTGCTGAAAGACTTAGAAACCTGGGCAAAAGGATATAACATCCTTCCTTTTTTTCGATCCGGTTTTAGGCCTGTGTCTTTCAGCCATATTCTTGCATACACGTTCGCTTCAATATCTAATAGGGCAATAAGCCAATAGTTTTCTGGTTTCGTGCTGTCCCCTTTTTTGTAGATGGGGAAAGTATAGAACCTTTCCATGACGATGGAACGGTGGATGTGCCAAAAGCGTACTTAAAGAGTGGTGTGAGCTGTTCTGCCCAAAATGCATGAGATGCTTTAAACACTGATGCGGGGACCCCATTAGGTCCTGGAGCGCCACAGATAACATCATAGCACTGGGTCACCTGTTACATCGAGCAACCCAGCCATCACAATTTCCCCTCTTTTTCTGTTTCGTGGATTACAGCTCAGCTTTTGACCGGGTTGATCGAGGAAAACTGGGGGAAAAACTGGGCGCCTGGTGAATCCCCCAACTGTTGCTAAAGGTAATAATTGTGTTACATCAGGGGACTTGTGTCTGCATCAAGACCAATCAAACGACCTTAACAGCTAAGGTACCAACTATAACTGCCTGAAACACGGATGTGTCCTTGCCCTTTTACTCTTTAATCTCTATGCAGCCGACCTGGGAAAAGCCCTAAAAGGGGCTAGTTTATTGACACCAAGGCTGGGGAAAGTACAGATCCAAATCCTTCAGTACGCTGATGACATTGTAATAATGGATCATACGCAGACAGGCCTACAGAAAGCCCTAAATGCCGTATTCAGGTATAATCAAAAGAGCAACCTATTGGCGAACCAGCAGACGATCAGGATACTAATGTGTGGGAAGCACCATTGAAAGAAAACTGCACAATGGCGCCTAGCCGAAATACAACTCAAAACATGCACAAGCTATAACTAGTTGGGCATCAGGCTATCGGAAGGGGCAAAATCAACAGTCCATCTGAAACACTTAAGACGTAAGGGGGCCGGCACTATCTACAGTCTGAGACATCTAAACCAGCATCTTCACAGTCCGACAGCAGAACCTATTTTGAAAGTTCTAGGAGCTAAACTTATTCCATATTTTATCTATGGTCACCTGCCTTTTCCTGGTGCCTACAATAAGCTCCTTATGAACCTCCAATTTTCTGCCTACAAGACGTGTCTGGCTCTCCCAGGACATGCCTCAGGGGACATATTAAAATGCTATATTAGCACGTTGCGTGTACCTCCATCTTCACGGAAAGAGCAAATCAAAACAATCTTTGAAGAGGAAGGTTCTCCCTGGCAGGTCCAGTTGGCAGTAGCTATAAGTGTACTAAAAGTAGAGGTCCAAAATCTGCACAATCAGGATATCCCGGTTACAGCCTGGAAAAAGACGGTGAACATACAGGTCAAGAGAATATCCTTTGAAAGGGACTTGGAAAGCCTACACCGTCAACCCAACCTCTTCACACTGGATGCCTCTTGTATCCCGGGAAAACCGCAGCCCAATTTTGAGCAAGCTCTGTCAGCTCTGGCCAGTAAAAGAATTACTTATATGAGACTTCTAGCACTGCCCATTGTGGATTTTAATCCTTCTTTGGCCCGGCAAGACAATTTAGTCCCCTGTCGTCTCGGCAGTTACTATCGAGAATCTTGGCTCCATCTGTTGTGTTGCTGCCCAAAGTTAGCCAGTGAGCGGCACCGCCTGGTACTTCCAATTTGCAGGTCTCATGGACTTGGTCGATGCAGAGAAGTGTCAGACTTGTGCTTCTCTCCTAACACAGTGCAAACCATGGCCCAACTAGGGAAATTCATTGATGCACTTCTGGCCGCACTGACACAAAACATTAAAGACACAAGAAGTTCTCAGTCAGCCACCAAACAAGAGTGACTATGATTAAACATCTCCCAAAAGTTCGACGCACCAGCACTTTAGTTTCATCTTGGATAATAGTTTTTAAGGTTTTATCTCATGTTTAGCTTTTTAGAAAACCCTGTAAGTTTTAACTCTTTTATTTTTCTCATTTATAGTAAACTGTAATGATAACATATTGTAACGATATTAATGAATTGAAAAATAAAGTATGATACTTCAGTTACAACTGCCTTATGTGCCACACTTTACCTTCTTCTTCTAACCATTGAGCATTTTTAAGCACTTGCACAATTTCTTTTTAGGTCCAAGTGAACATGTTTTCACTTTTAGCAACTATGCTTTACTTGCATCTCCAGGGTACAATGAGGTATTCCAAAAGTTGTATATGTTTTGTCTGCTTCTTCACAATGAACACAACATTCTTTATATATCCAGAGTAGTTCAGGGCACCAATATAAATCCTTGGTGCTTCTTTTTGTTCTGGATATGCCCATGTACCCATTATGGCACATTAAGATAATCTTCCTTCTTAGCTCCGCTGGTGGCATTATTCTACTAGCCCTCAAGAAGAAAACGTCATCTTCACCTAGTTCATTACACTTTCCCATGATGTCATCAGTTCCACCCCAAGTCAATACTTGTGCACTATCTTTTTTCTCATGTTCTCAAGGTTTTAACATAGCCACATCTTCTATGTATACCTTGTCTAATTCTGCCTGATAGTTAGCTTTCCCATCATCAGCTTCTACATCAAGGACATAAGTAAAACTGTACTCGTCCCACACATCTTCATCAGATTCTCTGATGGGAATGGGCATCCTGATTAAAAATTTGCAATCATGTTTTACTCCTTGCACATATTTCACATAATCAAAAAAAATCTGTAATTGCATGGACAACCTTGCAGTTCTGGCAAAGGCCTCCATAATTCCTACGATGGCATTTCATAGACAAAGCTGTGTGGTTGGAAATACCGCAACAGTAGCATATAATAATATGGGTCTTTCACGGATGTGGTATTTTCTTATTCTTGCCTTTATTGTATTTGTAGATATGCTGTTTACCTTTTTCTTGTTCCTATTTGTTTTCTCCAGACAAAGCAGCTATTGCACTTCACCCTAATAGCTGGGTCTTCCTTTTTTAAAATGATATTTTATGAATATATATTTTAATGAATCATTACCATTTACTCAAAGTCTGTCTTGTATTCCCTTATTGTTTGTTTGCAGGCATCACAGTCCGTCTTCTCTTGGTTCATCTTGTAACCTTCCAAGCTTGGGAAGCAGGGCTATTTTCTTTAGAGCTGATAGTAATCATCTACAGTTTCATTTTTTATCTTGTATGCAATGGAAAGCCTTTAATGTGGAAATAGCATAACTATGACTGTTAATCTAAATCAGCCTTTGCATTAACAAAGCATCCCTGTCTCCTGCTTCTCTTTCCTTCCTTTCAATTTGACTGAATGCGAGTAGGCCTTTGGGTCCTAGAGAATGCCACAAAATATATTATTTTTATTTTTTGTTTTAGAGAGTGACTTTCATCATCAATTGGTGACTTGCAATTCAGGAAATACTCCTTCTATTCACAATTGTGCTGCAACCATAAGTATTTGAAATAAAAAATATGCAAAGGTGGGAATTGGATGCAGCCAAATGTGTCAGGATTTGAACTAAGTATGAAAACGTTCAAATCAGAAAAATTACCTTAACAGTTTTCAAAGCAGAAATTCAAACGGAAATAATTATGTAAAACATGAAAAAGATGTTCTTTAGGCCGAAACTTATTAACTGAAGGAAGAGGCTGCATCTTTTTTCAACATGCCCTGTGCCACTGTTCCATATTTCTCCAAAATCTGCGTGCACACATACTCCTTTCAAGATGGCTGCATTACGTGACGCATGTAACATGCGCACGCACATACAATGCACATTAGGTTGTGTTGAGCAAAGGAAGCAACTGGGACCAAGTTTTTCCATTGTACTCTACTTTACCCAGGTCCCAGTGACAGTTGGGTTTACCCTTCGTTGTAGCGTTCCTATGCGGTAGGCAGGGGAAGAGGGGCAGTTTGGGAATGCGGAGTAATACCAGGTGTTGGAAAGCGAGAATGCGTTGTTGCACTGGAATAGCTCCAACAAGAAGCAAGGGGGCCCTCACACACCCCGAGGGTTGTCATGCTTCATCATGCATCACGATCCACACGCGAGCCGCCGGTACCCTGACCCTTGGCTGGTGTACCTACTACGATAGCCGTTCCTGTATTTTTCCAGGTCCCTCTCCGCAGGATGCCAATTCCTTGCCGCGTTCCGAACCTGACGCCTCCTCCGGCCCTCCGGACTATTCAGTCCCCTGCCGGTCAGACACAGCGGTTAGACGCACCTCGCCGGATCCACTGGACCGGTTCGAGATTTCACACCCAACAGCACGGAAAACGAGACAACCTTGTCCTGAAGATGGTCCACATTGACTAAGGACCGAAACGCCGTCGACTCCACAGCGCAATTATGGGCGCATTTTTTGTTGTGGCTCAAATTGAAACTGTGAATTGTGAAAAAAAGTCACTAATACTTTGTCACACCTCGAGCCACTCACTGTAAATATTTCACCCTGCTCACTTTGCACCGCTTCTCGTTGTTCACTTACACTTGCGTTGCCACATATCACTTGTATATATTGAGCACCAAGTCTTGTCGGTTGTCATATGAATTGTCGAACCTTGTACTGTACAGAATTGCTCCCACATGTAATTTTTTTCCCCTTCCCTCTTTTTTTGAATACTACAAATACAAAAAATTTATTTTGACTTCAAAATCACTTGAATTAGTGTCTCCTTTGCTCTGTTCTGTGTAATGCCCTGTGCATGCAACAAAATGTGTCTTTTGAATTCTACCCATTGGGATATTGTTTTGCCTTTATGCTTCATCATGGGGCAGTTCCTCGTTGGGCCAGGTGCTGCATTGCCCATAGGGCCCCTCGAGGGGACTCTTTACCGGAGGTCTTCTCTGGTTGCCGTCTTGAAGCTAAGAGTGTTCTGCGAGGGGATTATGTGCAATGAGTAGAGGTGGGGTAGAGTGAGTGTGTACGAAAGTCTCCAGAGGTAGTTTACTCACTGAGTACTTGTGCTATAGGTTAAAACACTTACTGGTAAGTCGTTGACTGGAGAGGGAGAATTATACCTGCTACAGTTCAAAGAATGTGTAAGGTGTACAGGGGGTCGACATGTTTCATGCCCTTTACAGTCCAAACGCCTCTAGGCATTTCATCAGGACCTAAATATCTTCTTCTACTCTTGAGGGTGGCTATGACTAAGTCAATTTCTAATCGTGAATCACGTCCCCTAAAGTCTAGACTCGACTGGTAATTAGTACACCTTCTGGAAAAAAGGGGCACCTGGAGGAAATAAAAAACAAGTAAAGGTTAGGTCATCACAGGCTCAAAGTTGAAGGGACCAGAGGCTGCAGGGGTGGGGGAAGGCAAAGGGGATCATGTGCATTCGACAAAGATATAAACATCATTGGTGTAGATTAAAATAAGGTGAAATAGTCCATATACATACTGTAAAATTAGAATTAAAAAAAGCATAAATTCAATCATTGTGCCACTTTGCCACGTGGTGGTATATCTGGTAGTGGCGCGTTGTCCTGCCTGGGGGTGCGCTGGTGTTCCCCCACACCAGTTTCCCACTGCATGTGTCCCTTACTCTTCTACCCAACAGAAGAACTCACCTCAATTGAAGAATAGATTTGCCCCAACCGTGTCTGGCCAAGGTGATCGCTAATTCTGCGATTGGGAGGTACCTGTAACATAGAATTAACAGGATGATGGGGTGGCTCGGTGGCCAAAGTATTTGTGCAACACTTCAGTGAGAAAGTGAAAACACCACACGAAAACGGATCCCACAACAAGTTAGAAAAACAGAACTTTCTTTAATAAATACAAGACCAAAAAAACAAAAATCCAAACAATAGAACCAGAGCGATGCAATTTTAAAGCTTTTGGTCAATATAGCTCCAAAGAGCTCAAATCACCAACTGTGGATATCTAGTCATGCCAGACCAGGTTAGAGTCACAAGTTCATGCTGACTGCAATGGAGCGTGGGCTGGCTACAGGGCCACAGTTAGACCTGCTGAACAAAGTATCTTAAATTCTGGTTCGTGGAGAGTTGCGAAGATACGTCGCACAGCCAAACCGGTGCATCGGTCCAAGATATGGCAAGGCTGCTATGCGATGGCCTGAATCGTTGTCGAGAATCCTGTCGATGGGGTTTGTGATTTGAACTCTGGTGTCAAGGGTGCAGTGCACATTCGGGGCGATGCTAAGATTTGCTAGACTGCGATGCAGTCTGTCATTGTTATCGAGTATGCCTTCGTTGAAGGATGCGAAGGCCTGCTCCGAGGATGCGTCACGCAGTGCCAGTTTCAAAGGCATTGCAGGCTGCTGCAGCAGTGAATGTCATTGCGATGGGTCTAATCCATGCAGCAGCAGAGATCCGTCAGTTCTGCTTGGGGTTGTGCTCCGCAGCAGAGGAGATGCATTGGCACCACAGGATCTACAGTGGCTGGCCAAGCAACTTAAGCCCACTTCCAAGGGTCCTGAACCGGGCTGGCATCATTTGGCAGGTTAGACTCACCAATGACCGAGTCCCCCTGCATGTGCAAGGTTGCTGGATGCCTGTTATGTCCCTGAGGCTTCAGATCAGGAGGCTAGCCAACTAGCCCTTGGAGTCAATCTGGGTACAAGAAGTGACCTACCTGACCTGTCCTGGTCAGCACGGTCGCTCCTCCTGCCGCGTGGCCACCCCGAGTGTGCCCGTTCTCCTCCCGCTGCCGCCAATTCTCTCGTGTGCCCTGTAACCTGCTAACTGTAAGCTGTCCCTGACTGTCCCTGTGCCTGCTTGTTGTCCCTGACTGTCCCTATGCCTGCCTGTTCTCGTGCCTATCTTTCCGCCGTTTTTCCCGCTCTCTAGTGTGTGCCCTGTCCCTTTGCCCTTGCCCATTGTTGTCCCCTGGCCCACCCGCTCCCTGCCGCTGCTCCCCCGCGGCCCCGCTCCCTCCAGCATCCTCGCACGCTCTCCCCCACTCGCCACCCCGCTCCCGCCTCCCAGCTGCTCCTCACTCGCCCCGCCCCCCCACTATGCCATTTATGGCGGAGCCCATGCGTACGCGCAGCGGGCACGCCAATTGTGCGCCGAAGGCGCGCCAAAGGTAAGCCCGTCTGCGCCTGGACCGCGCCCAGTGCCAGAACCCCTGGCCCCCACCGCTGCAAGACGACCCGACAGACCTACGACGACGCCGCCCTCAACGCACTCAATGCCGGCCGGAACCCCGCCTGCTGCCGGGCTGCCCCGAAACGCATTCACGGACCCTTCACCTGCAGAACCTGCAAGTTCACCTGCCTCCGAATCCGCACCGCACCCGCCAAGCCAAGCACCAGCAGCAACCTCAAGTGCATCCTGCTCAACACCCGCTCCGTCCACAGACACGCCGTGGAACTCTGGAACCTCCTCGACACAACATCACCAGACATCGCATTCCTCACGGAAACCTGGATGAACGCCTCCTCAGCCCCCGACATCGCCATCGCAATCCTGGACGGGTACAAGATCATCATGAGGGACCGCGTCAACCAGACCGGAGGAGGCATCGCCATCGTCCACAAGAACACCATCCACATCACGACCGACTCCAACGACACCTTCGTCGCCGCCGAACTTCTCCACTTCCAGATTCACACCGACCCAAAGACGACCCTCAGAGGCACCCTCATCTACAGACCCCCGGGACCACGCACACAATTCAGCGAAGACATCACGGACTTCATCAGTCCACACGCCCTCCCCTCCGCCGACTACATCCTCCTAGGGGACCTCAACTTCCACCTGGAGAACAACAAGGACCGCAACACCGTCGCCCTGCTGGACAACCTCGCCAACCTCGGACTCAAGCAACTGGCCAACACCCCCACCCACTACGCCGGCCACACGCTTGATCCCGTCTTCTCAATCAGCAAGCAAATCACCTTCAGCCACTCCACCGAACTCCACTGGACCGACCACAGCTGCGTCCACTTCAGCTTCAGAAGAACCACAACCCACCACCACCCGCAACAGGTTCCTCACAGAAGCTGGAGCAAGATCACCGCCGACCAGCTCACCACCTCCCTCAGCCAGAACCCACCCGCCAGCACAACAGACCCAAACGAAGCAGCCCGCAACTTCACGAAGTGGCTGACCGCCTGCGCCGACGACCTCGCACCACTGGAAAACCATCCCAACAGACCCAGATGCAAGAAGGCCTCCTGGTTCACCGACGAACTCAAGGACTCCAAGAAGACCTGCCACACCCTCGAGAAAGCCTGGCTCCTCGACCAGACCACTGACAACATGACCGCCCTCAAACACGCCACCCGCAAGCACCACCAGCTCATCCGCACCACCAAGAAGAAATCACTGAAGGAACGACTTGACAACAACGCCCATGACAGCAAGGAACTCTTCACCATCGTCAAGGAGTTCTCCAACCCCAGCACCGGCAACAACGACATCACTCCCTCACAAGATCTCTGCGACTCTCTCGCCTCGTTCTTCCACCACAAGATTGCTGACATCCACAACAGTTTCGGCGCACCATCCACGCACCCAACCGTCGAACCAACGCCCCCCACTGCCACCCTCCGCACCTGGACCACGGTGACCACCGAAGACACAGCCCGCATGATGAACACCATCCACTCCGGATCTCCGACCGACCCCTGCCCCACCACGTCTTCAACAAGGCCCACTCCACCATCGCACCCCAACTCCGGGACGTCATCAACACCTCCATCAACACCGCCACCTTCCCGGAGAGCTGGAAGCATGCCGAGCTCAGTGCCCTACTGAAGAAACCAACAGCGGACCCCACCGACATCAAAAACTTCCACCCCATCTCGCTCCTCCCTTTTCCTGCCAAAGTCATCGAGAAGATCGTCAACAGACAGCTTGCCGCCTTCCTCGAGATGAACGGATCCCTCGACCCCTCGCAGTCCGGGTTCAGAGCCAACCACAGCACCGAGACCGCCCTCATCGCAGCCACCGACGACATCCGAGCCCTGCTCGACAACGGGGAAACAGCGGCACTCATCCTCCTGGACCTCTCTGTAGCGTTCGACACTGTCTGCCACCGCACCCTAGTTCAATGCCTCAGCAACATCGGCGTCCAAGAGAAGGCACTGGAGTGGATCATCTCGCCGGTAGAACACAGAGAGTCCGCCTCCCCCCGTTTCGATCCGAGGCCACCGAAGTCATCTGCGGCGTTCCGCAAGGTTCATCACTCAGCCCCACCCTCTTCAACGTCTACATGAGACCTCTTGCTGCCATCGCACGCCAACACAACCTCAACATCATCTCCTACGCCGACGACACCCAGCTGATCCTCTCCCTCACCAGAGACCCCGACACCGCCAGAACCAGCCTGCACGAAGGGATGAAAGACGCCGCCGAGTGGATGAAGAACAGCCACCTGAAACTGAACTCAGACAAGACGGAAGTCCTCATCCTGGGACCATCGCCCTCTGCCTGGGACGACTCCTGGTGGCCCCCAGCCCTGGGCACCGCTCCCAATTTATTATTATTATTTAACGACTTGTAGAGCGCCTGGTGACCCGAAGGCATCCCCGCGCTGTGATGATTTTGATATCCAGATGAGATGGAGGAAAAAAGGGGGGGACGTTATTTAGGGAATAGGAGTGTTTTCAATTTTTTTCTGAAAATCAGATAGCTGGGTTCCAGTCTGAGGGTGCGGGGGAGTGAGTTCCAAGCCAACAGACCACGCACGCAACCTAGGCTTCATCCTGGACTCCTCCCTCTCGATGACCAGACAAGTCAACGCCGTCTCCTCATCATGCTTCCACACCCTACGCATGCTTCACAAGATCTCCCGATGGATCCAGACCGAAACCAGGAAGACGGTCACCCAGGCCCTCGTCACCAGCCGACTGGACTACGGAAACACCCTCTACGCCGGAACCACAGCCAAGCAACAGAAAAAACTCCAACACATCCAGAACGCCTCCGCCCGACTCATCCTGGACATCCCCCGACGCAGCCACATCTCCGGCCACCTGAGGAACCTGCACTGGCTCCCTGTCAACAAGAGGATTACGTTCAGGCTCCTCACCCACGCACACAAGTACCTCCACGACCTGGGCCCCAAGTACCTCAACGACTGCCTGATCTTCTACACGCCCACCCGTCAGCTACGGTCCACTAGCCTCGCCTTCGCCGCCGTACCACGCATCCGAAGAGCCACCGCCGGAGGCAGATCCTTCTCCTACCTTGCGGCCAAGACATGGAACTCCCTCCCCATCCACCTTCGGCTGACCCAGGACCATCTCGCCTTCAGGAGACAACTCAAGACCTGGCTGTTCGAGAAGTAGCGGACCCCTTCCCCCAAGCGCCTTGAGACCCTTCCAGGTGAGTAGTGCGCTATACAAATGTCATGATTGATTGATTGAAGAAGTGCAAGTCAAGTCCTTTCTACCCAAGCAAGAGGGCAGCAGGTCAGCACAGCTGGGCATCAGAGTGTCAGTCCTTTCAACAGCACAACAGTATTTTTTCCTGACAGAGTATCCACAGATCCAGAAGTGTACTGAAGAGGTGTGTCTTTGGTCCAGTATTTATACCCAGTTGTGCCTTTGAAGTAGGGAAAAGCTTCTAGAGTAATACCTTTGAAGTTTGCAGGTGCCCTGCGTTCCTGACCCTGGCTCCAGACTAACTACAGGGGCTATGCAGTCCTTTGTGTGAAGACAGGACACAGCCTATTCAAATGTAAGTGGGGCAAGGCCAAGCTCCTCCCTCCCATCCAGCAAGTGATGGCCGATCCAGTCACAACTTAGCTCTCCATTGCAATTTAAAATCCGACTTCCAACACAAGTTAGGTTTTTAAATTGTGATTACAGAGACACTAAACATAAACTAATTTCCTATCCCCATTTGGATATTACACCTATAAAATGTAATAATTTATATCCAATGGTATCCTATGAGAGAGGTAGGCCTTGCAGTAGTGAAAAACCGATTTAAGAGTGTTTCACTACTAGGACATGTAAAACTTAAAAGTACATGTCTAACTATTTAAACACACTTCATCCTGCCCTGGGGGCTCTCCCGGGCCTACATCAGAAGATACTTATATTTATTAAAAAGCATGGTTTGGGTCTGGCAAAAGGTTTGCTTTGCCAGGTCGAAACAGCAGTTTATAACTGCAGATACGCAGTCTGCAATGACAGACCTGAATTTAAAGTGCTTCTTAAGTAGATGGCACAATCAGTGTTGCAGGCCCACTAGTAGCATTTAATTTACAGGTCCTGGGAATAGGTAGTGCCTCTTTACTAGGGTCTTATAGTAAATTAAAAATGCCTATTGAGTATAAGCCATTTCAACCTGTTTTAAGAAGATAGCACAATCACTTTAGCACTGGTTAGCAGAGGTAAAGTGGTTAAGTGTGCAGAGTCCAATAAAAACAAACTCAGAAAAAAAACAGGTCTGAAAGCAAAAAGTTAGGGGGAAAACCAAATCAAGGATGTCAAGTCTAATACTGTCCTCCTCCTCTGCAGCGGTTCCTTTTGCCCACTCCAACAGCGATGGCCGCATCATGGCACTTTTTTTTTCATCACTTTAAGCTATGTTGCACAACAGGCAAGCAGGGGGCTGTGCTGTGCAACATGTCTAAAGAGACATTAACAAAGTTTATAGATCTCGCATAGATGTAACCTGTTTGCTTTGCCAGTGCTTATTCTGAATAGTACATAAAGCGTGAACTACTTTTACAATCAACCTTTAGTCACAATTTTATCCTTAAACTCCAATTCTGTTTTCTGCATACTCATTTGCCCTTCTCTGCAGTCTCATGCCCAATTCATCCTTTATTGTTTTGTTTTAATTGTTGTTTTTGGAGACATAAAATCCTTTGTAACCATTGAAAAAACCACTGCCCTCATTTAGGAAAGTCGTGCATGGGTTTTCGTGCAGCGTAACGCAACGAAGCAGATAGTGTATATTTAAATGCTGTTGTAAAGGCCCGCATTATGAAGAACACCAGGGCCGCAGCTTGTGCGATAAAACAGGGGGGGTTGGCATTTAACGTTAAAATACATTATACGACAAGCAGGATGCTTTAGTGGTAGTAGAAAGGGAGAGGAATGCAGATTGGTGGGAGTACTAAGTGAGGGAGAAGATAATATTTTGTAAAATAACTGTTTTTGCAAACTTTTCAAAGAGAGAGTGGGAGAGTGTGCGTTTGTGTCTGTGCCTATGTAAAATATTCCTGGTGAAATCCGACAGACACCTCACCATATCCGACTGAAAGCACCGATACCCAACTATTTATCAGAAAATGCATTTATTAGGGGGGGTGTAACACCCCAAACACCTCTCCTTAAACTACAGCCATGAAGAAGACACAGGGCCTCATTTATGAGGCTGTGCGTCACTTTTACGCCGGCCGGTGCGTCACTTTTTGTGATGCCCCAGTGGCGTAAAAAATGCACCTTGTTGCGCCATATTTACAAAGTGACGCATCTAGGTAGATACGTCACTTTGTAAACCCATGTGCCACATTATACCTGCACCAGGTATAATGTATGCAAGGGGGGCGTATTGACGCAAGGAAGGGTCGTAAAAGTGACGCAGTGAAATCTATGAGATTTCACTGCGTCACTTTTAGGACTCCGTTGCGTCAAAATCTTGCGCCTGCCTCACAGCAGGCATAAGACTGACACAGGCCCTTTCACATGGGGCTTGCCTCATGTGGAAGGACGCATTGCTGGAGTAGCGTCACTTTTGTGACACACTCCAGCAATGCGTCACTTGTAAAAACCTGAGTCGGGTCGGGGACAATCGATATTTGCCCGGCGGTATTGCCTCTGTGACCCTCTAGTTATTTAATCAAATGAAGAGGCAGGCGCTGGAGACTGGAAAGCAGGGAACAAGGTTTTTTTATTCTCTCCGGAGGAGAACACAACGAAACGGACAGAAGGTATCGTTCTGAGGTGCTCTAACTTACGTTTGAGGCCTGGCCCCTTATATACAGTGTTTGTGGTTTTTATTACAGTTTACATACATGTGACAAAGCTTTGATATACGGAAAGACATTCCCGGAATCCCCCTTTGGGGCCCGTTCCCACACACATTTACAGTTGAAGTCCCCACCCTAGTCATAACAGGTGGTGAGTATCACGCAGCTGGATATTCCGCCGATTCACGGAATGTGGGGGGTTTGATCGGATCTCATGGAGTGGGGGCTTTGATCAACCCGGGGATCCTTTGATGGGGGAAGCTTTCTATTGTATGGGGAGGGGCAAGGAATGGTATCGGCAGAGCTGGGTGTCGGCCTGGGAACGGGGAAGACAAAACGGGCACACAGGGAGAAAAAGGGGGTTTGCATCTAAGGGCCGGAGATCATGAAAGGGAAGCAGGGAGGTGTCGCGCTGGGAACAGGATGAGGGCCTGGGGCAGAGCAGCGCCGAAGAGGGGTTTATGACTCAAGGCAGGTGCAAGCAGGGGGTGGTCAGCGTGCAGGCTTAGTGAAGGCGAAGGGCTATGTCAGGGGCCAGCGGCATGTAAAAGGGTTCGTTCTGATCGGGGCATCTAAGATGGCGGGTACGCACGACAAAAGTGTGGCATCAGGGGAAGAGGCAAGATGGCGCAGATAATGTTCACCAAAACGTACTAATTTTTAACAGTCCTCCCTTTAACATATTCAAGACATCTTGCTGGTTCATTTTCTACTCGGTTCTACTGTGGTGGGCCTGAGAAAGAAAACGGTAGGAACCCTAGATGAAAAAGAGTTGTAAACAATACATTTTAACATTTCTAGTTTTTAGGAGGTGGGCCTATTTGATAAATTTTGATAAACTTGTTCAGCAGGAAAGTCATAGGAATGTAATACAAAAACGGTTCTGCATCATAACGTGAACTGGCAGGTTATTACACATTTCAGATTCGGATTGGAGCAAGGATCAATACAATGGCGGCTGGGAGAGAAATGAGGCATAGCAGAAACGGCGATTGGGGATGTCAAATGTTCATTCTTTGTTGCCTTTCGTTGGCGCTGTTGAGCACCGGCGGTGGAGCTACGAGTCCAGCTCTGTTCTAAGTTCTGCGTTGCAGGGCACGACCCTTTCCTCGCGTTTCTGGTCGGAAAGGTCCTTTTCGCCCTGTGTCCTTTGAGGTGATTGTCAGACAAAACAGTCCATAGGGTAGGTCAGAGAAAGAGGGGGATGGAGCAAGGCCAAATTAGGAACAAACTAGGGGAACGAGAGACTTCAGATAGGCGGGCGTGTGACGGAATTCAGAGAGCGGGGACTTGTCGATAGACACTGGACATCGAGCAGGGGCATCAGGTCGACCCTTTCTTCTCATGTTGTCGAAAACAGTGCCTCGTCCTGCAGCTCTTTTCTGTCGTGGTCTCGCCTTGGCTAATGTCGCAGGTGTTCCTTAGTCTGCAGTCAGGCCTCGTGCTCCCACATCCGGTCCTTCTCTCCTCCAACAGCAGTACCCTTAAACAAGTTTGAAAAGACAGTCTTTAGAGAGTTTGCAGATGAAGATAATCAAAAAGTCTATTTCTCTCCCAGCTCCAGGCAAAGAATGAAAATGCCCGTTATGTTAGTGTTCGCAACTGGCATATGAATGACCGGTGACGGGCCTGTTGGATTTACTATGACTTTCCTTCATAACTATTTATTACAGGCATGACAGTTCATCTGATGGTAACCCACCTTCGTGAGACAAATCTGGCAAAGATATGCCGTTCTCTAGAGTTTTATATTTACAAAAGGGTACAGTGAGTCATCAACATGGTACTACACAGGTATTTTGCTGAGAGACGAACATGGCTAAACATTTCCTTTCTATCGGTGCATCCTGCTTTGCAACTACTGCGGGGTTCATTTTGATGATTTATTTACTTGGATTAGTCTGTTAACCTTGTAAAACATCATTCTGGATCCTACGTAACCTTTTACAGCCCGATTACTTAATTAGGAAGGACAGGGGTTTTATGGGAAACAACCAGGGACATAGGAAACTTGTGGTAAGGGCATAAATCGACCCATCTCTCACAACCGGAAATGGGGGGTAGTTTCATAATCCCAGTTTTTGGGCGGCTGATACAGGGGAGGTAACGGGGGTGATCATTTTTCCGGCTTGGGTATTGCGAAAATTCGGGGAGGGGAGGGTCGCGTATTCTGAGGTCCTTGTTTTATACCATAGGAGCCGTTGACATGTAGTTCCCTTATTTCGGGTCAGATTAGGGAACCTCTGTCGTCTTACCTGTCCTTTCCCTTACGGCCCAACCTGGGTTCATTGACTTCTAGCGGAAAAGGAGAGGTAACGACGCGGCCTCAGGGTGATTGTATTAAAGACAAGTTTTTGTGCAAATACTGACGGTATTTGAAGCCAATTAGGTGGTGTGCTAGGGGTGGCGGTCTGCCAATTTCGGGGCTAACCACTCGGAAGAGTGGGAGTGCAAAAATAGAGGGAGAGAGAGAGAGAGAGAGAGAGAGAGAGAGAGAGAGTGAGAGAGAGAGTGCAACGGCAGGCTAAATAGTACACGTGCAACAGAGAGGGTGGCAGTGTATTCAAGAAAGGCTATTTAGTGCATTACACAGTAAAGGGCATTCACGGGTCTGCGTTAGAATCTTGTCATCATGCAGTTTGAGCATTAGACAGGGTAGAGGGGACGTGCTTTGAGAAAAAAAAAGGGAAAGAAGAAAGGAGGTACCATTTTGTCGCACTTCTCGCATTCTCGGTCCTTCGACCAGTTGGGTCGATGCCTCAGTCACACACACACATTCCCTCATAGTTTCGCATCATACGTGACATGGGTTCATTCGTCCGGTCTGGTTTAAGGGTGATCACTTTTTATCAGGTTGTGCTAATTTCTTTCGGGTTTGTTCGGTACGTGAGTAGTTTGCAGGCGTGCTTAGACACCACCTTGCGGCGCTAGTCCGTTTCGTGTATTAGACATGGCAAGGCTTCAGATCTTCGCCACACCTTGGCTGTAATCTCTGATGTAACCTGCAGAGGGAGGAAAAAAGGGGGGTGGGGGAGACAGCATTCGCGCGCATTCAAATACATGGATTCATAAGTCCTTTACTTACCTCTTACTCGTCTTTCCTCCTCGGGGCAGGGTCCCCGGGGATATGGTTTCTGGAGTCGAGGGGGGGGGGGTAGTGTGTTCATATAGGTCGTGTGCGGGGAAACGTAAAAAGGAAACCAGAGGTGCCTAGTGCGAGGTATCTAGTCAAAGGATGTATCTCACTATCGGGATCCTTAAACCTCTTTCAACGCTGTGGCGTTCTAAGGTTCTTCGGTTCTTGGGTCCCTGATACTTTGGAACGTGGTACTTTATAACATTTATATTATTTCATTTCACCCTCCTTTTACATTCCCTCATTTACACCGTTCGTTTTACCCATCCTTGGAAGTCAAGGTCTTCCTCTATGCGAGAGTTCATGGGTCAGTCGCGTACTTTGAAGGCGGAGTGTCGTGTTGTTGATCCGATCCGTCCTCCAGGGCTGGGTAACCATCTTCTTTTAACCTTAAAGAGAGAGCAGAGTAGGGTGCACAGAAAAGAACTTTCCCACCGATCCCACATTTTTTTAAAATAAAGCATGCAATACCCGTCCATAGTTTCAAAAATTTTATTTTGCAAAAATTATTTCAGCATGTGGATTATGAGGGTGCGGTCGTATTCGGCCGGTCGTGGCAACGGCTAAAGTGCATACAGTGGGGGGTGTCGCTTGCAGCAATAAAAACATCGGAAAGTGTTACTCATTCATTTGTAAGAAACTAAAACGTCTATTAATTGGCTGGGGGTTCGGGGGCATTTATTTTCATAATTTAGAAGCATAATCATAATAGTTGTACTCAGATTTCCTATATGCATACCGTACGTGTGCGTCGTAAATGAGGTTTACATCAGTTATAAAAATATAATACATTGTACATTTGTAATCAACATTCGTATCGGGGATCCTTTCATACTGTTCGTCGAGTGAGTTCTCCTTGTCTTTTCTAGCCAAGTGTACAAAGGATCATATAAAATCTCAGAACATCAAGTTTATATTAGTGCGAAGGAACACCACGAGGTGTTCGTAAGTTCCGATTGATACCAGCGCCATTTTGGGCGGGGCCGGCTCAGTCCGGAAGCAGCATCAGGGGAAATGTTTCCCATTTACTGGCAGTTCGGACCAGAGTCCTTTTCGGCAGTTCTAGAATTCATGCTAACAGAAGGAGTGGCAATGTCATGTTTGTTTCGTTGGCGAACAAGGCAGCCGTCCCTTACCGGAAACCTGCAAAGGCCGAAGGTTCCGTCGGGGACCTTTGTAGGATCTTCAAGGCTGCGGAGATGCTGTCGGAGATGGGGGTTCGTGCTCCAGGGGGCAAATGTTCGAGTTATATGGCTGGTCAAAGTTATTCTAGTGGCCGGGGCCCGTCTTCCAGCGGACCCAGACGCCATTTTGAGGCCCTACCGGGGCCACTCTCGTCGAGTTTGCAAGAGTGGAAGAGATCCTTCGGAGTGAAAGGAAGAGGTCCCTGTTTTGTGAAAGCGGGACGTTCGGCTGGGGTGCAGCTGTGATGCCCCCACCTGGGGGGGCGAGGGAGACTGGTTCGCATCGTCTCCTTCTCCCGGTGCACTCCATGCCGCTCCTTTTCATCGCCCCGCATGAAGGTTTCTCCACATCCGGTGTTCCCCAAGTCCTGTGCTCGGTGCTGTGGGAGTATGGCCACCATTGCACGTTCGGTGCTGCGCAAGTACTGGGGTGCCACCATGGTGTGTTCGGTGCTGTGGAAGTATGGGCACCATCGCCTGACTGGGGGTGTTCGGCGTCGGGCCGGGGGCTGGGAAACCTCCTACCGGTGGAGGTGGGAGAGGCTCGTCCGCGTCGCCTCTCCCTCCCAGCCCAACTTGGACAAATTGTTGTGGAGGTACGTGCAGGACATCCCGCCGTCCAGAGCTGCTGCGGCTGTTACGGAAGAGAAAAGGAAAAAAGGTGCCTCGTTCTCCTCTGGACATGTGGCGGGACTACCTACAACAGCCCGGGCTGCTGGCTCCTGCCTCTCCTCCGGCTCCCCCATACGTTAAAATTTCCTGACCAAGAGTTGGCGGCCGGGCCCGCCTTATATGGGTTGCCGTTGGTTGGGCGTAGCCGTAACCCTGCCCAACTTTGGAAGGTTCCAGAATGGGGGGGGGGCGAGTGTTCTGTTTGACTTTCATTTTCTACAGTTTACCGTTATTATTCCTTGTTTGTTGTGTTAAATTAAAAGTTCAAGTTCATTAATGGTCTACGGATTTTGTTTTACCATTTCTTTCTTTCAAGGTTGCCTTTATGCTAAGTTTCTGCTAACAGAGGTTGAGTAACACGGAAACACGTGTAGAGGGATGACGCAGATTGTACATTACATACACACAAACTCAGACGGGGGACAGTACAAGTACGACATACAAAGACCCAAGACGAATATAAAACAGTTATTGGTCATAATTATCTCTTTCCGTCTGTGAATTTGAAACGAGGCTGGGTTCCTGTCTTGACGTTGCCCGACCTAGGAGAACTTGAGCATGCCGCTGAGATTTTCCTGGCGAAATCTGTGCCATCGGGCATAATCAAACGTGGTGGTTCTGTCTGGTCTGTCTATGTAAGTCGGGTTCTTCTTTGTCTCGCGCTTTTTCCCGTACTGCCGGTCTGTCGTTCCTGTCGGCCCTTTGCCTTTACTCACGCTCAGTAGAGTCGGGCATTGGGCTTTCCAGTGTCCGACATACCTACAGAAAGCGCATTGGTCTGGCCCTAAGTCTAGTCGTCTTTTGCACAGTGTCGGGGGATAAGTTGTGGGTAGCGGTGTCCTGGGGTTGTCCTGTCGGTATATTTCTCTACTTGGTTTGTCCTCGTCTTTTCTCTGTCGTTTCGTAGCCTCTCTGCGCCACATACCGAGACTGTCGAGCATAATTGGCGTTGTCTTATTATTTCGAAGGGCTATTTCTAACGTTTCTATTTTATCAAGGTCAAAGGATCCTGTCAGTGGCCACTGTTTGTCTTGACTCTCTTCGGTATACCTGTGCCACAATTTATTATAGGCTATGGTGACTAATCCATAGTTTATGAACATGTCCTTATTAGGGGTGCCTTCTAGTGGAGCTATATGGTCCACCTCTAATACGCGGTCCGGGCTAAACAGGCTATTTATCAGTGGGGAGAAGACAGACATGACGGCTCGTAACGAGGGACTAAAAAGTCAGCACTGCCTATCTTATCACTAGGTGCAAAGACCGTACAGAATATTTCTATTCGACGTTGTTTGCAGGCAGTGAATACCTCATGGATCAAAAAAAAATGATAATAACCAAACGACCAATAAATAACAATGGGGAGAATGAGTAGGTCCGCAAAGATCTGCGTTACCTACCCTTTTCACTATCTGCAAAAAGGGTGGTCTCTTCCCTGTTTGCAGACAGGGAATCTCCAGGAAACAATAGTTTTGCGAACAACAGTTCAGTTTCAAGCAATTATTGAGTGGGGGAGAAAAAATAAGCACGGTTGCTGCCCTACCTATCCTCCACTGCTTGCAAAGAGAGAGAGCCCGTTGTTTCTCCGTTTGTAGACAGTGAATCTCCAAATAAAATAAAAAGAGCAATACTAGTATTTTTGAACAATCAAGCAATCAAGCAATTATTTCGCAACTTGTCGTGATTACACGACCTTACCCGGACCATGTGGACAGTTTCTTGTCTTCCGAATCCAGCGCCCGATCGTCCTCTTTTTCTCGTATTTCTCACGGCACTCCTGATGGTCCCCAGTCAGGACCGTAGATCACTCGAGAGAGGTCTGTTCGGAACTAGTGAAGTTCGGATGATCGGCTGCCAGACGAGGGTCTATTGGGCAAGAGCTCTCCCGATCGTTGCAGTCGTTCACTCTGTCGTCGGGACCTCTCCCACTGGATCCACGAGTCGCTGATGGGCCCCACGCTTGGGACGCCAATTGTAAAAACCTGAGTCGGGTCGGGGACAATCGATATTTGCCCGGCGGTATTGCCTCTGTGACCCTCTAGTTATTTAATCAAATGAAGAGGCAGGCGCTGGAGACTGGAAAGCAGGGAACAAGGTTTTTTTATTCTCTCCGGAGGAGAACACAACGAAACGGACAGAAGGTATCGTTCTGAGGTGCTCTAACTTACGTTTGAGGCCTGGCCCCTTATATACAGTGTTTGTGGTTTTTATTACAGTTTACATACATGTGACAAAGCTTTGATATACGGAAAGACATTCCCGGAATCCCCCTTTGGGGCCCGTTCCCACACACATTTACAGTTGAAGTCCCCACCCTAGTCATAACAGGTGGTGAGTATCACGCAGCTGGATATTCCGCCGATTCACGGAATGTGGGGGGTTTGATCGGATCTCATGGAGTGGGGGCTTTGATCAACCCGGGGATCCTTTGATGGGGGAAGCTTTCTATTGTATGGGGAGGGGCAAGGAATGGTATCGGCAGAGCTGGGTGTCGGCCTGGGAACGGGGAAGACAAAACGGGCACACAGGGAGAAAAAGGGGGTTTGCATCTAAGGGCCGGAGATCATGAAAGGGAAGCAGGGAGGTGTCGCGCTGGGAACAGGATGAGGGCCTGGGGCAGAGCAGCGCCGAAGAGGGGTTTATGACTCAAGGCAGGTGCAAGCAGGGGGTGGTCAGCGTGCAGGCTTAGTGAAGGCGAAGGGCTATGTCAGGGGCCAGCGGCATGTAAAAGGGTTCGTTCTGATCGGGGCATCTAAGATGGCGGGTACGCACGACAAAAGTGTGGCATCAGGGGAAGAGGCAAGATGGCGCAGATAATGTTCACCAAAACGTACTAAGCTCCTCCCTCCCATCCAGCAAGTGATGGCCGATCCAGTCACAACTTAGCTCTCCATTGCAATTTAAAATCCGACTTCCAACACAAGTTAGGTTTTTAAATTGTGATTACAGAGACACTAAACATAAACTAATTTCCTATCCCCATTTGGATATTACACCTATAAAATGTAATAATTTATATCCAATGGTATCCTATGAGAGAGGTAGGCCTTGCAGTAGTGAAAAACCGATTTAAGAGTGTTTCACTACTAGGACATGTAAAACTTAAAAGTACATGTCTAACTATTTAAACACACTTCATCCTGCCCTGGGGGCTCTCCCGGGCCTACATCAGAAGATACTTATATTTATTAAAAAGCATGGTTTGGGTCTGGCAAAAGGTTTGCTTTGCCAGGTCGAAACAGCAGTTTATAACTGCAGATACGCAGTCTGCAATGACAGACCTGAATTTAAAGTGCTTCTTAAGTAGATGGCACAATCAGTGTTGCAGGCCCACTAGTAGCATTTAATTTACAGGTCCTGGGAATAGGTAGTGCCTCTTTACTAGGGTCTTATAGTAAATTAAAAATGCCTATTGAGTATAAGCCATTTCAACCTGTTTTAAGAAGATAGCACAATCACTTTAGCACTGGTTAGCAGAGGTAAAGTGGTTAAGTGTGCAGAGTCCAATAAAAACAAACTCAGAAAAAAAACAGGTCTGAAAGCAAAAAGTTAGGGGGAAAACCAAATCAAGGATGTCAAGTCTAATACTGTCCTCCTCCTCTGCAGCGGTTCCTTTTGCCCACTCCAACAGCGATGGCCGCATCATGGCACTTTTTTTTTCATCACTTTAAGCTATGTTGCACAACAGGCAAGCAGGGGGCTGTGCTGTGCAACATGTCTAAAGAGACATTAACAAAGTTTATAGATCTCGCATAGATGTAACCTGTTTGCTTTGCCAGTGCTTATTCTGAATAGTACATAAAGCGTGAACTACTTTTACAATCAACCTTTAGTCACAATTTTATCCTTAAACTCCAATTCTGTTTTCTGCATACTCATTTGCCCTTCTCTGCAGTCTCATGCCCAATTCATCCTTTATTGTTTTGTTTTAATTGTTGTTTTTGGAGACATAAAATCCTTTGTAACCATTGAAAAAACCACTGCCCTCATTTAGGAAAGTCGTGCATGGGTTTTTGTGCAGCGTAACGCAACGAAGCAGATAGTGTATATTTAAATGCTGTTGTAAAGGCCCGCATTATGAAGAACACCAGGGCCGCAGCTTGTGCGATAAAACAGGGGGGGTTGGCATTTAACGTTAAAATACATTATACGACAAGCAGGATGCTTTAGTGGTAGTAGAAAGGGAGAGGAATGCAGATTGGTGGGAGTACTAAGTGAGGGAGAAGATAATATTTTGTAAAATAACTGTTTTTGCAAACTTTTCAAAGAGAGAGTGGGAGAGTGTGCGTTTGTGTCTGTGCCTATGTAAAATATTCCTGGTGAAATCCGACAGACACCTCACCATATCCGACTGAAAGCACCGATACCCAACTATTTATCAGAAAATGCATTTATTAGGGGGGGTGTAACACCCCAAACACCTCTCCTTAAACTACAGCCATGAAGAAGACACAGGGCCTCATTTATGAGGCTGTGCGTCACTTTTACGCCGGCCGGTGCGTCACTTTTTGTGATGCCCCAGTGGCGTAAAAAATGCACCTTGTTGCGCCATATTTACAAAGTGACGCATCTAGGTAGATACGTCACTTTGTAAACCCATGTGCCACATTATACCTGCACCAGGTATAATGTATGCAAGGGGGGCGTATTGACGCAAGGAAGGGTCGTAAAAGTGACGCAGTGAAATCTATGAGATTTCACTGCGTCACTTTTAGGACTCCGTTGCGTCAAAATCTTGCGCCTGCCTCACAGCAGGCATAAGACTGACACAGGCCCTTTCACATGGGGCTTGCCTCATGTGGAAGGACGCATTGCTGGAGTAGCGTCACTTTTGTGACACACTCCAGCAATGCGTCACTTTTGCGCTTACAGATACGTCAGAAATACTGGCGTATCTGTAACTCCTTGCGACATGATGCGTCATACATTAAATATGACGCATCAGAAATGTTGCAAGGTGTGCGCACTGAGAAGTGACGCAACGCTGCTTTCACGCAGCAATGCGTCATTTCTCATAAATGAGGCCCACAAACTTTACCAAACGTGAGCCAGTGAATGAAAAAAACGTGTTTGTATGTTGTACAGAGGATCAAAAAAACAAGAAATGATGGCAGTGAAGCAGGTTGTAGCAAGGAAATGATATTGAAATACTATAGTGATCGTAAACCTCCATCGTTGGAAGCATTGTACCAAATCTGAGATAAATTGTTAACTCTGGTAAACAAAATCGTGTTCATTCTGAAATACTAAAGATGTTTTGTGGAGAAATTGGAGCTATTAATCATGAGTAGCAATGAGAAATGAACAAATCAGTTGGAAAGTGCGATAGCCAAGTGATAAAACTGTAGGAAGAGGAGGAATGAGGGCGAGTGATAAGAAAAGGGACATTATATAAGAATCATCTCCGCAAGGATGGACGAAGAGAGATCTTGAATCCCTTGACTGAATTTCCAAATATGCTCTTTCTCTCCACTGTGTTTCTTAAATGCCAGATGGATACATATTTTTGGCACAATGCACTGCAGTGCTTGCAGTGTCTTGAAAAGTATGTGTTTAATTACTAATGCTGAAAATCACTGTAATTAAAGATCGGGTAGTAAAAAAATGCCATAACATTTGTCGACTAAAAATTAAAAGAACATAGCTTACAACAACAAAATAATAAACACACACGTGCATACCCTCCCAGCACTCATGCGTAAATTCCATGGTTTATCTTAAGTTAACCCCTTCGCTGCTAGGCCTTTTCCCCTCCTGTGCTAAGCCTTTTTTTTTGCGATTTGGGGTAGTGCGCGCTTAGGCCCCTGTAGCTTTTTGACCACATAAGGTATCCACGCAAAATTTGCGTCCTTTTCTTCCAACATCATGTGGATTCTAAAGGTGCCCAGGGGTTGTGGATTCCCTTGGAGGGGTCCCAGAAATTAACCAAAATACAGTGAAATTTTTTTATTTTTTTTTTAAATTGGAAAAACGGGCTGCAAATGAAAGCCTCTGGGTTTTTACCTGCAAATGTTCTCAAAAAATGGTTTGTGGAGATGGAATCTCCATTTTCTCAGCTTTTAGGGAATGACAGTCATTTGTCAGAAAACCAACATTTTTCACACAGTTTTGGCATTTTTCTGGGACATACCCTATTTTTGCTATTTTTTGAGCTTTCAACCTCCTTCCAGTTAATGGTAGAAATGAGTTTGAAAGCAATAATGGATCCTGGAAAGCTATACATTTTCGAAAAGTAGACAACATTTTGAATTCAGAAAGGGGTCATTTGTCTAAATTCATGAAGGCTGTTTCTTTATAGAAACTAACAGTTAAATATTGGAATAATCAAAATTTGTTGAAAAAAACAGCCTTTTGTCTCAATGTTTTCACCTATAACTTGTAATTTTGACAGCTCTTGGAAAGAAATATACCGTTACATCCGTGTGACCTTCCTGGTTGTGGGGATATATAGGACTTGTAGTTTCACCAAGAACCCGACGAACCCAGATCCAAAAACTGAGCAGCAACTTGCAATGGTATTATTTTATTTACTGGGTATAGAGCCCTTATTCTTGGAAATTGTGTACATGGAAAAATCTGTATGAAAGACACCTATGTATTTCTGAATTGGGTACAAATTATAGAGTTTACAAACAGTATATATTTGCTCATTTTCAAAATTGGGAATACTCATACTAGCATGAGAATTATTGGTCTTTTTTCAAAAAGATTTTTTTTTTTACACAATGTCTTTCATTGGGAAGGGAGAAATGCATGAAAAGTCAATAGGTAATAACAGTTGATTTACAAATCTGAATTACCCTAAGTCTCCCGATAAATTGGTACCTCACTTGTGTGGGTCGGCCTTGTGCCTGCGACAGGAAATGGCGCAAAATGCAACGTGGTCACACCTCAATTTTGCAGTTAAAAATGTACCCTTTTATGGCAAAGTGCCTAGCTGTAGTTTTTGCACCCTAGCTCTGCCGGCACCTAGGGAAACCTAGCAAACCTAAACATTTTTGAAAACTACACAACCAGGGAAATTCAGGATGGGGTGACTCGACTGCCTCCCACTAGGTTCTGTTACCCAGAATCCCTTGCAAATCTAAAAAGTCGACAAAAAAAACGCATTTTCCTCACATTTCTGTGGTGGAAAGTTCTGCAATCTGCGTGGATCAACAAATTTCCACCCACCCAGCGTTCCCCCGGGTCTCCCAAAAAAAATGGTACCTCACTTGCCTGGGTCTGCCTAGTGCCTGCGACAGGAAGCAGCGCAAAACGCGACGTGGTCGCACCTTAATTTCGCAGTGAAATCGTGCCCTTTTAGGGCAAAGTGACTACCTTTTGTTTTGGAACCCTAGCTCTGCCGGCACCTAGGGAAACCTAGCAAACCTATACATTTTTGAAAACTAGACACCCAGGGAAATTCAGGATGGGGTGACTCGACTGCCTACTACCAGGTTCTGTTACCCAGAATCCCTTGCAAAGCTAAGAAATTGACAAAAAAAATGCATTTTCCTCACATTTCTGTGGTGGAAAGTTCTGGAATCTGCGTGGATCAACAAATTTCTACCCACCCAGCGTTCCCCCGGGTCTCTCGAAAAAAATGGTACCTCACTTGCCTGGGTCTGCCTAGTGCCTGCCACAGGAAACAGCGCAAAACGCAGCATGGTCGCACATCAATTTCGCAGTGAAATCGTGCCCTTTTTGGGCAAAGAGACTACCTTTTGTTTTTTAACCCTAGCTCTGCCGGCACCTAGGGAAACCTAGCAAACCTATACATTTTTGAAAACTAGACACCCAGGGAAATTCAGGATGGGGTGACTCGACTGCCTACCACCAGGTTCTGTTACCCAGAATACCTTGCAAAGCTAAGAAATTGGCAAAAGAAACACATTTTCCTCACATTTCTGTGGTGGAAAGTTCTGGAATCTGCGTGGATCAACAAATTTCCACCCACCCAGCGTTTTCTCGGGTCTCCCGAAAAAAATGGTACCTCGCTTGCATGGGTCTGCCTAGTGCCTGCGACAGGAAACAGCGCAAAACGCAACGTGGTCGCACCTCAATTTCGCAGTGAAATCGTGCCCTTTTTGGGCAAAGAGACTACCTTTTGTTTTTTAACCCTAGCTCTTCCGGCACCTAGGGAAACCTAGCAAACCTATACATTTTTGAAAACTAGACACCCAGGGGAATTCAGGATGGGGTGACTCGACTGCCTACCACCAGGTTCTGTTACCCAGAATCCCTTGCAAAGCTAAGAAATTTACAAAATAAACGCATTTTCCTCACATTTCTGTGGTGGAAAGTTCTGGAATCTGCGTGGATCCACAAATTTCTACCCACCCAGCGTTCCCCCGGGTCTCTCGAAAAAAATGGTACCTCACTTGCCTGGGTCTGCCTAGTGCCTGGGACAGGAAACAGCGCAAAACGCAACGTGGTTGCACCTCAATTTTGCAGTGAAATCGTGCCCTTTTTTGGGCAAAGAGACTACCTTTTGTTTTGGAACCCTAGCTCTGCCGGCACCTAGGGAAACCTAGCAAACCTATACATTTTTTAAAACTAGACACCCAGGGGAATTTATGATGGGGTGACTCGACTGCCTACCACCAGGTTCTGTTACCCAGAATCCCTTGCAAAGCTAAGAAATTGGCAAAAAAACAAATTTTCCTCACATTTCTTTGGTGGAAAGTTCTGGAATCTGCGTGGATCAACAAATTTCCACCCACCCAGCGTTTTCTCGGGTCTCCCGAAAAAAATGGTACCTCGCTTGCCTGGGTCTGCCTAGTGCCTGCGACAGGTAACAGCGCAAAACCCACCGTGGTCGCACCTCAATTTCGCAGTGAAATCGTGCCCTTTTTGGGCAAAGAGACTACCTTTTGTTTTTGAACCCTAGCTCTGCCGGCACCTAGGGAAACCTAGCAAACCTATACATTTTTGAAAACTAGACACCCAGGGAAATTCAGGATGGGGTGACTCGACTGCCTACCACCAGGTTCTGTTACCCAGAATCCCTTGCAAAGCTAAGAAATTGACAAAATAAACGCATTTTCCTCACATTTCTGTGGTGGAAAGTTCTGGAATCTGCGTGGATCAACAAATTTCTACCCACCCAGCGTTCCCCCGGGTCTCTCGAAAAAAATGGTACCTCACTTGCCTGTGTCTGCCTAGTGCCTGGGACAGGAAACAGCGCAAAACACAACGTGGTCGCACATCAATTTCGCAGTGAAATCGTGCCCTTTTTGGGCAAAGAGACTACCTTTTGTTTTTGAACCCTAGCTCTGCCGGCACCTAGGGAAACCTAGCAAACCTATACATTTTTAAAAACTAGACATCCAGTGAAATTCAGGATGGGGTGACTCGACTGGCTACCACCAGGTTCTGTTACCCAGAATACCTTGCAAAGCTAAGAAATTGACAAAAAAAACAAATTTTCCTCACATTTCTGTGGTGGAAAGTTCTGGAATCTGCGTGGATCAACAAATTTCCATGCACCCAGCGTTCCCCCGGGTCTCCCAAAAAAAATGGTACCTCACTTGCCTGGGTCTGCCTAGTGCCTGCGACAGGAAACAGCGCAAAACACAATGTGGTCGCACATCAATTTCGCAGTGAAATCGTGCCCTTTTTGGGCAAAGAGACTACCTTTTGTTTTTGAACCCTAGCTCTGCCGGCACCTAGGGAAACCTAGCAAACCTATACATTTTTGAAAACTAGGCATCCAGGGAAATTCAGGATGGGGTGACTCGACTGGCTACCACCAGGTTCTGTTACCCAGAATACCTTGCAAAGCTAAGAAATTGACAAAAAAAACAAATTTTCCTCACATTTCTGTGGTGGAAAGTTCTGGAATCTGCGTGGATCAACCAATTTCCACCCACCCAGCGTTCCCCCGGGTCTCCCAAAAACAATGGTACCTCACTTGCATGGGTGGCTGAAGGACCTGTGATAGGCAAGGTCGTCAAACCTAAGGAGGCGACATCAAAATAACCTATCACTAAGCAACAGGGTTTTGCAAGGGGGTTCCCATGAGTTTTTGGCCCGGGGCCCGGCGGCCATCTAGGGAAACCTACCTAACCCACACAATTCTGGAAACTAGACATCCGGGGGAGTCCAGCGAGGTATGGCATGCGTGGGTCCCCCAAGGTTTACCTACCCAGAATTCCCTGCAAACCTTAAAATTAGGTTAAAAAACACTTTTTCATACATTTTTGAGTGGGATCTCCGTGCCGGCACAAATGTCCTTCAGCCCAGTGTTCCCCTTGTTCTCCCGAGTAAAATGATACCTCACTTGTGTGGGTGCCCCAAAGCAGAACAGGCTAAAAATGAATTTTAAAAAATTGTAGACTTTGGGATTGAAAAATTAAGCACCTCACCTTAGTCACAGGCGTTTGGCCCACCCACACAAGTGAGGTATCATTTTACTCGGGAGATCAAGGGGAACGCTGGGTGGTAGGACATTTGTGCCGGCATGGAGATCCCACGCAAAAATGTATGGAAAAGTGTTTTTTTAACCTAAAATAAATGTTTGCAAGGATTTCTGGATAGGAAAACATTGGGAGACCCACGCATGCCATACCTCCCTGGACTCCCCCGGGTGTCTAGTTTTCAAAACTGTTTGGGTTTGGTAGTTTTCAAAGATGGCCGCCGAGCCCCGGGCCAAAAACTCAGGTGCCCCCCAAAACAAAATGAAATGCTCTGTCAATAAATAAATGCATAAAAACCGAACCAGTGACTCTCAACTTGTGAGATGTAAAGCCACGACAAGACACCAACCGTTTTACAGGCCATTCACGCACCTTTCATACCTGATACACACCAGACCATTGACACCATCCGGAAGGAAAAGCAACACATTACAACATTCACAATAAGGAACAAGGTACACTCTACTTCAGAAAGAGAAAAAAGACAAATATTACTGCACAGCCAACTAATCCGCAAGCACACACACATACTGGTTGGATTTGGCACGAGGGTGAGTGATGATTCAGTACATACAATTGTATTCGCAAGTAATTTCACAAAAATTAAATACACTGCGTATAATTGAAAGTATGATAAACTGAACCACTGACTCACAGCTCGTGAGCTGTAAAGCCACATCAAGGCACCAACCTCTTTACAGGCCATTCAGACACCTTTCGTACGTGTGACACATAAACATACAAAACATTCACACCGCCAGCCGCGGACCCACCACATTACAACACTCAAACCAGCAGACAGCGCCATTCAAGGGCCCATCACTTTCACACGCCAACATTTCTGAAACTGCAACTAGACAAAATGATGGACTGCGTGGAGTGTCACTCAACTAGCGGTGTGTGTACTGACCAACAGAAAGTAACTACTCACACACCGCCAGCCGAGCGCCAGCCCACCCACACCACCATCCAAGCACCAGGCCATGCACACCACCAGCCAAACACCACTCAGCGTGCAGCGACAGCCAAGTACCACTCCACACACACCACCAGCCAAGCACCACTCCACGCACACCGCAAGCCAAGCGCCACTCCACACACACCGCCAGCCAAGCACCACTCTGTGCACAGACAGCCAAGTACCACTCCACGCACACCACCAGCCAAGCGCCACTCCACACACACCACCAGCCAAGCGCCACTCCACACACACCACCAGCCAAGCACCACTCCGTGCACAGACAGCCAAGTACCACTCCACGCACACCATCCAGCCAAGCGCCACTCCATACAAACCACCAGCCAAGCGCCACTCCACGCACACCACCTTCCAAGCACCAGACCATGCACACCGCCATCCAAACACCACTCAGCGCACACCGACAGCCAAGTACCACTCCACACACACCACCAGCCAAGCACCACTCCACAGAACACAGCAAGCCAAGTGCCACTCCACACACACCATCAGCCAAGCGCCACTCCACACACACCATCATCCGAGCACCAGACCATGCACACCGCCAGCCAAACACCACTCAGCGCACACCGACAGCCAAGTACAACTCCACACACACCACCAGCCAAGCACCACTCCATGCACACCGCAAGCCAAGCACCACTCCACACACACACCGCCAGCCAAGCACCACTCCGTGCACAGACAGCCAAGTACCACTCCACGCACACCACCAGCCAAGCGCCACTCCACACACACCACCAGCCAAGCTCCACTCCACAAACACAACACCAGCCAAGCACCACTCCGTGCACAGACAGCCAAATACCACTCCATGCACACCATCCAGCCAAGCACCACTCCACACACACTGCCAGCCAAGCACCACTCCGTGCACAGACAGCCAAGTACCACTCCACGCACACCATCCAGCCAAGCACCACTCCACACACACCGCCAGCCAAGCACCACTCCGTGCACAGACAGCCAAGTATCACTCCACGCACACCACCAGCCAAGCGCACTCCACACACACCACCAGCCAAGCGCCACTCCACACACACCACCAGCCAAGGACAAATCCAAACACAGCACCAGGCAAGCGCAAGAGCACGCACACCGCCAACCAAACACCAGACCACACACACTGCCAGCCAAGCACCAGTCCACAGACACCGCCAGACAAGCACCAGTCCACAGACACCTGCAGCCAAGCGCCAAACCATGCACACCATCAGACAATGGACACTACACGCAAACCAACATCATACTTTAGTTTTTTTTTTTTAAATAAAAGAGAAACAAAAACAAATTGCAAATTGATACAAATCTACTAACTCAACAACTAAATCTAAAAAGACTACACAAATGCCAACTTTGTAACTGAACAATAAGTTTTAAAGAATAAAGACCAACCAGTTCACTTTACCACTCATGGATGCTCCCAAAAATTATTTTGCGTGTGGTACAATCTTAAACAAGCAGGTACACACAGCCCGGGGTTTGAAGGGCAGTCGGGGCAGTACATACAAACCTCCTTCCGCAAACCTCTTCACCAACAGACTCTACATCTCCGACTGGGAAAGTCTTTTGAGGTTGTAGGAGGAATTTGATCAGGAAAGTGGCGATCTTTCAATCTGGCAACATCCTCCACCACTCCAACTCTAGGAGCACTTGCCTGTTCCACTAAAACAAGGCCGCCTATTACAGACTCCTGAAACTTTACAAAAGTCATCTTTGACTGGGGACAAGATTTCTGGAACACAACAAAAGCATTAAAGGCTGACAAGTGGAAAAGATGGATAGCCAACTTCTTGTACCAAATGTAAGCCTTACGAAGAGCAGCATACGGTTCCAACCTCTGATCTACTCTGTCAACACCACCCATGTACTTATTGTAGTGCATTATGCACACAGGTTTGCGCGCTTCTGCAACCTGACCCCAAACAGTCACCAGTTCAGTTCTTTCATCATGTATTGTAGTCAACATGTAGACATCTATCCTGTCTGAAAACTTCACAGCTAGAAGCTCCTCACAACACAATGCACTGCACTGTCCCCGAGCAAGCTTTCGACAAACAAGTTCTTTTGGGAAACCTTTACGGTTTGAGCGGATTGTGCCACAAGCAACAGTGTCCACTTTGGCCAATTCCCTGAACAACCGCACACCAGTGTAGAAGTTATCGACATACAAATGATGGCCTTTGTTAAAAAATCCACGACCAAGTTCCCACACAATTTTCTCAGTCACTCCAAAAGTCGACGGACAACCAGGGGGTTAATCCTGGATTCCTTAGCAGTGTACACCCTGAAATTAGAGACATATCCAGTCTCACTGTCACACAGCATATAAAGCTTAATTCCATAGCGTGCCCTCTTACTAGGAATGTATTGCCAAAAAACCAAGCGGCCCTTGAACAACAGCAAAAACTCATCCACTGCAATTTCTTTCCGAGGATAAAAGATCTCAGGAAATCGATCAACAAAATGATCAATGACAGGCCGAATCTTGAAAATACGGTCACAATCAGGGTGATCTCGGGCCAAAGCAGAACTATTGTCAACAAAATGCATCATCCGAAGCAGAAGCAAATACCTATCACGACTCATGACTGCCGGAAATATAGCTTTCGGCATCAAGGGACTAGTAGACCAATATGAAGCCATTGATGGTTTCCTAAGCAAGCCCATCAAAAAAGTTAAACCCAAAAACTTTTTCAACTCCTCCAAATTTGTGGGAGTCCACCGGGTAGCTCTAGCGTGGGGCTTAAGGCTGGCACTGTTCACCCTCAAAAAAAATTCAGCATACAAATTAGTCTGTTCTACAATCTCTGCCAAAAGCACATCATCCATAAACAACTTGAAAAAATCAATAGGCAAAAAGTTTTCAGTGTTCACCCTACACCCTGGAACACCAGTAAATTCAGGCAATGCCGGCTGCACCATGCCTGGTGTAACCCAGAGGTCAGAACTTTCAACGTCAAGTCTTGCAGCCGCAGGCTGCCGCCCAGCTGCCTCTTGTCTCACTACACCAACTGGAAGTCTAGCAGCCCCAGGCTGCAGCCCAGATGTCTCTTGCCGCACTATTGGCACAGCAATGTCCTCCGCAAACACAGGCACAACATCCACACCAAAAGTAGCTTCATCAGCACTCAGAGTGTCTTCATCATCAGATGAAGCCATGTGTAGAGAAAACTCACTACCTGAATCTTCACCTCCCACCTCTGGCTCAGAATCAGAGTCAGTCTCTGGACCATGGTCAGAGGAAGAATCAAAAATCATTCCAACAACTTGCTGAGCAGTAATCCGGCAGCTAGCCATTATCCTTACAAATAAAGGAGTCTGCACAAACAACTCAACAACCCCAACACTGTGCAAAGTAAGATAAAAAATGTAAGCCTTTATCACAAATATCTATATTTAGAAAAAATATACAATTCACTTACAAGAGACAACTACACTCACCAGCACCTACTCTGCAAAGACACAGCAAATAGGCAACGATATCCCATTAGAAAGAAGAAAAAAAAACTTACATCTACAGAAGTACACATCAAAAACAAATGCAAAACATGTTTACAATCACAAAAAACAGAAAATAAACATACTCGTATTACTACACACTTTGCAAAATAAACAATTACATTACAATTGAACAAAAAAAGGTCTCTTACCAAACACATGCAACTACAGAAACAGCAGAACAACAGAACCACCAGTAATGGAACCGCACACTGCAACAATCTAAAGAGAAAATAAAACAATACACATTAGAAGAAACAAAAACAACACACATTACAACAGGCTATGTCACAGGGTATGTCACAAATGGGGTGTCTGTCCCCATGGGGGGCAGAATATAAATCATTATAAACGTGGGCCCCCTGGAAGCAACCCTACGGAGGGCAGAGAGGCCAAATAAAGACACAACAGAACATACTTTTGAAAACAAATGGGCCCAAGGAAGCAACCCTTGGCCAAGGGGTCGCACCCTATAAAAAAAAACAATCCCTGGAGTCTATTGGGCTTTTCTATCCCCCCTTGGGTCCAGAAACGGTAAAAAAAAGCAGCCGATCAGCCCCCAGGGGGGGGCAGAACAGTCTACAATAATTATATTGCCCCCTGGAAGCGACCCTTGCCCAAGGGTTTGCTTCCTTTATAAATATAATATAATTCCTGGTGTCTAGTGGGCTTTCCTGCCCTCCCTGGGTCCAGATGCGGCCCAAAAAACGTCCGATCTGCCCCCAGGGGGGACAGAAAAGTCTAAAAAAAAATATGGCCACTAGGAAGCGACCCTTCCCATAGGGGTCGCTTCCTTTATAATTACAAACAAATCTCTGGGGTCTAGTGGGCTTTTCTGCCCCCCCTGGGTGCAGATCGGCCAAAAAAACGGCCAAACTGCCCCAGGGGGGGAGAAAAGTCTGAAAAATAATTTGTCCCCCTAAGGAAGCGACCCTTGCCCAAGGGGTCGCTTCCTTTATAATTATAATCAAATCCCTGGTGTCTAGTGGGCTTTTCTGCCCCCCCCTGGGTCCAGATGCAGCCCAAAAAACGGCCGATTTGCCCCCAGGGGGGACAGAAAAGTCTAAAAAAAAATATGGCCACTAGGAAGCGACCCTTCCCATAGGGGTCGCTTCCTTTATAATTACAAACAAATCTCTGGGGTCTAGTGGGCTTTTCTGCCCCCCCTGGGTGCAGATCGGCCAAAAAAACGGCCGATCTGCCCCAGGGGGGGAGAAAAGTCTGAAAAATAATTTGTCCCCCTAAGGAAGCGACCCTTGCCCAAGGGGTCGCTTCCTTTATAAATATAATTAAATCCCTGGTGTCTAGTGGGCTTTTCTGCCCCCCCCCTGGGTCCAGATGCAGCCCAAAAAATGGCCGATTTGCCCCCAGGGGGGACAGAAAAGTCTAAAAAAAAATATGGGCCACTAGGAAGTGACCCTTCCCCAAGGGGTCACTTCCTTTATAATTACAAACAAATCCCTGGGGTCTAGTGGGCTTTTCTGCCACCCCTGGGTGCAGATCGGCCAAAAAAATGGCTGATCTACCCCAGGGGGGGAGAAAAGTCTGAAAAATAATTTGTCCCCCTAAGGAAGCGACCCTTGCCCAAGGGGTCGCTTCCTTTATAAATATAATTAAATCCCTGGTGTCTAGTGGGCTTTTCTGCCCCCCCCCCCTGGGTCCAGATGCAGCCCAAAAAACGGCCGATTTGCCCCCAGGGGGGACAGAAAAGTCTAAAAAAAAATATGGGCCACTAGGAAGTGACCCTTCCCCAAGGGGTCACTTCCTTTATAATTACAAACAAATCCCTGGGGTCTAGTGGGCTTTTCTGCCACCCCTGGGTGCAGATCGGCCAAAAAAATGGCTGATCTACCCCAGGGGGGGCAGAAAAGTCTGAGAAATAATTTGTCCCCAAAAGGAAGCGACCCTTGCCCAAGAGGTCGCTTCCTGCACAGTAAAAAATGACACAAACAGAATCCCTGGTGTCTAGTGGGGCATTCCTGGTGCACGATTGCGACGCTGTGCGCGATCGTGCACCAGGAATGCCGTGCATTGGGACATCAGGGGAGAGGAAACACTGTTTCCTCCCCCCCCCGATGCCTCAAGGCACCAAGAAACGCCCCCCCGCCCACCGGAGCACAAAGACTCACCCTAGCTGCTGGACGCGCTGAAAACAAATGGCTTCCAGCGCGTCCAGCGCTTCCTGATGACGTCGGTGCGCGCTGTGCGCGCTGACGTCACCAGAAAGCGTGGGGGGGGGGCAGGGGGTGGCAGCAGAAAGTCTTCCGCTGCCACCCAAGGTTACAGCACCACGATCGATGCCCCAGGGGGGGGAACGCCAGCGCTCCCCCAGGGCTGTACTGATGACGGAGCGGTTCCGTCATCAGCACAGCCCAACCAACGCTGATGCCTGAACCGCTCCGTCATCAGCATCGAAGGGGTTAAATAAACTTCTAGAGAGCCTAAAAATACAGCTTCACACGTTTTTGCCGCTGTTGTTCGATATGGTTAAGAGGTCCGACACGTGATGGCCATTTCCAATGTTCCTTATTACACAAATAGGAATAGCGGAATAAAACGGCCGAAGTGCAAAGCTGCCCAGTTTGTTGACCCTGTATCTCCGCCGAAACATAGCTATAGCGATGAAAGAAGCGTGTAAAGCGATTACACAACAGATATGATCACTTTTGTATTTTTACTGACATATGTTTACCCCACTGGTTCTATGGTGCTTCCCATAGACGATCTGGGAGGACAGTTGCTGAGTTTCCCCACTCACAAAGGCCAGTGCTAAATCCCCACCAGGTTATCAAATGTCCAGCACGGGTACATCGAAAACTACCTTTCTCAGTGTGTTCAGATGCATTAAATACTCATGCTACCTCTTATTCCATATAAAGATGCATCAGTGTAACCATGTCCTTATTGCAGGAACCAGTGGAAAAACAGGGAAAGGGGTGAAGAGAAACTCTTGACTGGATCAACCTCTGGATGGATTCATCTCCATCAGCAGTGGATCGCAGAGACCCCAGGCAGAGGATCACAGAGACTTCAAGGGACTCGGAATCAGTTATGAGGTGAGTAATATACCACAATTTAGAATATAAGATGGAGCAGCGCAATGTAGGCCCCACCCTTATACGTCACAATTATGCAATTTTATATTCAACATTATATGCATTGTGTGCCTTAACTTCATTACCATGTCTGAAGCATTTCAATATTTTAATGAAATGTACTCATTGTAGGGATAAGAGATTTATATACACGCACACTAATATTCAGTAGGAACATTTAACCATGTATTCCTTATTCACGGTTTATACTTATACTTCAAGCTTTATTTGCGTCTGTATAATCATGCACTCGAATTCATGTTAATTGTTAACTTAACCTAACTACAAGCCTCAATTGAAATGCATCTTTCCTTCTTAGCTAACTGTTCATTAGTTAGAGAAAGCTTATTGTATGCATTAGACTGCTGATAGTGAGGCCTAGAGGGAAAAACTTGTCAGTGAATTTGGAAAATAAAAGACCTTGTGTTCATCATGTACCTGAACAGAGAGGTGTTCAAGGTTGAGAATTGTAGTTCAAGTTTCAACGTGATGGAAAACTGAAGCAATGTTGCAGATGCTCTCTCAAGTAACGAGTTGTTTGGTTCCTGGTGGTGTGAAAGCAGATAAGAAAGTTTTTGAATCTCCTGTTACTTTTCATTGGTGTTCTTACACTTAGAGAAGACAGATCGACTTCGAGAGGTATTTGACCTCACTGCCTACATTATTCAAGCAAGTGTGAAGCTTTATTCTAAACACTTAGGACCCTATTTATCAAGTCACACTTGCACCATGCAACGGGGTGCATGTGCATTGCAACTAATAAATGCGATTTATTAAGCCACCGAAGGCCACCTTGCATGGCCCTGAGTGGCCCGATAAATCTGGAGTAATACACACATCGTAAATCACTGCATTACATTACTCTGCCCAAGGGAGGAGTTGCATTGGTGTTGCGTGGGATTTCGCATGCAACACCCATGGATTTTGACACATCCCATACTTACATTACTGGTAGACCTGGGAATGCACCAACATGCAATGCATTTCTAGGGAATGTGAATATCTTTATTTCTCCTTGTTACATCCTCTTTCTATGTGTGCAGCACTCTGCAGCAACGTAGAAAGAGAAAAATGCCTCAGGGGATTGTTTATGTGCAGAACGATATCCCTTCCTGCACAAAAACAATCTACTTGCAATGCAGGCACCCTTGCACCATGGTGCAAGGATGCCTGCATTGGGGCTAGGCAGCATATTATGCGCCACGGCTGAGTAAAGGCAGGAATGCCCCATATTGTGAAAAATATGGAACCTTCCTGCCCTTTCCCTGTAACACAACACAGAAAGGTGACTTACTAATCTGCGCTGTGTTACTATTTGATAAATATGTCCCTTATTTCCTTTGTTCAAGACTTCTACTGAAGTCTGATTATGCTTACACCTTCAATGCTCCCTAAATAGAGACTCTTTGTAAATGATTCTACATGTGAGCTATGATTAGAAGAGATTAGTTTCTTCATAGAACTCCTGTTTGTTTTAATCTGTTTCTTTATTGTGGTGGCTATCAAAATGTTGTATTTCATTTTATTGCATCTCAACCTACTCAGATATTTCAGCTTCTCTGCTGTATTGCTGTATCTACTGAACTTATGTTTGGGTTGCTCATATACTGGATTGATTGGTAATCCAAAATAAAAACTCTTTAACCATAATTGGCGATTCTGGTCCGTAGTCATATTGGGTTCACAAGCTTTATATTGATTGTTAATGCCTACTCCCTTACATTGCTTCACATGAACCAACAAAGGTCCATATGACCAATGGGAAAAAATCTTTGACAACGTTACTAAGAGATTGTAGTGTAAGTACCAGTGCCCTTATAAAGACAACAGCGGGTCAGAATCATTATTTAGAATGAAACAACCCAGCTGATCAGTTGTAATGCGATGGCACATTCATCACCTCTTCTCAAACCAGGACACCAAGCGGAAAGCCTGTAACACCAGAAGACCAACAGGTCAGAAGCTATGGACGTGAAGGGTCAAGCAGGATTTCACCAGGTATCTCATGTGTCATAAGGCATATTAAATATACAAAGGAAATAACAAGTAAAGTCCTAACCGCGAGTGGGGTGCAGAACAAAAGGTTGGGTGCAAACTGGCACTAACCATAAAAACACAGCTTCTAAATAACACATTGCCAGACAACTGCTGCATTATGCAACGGCTTTGTGTACTGACGCTATAGCTATACTAACCTGGAAGTGCTATAATAAAGACTTAGGGGCCCATTAGGATGTAGGGCGGATTGCCACCGGCCGCATGGTGGTGGCGATCCACCCGGTCAACTCATTGACCGGGTGGAAAAGGGTTTCATATGGTGGCGGTGTCTGTTAGACACCGCCATCCATATCAGGATGCAGGCGGGAAGGGTGCCTTTCCGTGTCGGAGTTGCTGCCACGGAAAGGCATGCGGTGTTTGTGTTTGAGGGCCTGTTGCGGGCCCCCAGGATGTTGGTGGGTGTGGGGTGGCACAGCAGTTCCATGCACAACATGGCAGGCACTGCGCGGTGCCTGCCATGTTGTGCATCGAAGTGCACAACATGCCTTCCTGGCATTGTAGTGGGCGGTGCTGAGTGCACCGCCCGCCACAATGCCAGGAATGCAGGATGCGCCCACCACTGTGGCGGGCCCATCCTAATTGCCCACACGGGACCCCCGCCCTTATGGCGGGCGGTCCCAATACCCGAAAGGATGGCAGGTGGACAAAGTCCGCCCGCCATCCTAATGACCCCCTTAGTGAGGATGTCTTTTTAAACTCCGTTTAGTGTCTGCAATAAATTAATTGTCTGTGACATGCGTGAATCGGGACAGAAACACTTTAAAATATTTTTTAAATGGTATAAAATCACAAACACCATTGGGTAGACAGAGAGGTATGACCAAGGTATTGGACTGACTTAAAAATGAAAAATAGTATTTGGATGGAGTACCCATTTTTACTCATGACCTACGATAGAATGCAGAGTTGTACTGTTAAACATTACTCAGACTTAACCTAAAGGAAGCCAAACCAAAGACTTACATGCACACGTGGCAATGATTCCATAAGCCAGAAAGTTGTAAATGCTAAACCAAAAAAGGGATTTGAGAAACATGGAATCTGAAGATGTAAGATTAGGCAGATCTATCCCTCAGGCTGCCCCACTGTGCTGCTTTAATCACATACTGTTTAAGGCAGAGGTCTCCAAACTTTTTTACACTGAGCCCCCCCACCCAAAATATTTTGAAGTCGGGCCCCCCTCCAAAACTCGATGGAATGACTGGAGAAAGCGAGAAGAGCAGGACTGAGCACAGGGGGTGGTGTGTATGAGATCATTTCATGGACAGTTTTTTAGTATCTCATAAGCCACACTAAATGTGAGAATTATGAGAAAATACATTAAAAAACCTGAAACAGGCAAAACAACTACTCCCATTATTTGGGGTTTTATGAACCCCTCCCATTCCTGGGCCCCAATGCAACGGCACCTTCTGCACTAATTATAGCTGCAGCCTTGAGTAGCAGGGTATCCCCTCTGCCTCTTTCACCCCTTCCCCGGGAAGCCTTATCATCACCCCAATTTTGTAACAGACTCTGTCCCTTTCATATAAAATGAGATCCCATGTGTGTCTCGCCTCTTTGCAGCAAGGATGCCCTCAGCCCTAATGCTATCCAGTATGCCTCTATTCTAAAATAAGACTGTCATAATTGTGAGTAGGGGACTCTTTACACTCCTGTGCCGGGCACCTGCCACACTAATAGGAGCTAATACCTTGTGAAGGGGGACATCTGCTTTCCTCCTTGTTAACTCCGCATCCCCTTTCTGCTATCTCGGAGGCCTTAGCTAAGGTGTCTCCTCTGCTTTAATGTTCTTCTCTCTGGTGCCATTGGCTTAATGCCCAAAGCAACACTGGCACCACAAGGGAGCATTAAGCCCTAATATAAGACAGGAATGATGGTAAAACAGCCATAACGTGTGCTTCATTGGTACCTCACACCCTTGAGACCCGGTGACATTGCACCTGCAGCAGCAATTTTACCTATTCCTCTGCCCACACTACTAGGCCATTGCTGCTAGACCTGAGGCCTGAAGAAAGGCTGTCTCCTCTTTTTTGTAAAAAAAAAAGAAAAAGTCACACATTTCGCCCCTCTGTTGTTTGGGACCTGTTCCCTATGCTGCATGGGGGACTTGGGCCACATTACCAACTAGGAAAATGGCTCCCCTCTCCCACCTTTTTTGCTAGTGACACATCCTTAATTGGGGTGTAGTGATTCCTCAAACCATTGCCCCAGTGCCAATACGCCTGTTGCACTAATGGTAGTGATGGCACTAAAAATAAAACATTAATGAATGTGCATTTCTTGAAACCTTCTTCAGAGCATCTTATTCAGGAAGTGGGGCAACGGTCTCTGTCCATTTGTGAATGAAAATACTAGGCCCCCCCATAGCACCCTCTATTCAGGGTCATCTCTTTTACCCTGTCCATGGATTTTGCTCTGTTCCGCTTTTTCTTGAGCCATTCGTTGAGGCCCAAGATGTCAGGATACTTAGGGATCTGAATTTGACCCTGATGGCCTCCTTCCTCCCCTCTACTCACCTAAGAGGATATCTGCATGTACACAGGGGTTGGTATTGCCTAGGTGTACGGGGACCAAGGTGTTCTTAATTTTACTAAAAAGAGTTCCCATATATTGTGTTAAAAACAACAATCGCTGAATTGTTAATGTGGACCTGGAGTGTTTGGAGGGTGCGAAAGGTGGGAGTTCAGGGGAGGGGGCTCTAAAGTGATTTCATTTAAAGAGTCACTTGAAGTTTCATGATGATAAACATTTATAACTTTTTTTTGAAAGATAATGTAAGGATGCTGAGTTTTGAAAAGTGTCCTGGTTTAAGGTAATCTTAAGGGGAACTTATAAATCACTCAGTCACCCGAAAGAGTATTCTTGTCCCCAGAAAATAGCTACTAAAAGCTACACACAAGTTAGACGTTCAACAAATCAGATTTAATTTTTACCAGATCAGAGGATATTTAGGTCCAGATTTTCTAACATTTGTCGCAAGGCAGCGCAGCAAGACTACTCGCTTCACTGCATGAAAAGGTGAGAGCAGAAAAGTGCCACATTTATTAAGATATGGTGCATTCCTGCTCTCTTTCTCACTGAGTGCTGCCCAGCACTGTACAGGTATCCTTGCGCCAAGGTGCAAGGATTCAGCCTTACAGGCAGGATTGCTTCTGTGCAGAAAGGGATAATTCCCTGCACAAAATCAATACTCAGAGGCATTTTCCTCTTTCTATAAATGCTGCAAAATGCAGCAGACATAGAAAAGGAAATAACAAGGAAAAATAAACATATTTCTCCTCGTTATACCTCTGTTAGGATTGCTTACCATTTGATACATTCTCAGGTTTACTATTCTTAGTAAATCTGGCAGTGCACCAAAGTCCATGGGCGGATGCGGGGGAATGCCCACACTCCAACCATGGAATGCCTGCCCAACGCAGAGTACTGCCAGGTAGCGATTTGCATTGCCTTGCGTTACTCTAGGCTTACTATGCCATGCAGAGCCACCCAAGGTGTCTGTGTGTGGTTTAGTAAATCTAACTTAAATCGCCTTGCATGACACAAGGGCAACACAGTCCCTGAGTAAATCTGGGCTTAAATGAAGTTCAAGGTTTGTATTATGTATAGGGCGCAATTTCCCTGATGGTACCCTGACGCACCTTAAAACAGGTGCGCCGGGTGCAAGCACAGAAAGTGTGCCCTGTTGCATAGAATATGCTGCTTCCAGGGCAGCCACAAACTTGTGCTGCCCTGCGGATCAAGCATTCAAGTGACATACAGATCATCTGCTATAAAGCTGCTCTGTGTTTCACTGTGCAGGCAGTAACCAGCCAGCACTTTCAAAGGGGATTAGAGATCCCCTTGCAGGAGACTGCAGTGAGTGACTGCATCTACCTGCAAGGGAATGACTGGGGGTCCATAGGGTCCCCTTTCTCCCTTCCAGAGGGCTGCCATCAGGGGGTGCACTGATAAGTGACGCACTTTTATTGCACCTCCTGAGAGCTTCTTTGCCTCAGCATCCACGTCTGTAAGAGAGTGCAGGGGCAGAGGAATTCCCTTATTTGCATGGGGTATGCCCCCATGCAAATGAGGGAACGCCCTCTGAAGATAGTGCTGGCGCTGTATGTGTGCCAGCGCTATCGGTACTACAGAAGGGGCCACACAAGCATCTGTGTCCCCTTCTATAATATCATAGTGCCACAGGGATACAAAAAGCAGGTGCAAACGACTGTTGCGCCCCCGGTGTACTTAGTGTAATACAGCCCCAGCAGGAATACTGTTCAAAACAGATTGTGGTATGGCTAAGAAGGCATACCCTCCAAGTCTGGCATGCCTGAAACAAGAAATGGTGAGAAGCATTTTATTTCAAGAATGTAGGGCAGAAGGCAAGTAGTATTTGGAGAGATTATTGCCCATGAAAAGTGTCAGCTTGTCATAGAAGAATTTATGAAGAAGGAATACCACTTTATAGTTAATGCAATGGTGGATTACCAACCAGTATGGTGCTTAACAGATTACAATTAGGGCATCTACCAAAAGCACCCAAAACCAGGCACTACTTCATTCTGGGTGATTTGGAGACAATGAAAAAGGCTGTCTTACTGCGGTATACAGAATTACAGTACACTAACCTTGAACTAATCATAGTAGAAATGGCAAGCTTGTGCCTGTAGATTGGACAACATTTGATGATAAGTTTAAGGAAATGGATTAGTGTGGTAATGCCCCTTTTTTGCACGCTCACCTTAATTTCTTAGCTAGATGTTATTGCTGACTACAGCAGCTCAACATATTGTGTCATCACTAGGTGACAATGTAGCATGTCTCCAGGTCTGCCCCTAGAATAGGAGAGGAAGTTTTAAAACAGTCAGTCTGAATTTCCAGCCTTAAAAAATAATTTCTAATACTTATAAGGCACCTCTAAATCAGGTCCTATATGCTCAGAGTGTGTGGTATTTAAAATTTTGGGCATGAATACTTATGTTTTACATACCCTGGAGTTAAAAAAATCTCCAAACTTGTTTTTCACTGTGGTAAGGCTTGCTCTCACATAGAAAAGCAGTGGGTTACAGGCATAACTTCAGTTTGGGATTAGCTAGAAAAATTATTCAAGGACTCATTTTAATGGAAATTCAACGTAATGGTCAAATTGGATTTTTGGTTACTATTTTTAGAACGTTTACATTTTCGTGCCTGAGCCTTTATTCCAAAGTTCACTGTGACCTGACTGTTGATGACTCCCCTGTGTTGAAATATGTATTGCTCCCAGATAGTGAACAAGGGGCTTGGGCTTGGTTAGATTTTTTTTCCCTGACAGGATGGCCATCTAGGCTATGTCCAGGAACTTAATTATCTTAAAATGATGCCTGCACTGTCACAAGCAGATGTAGTTCTTATCTAGGCCTTCCCCCTTTGTTGTCATGGTATCCAGCAGTTCACCAATCCCAGTAGGGGAGAGCGTGCCTCCAGAGACTGTTTTGAGTGACCACAGAGGAGGGCTTTCCTATTATCATAGCCACACCTCTGGGTGGGTACAGGGAGCTCTGCAAAGGGAAAGAAAGCTTCTGACATATTGGTTTTAGTGAGAGAGGGCACTGTTTACAGGGAGGGATAGCTTACAGTAAAATGCACAGGAAGTGCTGAAAAAGTGGGTCTATTCACCCCTGAGAACCTTTGCCCCATTTGTTAGAGAGTGGCCTGGAGTTCCCCCACCCACAGACTGCCACTGAGCATACATGTGGTACCCCCATTGCCCCTTCAGAACATTTCTCTACCTGTGGAAGACAGAAGAAGACCTGCACCGGCTGTTGTGACCTGTGAGGAGGCCCCCAAGGGCTGGGCCTACTCCCTTTTAAACTATAGGGACACACAAGCTGCAAGAAGCCCACTTTCCTAAAGAGTCCAGATGACCAGTTCCAATTAGACCTGCCCTCAAACCTCTGGGTGACTTTTACTGGAGTGAGTCCTGACCCTTATGTGGTGTCCCTAAAGAGATGGGGTCCTTAGGTGAATGTCAGAGTGTACTCCTCCTACTTAACTTTAAAAACTGGGACTTAGATACTTTTTCAAGGATTTTGGTCTGGAGAACCAACAGACGATTAGTGGCAACCTGCCAAGTTAATCCTACAAAGGTGCATTGCTGCTGGGCAAAAGATTTAAGTTATTCCTGCTCAGAGCTTATCTGCAGAAGCTAATCCATTATAGTAGGACATTGCATAGAAGGTATCCAGCCACTTGGAGCTCTGTTCGGCTACAGCTTGCTGCCATGCCCTGCCGGAGGAATTTGTGCTTTAAAAAAGTTATTAAGTCCATAGGTAGAAATCTTCACTGGAAGGATGGTGCCAAACATATCTGGCTGGCGAGGGACCTTCCTTGGGCATGATTTTTTAAATTTCTCATGCTCAGCGCTTTCCTGGCAAATATCAATGGCTTCACGTTGACTTTGCCGAAGGGTATCTATCCGTGCTCATGGAACCCACCTCAGCCGCCGCCTGCTTCCTTGCTTCACTGTGAATTTTTCAACTGTCAGAAGGTAAAAGTCCCAACCTGGACAAACTTGGTTTCTGTATCCAGTCCGCATTTCATCGCGGTCAGCTTTGCCTCGTGTCTAGATACTGGTCAAGTCAAATTAGATGACCAAGTTTGGTGCTTAACACTTTTTGGTGCTATTTCTATTTTAACCTTTAAAAATTCATACCTCCAGATCCCCCTATTGTTTTTGTTGTCATTGTCTGTGTCTATTTGTCTATTAAAATGTATTCTATTTCTAGAAATTAGAATGGGTTTTTATTATGTTGTGTTTCCAGCTTTTTAACTGATTTGGTATTGATAAATACCTTATTTGTTTCTCCTAAGTTAAGTCTATCTTCTCTGTGATACAGCTATCAAGGGTTGAGCTTAGGTTTAAATTATTGAGACCTAACTGGACCTCATATAGAACAGTGGCATTATTAATTTAAGAAGAATACCCCACCCTCCAACTAATAAGTCACCTTCTCACAGTTGGTAAGTGCACGACTAGTCTTCAGATAGCCTGACCTTGTGATAACATTTGAACGTTTCTGTTGATAATATGCAGTACAGTCTACTTATGTTCTCATATATACATTCCAACATGTTAGACTTGTGGTTATGATCACAATAATATAAGAATAATATGGGAATTTGAGATCCCACTTGGAGATTTAGAGTTTTAAAAAGGCAATAGGAGATGGAAGGGATGTACTTGCACTCACTTTCCCACTCCCACCTACCTGTGTTCATCTAAGTTATAATGAGTGGGGAATATTGATGGTTGTACTTCAAGAAAATCTAAATTAACTTTTAACTTTCTGAATGTCAGAGATGTGATTAGGGCTGTGTGGTGGATTAAGTAATCCAAACAAAAATCCAAAGCCAAGTAAGCTTCCAAATGAAGACACATATTCCAATACAGGACCCATGACGCTTCCCTGCTAAACAGTCCATAAAGTCACAACCACAGCTTATATTCTATAACATGTACACATTCCTTGAAGGCATTCTACATTCTTTTAAGGTCTATCACCTAATCAATGTTAATGCTAGAACACACAAAAGAAATGCAAGTATAGCCTAATTACCACACCATCCCCCTTCACCAAACAGAACAAAAGAAAAGAAAGAACAAAAAACAATACTGTTAGAAACCAGTGCTTCAAAAGGTGACATAATACCTAAATCTAACAGGAGCAGATAACATTCTTTTACTACAATTAGGTCCACTTATATCTCCAACTCATGAAGCAACTTCAGCAGCAGATGAACGATCTCCACCAGCAGCAATTCATCACATTTTCTGTCTCCTACATCTCTGAAAACGGCAATCACCCTTTTTTTTATCATACTCACACCCATGCTTAGTAAGGAACCTTTCATTGAGGATTCTAGCTTGTTTTTCACTTACCTTGATTACAACATTCTTGTTCCACCACCCTTTCTCGTCAAGCAAAACAGCCATTTTAGACACCTGCACAACCCTTGCAGGTTCTGAAAGTCTAGATTCACCTTTCACAACTTTTCTGGATGTTTTAATTAAAACCCTATAACCAGGAACCAAACATTTTTCTTTCACACCTTTCTTATTGTCTAAATATATTTTACCAAGTTCATGCCTGGACCAGACATGTTCACCGATATGCTACACAACACATCCACATTTCCATAACGCTGTCCTATCTATCTCTCAACCATGATGTATTCTCAGTAAAACATAAGCAATGTTCATGCTAGAACACACTAGAAAGAAATACAAGTATACCTTACATACTACAGACTGGTGATAGTAATTCAGATTTAGAGGTTTCAGCAATCTTCCTGCGAGTTGCTGATAGTTGATAATCTTGGCTGTATTTGCCACGTTCCAGATGTTTCCACAAGCTACTTTTGGCATTTTTCATTGACCTCGAAATATTATTTTGAGCTTCACACATTTTTGTATCTAGTATAGTATACAGCATAATTAAAAAAGAAATCTTTGTGTCTTCAGAACCTGCATATGCATAAGTTGAAACACTCCATGAGCAGAATACAACAATCACTATTGCATTGTCTGTTTAGAATGTGTTGGTCTGAACAGTACAATCAGCTAAACTCAGTGTTATAAAGCCATAATAAATATATATTTTGTTCTCCTGGAAAGTAGGAGTAGTGCGTGTGTTGAATCTTTCTTGGGTTCATTCTAGTTGAAAACACAATGGTGGACCTTTGTTTCTCTGTATGTATAATACTTGGTATTCAAGATCACACAATGGGCTCCTTTTGATTTTCCATGGATTATTTTTCATTTACTTTGCTGAGAGTACCTATGTCACCCACAACGTCCATTGTTAGATTCCTGTGGTAAACACTCTATTTTCCCCATCCAGGCAGCTCTGAGAAAGTAAATTAACAAGGCCATAATTGTAGCAATTTACAGGTACTGTAGAGCTGGAGAAAAGGATGGAAACTTTCATGCACCCTTTATCCTGGAACATAAACTTTGTTCCAAACATAGTTCACTTTTTATCAATATCCTTTAATCACATCCACTGACAAAAAGAAGGGGATCGTTTTAAATATACTAACCAAGGTCTATTGAAAACACTAAAAAATATATTTTTAGAGGAAACAAAATCACATACAGTATTGAATAGTCAAAGGGGTCTGCCAAAGATAATGGAGAAATGGGTATCAGCAGAAGTAAAGTAACCCCTCCCGGGCTGTTCTCTGCCCCAGGGACCACCGCCTCCCCAGGGGAGCCTATGCAAACAGTAGGAGGGGAACCACCTCCTCATGGAGCCATACATGACCCTGGGGACCGCCAACCCCTCGGCCGGCTGCTGCTATGTCCCGGGGTGCCCACTCCCCGGAATATAGCTGTTTGCTTTTGCTTGGTGGGAGCTGACAGAACCTGCCAAGCAAAAGCAAACACTCCTGTTCGAGTGGTGGGAACTGTCAAAGTGCTCCTGCATGCTAGAAGCAGAGGTTTCATCTCTTTTTATCCACAGTGATGTGGGTGGGGAAAGAGAGGAAAGGATTGCGTCTGTACAGAGGGAAATGCCTTTCTAGCTTCTCCCTCCACGCAACAGCAATGGTGCTCTTGCAGGAGGCGGGAAACTGGTTGAGACTGCAGGGACCTTAAGCTCCAGATCCTGTACACTGGATACCAAAGGACACTCAGGAGACAGTGTCAGGCCCTGGGGGATGGGGTTAAAACCGGCCCAGGAAGTGGGGCCACATATCCCCCTCCCCCATTGCCTCAAGGCTGGACCCTAAAGAATGCAGACTCTGGGGCTGAAAGCTGCCCAAGAAAAGGGCCTGCGCAGCCCCCACCTCCATTTAATTAAGGTCAAGCCTGGGGGATGAAAAATAGAGGGCAGAAAAATGAGACAGAAATGGCAAAACAGAGGGCAGAATAAACAGAAAAGACAAAATAGAGGGTAGAAAAATTTGCAGAAAAGGCAAAACTGAGGGCAGAAAAAGGAGGAGAAAAGTAAGCCTGGGTAGTGAACACCACTCCTCGTTCATTAATGTCAAGTTGGCAAGCACGAGCGAGGAAAATCCATCTCCCGGTGAGATTTTTCCTTGTTCACCATCGTCAACATCAAGTTGGGGAGCGTGGAGAGCAACCTCCTGGCTAGATTTCTCAACACGGGAAGTCAGATTTCTCGTTGTGCATGATAGCGTATGCTCGCGAGCGCTCACATTGAAAAAGCTACTGCTCGAGTAAAAATCTACTTGAGCAGCGGAAAGGAAGCAGCGCCCGCTTGCTATGTGATTGCACAGTGAAGACAAGCACTGGCACTAAAAATCACTGCAAACAGCATTTATCTAAATCAGCAGAGTTTTTTTTCACTTCGTGGAGTTACACCAGGTTTAGATAAAAGGCAAAACGGAGGATACAAAACTGTGCAGGAAAGGCAAAACAGAGCAGAAAAGGGTAAAACAGAGGGCCTAAAAATGAGCAGGAGTATCTAAACAGTGGGCTGAAAAACAAGCAGAAAAGGCAAAACAGAGCAAAAGAGGGGAAAACAGGGAGCACTCGGAAACTCTAGCACTATCACTCATTAGTAGCACACCTAGTATAATATTTTAACTTTTTTAGTACCTTAGTATATATTTTAACAATTATAAACTTTTAGAAAATACTTACACTCACTGGATGATGTCGTCAGTGATGACATTTGAGATGTCATAACTGATGTCATGAGTGATGTCGCTGACCATGTCATGAGTGATGTAATATATGAGGTCAGAAGCAGTGGATTGTTGGGGTGTAAGTTATAGCTAGCTCAGGTAAATATTACTACTGAATTTCACTGGTTTTGTACGCGTAAAATTCAAGCCTAACCATAATGTCCCTGGGACCTTTGTTTTTTTACTCCTGGGCGGAGTTATGCTACGCGGAATTCAACGAAGTGGCAAAAAACCTCTGGCTCGCTACGCGAAGCTATGCAAGCAGCAATGTGCGATTGGAAAATGCCATTCGCAGTGCTTTTCAGTGCCGGATGCTTCTCCGCACTGTGAAATCATCGTGAATGGCACCATGCACAGCGCAAGCTGCATTACTTTCTGCCGCTCAAGTATATTTTTACTCAAGCAGCAGCTTTCTCAACGCGAATGGGCAGTTTCTCAATGTGACCACTCACAATGAGAAACCTGACCCTCCCGCGTTGGTTTATTTTCCACGCTTGCGCTCACCGAACTCTGTGAGCTCCGCGTAACACGGAGTGAGGAAAACTCCGCAAACTCCGTGAGTGGAGAGGAGTTCACCACCCAGGCTTAGTTTTTTTCAGTAAAAAAAATAATAATAATCTAATATATATATTACCTACTGGCGGTCGCCAGTAGGTATATATAGTTAGGACCTAGTTTCCATAGGAAATCTGCAACATTCTATTGGGAATAACTTTGGCGCCGGTTCATGAATCTTTGTGAATTTCTCAAAGAAGATGGCCTGCTCCGTTCTGCTCCTTCCCTGAAAGTTTTGGGGGGATTCGTGAAGTGGGGGCTGAGAAAAAAGGGGGGTCCCAAAACATGTTTTCCCCATGCAATTTTCCATAGGACGATTAGACACGGCTGCAGCCCGAACGGCTGAACGGAATTACAAGAAATTTGGCAAAATGGTAGAGTCTGATTCGCAGATTGGCCTTTTGTTTAAATGGTGTAAATCCCTCCAGTAGTTCCTGAGAAAATCAAAAGAGAAAAAATGTATATATCTATAAGCGCGCACCGTGCGCGCACGGTCGCCCGCCTTTCCGTGCACGAGCTGCATGCTGATTGGCTGCCACTGTCTGTCAACATTCCAAAACAGAAATTGATGGCAGCCATCTTGCGCCTCGGTAGACTGAGGCACAAGAAAGCAGAAAAACAAATGTGTAGAACTCAAAAAGGGGACAGGGTAGAAGCACCCTGACCCCCTAGGCCTGCTCAGGGGGTCCCACAGGGACCCCCAAGGCAGGCCTAGGGGGTCAGGGTGCAGAAAGCCAATGAGCTGCATGCTCATTGGCTTTCAACACTTCAAACCTGGAAGTGTTGGCAGCCATCTTGTGCCCTAACCCCCTAGGCTTGCCAAGGTGGTCCCACAAGTACTCCCAAGGCCAACATTTTTTTTTAACCCCGTTTTTTTTTTCAAATTACCCCCCGGGGGACAAAATCGCGTGGCATAGTGATAAAGAAGTGTGGGGGGGGTCCCAATACCCCCTACACTGCCCCGGGGACCACCACCCCCCGGGAAAAGCAACGCAGCCCCCTGGCGCGTAATGGAGGCTCATGGTGGGCTAGTTGGGCTCCAGGAACCCCCAGTATGCAAGGGAACTTAATCCCCCAATTTAGAATTCTCTACAGGGCGCGTTTGCACAGTTTAAGTTGGGGAATTAATTCCTGTTCAATCCAGAGGTCCGCTAGAGGGAACTAGTCCAACAGGTATCTCCAGTAAGCGCATGGAGCAGCGCTGCAGAGTGTTGTAAAAAGGGGGCGTGCCCTCTGAACACCTGCCTGCAAAAATGTAGTAAATCAGTATAAAAATTGTCATTTAAAAAACCTTCGAAATTCAATGAAAAAAACATAGGTTTAAGGTCTGATATAGTTAGGAATTAACATTTAAAAAACCATTGAAATTCACTGAAAAAACCATAGGTTTCAGGCCTTATGTAGTTAGGAATTAGCATTTAAAAAACCTTTGAAATTCACTGAAAAAAACATAGGTTTCAGGCTTTACATAGTTAGGAATTAGCATTTAAAAAACCTTGCAAATTCACTGAAAAAACCATAGTTTTGAGGCATTATATAGTTAGGAGTTAGCATTTAAAAAACCTTTGAAATTCACTGAAAAAACCATAGGTTTCAGGCCTTATATAGTTAGGAATTAGCATTTAAAAAACCTTTGAAATTCACTCAAAAAACTATAAGTTTTAGGGGTGTTATAGTTAGCTGGACATTTCACTCATACAAAACCATTGAAATTGCTCCTATATAGTGAGTTGTACTAACTATATTTCGCGCACCCGCAATCCACTGCTGATGATGTCACATATTACATCATTCATGACATGGTCAGTGACATCACTGATGACATCTCAAATGACATCACTGATGACATCATCCGCGTGACAATCACATACACCTTTTCATACACTAGTAAAATCTTTCATCACTCTTTGTAAAATACAAAGTATCATATTTGAATCCGTTGACACAGCAATACAAGTATCTAAAAACCCACTCAGAGATTCCTAGATGTATACACACATCTAATCACTTACCTGTAGATTCATTCATACATGCTGTCAATGAACAATAGAACACTATCAAAAATACTTATACACCTATATCGACATTACACACCAGCACACAACCTATTCACATATGAAGTTATCCTACTCACTTATGCAAACAATGGATCATACTTACATACTTACTTAGCTACACACTTATACAAACACCACTTCATCTATTCATTTAGATAATAAGTCATACTTAGTGTATTATAAAATCATTATTACAAGTATACAGTTATCCATATAGTCACTCGTCCAATCATTGAGTCTTGTGTATACTTATTTATATTCAACAACTGACACATACACTGCCTTTTATTTTTCTAGTTTGTTGGACATGTACCATTGAGAAATATATTTGCTCATCAGCACACCCATAAAGATATTCACTCACCCAAACAACTGTTAGAACATGTAGTTTTAACTTCATATATCTACTGAATCAACTATTCACACATCTTTGGGCAGTCACACACCCCCCACCGAACCACACACACATTCACTCTCCCATACGAATACTCAGTTAACTAATCAATAACTAATATAGACTTTCACATAGCTAGTAACCAACTGGAGAACCAGTTTCCACAACAACTGACAAAGTGATACAGATATTCACACAGTTTAGTCACTATCCACTATATTTAGTGAGACACTATAAATGGTTAAAGTAAACAGTCAATTACACTGCTACTAAATCCTCCATCCAAATATTTATTTTTATATATCCGCTCATTCTTCAATGCAAATTGCTATATATATAATGCATATTTAAATAACGAAGCAAACCACATTCACTGGATGATGTAATCAGTGATGTCATCAGTGATGTCATTTGAGATGTCATCAGTGATGTCACTGACCATGTCATGAATGATGTAATATGTGACATCATCAGCAGTGGATTGCGGGTGCGCGAAATATAGTTATTACAACTAACTATATAGGAGCAATTTCAATGGTTTTGTATGAGTGAAATATCCAGCTAACTATAACACCCCTAAAACTTATAGTTTTTTGAGTGAATTTCAAAGGTTTTTTAAATGCTAATTCCTAACTATATAAGGCCTGAAACCTATGGTTTTTTCAGTGAATATATATATATATATATATATATATCAATCAATCATTTGTAAAGCGCACTACATACCCGCGAGGGTCTCAAGGAGCTGGGGGGGGGGTGCAACTGATCGAACAGCCAGGTCTTGAGTATCCTCCTGAAGGTCAGCAGGTCTTGGGTCTGTCATAGGCTCAGTGGGAGGGTGTTCCATGTCTTGCCTGCGAGGTGGGAGAAGGATCTATATATATATATATATACATTTACTGAAAAAAATACAGGTTTCAGCGACATTATAGTTAGGCTGACATTTCACTCATACAAAACCAGAGAAATTCATCTATTATAGTTAGCTGAGCTAACTATAACTCGCACCCCCAAAATGCACTGCTGATGATATCACACAATACATCATTCATGACATGGTCAGTGACAACACTGATGACATGACTGAAGACATCTCAAATGACATCAATGATTACATCATCCACTTAATATCTGATGCACCTATTCACAACCTAATATAACAGTTCATACACCCACACTAAAATGCAGACTACCATTCTGAAAACCATTGACACACCAATACCAGTTAGTACATACCCACTCACTGATTCATAGGTCTATACACTCATCCACTCACTCACCTTTACAGTCATTCATACATGCAGCCACTCATCAATACAGCCACTGATATATGCACTCATACACCCATACAGACACTCACATGCCGCCACTCACCCATAGAGTTACTCACACACCTAGTAGTCACCCAAAGAGTCAATCACACTGCCAATTACTCACCTATACAGTTATACACACACCACCTCAGTACAGATACTACCACATACTTATTCTCTTCGACAATCACTGACACAAGCACACACTCATCCATACAGCCACTCTTACAATCACTCACTCTCACATATAGTCACTTATATACTCCATCGCTCACAAATACTATCTTTCACATATGTAGTTATACACATATACCACTGAGACATCCATTCACTCATCAGCACAGCCATACCCACACTCACTCACTCATACAGCCCCTTGCAGATGCACTCATGAACCCATACACCCAGGGATTCACCCACACTTACATCCATGCAGGGAGTCACACAACCCCTCACCCACCCACACAGATACTCAGGCACTCATACAGGTTCTCAGACAACTAATCCATAGCCCATACCGACACTCATGTACCTACTCACCAACCCATGCAGCCACTTACATACCAACTGACAGACTGAAACACACACTCACACAGATTAGCCATTCACCTATGCATTTACTAAGACACATTTAATCACTCACTTATACTAAGACACATTTAATCACTCACTTATACAGTCAGTCATACACCCAACAAAACATCCATACAGACACTCATACACCCCCTCATTAATCAATACACATGGCGTATATATTTATATATGTATTAAGCATGGGCGGATCTAGCGGATCTCGCGTACGCGAACTTGCGGATTTACGGATTCGCAATCCGCGAAGATCCGCGAACTCTAGCGGATTTGCGGATTTTCCCGTTTTTTGTGTTTGCGCGCGTTCGCGCCGATTTTGGGACAAGTTCGCAATTGCGAACTTACTTTTCGGCTCGCAACGGCCGCGACTATGTTGTTTCTACGTCTGGTTTATCATCACAGGTTCACAGCAACCTCTGTTTCACCACTGCCACCCTCTGGGACACCCATGCCACCCTCTGGTACATCCTCACTGCCACCCATTAGGTTTATTTATCACTGTAGATTATGGTGGTTGAAAAAAGCAAGCACACCTGCCCTTCTTCAACTGCCATCAATTAATTTGTGTTTCATTAATGTGTCAGTAATTTTGAAAGTTCCAGTCTGGCTGGCACCTGCTTCCTTCCTTATCTGTAATTTGCTTTTTGTTGCAGTGAAATTTTTTTTTCACAGGACCTTTATGGTCTACTTGTAGCTATTCTATGAGCCTGCTGTTTGGGTCATAGCAGGGTCATAGAATAGTTGCAAACTCTGGAGGGGCCCCTCAGGAAGCACTACCTTGAATGTTACTAATGTTAAGTTTGAACTTTTGCACCTGCTCATTGCTTTCAGTTTAGCTAAAATCGTTTTTTCTGCAATTTCGTGCGTTTTTTGGGGCGCGAATCCGTGCGAGATCGATTTCGGAAGCCGCGAATGCGTGCGAATACAAAATTGTTTTTTTTGCGACGTGTATGTTCGCGTGATCTTGCGCGTGTTCGCGAGGCGCTTCTAGCTATACGTTTGCCAAGTTACCCTATCGGTCGTACACGGGCGCGGCCATCTTGTTTGCGTGACGTAATTCCGTTTCCGGCCGCTATGTGTAATCTCGCAAAGTGTGCTGCTCGCTAGTACAATTTCGCGCGTGCTCGCGAGGAAAATCTCGCGCGAACTTACCCACGCGGTCGTGAACGGGCGCGGCCATCTTGTTTCTCATTCATTGCTATGGTTCTGGGCATGCTTTCTCTATCCTCTCTCAATCTCTGCCATCCTTTGCTTGTTTGAAGTTTTTTTGATCTAATTTTACTTATTATCTATCCCTCTATTTTTCTAGCTCTATATTTTTGTGTTTTCTGCAGCTTTTAGTTACTTTTAACCACCTCGACCTCGTTGAGTACGGTCGCTCCCTCCTGCCCTCGCTGACTCCTGCCCTGAGCTGCCTGGTATCGTACACATCGCGCTGCTGAGCTTCCTAGACGCTGCTGTTAACTTTCTCTGTTACCTGCATAGCGCTGCTGCCCTCGTTTAGCGCTAGAACGTGCCTGCCTGCTTGTGATAAACTGTGCCTGCATTTACTGATTATTTTGAACTACCTTTGCTGAAACCTGCATTTGCTGACCATTTATCAGCGTTTTTAGCTCATACCTCAGCTCCTTCCTCAAACCGGGTCAAAAATCGCGTTATAGCCGCCATTTGCTTCTGTTGTTGTTGTTCTGCCCTGAGACCGCCCCCTCCACCACGCAACCGCCTCCCATCCGATCCTCCCTCGCCCCTCCCCCCTCCACAACCTCTTATGACAGTTGCTCCCGCGCGCAGCGTTCACGCGCAGCGATCGCGCCCCAGTCGCGCCGAAGGTGCGCCAAAGGTAAGCCCGTCTACGCCCGTCCACGCCTGGACCGGCCCAGCGCCAGAGCCCCTGGTCCTCGTAATGTCCACCCCTCCCGCATTACTTACGATGCCACCACCCTCCTAGCCCTTAACCCCGGCCGCACCCCCAACTGCGTCCAAGCCGCTCCTGGACACACCCATGGACCCTTCTCCTGCTACTCCTGCAAGTTCGACAGCACCAAGAACAACTCCTCAGCTACGAACACACAACAGACACCTGACCCCAACCACCTTAATTGCATCCTGCTCAACACCCGCTCGGTCCACAAGCACGCCATTGACCTCTGGAATCTACTAGACACCATCTCTCCGGACGTCGCCTTCCTAACAGAAACATGGATGAACGCCTCCTCAGCCCCAGACATCACCATTGCCATCCCGGAAGGCTACAAGATCATCCGCAAGGACCGCACCGGTCACACAGGAGGAGGCATCGCTATCGCCCATAAGAAATCCATCCGCATCTCAACCAGTTCAGACACCAATCTCGCCAGCACTGAACACCTTCACTTCCAGATCCACATCGACCCCAAGTCCACACTCAGAGGCACCCTCCTTTACAGGCCACCAGGACCCCGCGCACAATTTAGTGAAGACATCACGGACTTCATCACCCCACACGCGCTCCCCTCCGAGGAATACATCCTTCTGGGAGACCTCAACTTTCACCTTGAAAAGAACAACGACCGCAACACCACCACCATCTTGGACAACCTCGCCAACCTCGGACTCAAACAACTTGTCACCACCCCCACCCACATCGCTGGTCACACACTCGACCCTATCTTCACCTCCAGCAAACATGTCTCCTTCAGCCACTCCACAGCTCTCCTTTGGACTGACAACAGCTGCGTTCACTTTACCTACAACAAGCCCACATCCAACAACCACCCCCAACCCACTCTGCAAAGAAACTGGAACAAAATCACCATCGACCAGATCTCCTCATCGCTTCTTCTAAACCCCCCAGCCACTCTTCAAACCCCGACCAAGCAGCCACCAACCTCACCCAATGGTTATCCAACAGCGCCGACATCCTAGCACCACTGAAAAAACGACAAATCAAACTAGGCAGCAAGAAGGCCTCCTGGTTCAACGATGATCTTAAGAAATCCAAGAAACTCTGTCGCTCCCTTGAAAAGGCCTGGAAAAAAGACCCAACCACCAACACCAAGGACGCCTTCAAAAACGCCACCCGCATACACCACCGACTGATCCGGAATGCCAAGAAAGCCGCCTTCAAGGACCGACTAGATAACAACGCCCACAACAGCAAGGAATTATTCAACATCGTCAAGGAATTCACCAACCCCTCAGCCAACTCCAACAACATCACCCCCTCTCAAGCCCTCTGCGATTCCCTAGCCTCATTCTTCCACAACAAAATTGCTGACATTCACAACAGCTTCGACAACCGACCCGAAGACCAACCCACCCAACCCCCTGCAGAACCCCCTCCCCCCCTGAACATCCTCAATAACTGGAAGCCAATCTCCACTGAGGACACCATCCGTCTGATGAACTCCATCCACTCAGGATCCCCCACAGACCCATGCCCTCACCACATCTTTAACAAAGCAGACTCCATTATAGCACCGCACCTCCGAGATGTCATCAACTGCTCCCTCAACTCTGCAACCTTCCCGGAAAGCTGGAAACATGCCGAACTCAGCGCCCTCCTGAAGAAACCCACAGCTGACCCCACCGAACTCAAAAACTACCGCCCTATCTCACTCCTTCCATTCCCGGCCAAAGTCATCGAGAAAGCGGTCAACAACCAGCTCGCTGCATTCCTCGAAACCAACAAATCCCTCGACCCCTCACAGTCCGGCTTCCGAGCCAAGCACAGCACTGAAACCGCCCTCATCGCAGCAACAGACGACATTCGAACTCTACTGGACAATGGAGACACAGTCGCCCTCATCCTCCTCGACCTCTCCGCAGCCTTCGACACGGTCTGCCATAGCACCCTTCTACAACGCCTCAGAAATATCGGAATCCAAGGAAAAGCACTGGAATGGATCACCTCGTTCCTCACCGGAAGAACCCAGAGAGTGCGCCTCCCACCATTCAAGTCAGAGGCCACTGAAGTCATCTGCGGTGTACCACAAGGATCTTCACTCAGCCCCACCCTCTTCAACGTATACATGAGCCCCCTCGCGGCCATCGCACGCCAACATAACCTCAACATCATCTCCTACGCTGATGACACTCAACTGATCCTCTCACTCACCAAAGACCCTAACACCGCCAAAACCAACCTACATGAAGGAATGAAAGAAGTTGCCGAATGGATGAAGCATAGCCGTCTGAAACTGAACTCAGACAAAACAGAAGTCCTCATCCTAGGCACCTCCCCTTCCGCCTGGGATGACTCTTGGTGGCCAGAGGCCCTTGGAAAAGCACCCATCCCGACGGACCACGCACGGAACCTGGGCGTCATCCTGGATTCCTCACTCTCGATGAACAGACAAGTCAACGCCGTCTCTTCATCTTGCTTCAACATTCTTCGCATGCTCAAAAAAACATTTCGTTGGATCCCCACCGAAACGAGAAAAAAAGTCGCCCACGCTCTGGTCACGAGCCGTCTGGACTACGGAAACACCCTCTACGCCGGTACCACCGCAAAACTCCAGAAAAAACTCCAACGCATCCAGAATGCTTCAGCCAGGCTTATACTAGACATCCCGCGTAAAGATCACATCTCTGGACACCTGAAAAACCTCCACTGGCTCCCCGTCAATAAAAGGATTACTTTCCGGCTCCTAACCCACGCACACAAAGCGCTCTACGAAATCGGACCCGAATGCCTCAACACAAGACTGTCCTTCTACACCCCCTCCCGCCAGCTACGATCCGCCAACCAAGCCCTTGCCACTGTACCTCGCATCAACAAAACCACCATGGGAGGTAGATCCTTCTCCTATCTGGCAGCTAAGACCTGGAACTCACTTCCCACTCACCTTCGCCTTACTCAGAACCACCTAGCATTCAGAAAGCAACTTAAAACGTGGATATTTGACAAGTAACTCCCCACCCTTCTCCAAGCGCCTTGAGACCCTTTGGGTATGTAGCGCGCTATATAAATTTATTGACTTGACTTGACTTGACTTAAACTACTTTTTTAAACTCTTTTCTTTTCTTCTTCACTATTCTATTTCTTGTTTATCATTTAACTCTATTTCTGCCCAGACCATGGTAAAGGGAGCCGGGAAGCACCCTGAGAAGGGGAAGGGTCCCGCACCCCGTGCCCGGCTCCCGTGCGGGCGTTTAAGGGGGGAACAAGTGGTCCCGCGGGAGATCTTCAGCGCGGAGGAAGTGGCGGCACTGATCTTCCACGTCCAGCGCCGCCTCCCCAAGACGATCCTGGGAGGCGGCAAGATCGCGACTGGCTATGGCATCCGGGAGCGTCGCAAGCGGTGGGAGAAGGTGTGCCGGGCCATGTACAAGATCTCTGGGGTCCGGCGCACATATAACCAGGCCACCCACCGCTGGACCGATGTCATGGACCGGGAGCGGGACTTGCTGGACGCGCTCGGCGTAGAGGTCCCCGGGCTTGGTGAGTAGTAGTAGTAGTACATTTACTACTCTGTTTTATCCTGCTCTGTTATTTGCAAATCTTTGTTCTTTACCAAGAGCAATAATGCTGCCGATTACATTGAGGTAAATTATATTTCAAAATCTTCTATGCATTTCAGGTGCACTGCTCTCCTTCTCAGTAGCCTTGCTTGCTACTATGCTTCTTTGTTTTGTATGTTGTGTTCAGAAGCATTTCATTGGCCTGAGAAATTATGTATGAGTGTAGTGTAAAGATAAGAACTGCGTAATGCTAGACAGTAAGGGTCATATTTTCAATTACCGCCGCATCCCTGCAAAGTAGCAGGGATGCGGCAGTAATTGTGTGCCATGCCACCACCACCCATTGGCCCAAAACGTCACAGAAGCCTTACGCATCTGTGCCGTAAAGGCAGCGCATTGCTGGAGTTGCGTGCCAACGATGGCGCAGCTCCAGCAATGCTCTGGGGTACCCTATCTCCCCAATGCTGCATCAAGCCGTACGTCGGCTTCAAGCGCGCAGGGTTTGAGTCATGCATCATTGTCCTAAAAGTGACTGATTGACATCTTGTAGATTTCCCTCAGCCACTTTTAGGATTCGTTCCTGCGCAGGTACGTCCTCCCTTGCGCCGGAACGCCCCCTGATGGCGCAGGGCTTTACAACGTGATGCATCGCCCATATGCCCATATGTGGTTTTTTTTTAATATGTACGCCGCACCAACACCATGGCGAGTCTTTTGTTCTGCCGCTGCGTCACAAAAGGCACGCAACAATGGAGGAAAATGAGCCGCAACTTCCGCAAGGGACTTCTAAATAAGCCCCAACAGACTAAAGTCCAGTCCTTCCTTTAGACACATGGCTATAAGAAGAAATAGTGGCGGTGGTGGCGGGTGGATTGATAGTTTGAGTATTCACTGATCTGCAAGCAGGATGGACTTTGTCTGTCACTTCGCGTGCTGCGCACTGCTGCCTGCAGTGCCAGGCCTAGGCAAACCTCTTTAGTAGTCTGTTTATTGAGTTACATAGGAACTTTCTAAGTCAACGTTCCGCAAATCAGGCAATACGAATAACGTAGTATACCACATGAGATAGATCCCGTGGAATAGTTGTCTATCTATTTGCTATTTTTCCAAAATATTTTGTTATTGTTCTTTTGAAATGTTTGATTTGGTTGAAAAATCTCATCCATGTTTTCTGGTTTTTCTTTCTTTCATGTTGTACATCAGCTCCCCCCAAGGGCAAGAGGACACAGGAGGAGGGTGCTGAGGATGCAGGCCAGGATCGGGCAGGCGAGGGCTCCTTTGCTGGCCCCAGTAAGTTTACATTTTAATAAACAGTACCTATTTTTTCCTAGCGTTCCTCATTCGATTTTTTCTAAATCGTCTTTGATCTTCTTGTAGACTGGATATAAATTCTTATCCTGCCTCGAATATGACTCCCTGTGGTATTACTAGACTATTCTTATTAGTCTGTCTGTGTAGCTAACTAAGATTGGACATTTGGCAATTCCATTGGACTCCCATTCTATTCAGCAATACCTCTATGCACTGTCTCCTTACTGACTAGATAGTGTGGCAGAGTCATTCAGCTCCCAAAGTCACCGATTATAGATCCCCAATGATCTCTAGATTATCGTACGCAGGACAAGAGAGTAGTACGGAGTCACAGCACAGTCAAGAAGTGTCAGAGGCACTCATGCTTGCAAAAATTCCAAAACCTTTAGCTCATCCCCTCTAGTCTGGAGGAACAAAAACCACAGAGTCTATTTAAGTTTAAAAGCTTTATTAAAAGTAAACACATTTATTAAAATCTACTTTGTCAAAAAACTATTTAACTGAAAACGGAAAAGTGGTTAGTGCTGACGATTAATTGGACACATTTCTTGTGGTCGAGCCGAGCTCTCACCTGGTTTGAACTTGATCCTGGTCGTGTTCTTAGGAGTCAAGCTTCTGTCTGTTAGGAGAAAAAGTGGTGCGTGTTAAAAATCAAAAGCAAGCATTCATCAGTTGTGCATAAAAGTGCAGCAAGACAACAGCCTTCCCTGGAAAATGGGACATTTTTACTATGGAGTAGACAGTCACAAATTATTAATTGTATTCAGTTTTTTTAACATTTCTCCTAGACCAAATATTATATAGTAGTGAGTGGTGTATTCTAACCTTCTTAAATGTACTTTGTAGGTGTAACATCTGGTGACGGGGCCAGCGCGGAGGTGGCTGTGTTGGGCGAGGACTCGGAGGACTCTGGGGAGGAGGCGGTGCAAGAGCCGGCGGACGGTCCTGTGGGGGTTCAAACGGTGGTGGCGGAAACAGGTAAGCTATATATTCCTTACTTATTGAGATTGAAGACTGCATAGTGTGCTTTCTGCACGGGTGTATTACAATTACAAATCAACCAGGTAGTAGCCTCCTCGAAATGTACTTCGCCTTAGCTGTGAAGTTTTTGGTGAGAAGAATCCCAATAAGTTCTTAGACGAACGTGATGGATGGGATGAACGAAAAGCGAAAGAAGGGTGTAAGTAAGTGGGACGCGAACTTGTATGATGGCTGGCAAAGAAGAACGATATGTGTTTGCTTGGCCCCCGAGGTGGCTGGGAAGGAAAGAATATGGTATGGTGCATGGCTGGGTCAATGATGAAGCAAGGATGGGTGGAAGGACAGCAGCCTGGGTGGGTGAAACAGAAACTGTATGTGTGCGTATACTTTGACTGAATGGATGCCTGGAGCATGGTATTCTCTGACTCTTAGATAGCACATGTGTATCTAGAGAGAGTAGATGGTCGCCAGGTGAAGTAAGTGTTACCTTGAAGAGCATGTACCACCGCACCCGCACGTCCGTTCCAGTGCAGGGAAGGCAAGGAAAAGAAATTGTAAATGTGTCCAATACTACCATGAATAGTAGCAGTACTTTGTATTGCGTTTGCAATCACAGCATATATCTGGTTATTACGGTGGACACTCCGTACCTCTCTTAATAACTTTAGTTTACTTGTAGTACGTCATTCATGTGTGGGTGTATCACTGTTCACTCAATATTAAGCAAAGCACCTAAAGTCATCTCATATGTCATCAAATACGTCCCATGTGAAGTGATAGATAATCAAATTAGTTAGCTTCTTCATTTTCCTTTTCTAGTACTCATTTGCACTGTAGGGTGAAAGGTAAATTAATTAAGCAGTAGCCCTTGTAACAGAGTATTCTCAGTGCCACCCGTAATAGAAAAGTAATAGCTTCACCACCTGCATGTACTGTACCGGTACAGTAACGCAAGTCTGTCTCACTCATCATGGTGTGCAACTTTTTTTCTCGGGTGCAAGTTCACTGTGCTGTCCATGTCATTCTGCCGGCTTGCATAAGATAACGTACCAATTTCCCTAAACAAGAGAGAAGAAGAAGAATAAGACTGGTGTACTGTCATAGTTGACTGTAATGGAAGTCCATAGTGGTCGTAGAATTTGTTCATTAAACTACCACTAATGTTAGTGCAAGGATGCAGAAGTGGGAGGTTACATAGATACTGTCCTCAATAGTTATGTACTGTGCTTTCAATTTGCTACTTGTACTCTGTGACCCAACTTTCGGCTCAATCACTTTGTGTTATTAATAAGGAGCATTGGTTACAGACTATGTCTTTCTTTCTTCATATAGTTGCTCCTTCCAAATCAACAACACGGAGGGAGCAGGCTAGATTGGCCCGGCAACGGAGGCTGGAGGCCACTGTCGCCGAATATCGGCGGCTGGTGGCCCTGGAGGAGGAGGAGGACACGCAGTCGAGCGGGGCAACAACGACATCCTCGACTGTGACCACTGCATCCTCCTCCGTGACTAAGCCAGCGGGACCGAGCCGGGCTAAGAAAGACGACCGCCACCGCCAAGCAACCAAAATACCAGCTGCCCCTCACAGTAGCTGCAAGGAACGCCAACGCCGCCTACGAGTCCGCATGTCCAACCTGGAGCAGGAGGTCCTGAAGTATAAGAACTTGGTTAAGGGCCTCCGCTCCGAGCTTGCCACCCTCCGCAAGGAGTATGATGCCCATGCCGCATCATGCACCAGCACCAGCACCCTCCAGTAGTGGAGTGTCCCTTGCCCTTTTTTTATAGACTTTTGGGGGGTGGGATTTGGGAGTTGGGATCGTTTTGGGACGTTTCAAAGACAATCGTTGGGGTTAGGGTGGGTGAGGGAGATTATTTTGTTAGGGCTAAATAAATATATTTTTAAACTTTATCTGACCATACCTGTTTTTTACTGCTTTTCAGTCTGGTGGGTGGGGGGCGGGGGTGTAACAGTAACTTTGTTTTCCTGAACAGTCGTAGGACTTTAGTAGTACAACCGTCAATCTCTTGTCTACTCCGAAATAATACTCCATTATACTACCTCCCACCAAACGCTTATCTTACCTGTAATTTGTGTTAGAAATTAGTGCTAGGCCCAGGGCTGGCTCCAGGTGAAATGGGGATTAACGTTGTCAATCCTGGGCGGGTGACATTTCCTCATTGCGGTGGTACTAGTGGTGTGACACAGTGGCAGTTGCATGCCTATGGAAAAAAAGAAAACGAAACCTTGTTTGTCCTCCTTACTGTAGCATTACAACGGTTACGGTACGATCGAGAAAATAGCAGGTGACAGTACACTAGAACAGTGCCATAATGTAGCCTAACAAATGGTAAAGTATTTGCTTGCAAGTATAACTAGTACTTGCGTTGAATTTATTTGACATTGGCTACTACTACTAGAAGATATAGTACTGAAGCTGAGTAAGTCTAGAAGATATCCTCGTATTCCTTCACCAGCCTGTTGCTATGACCTTATCCTCCCCAGCAAGTGTGTGGAATTATTGATGTCATTTTAGTCAGACATCAAGCAAAACAACACAGCCCGGGGGAAGAGGGTTAGGGTTTGTAAAATGGATGGGAATGGGGGTTTCTTTTTGGGTAGGTTTTGTTGAGAGAAGAAAAAAAAAGCAGAGCATGGACAAACAATAATTGAAGATACAGACAATCTTTGGTTACAAACTAAAGGTAAGCACATGCAGTCACACTCATAGAATAAAAGACAACAATGGATACTGTATCTGTATTGCGTATGTTGTTGGAGTTGTCCTGTTGAATTTGGTAAGTAAGTTGCATGCAGCAAACAATTCCTCTTATTGGCGGCACTCCTCCATTCCAGCTGACGCTTCGTCCATCAATGTGGCTGGTGACCACTGACAGAAGACACCCTGTCCACTGCCTGCCTGGCGGATGTTGACTGAAACCCGGCCTGTAATTATTGAACGGAAAACAGGAAGTGCTATTACAATACCACTGATAAATAAATAAAAGGTATGTACGCTGTGTGGTTCAAAAAGTGACACTTTGATTTCCCTAATAGACAGTACAATATTTTTGAAATTGCGTGCTCTGTCTGAGTCACCTTTTTAAGGATCAATAAGTATGGCCAAAATATTATAGCGGATCTTTCCCCTCAAGGTAGGTGTACTGTAAACTGTGTTTTAGAACAAAATTTGACCTTCCCAGCAATGCTCCCACCAAGACCCTTACTAAAGCCAGTCGCAAAAATGTAGAAGAACCCCAATCAGATCTCCAAAAACGATGCCTAGCAGAAAAATGGTTACAAAACGTACTTTGAAAGTAACAGTAGGCCCAAATACAGACCGTGGATTGTATTCAAACCACTTGCAAGCAAGCAAAAGTATCCATAGCCAGCATCGCTCCAACAGTGCTCTACAACAACAGAACTGCGTTGCAATAGAACCCCCCGAAACACATGCAATCCTGCTGCTAGGGCTAACCCTAACGAACCCTAACTTACAAAAAGTGCCAAAACTGGTGTTTCCTTATGGATTTTGTCCAACAAACTTCTAGCCGGTATTAGACCTTCCCAGGAATGCCCCAGGCAAGACCCGCCAACCCACCCGCAAAAAAACACCCGACAACACCCCCAAACAGCGAAAAAGCTAAATCTCATACTTACAATGTCTCTCGGCCTTCGGTCCAAACGCGGCGCTGTGCAGCTAGGTCATCATCATCATCAATCATCATAACTCCTGTTTTCCACCACGGATTTCCTGAAAAGCAAATGCAATCAAGATTAGACTGTCGCAGCAGTGCTTTGACAGAGACCCCGGCCGCAACCCACCCACGAACAGCAGGAAGCCCCCCAAAACGCTACATTGAGCAAGATGTCAGAAGAAATAGCAAAAAAAAAGGCTGTTCCTTATGGATTTTGTCCAAAACACTTCTATCCGGTATTAGACCTTCCCAGGAATGCCCCAGGCAAGACCCGCCAACCCACCCGCAAAAAAACACCCGACAACACCCCCAAACAGCGAAAAAGCTAAATCTCATACTTACAATGTCTCTCGGCCTTCGGTCCAAACGCGGCGCTGTGCAGCTAGGTCATCATCATCATCAATCATCATAACTCCTGTTTTCCACCACGGATTTCCTGAAAAGCAAATGCAATCAAGATTAGACTGTCGCAGCAGTGCTTCGACAGAGACCCCGGCCGCAACCCACCCACGAACAGCAGGAAGCCCCCCAAAACGCTACATTGAGCAAGATGTCAGAAGAAATAGCAAAAAAAAAGGCTGTTCCTTATGGATTTTGTCCAAAACACTTCTATCCGGTATTAGACCTTCCCAGGAATGCCCCAGGCAAGACCCGCCAACCCACCCGCAAAAAAACACCCGACAACACCCCCAAACAGCGAAAAAGCTAAATCTCATACTTACAATATCTCTCGGCCTTCGGTCCAAATGCGGCGCTGTTCAGCTAGGTCATCAATCATCATAACTCCTGTTTTCCACCACGGATTTCCTGAAAAGCAAATGCAATCAAGATTAGACTGTCGCAGGCTCGCAGCAGTGCTTCGACAGACACCAAAAATTGCCCACAAACACCCGGAACCCCGCCAAAGAGCACCTCAAAGGCAAGCAAGTCAGCAAAAACGGCAAGAAATTTCCACCTCATATTTGGTACAAAACACTTTTGTCCATTATTAGAGCTTCACAGCAATGGGCCCAAATCCGTCAACTCACCCGCAAAGAAGTACAACACCCCCACAAGTGCTGAGTCTTTCTTCATTGGGCGTAATCCAGCACTCTGCTTGGAGGGAAATCGCAGTCTGGAGGAGGAGGATAGAGGAGCATGTTCTTCAGAACTTGTGAACCTGAGGAATGTAGACTGCGGCACCTTCAAATCAATAAGCAAACAAGTGAAGACAGTTCTGATGATGGTCTTGTTTTTGGGATTAGGTGATTAAAGTTTGAATTAAATTAACTGTGCAAAACAAAGAAAGAGAGACACAAAGCACACAGGAATAAAAGTGAAAAGGACGAAAAAGAAAGTTCTTGATTGATTGTCTCATTTTCAGGGCTCGGTGTCAGGGAATAAGAACAAGATTTCGTCATCATACTCTGCGAATTCAGGCTGGATGAGGTCAGTGCCACCGAACAGAGAACAAATCCCCTCATCTACGTTGCCGTCCTCCTCGTCTTCATGCGGCGTGCTTTCTCGTACTTTGTAATCTGGTGGTATGAGGTGCTGATTCATCTTGATCATTGTCAGCCGCTCCACATTTTTGGGCGAGAGGCGGCTCCGTTTGGGAGTTACAATGCCACCAGCAGCACTGAAAACACGTTCAGAAGACACACTTGCGAGTGGGCAAGACAAATAGTTTATAGCCAGGTTGAAGAGCTGTGGCCACAATTGTTTTTTGCCATGCCAATACTGCAATGGCTCATCATTAAGAAAGACCTCTGTTGAGTCATTCAGATAGTCCTGCACCATCGACTCAAGGTCATCAACGGTTCCTCCACTTTGCTTACTTTTTGCTGTGGCTGTGACATTTTTTCGAGAACCATACCCAAGCAAACTTAGCCAATCCTCTACAACAGCCACTGTTTTTGTTGTGTGTGGTGCAGATGATCCAGTTGCCGGTGTCTTTAACGGCTGAGAGGTCACTTGTGCCCCAGCCACAGGTGCAGAAGTGGATTCTTGTGACTGGGGATGGCCTGCTGATGCTGATGCTGATGTACTGGCTTCTCCTTCAATAACCTGCCGTTCTTTTTCATACCTCTTGGCTGACCAGGCTAACCAATGTTTGTACTTTTGAACATCTGCATCAGCAAAAGGAAAGAATGCTTCGCCTGCCAGTGCCTTTTTGTAGCGTGGATCCAGAATAGTAGCACAAATGTAATGCTGATCTGACTTGATCTTTTCAAGACGTTCATCACCACGTAGGCGCTCTAATAATTTCTCAGACAAAATAAAATGGTCTTTTTTTTTTTCATTGTTTTCAAACTCAGAAGACACCGCCATCAGTTGGTGCTCCAGCATGCACAACAATGGGATAGCTTTTCCCAAATTACAGTCCTCCTGGCTGACTGCACGCGTGAAGAACTCAAAAGGACGAAGCATGTCTGTCAGGCTTTTAACTATGTCCCATTGCGCCGCACTCATCCGCAGGTCCTCCTTCTGAGATGTACCCTCTGTGAAGAAATAGTGATCGAGTACCGTATACTGCTCATACAGACGCTCAAGGATGTAGAAGGTTGAGTTCCAACGTGTTGCCACCTCCTGGATGAGTGCTTTCACTGGCATTCCATGTATAAATAGCAGTCTCCGCAGATGCTTCCGGGCCTTAAAAGAATGGCTGAAATGGTTGCACATTTTGCGGCAGGTGGCCATTACCTCGAACGCTGTACTCTGTTTATCCATCAAGAATTTTTGAACTAACAGGTTGATACAGTGCGCCAAACACGGCACTCTAACATGGTCACCCTTCAACATGGCCTTAACTACATTGGCGCCATTATCCGTGGAAACATAACCAATCTTGAGTTTTAGGGGGGATAGCATTTTCAACACCTTTTTGTTAAACTCTTCCAAAAGGTTTTCTGCTGTGTGACTTTTCTCCAAGCCAAACATGGCTAGTGTTGCATGTTTCCGAGCAGCTTTGAAAACTTTGTCCGGGTCAACACCTGCGTTTAGCTTTGCTATAACACCTGAAAAAGAGACCCAGTGTGCAGTGATGCACATGTAATCAGCGCCTGCGCCACTGGTCCACATGTCTGTTGTCAGATGTATTGTGTGAACAGCACTCTTCTGCAAAGCTGCCCCAATCGCCTCCAGCACATCTTCATGTAGTGCTGGAACCGCAACTCTGGCAAAATAGAACCGGCTCGGAACCTTCCATTTAGGGCAGAGCGTTGCCACTAATTCAAGAAAACCTACCGCTTCTACAAAAGAAAAAGGTAGAAGGTCCACAGCTAGCATTTTAGCCAGCTTAGTGTTATACAGACGCGTCAGTGGGTGGTTGCGTTCATATGGCACGTCTGAAGTAAGCATTGTTCTAATGTTGCCCTGGACCAAGCATTTACGGGCTGAGAATGACTTCGTTGACCCAATTTTGCTCGCTGGTGAACTTTTGTGCGTTGGTGTCTCACTCGCTCCAACACTCTTAGTGTGCCTCACATTGGGTGTGCTGCTGACAGGGGTACTGGGTGTAAGGGAAGTGTTTGACACGTCTTCTTCCTGCTCGTCATCATCAGATGAAACATCAACGTTTCCTTGAATTTGGCCTTTCTTGATCGCATCTAGGTGCGCAAACCATTTGACAGTGTGCTGTCTCCTAAGATGACCTCTCTGGCCTCCGGTACCATAGTTGGTACCTGGCTTACCACGACTAACTGCTTGCTTACAAATGGTACAAATGGCAAACTTTGGATTTTTTGGACAAACAGTAAAGAAGTCCCAAACTGGGGACTTGAAGTGTCTGTGGGACATGGAGGAGGCGGCGATACTGGTGGTGGTGGTCATGAAGCTAATGCCAGATGAAGTGGAGGATCTGGATTGCCCAACTTTTATACGTTTTGCACTTTCACCGCCACTAATTAAGGTCGAGGTTGACGGAGGTCTCTTCTTGCCAGAAAGAAATATGGAAGCGGGACGAGTTGGTGTACTACTTAACTCCAATGATTGTGGTTTTTCCACTGCCTCCTCATCGACAACATTATCATCATCATCACACTCAGCAGCTCTTCGGGCTAGGGTCAAAATGTCTGTTTGCTGCATGCCCGCTGGGGCTGCAGTGACCTTTATGATGACTGGGTCGTCGTTGGCAGAGTCTTCATCAGCAGCAGTATCCGCCACTTCTTGTTGAGACTCATCACACTCCATAACTCTGAGACTTTGGACGAGCTTCCTTTTACGCTTAACTACCTTTGTCGGATCATGGTGTGCCTCACTCTCAGACGGCTGTGGTGCTGGTTCCCAAGTTTGATCCGTATCATCAGAAGGAGGTGTGCTTGAAGAAGATGTAGACACCACCCTTGATCTCTTCCTTGCTAGGGGTGTGGAAGACAATGAAGGATCATCAGGAGGAGTGGCTTCCTCAAATGATACCTCGCCTTGATTGTCGATTTCCTGATGTGCCCCTACTTCGGGAGGAACAACTATTGTGGGCACTTGTGACCCTCCATGCACCTCTGCTTGCGCATCTCCTTGCGCTGCCTCTCCTTCCACATGTACTTGGGCTTGTACTTGCACATGTGATTGTTGTTGCGGCTGTGGTTGTTCAACACTCGTCAGATGAGCTACAACAACCTGTGTTGATTGAGGGACATTGCTGCTGCTTTCTTGCGATGAGCCAACATCACTGGTCGATGGTGATTGAACAACTATACTGGCTGCCTCTGCAGCACTCAAGGGCTTGGACTTAAGTTGGCGTGGTGGTGGTGGTGGCACTGAGCCCAATGGAGCGGGGGTGCTGCTACCAGCTTGGTCCCCAGCAGATCCCGCTGCTGCTGCTGCAGGCATACTTTTTTTTTTTACTCCCAAAAAAAGGGGCGGGCAGCACACCAGTGTCCTTGGTAACTTGCTTCTTCTGCTCCTTACTGGCACCTTTCTTGCTAGAGGAGCTACGGGTTACTTTTTTGGGGGCCATCTTCTTCAGAGCAGGTCAGCACGGCAGCAGTTGCACGAGTTGCAGAGGGTTCTGTGTCCAGACGTGACGTCGCGTGACGTTATGCTGCACACACACACCGCTGCAGGACTTCTTCCTGGCACTGGTGGTTCTCTTGAGTCTTTTTGTGCACCTAAAAGCAATGGAAGACAGAGGAACATCAGTTCAGTTATACACCCCAAAAAATCGACAAAGCACAGAAAAATGAGCACAATCCCATGCCATCCATGATGTTTACATTGAAGACACCCCACAGAAAGACTAGGGAGTGGGACATGCAAGTATGCAACACTCAGTCACTACCCCTGGGCATAATGGATGAAAAGTAGGCAAAATAAGTGCAGGCCTCAGACACTGCCTCTCCTCAAAATGGCCCCTTACACCCCAAGCACATGTTGCCTGTACCAGCCAGCACTCAAGATGGCCACCACCACCACCCACATGGCCAGTCCACATCAACAGTACACCCCCAAAAAACAGAAAAACAGCCAGAAATCACCACAATCCAATGCCATCCATGATGTTTACATTAAAGAGAGTGAGACCACACCACAGGCACACTCAGTCCATGCACCACCACCCCTGGGCAAAAGGCCACACCAGCAGCCCCCCAAAAACGACAAAAAACAATAAAATCAGCACAATCCCAGCCCATCCATGGCCTCAATTATGTTTAAATTCAAGAAGACACCCCACAGAAAGACTAGGCCCATGCAACACTCACCACCCCTGGCCAAAGGGCCCCACCAGCAGGCCCAAAAAAATGACAAAAAACAATAAAATCAGCACAATCCCAGCCCATCCATGGCCTCAATGGTGTTTAAATTCAAGAAGACACCCCTCAGAAACACTAGGCCCATGCAACACTCACTACCCCTGGGCATAATGGATGAAAAGTAGGCAAAATAAGTGCAGGCCTCAGACACTGCCTCTCCTCAAAATGGCCCCTCCCTTACACCCCAAGCACACGTTGCCTGTACCAGCCAGCACTCAAGATGGCCACCACCACCACCCACATGGCCAGTCCACATCAACAGTACACCCCCAAAAAACAGAAAAACAGCCAGAAATCACCACAATCCAATGCCATCCATGATGTTTACATTAAAGAGAGTGAGACCACACCACAGGCACACTCAGTCCATGCACCACCACCCCTGGGCAAAAGGCCACACCAGCACCCCCCCAAAAACGACAAAAAACAATAAAATCAGCACAATCCCAGCCCATCCATGGCCTCAATTATGTTTAAATTCAAGAAGACACCCCACAGAAAGACTAGGCCCATGCAACACTCACCACCCCTGGCCAAAGGGCCCCACCAGCAGGCCCAAAAAAACGACAAAAAACAATAAAATCAGCACAATCCCAGCCCATCCATGGCCTCAATGGTGTTTAAATTCAAGAAGACACCCCTCAGAAACACTAGGCCCATGCAACACTCACTACCCCTGGGCATAATGGATGAAAAGTAGGCAAAATAAGTGCAGGCCTCAGACACTGCCTCTCCTCAAAATGGCCCCTCCCTTACACCCCAAGCACATGTTGCCTGTACCAGCCAGCACTCAAGATGGCCACCACCACCACCCACATGGCCAGTCCACATCAACAGTACACCCCCAAAAAACAGAAAAACAGCCAGAAATCACCACAATCCAATGCCATCCATGATGTTTACATTAAAGAGAGTGAGACCACACCACAGGCACACTCAGTCCATGCACCACCACCCCTGGGCAAAAGGCCACACCAGCACCCCCCCAAAAACGACAAAAAACAATAAAATCAGCACAATCCCAGCCCATCCATGGCCTCAATTATGTTTAAATTCAAGAAGACACCCCACAGAAAGACTAGGCCCATGCAACACTCACCACCCCTGGCCAAAGGGCCCCACCAGCAGGCCCAAAAAAACGACAAAAAACAATAAAATCAGCACAATCCCAGCCCATCCATGGCCTCAATGGTGTTTAAATTCAAGAAGACACCCCTCAGAAACACTAGGCCCATGCAACACTCACTACCCCTGGGCATAATGGATGAAAAGTAGGCAAAATAAGTGCAGGCCTCAGACACTGCCTCTCCTCAAAATGGCCCCTCCCTTACACCCCAAGCACATGTTGCCTGTACCAGCCAGCACTCAAGATGGCCACCACCACCACTCACATGGCCAGTCCACATCAACAGTACACCCCCAAAAAACAGAAAAACAGCCAGAAATCACCACAATTCAATGCCATCCATGATGTTTACATTAAAGAGAGTGAGACCACACCACAGGCACACTCAGTCCATGCACCACCACCCCTGGGCAAAAGGCCACACCAGCACCCCCCCAAAAACGACAAAAAACAATAAAATCAGCACAATCCCAGCCCATCCATGGCCTCAATTATGTTTAAATTCAAGAAGACACCCCACAGAAAGACTAGGCCCATGCAACACTCACCACCCCTGGCCAAAGGGCCCCACCAGCAGGCCCAAAAAAAGGACAAAAATCAGCACAATCCCAGCCCATCCATGGCCTCAATGGTGTTTAAATTCAACAAAACATTTGTATCATGCACCCCTAACCAACCCTGGTCCTACTGGATACTGTGGCTACCCACAATATAATTTATTTAATGTTCTGAAAAAGTTCCAAAATTTTACTTGCAGCAACTGTAATGCCCCAAACAAACTTACTTGTGAAAGTTGATTTCTAATCCAAAAGTGATCCAAAGACAGTCAAAAAGGCCTCAAATCCAAATATCCAGCAGCACCCTCAAAAAGTAATCCTTCCAGCTCCAGATCCAAATGAAAGTGACCAGGAGATGGACAAAGCACTGGGAGGAGCCTGCTGGACAGGAACAGGAAGTTGGAGACTGTGGGGCACTTCCTTCCTCCCCCCCCCCAAAATGGACTCCTTGCAAAAAAAAAGGCCATGCAAATGTCAACCTGAGGAGTGATTCTGATAAAAATCATAATTTTCTGAAGGTTTATCCTGTTTGCTGGTGATTTTCTTGTGCGAAATTGCAAAATCTCTATTTCGCAAGTGTGAGATTGTTCCTCACCGCCGCAACTACGTGTTCGCAATTGCGAACTCTCGCGAGGTGTGCTGTGCAAGGTGGCAAGCCGCGATTACGTATTCGCGGGCGCCAAACTCCCGCGGGAACACGCAGCAAGATCTAAAATGGCGCGTCACTCGCAAAGAAAAACAACTCGGCAAACGCTAAATGACGGAAAGTGAACTCCGTGCACCACGCCGCGCGCCGCAACCAAGCAAAAAATCCGCCGCGAGCGGATTTACGGATTTTCGACAAATTCGCGAGCGTTCGCGGATTGCGAATTTGCAGAAAATCCGAAAAATCCGCGATCGGAGCGGATTTTACGCCCATGCCTAATATGTATACATAACATTCTTAAATGTTTTAGAAACACTCACTCGTTGGATGATGTCATCAGTGATGTCATTTGAGATGTCTTCAGTGATGTCATCAGTGATGTCACTGACCATGTCATAACTGATGTAATATGTGACATCATCAGCAGTGCATTGTGGGGACGCAAGTTATAGTTAGCTCAGCTAACTAAAACAGAGGAATTTCTCTAGTTTTGTATGAGTGAAATGTCAGCTTAACTATAAAATCCCTGAAACCTGTGTTTTTTTCCAGTGAATATCTAAGGTTTTTTTAAATGCTAATTACTAACTATAACGTCCCTCAAACCTGTGTTTTTTCCAGTGAATATCTAGGGTGTTTTTAAGCTATAATTACTAACTATAACTTGCCTGAAACCTGTGGTTTTTTTCAATGAATTTCAAAGGTTTTTTTAAATGATAATTTCTGACTATGCAAACATAGGTAGGACAAGTACTGAAAGAGGAAGAAAGGCGTAGAAAGAAGTAGGAGAAGTGCAGAGAGAGGCTAGAGATGTGCAGAAAAAGGAAGAAAGGTGCAGAAAGAAGCAAGAAAAATGCATAAAGTGGCAACAGAAGTTCAGAAAGAGGAGGAAATGTGCAGAAAGAACAAAGAGAAGTGCAGAAAGAAGCAACAGAGGTACAGAAAGGGGCCTGCTTCAACTGTACCTTTCCACAGACTCATACTCATTAATCCTTTTCCCAAGATGTCTTAAACCTCACTTTTCTCTAGAAGGTTCACTATTCATTGACTGCTCAGAATGTTAGGCTTACCAAATGTAAAATAGAAATCCTAACCATATCACTGTTGTAACTCTCACCAAGTTTGTGAAGGTATGCATTTGTATGTCTGTGATTTTACCTAGTGACAGGTTACATAAAAACAAACATACAAATACTTGTTTGTCAAACAGCATGCTCTATACATTTGTGTACAAGAAGGTGTAAATATTTATTTCTGCTCATGGCTATTCAATAGAAATATTTGAGGGACTCAATAGCACTTACATACGTAAGCTGTGTCTGCCTGTGCAACCGAATGATAGAGTAGAACTGAGAAGATTTGACCACCTATAAGAAAAGCTAACCGCTTTTTTACCTACCATCTTCAGATGCATAATACATGTGGGAATACAGGTACAAGCAGACATATACCTCAGTCACAAGAGTATGCAGACCTTTAAACTTGACAGCTTGCACTTCCCATATGAGTACAGAAAGAAGCGAGAGAAGTACAGAAAGAGGCAAGAGTAGTGCACACAAAAAAGAGAGGTGCACAAAGAGATAAGAGAGGTGCAGAAAGGGGCAAGAGCAGTGAAGAAAAAAGTAACAGAGTTGCAGAAAGAGGCAACAGAAGTGCAGAAAGAGGGAAGAGAAGTGCAGAAAGGAAAGAAGCAAGAAAGGTGCAGCAAGAGGCAAGAGAGATGCAGAAAGAAACAAGAGAACTGCAAAAAGAAAAAGAAAGGTACAGAAAGAAGCAAGAGAAGTGTGGAAAGAGGGAAGAGAGGTGCAGAAACAGGCAAGAGAGGTACAGAAAGAGGGAACAGGGGGTAGAAAGAAGCAAGAGAAATACAGACAGAGGCAAGAGAAGTACAGAAAGAACCAAGAAAAGTACAGACAGAGGCAAGAGAAGTATAGAAAGAAGAGAGTGAGGTACAGCAAGAGGCAAGTGAGGTGCCAAAAGATACAAGAGAGGTACAGAAAGAGACAAACGAAGTACAGAAAGAAGCAAGAGAAGTACAGGAAGAAGCATAAAATGGGCAGAAAGGAGGAAGAGAAGTGCAGAAAGAGACAAGAGAGGTGCAGAAAGAAGAGAGTCAGGTACAGAAAGAGGCAAGATAACTGCAGAAAGAGGCAAGAGAAGTGCAGAATAAAACATTAGAGGTACGGAAAGAGGTATGAAAAGTGCAGAAAGATGCAAGAGAGGTGCAGAAACAGGCAAGAGAGGTGCAGAAAGAGGGAACAGGGGTATAGAAAGTGGCAAGAGAGGTGCAGAAAGAGGCAAGAAGGGTGCAGAAACAGGCATGAGTAGTGCATAAAGAGGCAAGAGAAGCAACAGAGGTGTGGAAAGAAGCAAGAGAAGTGATGAAAGAAACAAGAGAGTTGCCGAAAGAAACAAGTATGGTGTAGAAAAAAGCCAGAGAAGTGCAGAAAGAGGCAAATGAGGTACAGAAAGTGTCATAAGAGCTGCAATAAGAGGCAAGAGAGGTGCAGAAAGATGCAAGTGGGATGCAGAAACAGGCAAGACGGGTACAAAAGAGGCAAGTGAGTTGTAGAAACAAGCTATAGAGATGCAGAAAGAAGCAAGAGAGATGCAGAAGGAGGCAGGAGAACTGCAGAAAGAGGCAAGAGAGTTGCAGAAACAGGCAAGAGATGTGCAGAAAGAAGGGACCGGGATGCAGAAAGCGGTACAGAAAGAAGTAGGAGAAGTGCAGAAAGAACCAACAGAATTTCAGAAAGAGGCAAGAGAAGCCCAGAAAGATGCAAGAGAAGTACAGAAAGAAGCACAAAGAGTGCAGAAGGGAGCAAGAGAAGTGCAAAAAGAGATGAGTGATGCAGAAAGAAGAGAATCAGGTGCAGAAAGAGGCAAGAGAACTGCAGAAACAGGCAAGTGAAGTGTAGAAAGAGGAAAGAGAAATACAGAAAGAGGCTAGAAAAGTGCAGAAAGAAGCAACGGTGGTGCAGAAAGAGGCAAGAGAGATGCAGAAAGAGGCAAGAGAGGTTTAGAAAGAAGCAAGAGACGTACACAAGGAGGTAAGAAAACTGCAGAACGAGGCAAGAGAGTTGCAGAAACAGGCAAGACAAGTGCAGAAAGAAGAGTGAGGTACAGAAAGAAGCTAGAGAGGTACAGAAAATGGCAGGAGAAGCACAGAAAGAAGCTAGAGAAGTGCAGAAAGAAGCACGAAAAGTGCACAAAGGAGAAAGAGAAGTGCAGAAAGAGACAAGAGAGGTGAAGAAAGAAGAGAGTGAGGTGCAGAAAGAGGCAAGAGAACTGCAGAAACAGGCAAATAAAGTGCAGAAAGAGGAAAGAGAAATACAGAAAGAGGCAAGAGAAGCGCAGAAAGAAGAGAGTGAGGTACAGAAAGAAGCAAGTGAGGTGCAGAAAGAGACAAGAGAGGTACAGAAAGAGGCCAGAGAAGCGCAGAAAGAAGCAAGAGAAGTGCAGGAAGAAGCAAAAAAAGTGCAGAAAGGAGCAAGAGAAGTACAGAAAGAGACAAGAGAGGTACCAAAAGAAGAGAGTCAGGTGCAGAAAGAGGCAAGAGAACTGCAGAAACAGGCAAATAAAGTGCAGAAAGAGGAAAAAGAAATACAGAAAGAGGCAAGAGAAGCGCAGAAAGAAAAGAGTGAGGTACAGAAAGAAGCAAGTGAGGTGCAGAAAGAGACATGAGAAACGCACAAAGAAGCAAGAGAAGTGCAGCAGGATGCACAAAAAGTGCAGAAAGGAGCAAGAGAAGTGCAGAATGAGACAAGAGAGGTACAGAAAGAGGCATGCAAGGTGTAGGAAGATGCAAGAGAGGTGCAGAAACAGGCAAGAGAGGCAAAGAAAAGGGCAAGAGAAGCACAGAAAGAAGCTGGAAGAAGCACGAAAAGTGCACAAAGGAGCAAGAGAAGTGCAGAAAGAGACAAGAGAGGTGCAGAAAGAAGAGAGTCGGGTGCAGAAAGAGGCAAGAGATCTGCAGAAACAGGCAAATGAAGTGCAGAAAGAAGAAAGAGAAATACAGAAAGAGGCAAGAGAAGTGCAGAAAGAAGTGAGTGAGTTACAGAAATAACTAAGTGAGGTGCAGAAAGAGACAAGAGAGGTACAGATAGAGGCAAGAGACACGCAAAAAGAAGAAAGAGAAGTGCAGGAAGTAGCACAAAAAGTGCAGAAAGGAGAAAGAGAAGTGCAGAAAGAGACAAGAGAGGTACAGAAAGAAGAGAGCCAGGTGCCAAAAGAGGCAAGAGAACTACAGAAAGAGGCAAGTGAAGTGCAGAAAGAGGCTGGGGAAATACAGAAAAAGGCACGAGAAGTGCAGAAAGAAGCAACAGAGGTACAGAAAGAGGCATGAAAAGTGTAGGAAGATGCACAAGAGGTGCAGAAACAGGCAAAAGAGGTACAGAAAAGGGCAAGAGAAGCACAGAAAGAAGCTAGAGAAGTGCAGGAAGAAGCACGAAAAGTGCACAAAGGAGCAAGAGAAGTGCAGAAAGAGATAAGAGAGGTGAAGAAAGAAGAGAGTCAGGTGCAGAAAGAAGCAAGTGAGGTGCAGAAAGAGATAAGAGAGGTACAGAAAGAGGCAACAGAAACGCAGAAAGAAGCAAGAGAAGTGCAGGAAGAAGCAAAAAAAGTGCAGAAAGGAGCAAGAGAAGTACATAAAGAGACAAGAGAGGTACCAAAAGAAGAGTCAGGTGCAGAAAGAGGCAAGAGAACTGCAGAAACAGGCACATAAAGTGCAGAAAGAGGAAAGAGAAATACAGAAAGAGGCAAGAGAAGCGCAGCAAGAAGAGAGTGAGGTACAGAAAGAAGCAAGTGAGGTGCAGAAAGAGACAAGAGAGGTACAGAAAGAGGCATGAGAAACGCAGAAAGAAGCAAGAGAAGTGCAGCAAGTAGCACAAAAAGTGCAGAAAGGAGCAAGAGAAGTGCAGAATGAGACAAGAGAGGTACAGAAAGAGGCTTGAAAGGTGTCGGAAGATGCAAGAGAGGTGCAGAAACAGGCAAGAGAGGCACAGAAAAGGGCAAGAGAAGCACAGAAAGAAGCTAGAGAAGTGCAGGAAGAAGCACGAAAAGTGCACAAAGGAGCAAGAGAAGTGCAGAAAGAGACAAGAGAGGTGCAGAAAAAACCAAGAGAAGTGCAGTAAGAGGCAAATGAGCTACAGAAACAGAGAAGAGAGGTGCAGAAAGAGGCACAAAAGGTGCAGAAAAAGGCAAGTGATGTGCAGAAACAGGAAGGGGGATGCAGTAAGAGGCAAGAGAGTTGCAGAAACAAGCAATAGAGATGCAGAAAGAAGCGAGAGAGGTGAAGAAGGAGGCAAGAGAACTGCAGAAAGAGGCAAGAGAGTTGCAGAAACAAGCAAGAGAGGTGCCGACAAAGGAAACATGGATGCAGAAAGAGGCAACAGAGATGCATAAAGAGGGAAGAAGGGTGCAGAAAGAAACACCAGAGGTACAAATAGAGGCATGAGGGGTGCAGAAACAGGCAAGAGTAGTACAGAAAGAAGCAACAGAAGTACACAAGGAGGCAAGAGAACTGTAAAAAGAGGCAAGAGATGTACAGAAAGAAGGAACAAGAATGCAGAAAGAGGTGCAAAACGAAGCAAGAGAAGTGCAGAAAGAACCAACAGAGGTGCAGAGAGAGGAAAGGGGGTACAGAAAGAAACAACAGAGGTACAAAAAGAAGCAAGAGAGGTGCAGAAAGAGATAAGAGATGTGCAGAAAGAGAGGAGACAGGTGCAGAAAGAGGGATGCAGAAAAAGCAAGAATGATGCAGAAAGTAGCAAGAGATGAGCAGAAAGAAGCAACAGAGGTGTGGAAACAGGCAAGAGAGGTGCAGAAACAGGCAAGAAAAGTGCAGAAAGAAGCAACGGAAATAAAGAAAGTGGCAGGAGAAGGGTAGAAAGAAGCAACAGAAATGTAGAAAAAAGCAACACAGGTACAGATAGAGGCAAGAAATGTGCAGGAGGAGGCAAGAGAACTGCAGAAAGAGGCAATAGAGGTGCAGAAAAAGGGAACACGGATGAAGAAAGGCAAGAGCGTTGCAGAAAGAGGGAAGAAGGGTGCAGAAGAAAGAGGGCAGGGGCAAACAGAAAAAAGCAAGAGAGTCGAAGAAAGAAGCACAAGAAGTGCAGAAAGAATCAAAAGAGGTGCAGAAAGAATCAACAGAGGTGCAGAAACAGGAAAGAGTTGTGCAGAAAGAAGCAACAGAAGTGGACAAGGAGGCAAGAGAACTGCAGAAAGAGGCAAGAGAGTTTCAGAAGCAGGCAATATATGTGCAGAAAGAAGGAACAGGGATGCAGAAAGAGGTGCAGAGAAAATGGAAGTGCTGAAGGAACCAGCAGAGGTGCATAGAGAGGCAAGGGGGTACAGAAAGAGTAAAGAGAAGTGCAGAAAGAAGCAGCAGAGATGCAGTGCAGAAGGAGACAGGAGAGATACAGAAAGAGGCAAGAGATGTGCAGAAAGAGAGAAGACAGGCACAGAAAGAGGGAAGTGGGGTGCAGAGAGAGGCAAGAAGGGTGCGGAAAGAAGCAAGAGAGGTGCAGAAAGAAGCAAGAGAAGTGCAGAAAGGAGTAACAGATGTGCAGAAACAGGCAAAAGGGGTACAGAAACAGGCAAGAGAAGTGCAAAAAGAAGCAACAGTAATGAAGAAAGAGGTAAGAGAAGTTTAGAAAGAAGCAAAAGAAATGCAAGAAGAAGCAACAGAGGTGCAGAAAGAGGTAAGAGAGGTACAGAAATAAGCAAGAGAGGTGTAGAAAGAGGCAAGAGCTGTGCAGAAAGCTGCAGTAAGAGGAAGAGGGGTACAAAAAGAGGCAAGAGGGGTGCAGAAAGAAGCAAGAGAGGTGGGGAAAAAGCTAGAGAAGTACAGACAGAACAAACAGAGGTACAGAAAGAGGCAAGAGGGGTGCAGAAAGAGGCAAGAGAATTGCAGAACGAAGCAACAGAGGTGCAGAAAGAAATGAAATAAAGGTTTTGTAAAGCGTGTGTGTGCCAAGGCGTCTTAGTGCTAAAACTGTTGGTAAATGTTGAGCAAGGGGGATAGGTAGAGGCTATATTTTGGATGCAAACAGCCATGTGTTTAGCGATATCTTAAACAACTCTCTAGTGGCTTGACCTCTCAGAGTAAATGGCAGAGTATTCCAGAGTTTAGAGGTCAAGTGAAAAAAACTTCTGCCACCCCATTTTACGGTCTTCACCCTAGGAATGACCAATACGGAGGCAGTCGACGTCCTAAGATTGCGTTGTGGTGTGTGCCATCTGATTTGATTGCTGAAATTGGCTGGTCTGGTCCCGTCGAGTGTCTTGTGAACATTGCACAAGGACTTGAAATGGACCCTTGCTAGGACCTGAAGCCAGTGCAGATCTTGAATACTTTGGGATGCTGGACTGAATTTGGGGATCCTGAGCAGTAATTGTGCTGCCGCATTTTGCAGTGATTGAAGCTTGTGTAAGGTTATCTGTTCATACCCAAATAAAGGGTGTTACAATAATCAATTTTTGATAACACCAAAGACCCAATTACTGGTTTCCTTAGGTCCATAGGAATAAACTGTAAGATTTTTCTTAGGATCTTCAGTGTATGGAAGCACGACAATGTAATACAATTGACATATTCCAATAAGGACAGATGGTCATCTAGAGTAACCTAGATTTTTTGCCTTTTTTACTGGAGATGGGCAAGGCCGGCTACTTCTGGCCACCAAGATGTGTTCCAGTAATATGTATCCATACCAAATAGTACCACCTCAGTTTTATCGGCATTCAACTTTAGACAATTGTCCTGCATCCATCATGATGTGGAACATATAGTTGTTAAATGTTACCACCACGTCATCTGACTTTGATGATAGAGACACCACTATTTGTGTGTTGTCTGCTTAACAGATGGCAGTAAAACCATGAGAGCGGATTTCGTTTGGCCAATTGGGTAACAGATATTGAACACAGTTGGGAATAGCAAAGATCCCTGGGGCACTCCACATGGCAGGGTATAGTGATGTGACTTGTGTTCTCCAATCACTACCGTTTGTTCTCTGTTCACAAGGAAAGATCTCAGTATATTTGAGGCTTCGCCTGTGATCCCTATTTCAGATAGTTGCTGGATGAGTATTTGATGATCAACCATATTGAATGCGGCAGAAAGGTCTAGCAAAATCAGTATTGCCTTCCCTCCCCCGTCTAATTGAATGCAGATCTCCTTGGTGGCTGCAACAAGTGCTGACTCTACTGTGTTAGGGCCGAAATACTTGTTGTGCAGTGTCCATTTTGTCATTAGATTCTAAGAAATGAAGCAGGTCTTCATTAAGAACTTTTTCAAGAACTTTAGATGGAAATGGCAGACTGGAGATTGGCCGATAATTGTTGACCTCTGTGAGGTCATCCAAGGGCTTTTTCATGATGATCCGTACTAGAGATTTTTTCCAAGTATTTAGAAAGCATCCTGCGTGCAGATTATTTGGGAGGAGTGCTAAATGGCCTGCAATAATATTGGGGACCATATGAAGGACCAAAGCTGGACATGGGTCCAGTGGGGATCCAAATTTGGTTAACAGACTAATCCTCTCCACTCGTTTGGGCGTTAAATGATTAAGCTTTTGTAGGTGAACTTGCATAGTAGCCTCGCCTTGACCAAGACAACTCAGCTCATGTGGAGTGTCCCCAGCTTGACAGATAGAGAACTCGTTGTATACCTTTTTAATTTATTGTAGAAAAAATCTGGAATTTATGTCACCAAAATCTGTATTAGAGGTAAATTGTTTGCTTTCACCAAATTTTGATAAAGCAGTTACTGTTTTGAAAAGTTCGCTGGCTGAATTTTTAGCAGAATTAATTTTCTCAGTATAAATGTGTGGCTTTAATGAGATTATTGCCCCTTCATATATGTCAGTAGTCTTCCTGTAATTTTTTTTTTCACTGCAGAGTGACCTTTCCTCCATATTCGTTCTTGAGCCCTACACTTTCTCTGAAGATCCTTCAGCTCAGATATGTACCATGGGGCTGATGGTTGCTTCCTGTTCTTTCGTTTAAGCTTTTCAAGGGCAAGCTTGGCGGTCGCAGAACCAATCCAGCCAGCAAAATTGAGGGTGGCAGAGTCAGGATCTGTATTTAGGCAGGGTCTGTGGGAGAGTAAGGCCGATTCAAGATCAAGAGTATTTATTTTTCGCCATGAACGAGTTGTGACCATATCGTTGATGTTCAATGCTTTGAGGGGCTCTCCAGGAAATTTTAACTTAAAGAATACCTTGCTGTGTCCTGTCCAAGCCATAGGTAAGGTTCTGTTAAATGTGATCCGTGCGTAATTGGTAAAAATACCATCGAAGGTATGGTTTCCTATGTGATTTGGCTCCGTGACAACTTGATTTAAGTCAAAACTATTTAGCCCATCAATTAAGTTGATGGTGTCTCGACATTTGGAAGATTGTAAATGGAAATTAAAATCACCCAGTAAGGTAAAATTAGTATTCCCCATTCAGGATTCCAAAATGGTCTGTATGGATGAAATTAATCTGTTCCTGGGGCCAGGTGGCCGGTAAATTAAGATCCCATTAAAAGCTAATGTGTTGTAAATTTTGAGAGCAAACAAAATAGCTTCTTCCTCCAATTGAGGGATGACTGCAAATGAGGCCTTAATGTTAGTACGGTAGGAAATAGCAACCCCTCCTTCCCCGTTGCCCTTCCCTGTCTACGCTGAATAATTTGTACCCTTAAGGTATGGCAGAATTAAGGTCTGCCTCGAAGAAGCTGTTGGTCTAGGTCTCTGTCAGAAAAATAATGTCAGGGTTGTATTGGTCAATAAAGTCAGCTAATTTATATTTATGTTTGGGAACTAACCTGATGTTCAGTATTACACTTGTATGAGCAGAATCCCTTTGCTCACAATTGTGAGCAGATGGAGAGCTTGTAGGCCTAACATTATATTTACGGACACCATCATGATCAATACAAGTAGCAAATTCACACGTGGGGCAGTGCCATAATATAGAGTCCCCCTGAAAGTTAATGGGTTTGCATTCCCTTTGCTTACTTCTGAGTCTGATGTTCAATAAAGCCTCTCTTGAGAAGGTCCAAACAGAATTTTTAGCAGGGGTTCTGGTGCACGGAGTATCCTGGCTTCGGATAGGTGCATATGGGCTTGCCTTTGGTGCACCATTGCCAGTCACGTCAGCATGCTCATTTATACTATTGTGCCAAAACAGCTAGCACGCTACAAACAAATGGCGGCCCTGCTCTGACTTGTGGGGACTGACCAAAGTGCCAATTGGAAAGAACTGAGATCAGAGCAGCAGCAGGTAAAGTTTAAAAGCACACACAAGTTTAAAAGCACACACAAGTATAACAATTTAAAATAATGCTTTTCCCCAAAGATCCTTAACACATCTCTGTTTTCTAAGAAACGACAGTGCTGCGCAGTCATGTCAGCATGCTCATTTATACTATTGTGCCAAAACAACTATTCATGCTAAAAAAATGGCAGCCCGCTCTGACTTGCAGGGACCGATCAAAGTGCCAATTGGAAAGAACTGAGGGGCATATTACCAACAACTAGCGATAATTTTTGTCTCTAACTTGTTTAGAGACAAAAATTATCGCCGCAAATTGGCGATTTTTATCGCAGATAAACCTTGCTATTAGCAAGGTTTATCGCAAATGCGATAAAAAATGGCCGCAATGCATGAATATCGCTGAAAAGTCAGCGATATTCATGCATTATCGAGCAAATGCTCTTAGCCATGTTATCCATCTCCCATTGGATAACATGGCTAAGAACTGCTCAGGGCAGGTGTTAGCTTTTGGAGATATTCACGCTTAGAGCGAATATCTCCAAAAGTTGGTAATAGGAGATAGCGATGTTAGCGACTGTTTCCAGTCGCTAACATCTTGGCACGCCCACTTTGCATGTCATTAGTGATAAATATCACTGACATGCAAAGTGGGGCCCAAGATGGTCGCTATCTCCTACTAGCTGTCGCTAACTGGTGTTAGCGACAGCTTGGTAATAGGGAGATAATTTTATCTCCTCTTTCTTGGCTTTTAAAGCCAAAAAAGTGGAGATAAAACCCCTTGATAATATGCCCCTGAGATCGGAACAGCAGCAGGTAAAGTTAAAAGCACACTCAAGTTTAAAAGCACACACAAGTATTATGATTTAACATTTTGTTTTTCCCCAAAAAGCCTTAATACAGCTCTGTGCTCTAAGAAATGACAGCGCTTTGATGGGGATTCAGGAATGCAGAAAGAGGCAAGAGGGTTGCAGAAAAAAAGCAATAGAGGTGCGGAAAGAAACAAGAGAAGTGCAGAAAGAAGCAACAGAGGTGCAGAAAGAGGCACAGGAAGTGCAGAAAGAGGTAAGAGAGGTGCAAAAAAAGAGAAGAGATGCAGAAAGAGTGAACAGGGATGCAGAGAGAGGCAAAGAGGTGCAGAAAAAGGCAGAGAAGGTGCAGAAACAGGCAAGAGAGGTACAGAAAGAGGCAACTGAGGTACAGAAACAGGCAAGAGGGGTGCAGAAAGAGGCAAGAGAGTTGCAGAAATAAGCAATAGAGATGCATAAAGAAGCAAGGGAGGTGCAAAAGGAGGCAGGAGAGCTGCAGACACAGGCAAGAGAGTTGCAGAAACAATCAAGAGAGATGCAGAAGCAGGTAACATGGATGTAGAAAGAGGCAAGAGAGGTACAGAAAGAGGGAAGAATGGTACAGAAAGAGGCAAGAGGTATACAGAAAGAAGCAAGAGAGGTACAGAAAGAAGCAAGAGAAGTGCAAAAAGAATCAACAGAGGTGCAAAAAGAGGCATGAGGGGTGCTTAAACAAGCAAGAGTAGTGCAGAAAGAAGCAACAGAAGTGCACAAGGAGGCAAGAGAAGTGGAGAAAGAGGCAAGAGAGTTACAGAAACAGGCAAGAAATATGCAGAAAGAAGGAACAGGAATGCAGAAAAAGGTAAAGAAAGAAGCAAGAGAATTGCAGAGAGAGGCAAGGGGGTGCAGAAAGAGGCAAGAGAAGTGCAGAAAGAAGAAACAGAGGTGCAGAAAGAGGAAAGAGAGGTGCAGAAACAGTCAAGAGATGTGCAGAAAGAAAGATGAGAGGTGCAGAAAGAGGGAAGAGGGGTGCAGAAAGAGGGAAGAGGGGTGCAGAGAGAGGCAAGAAGGGTGCAGAAAGAAGCAAGAGAGGTGCAGAAAGAAGCAAGAGAGGTACAGAAGGAGGCAAGAGAACTGCAGGAAGAGGCACAAGAGTTGCAGAAACAAGCAGGAAAGGTACAGAAAGAGGAAACATGGATGCAGAAAGAGGCAAGATAGGTGCAGAAAGAGGGAAGAAGGGTACAGAAAGAGGAAAGCGGCATACGGAAAGAAGCAGGAGAGGTGAAAAAATAGGCAAGAGAGGTGCAGAGAGAGGCAAGAGTAGTTCAGAAAGAAGCAAGAGAAGTGCGCAAGAGAACTGAAGATAGAGGCAAGAGAGTTGCAGAAACAGACAAGAGATGTGCAGAAAGAAAGAACAGGGATGCAAAAACAGCTGAAAAAAGAAGCGAGAGAAGTGCAGAAAGAACCAACAGACATGCAGAAAGAGGCAAAAGAAGTACAGGAAGAAACACGAAAAGTACAAAAAGGAGCAAGAGAAGTGCAGAAAGAGACAAGAAAGGTGCAGAAAGAAGAGAGTGAGGTGCAGAAAGAGGCCTGAGAACTTCAGAAACAGTCAAGTGAAGTGCAGAAAGAGGAAAGAGAAATACAGAAAGAGGCAAGAGAAGTGCAGAAAGAAGAGAGTGAGGTACAGAAAGAGGCAAATGAGGTGCAGAAAGAGACAAGAGAGGTACAGAAAAGGGCAAGATAAGCACAGAAAGAAGCTAGAGAAGTGCAGGAAGAAGCACAAAAAATGCACAAAGGAGCAAGAGAAGTGCAGAAAGAGACAAGGGTGGTGCAGAAAGAAGAGAGTCAGGTGCCGAAAGAGGAAAGAGCACTGCAGAAATAGGCAAGAGAACTATAGAAAAAGGCAGGAGAAATGCAGAAAGAGGCAACAGAGTTGCAGAAACAAGCAAGAGAGGGGCAGAAAGAGGAAAAATGGGTGCAGAAAGAGGCAAGAGAGATGAAGAAAGAGAGAAAAAGGGTGCAGAAAGAGGCAAGAGAAGTGCAGGAACAATCACCAGAGATGCAAAAAGAGACATAAGGGGTGCAGAAACAGGCAAGAGTAGTGCAGAAAGAAGCAACAGAAGTGCACAAAGAGGCAAGAGAACTGCAGAAAGAGGCAAGAGAGTTGCAGAAACAGGCACGAGATATGCAGAAAGAAGGAACAGGAATGCAGAAAGAGGTACAGAAGGAAGCAAGAGAGGTGCAGAAACAACCAACAGAGATGCAGAGAGAGTCAGGGGGTAGAAAGACGCAAGAGAAGTGCAGAAAGAAGCAACAGAGGTGCAGAAAGAGGCAAGAGGGGTGCAGAAAGAGGCAAGAGGGGTGCAGAAAGAGGCAAGAGAGGTACAGAAAGAGTCAAGAGATGTGCAGAAAGAAAGAAGAGAGGTGCAGAGAGAGGCAAGAACGGTGCAGAAAGAAGCAAGGGAGGTACAGAAACAAGCAAGAGAGGTGCAGAAGGAGGCAAGAGAACTGCAGAAAGAGGCACAAGATTTGCAGAAACAAGTAAGAGAGGTACAGAAAGAAGAAAATGGGTGCAGAAAGAGGCAAGAGAGATGAAGAAAGAGAGAACAAGGGTGCAGAAAGAGGCAAGAGAAGTGCAGGAACAATCACCAGAGATGCAAAAAGAGACATAAGGGGTGCAGAAACAGGCAAGAGTAGTGCAGAAAGAAGCAACAGAAGTGCACAAAGAGGCAAGAGAACTGCAGAAAGAGGCAAGAGAGTTGCAGAAACAGGCACGAGATATGCAGAAAGAAGGAACAGGAATGCAGAAAGAGGTACAGAAGGAAGCAAGAGAAGTGCAGAAACAACCAACAGAGATGCAGAGAGAGTCAGGGGGTAGAAAGACGCAAGAGAAGTGCAGAAAGAAGCAACAGAGGTGCAGAAAGAGGCAAGAGGGGTGCAGAAAGAGGCAAGAGGGGTGCAGAAAGAGGCAAGAGAGGTACAGAAAGAGTCAAGAGATGTACAGAAAGAAAGAAGAGAGGTGCAGAAAGAGGGAAGAGGGGTGCAGAGAGAGGCAAGAAGGTTGCAGAAAGAAGCAAGAGAGGTGCAGAAAGAAGCAAGAGAGGAGCAGGAGGCAAGAGAACTGCAGAAAGAGGCAATAGAGTTACAGAAACAGGCAAGAGATTTGCAGAGAGAAGGAACAGGGATGCAGAAACAGGTGCAAAAGAAGCGAGAGAAGTGCAGAATGAACCAATAGAGGTGCAGAGAGAGGCAAGGGGGTATAGAAAGAGGCAAGAGAAGGACAGAAAGAACGAAGATAGGTGCAGAAAGATGGAAGAGGGGTTCAGAGAGAGGCAAGAACGGTGCAGAAAGAAGCAAGGGAGGTACAGAAACAAGCAAGAGAGGTGCAGAAGGAGGCAAGAGAACTGCAGAAAGAGGCACAAGATTTGCAGAAACAAGTAAGAGAGGTACAGAAAGAAGAAACATGGATGCAGAAAGAGGCAAGATAGGTACAGAAAGAGGGAAGAAGGGGACACAAAGAGGCAAGAGGCATACAGAAAGAAGCAGGAGAGGTGCAGAAAGATGCAGGAGATGTGCAGAAAAAATCAAAAGAGGTGCAAAAAGAGGCATTAAGGATGCAGAAACACGCAGAGTAGTGCAGAAAGAAGCAACATAAGTGCACAAGGAGGCAAGGGAACTGCAGAAATATGCAAGAGAGTTGCAGAAATAAACAAGAGATGTGCAGAAAGAAGGAACAGGAATGCAAAAAGAGGTACATAAATAAGCAAGAGAAGTGCATAATGAACCAACAGAGGTGCAGAGAGAGGCAAGGGGGTGGAAAAAAGGCAAGAGAAGTACAGAAAGAAGCAATAGAGGTGGAGAAAGAGGGAAGAGAGGTGCAGAAAGAGTCAAGAGATGTGCAGAAAGAAAGACGAGAGGTGCAGAAAGAGGATAGAGGGGTACAGAGAGAGGCAAGAAGGGTGCAGAAAAAAGCAAGGGAGGTGCAGAAGGAGGCAAGGGAGGCCCAGAAGGAGGCTAGAGAAGTACAGGAAAAAGCACAAGCAGTACAGAAAGGAGCAAGAGAAGAACAGAAAGAGACAAGTGAGGTGCAGAAAGAATAGAGTCAGTTGCAGAAAGAGGCTAGAGAACTGCAGAAACAGCAAGTGAAGTGCAGAAAGAGGAAAGAGAAATACAGAAAGAGGCAAGAGGCTAGAGAAGTGCAGAAAGAAGAGAGTGAGGTACAAAAAAGGCAGGTGAGGTGCAGAAAGAGACAAGAGAGGTACAGAAAATGGCAAGAGAAGCACAGAAAGAAGCTAGAGAAGTGCAGGAAGAAGCACAAAAGTACACAAAGGAGCAAGAGAAGTGCAGAAAGAAACAAGAGAGATGCAGAAAGAAGAGAGTCAGGTGCCGAAAGAGGAAACAGAACTGCAGAAAGAGCCAAGTGAAGTGCAGAAAGAGGCAAGAAAAATACAGAAAAAGGCAAGAGAAGTGCAGAAAGAGGCAAGAGAGTTGTAGAAACAAGCAAGAGAGGTGCAGAAAGATGAAACATGGATGCAGAAAGAGGCAAGAGAGGTGAAGAAGGGTGCAGAAAGAGGCAAGAGACATACAGAAAAAAGCAAGACAGGTGCAGAAAGAAGCAAGAGAAGTGCAGGAACAATTAACAGAGCTGCACAAAGAGGCAAGAAGGGTGCAGAAACAGGCAGGAGTAGTGCAAAAAGAAGCAACAGAAGTTCACAAGGAGGCAAGAGAACTGAAACAAGAGGCAAGAGAGTTGCAGAAACAGGCAATAGATGTATAGAAAGAAGGAACAGGAATGCTGAAAGAGGTACAGAAAGAAGCAAGAGAAGTGCAGAAAGTACCAACAGAGGTGCAGAGAGAGGCAAGGGGGTGCAGAAAGAGGCAAGAGAAGTGCAGAAAGAAGCAGCAGGGGTGCAGAAAGAGGCAAGAGAGGTGTAGGAAGAGGCAAGAAAGGTACAGAAAGAGTCAAGAGACGTGCAGAAAGAAAGAAGAGATGTGCAGAAAGAGTGCAGAGGGGTGCAGAGAGAGGCAAGAGGGGTGCAGAAAGAAGCAAGAGAGGTGCAGAACGAGGCAAGAGAACTGCAAAAAGAGGCACAAGAGTTGCAGAAACAAGCAAGAGAGGTGCAGAAAGAGGACACATTGATGCAGAAAGAGGCAAGATAGGTGCAGAAAGAGGGAAAAGTGTACAGAAAGAGGCAAGAGGCATACCGAAAGAAGCAGGAGAGGTGAAAAAAGAGGCAAGAGAGATGCAGAAAAGAGGCAAGAGTAGTGCAGAAAGAAGCAAGAGAAGTGCACAAGGAGGCAGGAGAACTGTAGAAAGAGGCAAGAGAGTTACAGAAACAGGCAAGAGATTTGCAGAGAGAAGGAACAGGGATGCAGAAACAGGTGCAAAAAGAAGCGAGAGAAGTGCAGAATGAACCAAAAGAGGTGCAGAGAGAGGCAAGGGGGTATAGAAAGAGGCAAGAGAAGGGCAGAAAAAAAGAGAGGTGCAAAAAGAGGGAAGAGGGGTGCAGAGAGAGGCAAGAAGGGTGCAGAAAGAAGCAAGGGAGGTACAGAAACAAGCCAGAGAGGTGCAGAAGGAGGCAAGAGAACTGCAGAAAGAGGCACAAGATTTGCAGAAACAAGCAAGAGAGGTACAGAAAGAGGACACATGGATGCAGAAAGAGGCAAGATAGGTGCAGAAAGAGGGAAGAAGGGTACAGAAAGAGGCAAGAGGCATATAGAAAGAAGCAGGAGAGGTGGAAAAAGAGGCAAGAGAGGTGCAGAAAGAGGTAAGAGTAGTGCAGAAAGAAGCAAGAGAAGTACACAAGGAGGCAAGAGAACTGCAGAAAGAGGCAAGAGAGTTGCAGAAACAGGCAAGAGAGGTGCAGAAAGAAGTAACAGGGATGCAGAAACAGGTGCAAAAAGAAGTGAGAGAAGTACAGAAAGAACCAGCAGACGTGCAGAAAGAGGCAATAGAAGCCCAGATAGAGGCTAGAGAAGTACAGGAAAAAGCACGAAAAGTACAGAAAGGAGCAAGAGAAGTACAGAAAGAGACAAGTGAGGTGCAGAAAGAAGAGAGTCAGTTGTAGAAAGATGCTAGAGAACTGCAGAAACAGCAGGTGAAGTGCAGAAAAAGGAAAAGGAAATACAGAAAGAGGCAAGAGAAGTGCATAAAAAAGAGTGTGAGGTACAGAAAGAGTCAAGTGAGGTGCAGAAAGAGACAAGAGAGGTACAGAAAAGGGCAAGAGAAGCACAGAAAGATGCTACAGAAGTGCAGGCAGAAGCAGGAAACTGCACAAAGAAGCAAGAGTAGTGCAGAAAGAGACAAGAGAGGTGCAGAAAGAAGAGAGTCAGGTGCCGAAAGAGGAAAGAGAACTGCAGAAAGAGGCAAGTGAAGTGCAGAAAGAGGCAAGAGAAATACAGAAAATGGCAAGAGAAGTGCAGAAAGTGGTAAGAGAGTTGAAGAAACAAGCAAGAGAGGTGCAGAAAGAGGCAAAAGAACTGTAGAAAGAGGCACAAGAGTTTTAGAAACAAGCAAGAGAGGTACAGAAAGAGGATACATTGATGCAGAAAGAGGCAAGATAGGTGCAGAAAGAGGGAAGGAGGGTACAGAAAGAGGCAAGAAGAGGCATACAGAGACAAGCAGGAGAGGTGAAAAAAGAGGCAAGAGAGGTGCAGAAAGAGTCAAGAGTAGTGCAGAAAGAAGCAAGAGAAGTACACAAGGAGGCAAGAGAACTGCAGAAAGAGGCAAGAGAGTTGCAGAAACAGGCAAGAGATGTGCAGAAAGAAGTAACAGGGATGCAGAAACAGGTACAAAAAGAAGCGAGAGAAGTGCAGAAAGAACCAACAGACGTGCAGAGAGAGGCAATAGAAGCCCAGAAAGAGGTTAGAGGAGTACAGGAAAAAGCACGAAAAGTACAGAAAGGAGCAAGAGAAGTACAGAAAGAGACAAGTGAGGTGCAGAAAGAAGAGAGACAAATTGCAGAAAGAGGCTAGAGAACTGCAGAAACAGCAAGTGAAGTGCAGAAAGAGGAAAAAGAAATACAGAAAGAGGCTAGAGAAGTGCAGAAAGAAGAGAGTGAGGTACTTTCCATAACACATAATCCCACTCTATATAATTCCCATACACTAAATACCACATACTTTCTATCCACATAATTTCACTGCACAACATACCACATAATTCCATTACACACAACGTACATCCACTCCAAAAAACATTAGTAAAAAAGTCTACTTTTACAGTGCCAATAGCTCTACTCTCACAAATGCAAGACCTATTGCATTGCAAATGCTTCTTTAACTAGTAGTCGCATTTACAGAGTTGTGTAGAAAGGGGGCTGGGCCTCTGAACCGTGCTCTGGATTCCTGCTGTGTCGGACTTACAGGAGGTACCAGGATGGTTTATTGGTTCCCAAAGTCCCTCAGGAGTAAAGTGGACTTCATCCCCAACCAGTAGTGTGCCAGGAGGTGTGTTTGCAGAGTGGTGGACATATGGGGGCATGGCCTCCGAAGACCTTTTAGCAATCCCACTGTGTGGGACTTACTGGAGGTAACAGTCAGGTTGTTGGCCCCCAAAGAAATACTTGGGAGCCAACTACTCCTCCTATTACCTCCATTAGGTCTCACACAGCAGGATTGCTGAGTTCTGATAGCAAGCCATGCCCCTTTTGCCCACCACTCTGCAAACATGCTTCATGGTGGGCTTTGGGTTGGGGATGAAGTTCCCTTGCCTCTTGAGGGTCCCTGGGTCAACTAGCCCTCCTGTTACCTCCAGTAAGCCCCACACAGTGGGATTTCTTGGAGGTGATTGCAGTCCATACCCCCTTTCTCCACCACTCTGCAAACGTGCCTCCTGGTGTGCTCTGGGTTGGGGGATGAAGTCCCCTTGCCTCTTGAGAGTCCCTGGGGGCCAATTAGCCCTACTGTTACCTCCAGTAAGCGCCATACAGCTGGATTGCTGAGAGGTAGTCAGAGGTCAAGCACCCTTTTACACTACTTTGCAATTGCCCCTCCTGGTGCATTTCTGCTTGGGTGATGAAGTCCACTTCCATCTTGCAGTCTTCAGGACGCAAGGGAACCTCATCACCCACCAGCAGTGCGCCAAGAGGCACATTCGTAGACTGGTGGGTAAAGGGGCATGGCCTCCAACCACCTCTCAGCAATCCCAGTAGGCGGGGTTTACTAGAGGTAAGAGTTGGACTAGTTGGCCCCTAAGGACCCTCAGTAGGGAAGGGGACTTCATCCCCCAACATAGAGCACACCAGGAGGCACATTTGCAGAGTAGTGGGGAAAGGGGGCGGGGCTTCTGGCAAGTTGCAGGGCGTCATTTTAATTTTTTTTATTTTATGAAGGGGGCTGACTCTTTTGAGCTCGGGGGATCCTATCCCCGGGGCTAGAGCCAGTTTTCATTTTTTTTAAATACAAAAGGAAGGGAGCATGGGCCCCCTCCCCATGATGATTTCAGCCCCAGGGACCCCATTGCCCGGGGCCCAGCTAATATTTTTTTTAAAAATGTTTGTTTTAAGGGTGGGGGGCCAAGAGGCCCCCCTGCCATGCCTTCTTTGGCCCTGGGGACATAAAAAATGTATTTCATTTCTAGGGAGGGGGCCGTGTGGCCCCCTACCCTGGCTGATTGCGGCTCGGGGACCCTATCCCCCGGGGCTTTGCCTTTTTTATTACATTTTATTTTCAGTTGGGGACCACATGGATCCCTCCTGGGCCATGTTAGGCCCCAGGGACCCCATCCCCCAGGGCATGGCCATGATTAAAGGGGCGGTGGGTGAGCTTGAAGGCCCCCGTGGTCCCGGCCAGCTCCCGCTTCCTGCAGGGGCCGGCAATGATTTTTACCCCAGGGAAGCTGCTAACATGCAGCTTCCTGGGGGTAAAAAGCAAAAGTGTACTCGCTTTGAACAAGCTAGAGCAAAGTGCTCTCGCTTGGTTAAAGCAAGTACAATGTTTGCTATGGGATGGCAGGAGCAGTGCTCTCGCCATCCCATAGGAAACTGCAATGTTCTGGGGTGGGCACCCCAGTACATTGCTGGAGCGCCGTGGGGGGTGGTGGTCCCCAGGACCACGCACCTCCCATTGTGTGTAAAGCCCTGGGGAAGTGGTGGCCCCTGTGGCCCCACAATGGACCCCACACTTAATAATTTATGTATGCCCGAGAAGGTGGTGGTCCCCAGGCCGTGTGGGGGCTCAAGCCCCACATACAATTTTTTTTATGCAGAGCCCTGGGGAGGTGGCAGTTCCCGGGGCTGCTGGGGTGCCGATTGCCCCCCACATGTATTCAGTAAGGCCCCGGGGAGGTGGTGGCCCACCCCAGAATATTTTGTCATAGCCTCTGGGAGACCGCACTTCGTTTTTTTTTGGTGGGATTCACGTACCCAGAGTGAATTCTGCCAATTCTTTTTTTTATGCATTTTGGGGTCTGGGGGTCTCCGAGCAGGCCTAGGTGGTCAGGGTGTTTCTACCCTGTCCCCTTTTCTTTTTTTTAATTCTTTCTTTTACCTTTTTTCTAGTGACTTGGTTCAACCGAGTCACAAGATGCTGGTTTGAAGTATTGGCAGTCAATCAGACAATCTCGAGATCAGGAGGGCTCACAGATCCACCACGGTCACCAGATACTAATATTTCTAAACATATGAATTTCTCAGGAACTAATAAACGGATTTACACAATTTAACAAGAAGAGTGCACTCTGGACAAAGAGCTACCTTTCTGCCAAATTTGGTGTAATTCCGTTCAGCAATTCGGGCTGTAGCTTGCAACAAAAGTTTCCTATAAAACATTTGCGTGGAGAAAGCGTATTATGTGAGGTATTGATATTCTGAACCTCGTTGTGAAGGTCGTCGTATCATAACGAATTTGGTATCAGCAGACCGAATATGGCGAGTGCTAGATGTGTGAGTATTTTCGTCCTATTCGAGTGACGAGATCACCATGAAATCAGGGAGTCCGTTCTGAACCCTCGGGTTCCATCTTGCATACGGCAGCCATTTTGTGGTTGCCCTCACATAGGCCGGTGACAGCGGCCGAACGAGTCTCCAAACACACGTATACTTTAGCTGCCTTCTGAATGACCTGTATGAACGACCCTCTTGCCTGAAGCCAAACTGGTTTAGCCAGTCCCTTCCCCGGTAGCTGATCGAGATTACGGATCGAGACACAAAACACCATCAAACCCTTTTATTGCGCATAACTATGTCTTATCTTGCTCACACCTGTCTCTACTCTTTGCTTTATGATTCGTTTACGATGGGGATGTGCCCGGTTTTATGGTGGGTTCGATCGACCTGTCTGATCAAGAATGTTGGGTTGACCAATGGTCAATTATGGGCTGGACAAACTGAAAAATGGACTTGTCATCATGATCCTGCCTTTTCTCTTTCTGTGAAAATGTGTGAGTGGCCAACTGTAAATTAGGGATATTTGCCTGAAGCATAATAGTTGGTATAAAGAGGGATGACTGGTTCTTGTGAGTGAGTAGTCTCCTGAGAACATACACCGTGTTGTACTTCTAGGATCTCTGTTACAGGCTGCAACTAATAAAATTGATCTTTGACGACACCAAGAATCACCCGTGTCTCTGTACTCTAAGACAGGTGGACCGGAGACTAGGGTGTTTTCCCTGGCGCCACTGGGTCTTAAATAACCCGGTTCTTCATATGGGACCCCCTTTTTTTCTTGGCCCCTGCTTGAAGAATCACCCCAAACGTTCAAGACAGGAGCTGAAGTGAGCAGGCCATTAGCTTTGAACGTTTTGCGAAGATTCATCAAACGGCGCCAAAGATATTGTCAAATCAAAAAACACTTTTCCTATGGAAACTAGGTCATAACCATAACTACCTACTGTTAACCGCCAGTAGGTCATATATATATATATATATATATATATATATATGTATGTATATATATATATATATATATATATATATATATATATATATATATATATATTTGTTTCATGTCTTTCCTTATATGGTAAACACTAATTCATGTTTTTTCATATTTTTATGTATTTAGTTTGAGAATTTTCAGTTTTTTGCAGATATATCTATATATATATGTTTGTATTGGTATTCAATATCTTGGTTTCCTTTAGAGGCAAGATTTTATTGATTTTATTGGTTAGTAATTGTTTGGTTTTAATTTTGTTTCAGTTATTTCCTTATATGATGAACACTAATTCATGTTATTTCATATTGTTTTGTATTTACTTCGATAATTTTCAGGTTTTTGCATATATATCTATATGCATATATACATATATATATATATATATATATATATATATATATATATATATATATATATATATATATATATATATATATATATATGTATACATTCAGGTTCACAGGGCGTAGCCACCGCTACGCAGATGCTATCCAAAAGTGTTTATTGGTTCAGTTGCTGCATGTGAAATATCGGAGCAATGGATGACAATTTAGAAGCACGGAGAAGATTAACGGCACAGTATATGTTCGTGCAAACTGCGAGTGACTCAGCTAGCAAGGAACCATTAACTATGGGGACATTGATTCTCAATAAATATCAGAAATTAGGAAAGCTAATCAGGGAGGAAATATCGCGATGGTGGGAAGCAATCACCCTCGAGAAGTATCAGGAGGAAAAGAGAATCCCTATAGGACAAAGAATTTTGATTGCCCCATCACATGAAGAACCTGATATTAAGCTGGCTGAAGAGTGGGCGGAAAACCTGATAGACTGCTCAAATAGAATGCTTTCTATTTTAATAAAACATGCATGGAAAGATAGACTGATTCTGTTGAAACAAATCTCTGAACTCAAGGACGAAATAATGAAGGATGATACAACAGAGAATTTCACCAAGAAAATGGAGGACATTAATAAAAGGATGTCTAAGCATGAAGATGAGATTGTGGCCAAGAAAGAGAGGAAATTCCTCAGAGACAAAATTGATTATCAGGGAGGCCGAATCTTCACGTTCAGCCGCAAATATGACAACATCAAGAGAAAGGGTGTCCAAGCTAATATTGACACAGTAAGTGCAGCTGTGGTATCTGAAGAGGAAATAGCAGAAAGTGATGTCTCTGAGGATGGCCATATCCAGGTAACAACAACAAAAAACCTTAGTAAACCTTCACATTTTTGGGAGGAATTCAAAATGATGAACCAGACATCCCAACTATAGAACTGGCAGATAGACAGAGGACGGGGCAAGGAAGAGGATTCAAAGGAAGAGGCAGAGGAAGATGAAACAGCCAAAGCCAACACACAGTCAGGAGGGGCGGCTGGTGTAAGCGGAAACACAACCCCAGTGGGAGTGGAAACACGGGGTCAGAAAAAAACAAGAGGAAAATGAATTGGCGGATTGTGGTAAATCTATCCTCTCATTTGCTTTCTACTATAGAGCATGATGTACTCCAATATGGTCTTTCTTTTTGCCCTACCTCCAATTTTAACTATTCCCAGGAACGTATAGACCTGTTTAAATTTACCAGGAAATTGCATCTATATAAATGGAATAAGCTTAAGGTTAAGAATGCTGTCACAACTGTTTCTAACATTGAACCTGCATGTGAGACTATTGGGGAGGTTGAGACGTTGATTGCCATGAAGTATTTGGAGTTCGGTACACCAGTGAACACTCCGACCGACGCTGTTTCCTTGGGTTTCAAGACTAATCCAAATTGTCCCAATCCATTCAAGCCCAAATCCACCTTTAATCCCACTATGCCTGCCTGCAGTATTGATACGTTTGAATCCTTGGTCATTAATAACTTTAAGAATTTGGCCAAGAAGAAATGCTGTTCTAATGACAATTTGAGTAAATCAGAAAGATTAGCTGTGAAGTCATTGGAGAATGACTCCTCAATTGTCATTCGCCAATCGGACAAGGGGGGAATGTGGTTTTAATGGATGTAGCAGATTACATCATGGAGGGTATGCGACAATTGAATGTTATGGAATGTTACGAAGTCTCTTCCTTACAGGCCATTGAAAAAAGTATCAGCATGTATTTTGATATGTTGAATGGGTGGCGCTTGAATGGCATTATAGAATGGAACGTGTACGCATTTCTTTTGAACCGCAACCCCAAGGTGGCAGTATTATATCTTCTGGTCAAGCTGCACAAAAACTCTACTAAACCCCCGGGAAGACCCATTGTGTCTTCGATAGGTTCTCTTTTGGAGAACACGTCGAAATACATTGATTTTTTTCTTCGTCCTTTTGTTGAAAGTATACCTTCTTACTTGAAAGACAGCAGAGATTTTATTAACAAGTTGACAGATTTTGTGTGGCAGGATAACTACTTACTCATTACACTTGATGTGTGTAGTTTATACACATCAATTAGACATGATAATGGCATCAAGGCTTGCCGCAAATTTCTAAGTACACGATCGATCTCATATCTCAGTCACACCAAGATGATTATCAAAATGATGACCTTTTGCCTGGAGCAAAACTTTTTTGTCTTTAATGATGTTTATTATAGACAGCGACAGGGGACAGCAATGGGTACTTGTTTTGCTCCCAGCTTTGCTAATCTATTCATGGCAAGCTGGGAGCAGCAAGTAGAGAAAGCTCATCCAATGTACCGCAGCCACGTAAGGATGTGGCTGCGGTATATAGATGACTTGTTCATCATTTGGGAGGGCCCACAGGCACAAGCTGAGCTCTTCATTGCTGATCTAAACATAAACAATCTCAATCTTGCCCTGGAGGGTCAGATGAGCACTCAGATGATGGTCTTCCTTGACTTATCCATCAAAGTTTCTGGTAGGAAATTGACTACCAAACTATACCGCAAAGGTACTGCTGGCAACACAGTGTTGCACGCTGCGAGTGGACACCCCAAATCTTTCATCCGAAGTATTCCATTTGGCGAGTTCCTCCGGGCTCGGAGGAACTGTAGTACGGATCAAGATTTTTTCACAGAAAGTGAATGCATGAAACAGCGCTTCATAGAACGGGGTTATCAATCCACAGTTATAGAGGTAGCATTCAATAAAGCCAGTAAGATTAGCCATTCTACACTGCTGTTTCCTCAGAAAAAAACAGAATGACCGGATAAAGACAATGTGAGATTCATTTCTACCTTTCACTCTAGATCTTGGCAGGTACAGAGTAGCCTCAAACGCCATTGGGATGTGCTCAGGATGGAGCCCACTTTGTTGGACGCCTTGGGGGACAGACCGAACATGACTTACAGGAAGGCCCATTCACTTAGGGACAAGCTCAGTAAGAATGAGGTGAGCACTAATGCCCCGAGAAATATGGATGTTCAAGGCTTCTATACTTGCATGAAATGCAAAGCGTGCAAGTATAGTAACAATGTTAAAAAGGTCTTTTTTTCCTGTGGAGGCGGTAGAGAAAACTATTGGTAAATATTTTACCTGTTTATCTGAATACTATATCTACATTTTGGTGTGCCCGTGCTCAAAAAAATATGTAGGGAGCACTATGTTCCCTGCTAAAAAACATGTGTTGGAGCACATGAGAGCGATTGATAATAAAGACCAGACATCACCAGTTGCTCGTCACTTCGAGGAACTTCATAGGATCAATCGGAATTTGCTCAAGTTCTTCGTAATTTACAAACTCCCAGTTATGAACGTTATGAACAGAGGGGGTGATAAGATCCGTAAGTTGAGACAACTGGATAATAGATATATTCTTGAGTTAGATACCCTGATACCCAGAGGCCTCAATTCTGAAGAAGAAATGAAATGGCATTTGGGGGATTAATTTGGGTCCTGTGGTTTTGTATCTATGTGTATATCTGGAGTCTTAAGGTGTATCACAGTATGTCGATTTGTTTAGCCAACTGTTTACTCTATATATCTAGCTATGTTCCAACAGTGCACAGTGTCATATATATGATGAATTGCTTTGCCTGACGTTCACTCAGTGCTTCCTATGACATTTTAAACTTTTTAACTAATTTTCACTCATACACAATAACAACTTATAATTTCTTGTTAACATTATTGGTTTATTTAAAATTCACGACCCATAATGGCCATATGGTGAAGATATCAGGACATTATGTACTACATATCTGATCGGCTCCCTTTTCTTCTTATGTTTAGGAATCGGGACAGTAGCTGTACCCTGGACATATGATCTCACTTGGGCTGTGACAATGAATTGATTTCGTATATGGACTCTATGATGGAAATCCCACTTGGGAGTATAGGGTGTGTCCCTGTAATTTGCTTATTATTGGTTAAGGAAAGACATGCTGCAATGTTATCCAAATGAACGCTGCTCACTGGGGCATAATGGCTGTATATTAGGCTGTATATTAGATTGATAATTTTCTAGCAATGTTTTTTGTAATGACTCGTGTAAGTTTAACGAGTCGTAGCGTTATGAATATTTGATCGTAACATGGCATGTCCATTTATTATACAGCATGTTTGTGATCTGGGACCTCTGAGTTCTCATAGATACAGGACTGCAGTCAAGGGCACGGCTCAAAATGAGTGCAATTATTAATGTAAGATGGATGTATTAATTTGTTCATACTTTTGCAATATTAGGAGAGCCGATTTGTTACTATAGTGGTTACATTTGCACCATTCTAAGATGGCCGATAGATTGTGGGCGTGAGTCCTTTGTTGATTTTCACTACTCTTTTCACGTGTAACTTTATTTATTGTTTGAGCACCTTTGCACAACATACCCGTGACCAAGGCGAGAGGCTTGCCGAAACGTGTTGGGTTTTGTTCCTTTGCCCATATTTCACATGCAGCAACTGAACCAATAAACACTTTTGGATAGCGCAAAAGGTGACTGGAGTGGTCTTTTATCTACCGGAGAAGAGTGCATCTGCGTAGCGGTTGCTACGCGCTGTGAACCTGAATCTAGCCACAGGGTTACCTTGGCCCCTGTGATGCACCGCTGTCTTGGTGTCCCGGTGGCTATGCGGAGGATGTGAACTTTAATCTATATATTCATATATATATACATATATATAAATATATGTATATATATATATATATATATATATATATCTATATATATATATTTATTTTCCACCAAACGCCCAAGCAATTCGAAGGACGCACTCACAGCCAATGCGAACCCAGGTTCATAAACAAGGAATCAACCGGCAATGATATTTCCAGGATTTATTGTCGATGATTTGTAATGCTGCGACACGTTTCGAGGCACCCGCCTCTCATCAGGCAGCTAGGAACATGTGGCATGGATTTCCATGGATGCGTCCCCATGCATTCTGGGATATAGTGTTCTGTTGGGAAAATTGATATCTCCTTTAGTAGGTTCCATGCCACATCTTTATATTTAATCATCATATTTATACAATGTACCTTAAGTAGGCCCCTTCGTATCAGCAAGTTGATATATTTCATGCAAAAGCTGTGCTGACCGCAGTTATGACACAGTTCTGTTACTGCGCAGCCCTTCTCACAGTTTGAAAGTGGTGCATCCTCCCACGGCAGGACTGCCGTGTTGTTTATTTTCCACCAAACGCCCAAGCAATTCGAAGGACGCACTCACAGCCAATGCGAACCCAGGTTCATAAACAAGGAATCAACCGGCAATGATATTTCCAGGATTTATTGTCGATGATTTGTAATGCTGCGACACGTTTCGAGGCACCCGCCTCTCATCAGGCAGCTAGGAACATGTGGCATGGATTTCCATGGATGCGTCTCCATGCATTCTGGGATATAGTGTTCTGTTGGAAAAATTGATATCTCCTTTAGTAGGTTCCATGCCACATCTTTATATTTAATCATCATATTTATACAATGTACCTTAAGTAGGCCCCTTCGTATCAGCAAGTTGATATATTTCATGCAAAAGCTGTGCTGACCGCAGTTATGACACAGTTCTGTTACTGCGCAGCCCTTCTCACAGTTTGAAACTGGTGCATCCTCCCACGGCAGGACTGCCGTGTTGTTTATTTTCCACCAAACGCCCAAGCAATTCGAAGGAGGCACTCACAGCCAATGCGAACCCAGGTTCATAAACAAGGAATCAACCGGCAATGATATTTCCAGGATTTATTGTCGATGATTTGTAATGCTGCGATGCGTTTCGAGGCACCCGCCTCTCATCAGGCAGCTAGGAACATGTGGCATGGATTTCCATGGATGCGTCCCCATGCATTCTGGGATATAGTGTTCTGTTGGAAAAATTGATATCTCCTTTAGTAGGTTCCATGCCACATCTTTATATTTAATCATCATATTTATACAATGTACCTTAAGTAGGCCCCTTCGTATCAGCAAGTTGATATATTTCATGCAAAAGCTGTGCTGACCGCAGTTATGACACAGTTCTGTTACTGCGCAGCCCTTCTCACAGTTTGAAAGTGGTGCATCCTCCCACGGCAGGACTGCCGTGTTGTTTATTTTCCACCAAACGCCCAAGCAATTCGAAGGACGCACTCACAGCCAATGCGAACCCAGGTTCATAAACAAGGAATCAACCGGCAATGATATTTCCAGGATTTATTGTCGATGATTTGTAATGCTGCGACGCGTTTCGAGGCACCCGCCTCTCATCAGGCAGCTAGGAACATGTGGCATGGATTTCCATGGATGCGTCCCCATGCATTCTGGGATATAGTGTTCTGTTGGAAAAATTGCTATCTCCTTTAGTAGGTTCCATGCCACATCTTTATATTTAATCATCATATTTATACAATGTACCTTAAGTAGGCCCCTTCGTATCAGCAAGTTGATATATTTCATGCAAAAGCTGTGCTGACCGCAGTTATGACACAGTTCTGTTACTGCGCAGCCCTTCTCACAGTTTGAAAGTGGTGCATCCTCCCACGGCAGGACTGCCGTGTTGTTTATTTTCCACCAAACGCCCAAGCAATTCGAAGGACGCACTCACAGCCAATGCGAACCCAGGTTCATAAACAAGGAATCAACCGGCAATGATATTTCCAGGATTTATTGTCGATGATTTGTAATGCTGCGACGCGTTTCGAGGCACCCGCCTCTCATCAGGCAGCTAGGAACATGTGGCATGGATTTCCATGGATGCGTCCCCATGCATTCTGGGATATAGTGTTCTGTTGGAAAAATTGATATCTCCTTTAGTAGGTTCCATGCCACATCTTTATATTTAATCATCATATTTATACAATGTACCTTAAGTAGGCCCCTTTGTATCAGCAAGTTGATATATTTCATGCAAAAGCTGTGCTGACCGCAGTTATGACACAGTTCTGTTACTGCGCAGCCCTTCTCACAGTTTGAAAGTGGTGCATCCTCCCACGGCAGGACTGCCGTGTTGTTTATTTTCCACCAAACGCCCAAGCAATTCGAAGGACGCACTCACAGCCAATGCGAACCCAGGTTCATAAACAAGGAATCAACCGGCAATGATATTTCCAGGATTTATTGTCGATGATTTGTAATGCTGCGACGCGTTTCGAGGCACCCGCCTCTCATCAGGCAGCTAGGAACATGTGGCATGGATTTCCATGGATGCATCCCCATGCATTCTGGGATATAGTGTTCTGTTGGAAAAATTGATATCTCTTTTAGTAGGTTCCATGCCACATCTTTATATTTAATCATCATATTTATACAATGTACCTTAAGTAGGCCCCTTCGTATCAGCAAGTTGATATATTTCATGCAAAAGCTGTGCTGACCGCAGTTATGACACAGTTCTGTTACTGCGTAGCCCTTCTCACAGTTTGAAAGTGGTGCATCCTCCCACGGCAGGACTGCCGTGTTGTTTATTTTCCACCAAACGCCCAAGCAATTCGAAGGACGCACTCACAGCCAATGCGAACCCAGGTTCATAAACAAGGAATCAACCGGCAATGATATTTCCAGGATTTATTGTCGATGATTTGTAATGCTGCGACGCGTTTCGAGGCACCCGCCTCTCATCAGGCAGCTAGGAACATGTGGCATGGATTTCCGTGGATGCGTCCCCATGCATTCTGGGATATAGTGTTCTGTTGGAAAAATTGATATCTCCTTTAGTAGGTTCCATGCCACATCTTTATATTTAATCATCATATTTATACAATGTACCTTAAGTAGGCCCCTTCGTATCAGCAAGTTGATATATTTCATGCAAAAGCTGTGCTGACCGCAGTTATGACACAGTTCTGTTACTGCGCAGCCCTTCTCACAGTTTGAAAGTGGTGCATCCTCCCACGGCAGGACTGCCGTGTTGTTTATTTTCCACCAAACGCCCAAGCAATTCGAAGGACGCACTCACAGCCAATGCGAACCCAGGTTCATAAACAAGGAATCAACCGGCAATGATATTTCCAGGATTTATTGTCGATGATTTGTAATGCTGCGACGCGTTTCGAGGCACCCGCCTCTCATCAGGCAGCTAGGAACATGTAGCATGGATTTCCATGGATGCGTCCCCATGCATTCTGGGATATAGTGTTCTGTTGGAAAAATTGATATCTCCTTTAGTAGGTTCCATGCCACATCTTTATATTTAATCATCATATTTTTCCAACAGAACACTATATCCCAGAATGCATGGGGACGCATCCCTGGAAATCCATGCCACATGTTCCTAACTGCCTGATGAGAGGCGGGTGCCTCGAAACGCGTCGCAGCATTACAAATCATCGACAATAAATCCTGGAAATATCATTGCCGGTTGATTCCTTGTTTATGAACCGGGGTTCGCATTGGCTGTGAGTGCGTCCTTCGAATTGCTTGGGCGTTTGGTGGAAAATATATATATATATATATATATATATATATATATATATATATATATATATATATATATATATATATATATATATATATATATATATATATGCAAAAAATGAAAATCATATAAGGAAATAACTGAAACAAAATTAAAACCAAACAATTACTAAGCAATAAAATCTTGCCTCTAAAAAATACCAAGATATTGAATACCAAAACACATAAGAATCACACATAATGAGCAACTGTTATATGACAACCTAAACAATGATAAAAAAATCCTACTACTTTCTTCAGAAAATAACTTACTAAAACCAATTCATTATCAAGCCTGGATGATGGGTGGGACCTTCAAAATACGCCCCAAACAATTCACTCAGATATACATTATGTAAGGTGAATGTCACAACTCAAATATCCTTTTTATATATGCCCTACTGCCAAATAAACAAAGTAGCACTACTGCAAACTTTTAAGCCACATCAAACATAAAACAAATAACTGCTACCCACAAAAAATAATGATAGAATTTGAACAAGCCATGATTCAAACCATTTTAAAAGTATACCCACACACAGCCATACTAAGCTGTTACTACTATTCCAATCAAAGCATGTGGCTCTCCAACAATCTGAGCTAAGTGTGAAATATGCTACAAACAGTCAATATACCTTCGAAAATAAAAAATAAATGATAGCATTAGCTTATGTCCCTGTCACAGGGGTAGCTAACCACTGCAATTTACTTATTAAAAAACTCCTTACTATCAATAAAATGAACACACCAACCTAAATTCCAAATACTATGGTGGAATGTCTATCAGAGCACCTAGGCACAGGAAGCCAAACCAAACAGAGCAGTGGAAGAATGGTTAAATGCTTTACAACCCACACTAGGCATAACCCAACCTACACTCTATAAAGTTATAGAATCCCCACTAAAAGAACAAAGCTATGAATGGACGGAGTAATCGGTAACCCAAATTAAACCTAAAATTAGCAAACACGCCAATAGAATGTATGTCATGTTAAAATTTAAAGTAAAACTCTTCATAAACAACAAAGGAGTATACTACTTAAAAATAATAGACAAAGGCCTATTATAAATTAAATACTAACCTATAAAACTCTAAAAAAACTAAAACATAATCTTAATCGACATATTAAAGTGGTTTAATATGAATAATAAGCATTGTATCTTATTACAGCAGTCAAAAAGGTAAATAAAGCTCGAAACTTTAAATAAGACTAATAACATGAAAAAATACCTATAATAATATATAAAAAACATAAACCTTATCAACCAGAAACCTCAAACAACAAATTCAATTTGTTGTGAAAAATAATTACAATATTCAAATATAATACTAAATAACAATAACGTCAAACTTACATAAATTATAAAATATAACATTCCCCACCCAGAACAAATAAATTAAATATTATATACAGTTCCATAGCAGTAGATCATTCCCCAATCCTATGTATCCATGTGCTCAAAAAAATGTATTCCACTTAAAACTGGAAAAATAATTTTGAAAAAGCCTTAAAAAATGTACACAAAAAACTGTCAAATAGAAATCCATCAAAGGATTCCAAAGTATTCAAGAACCATATAAAGTCGGAAGAAAAAGTGTTTTAAAAAAGAAACGCTCCTGGGAACCTGAAAAACAATGGAAATCAAAGTAAAAAAGAATTAGTGTACTAGAAACCAAAACCGATTTCCTTTAAAAAAAAAATGGACAAGTTCATAAAGGAAACCCTGCAAAGTAAGACAGACTGCCCACCTGTAAAAAACAGTAAATTCAAAAATAACATATACATTACACTTAATCATCAAAAAGCAACTAACAATATAGCATATCTTATTGATACACTACTAAAACGCTGTACGAAAATCTAGATCAACATACTTCTGAGGAATACTACAATTAGTACAACTAAAGTACAAAAAACCCACAAACAACACTACAACTGACCTCTGGAACTCCCCCCTGCCACCGAAACCCTAAAACCCCTTCAAAACTGACCTGTTTTACCAAACAGCAGCACCTTCCCAAAAGCTGGATCCAGGGAAATAGACTAAAATGATTCAAAATAAATAGACTACAAGATAAAGGTAGTGGAAAAGAAAAATGGCGGCTAAAGGAAAATAAAAACAATACTATTTCATCACAGTAATGAACAGATATATGTGTTTACATTGTTTTTTAAAAGTTTACAAAACTTTAAAAGATTGTTAAACATGTCAAACACATTAAAAATGTACATATTTGTTAAAATACAGTAAATTATAAATTGAATAATTGCTAAGAAATATACAAATATTTAATATATACTGAAACAAATATGTAAAGATTATGTTTAAATATATATCTATGAAACAACTGAATTAATGTTCGAACTGCTAAACAATAGAAAAACCTGAAAAATGGGGAACATACATTTAATATGCATTGTTTATTTGATAATAAAGATGTATTAAAATGTTCTTTATCAATATAGAAATGTTTTTGGATACGCTGAACTATATATGCTAAAAAATTTAACTATATTAATTAAATAAAATTTGAAACAATACCGAAAAATGTACAAATGTTTCCATACCTTTTCTGTATGAAAATATTTAAACAATAATGTTGTTTGTTACCAACACCCAACCAACTAGAATGTTAAATTTCTTTTTAAATATCAGCAATATTAATTAAATGACATAAACTACTACCGCATAGAAATACATTTTGACAAAGGAATCTAACATTAAAGGGTTAAATTAAGTATTCCCACTCTAACGTAAACCATTTCGGGGAAGTTGTCGGACACTAAAGGGGTTACACTTACTATTCCCACTCTTATGCCAGCCATTTTGGGGAAGGTGTTGGACACTAAAGAACAGAGATAATAGCAAGCAACACTTATAACAATATTCTTACCTTTTATGTTCTTGTCCACATCATTTTGGACATGCCAATATTCTTGCAAAAATATTTTGGTAACACACTACTTTTTATTCGATATTTTGTCCGAACACGTTCTACCAGCCGGTAATTAACATTTGAAGAGCTATAAAAACTGCTTCCAGAGCAGAGATGTTGGGGTGGGGAAGTGTTGTTGTTCCCCCTGACTGAATGACCAGTGAGATTGGGCCCATGAACTGGGTTAACTTTAAAGAGGCATCCACTGTCACAGGCAAATGTTAGCTGACACTAGAGTATGCCCCTTTCTCTGTCCCCCTCAACAGTGAGGATACAATTAGAGTGGGACTCTCTTTGAGTTTAGAGAGTCAAATCTTGCTGTAGTGTCAAATCATGCTTGACAGGTTTTCTGGGTTTTTACATAACATTGAGGGTACACTTAAAAATAAGGGAAACAGGATGCCAAAACAGTTCTTGTGCATCCACTCTCTAGTTACTGAAAACCCTTCTTTGTTCTATCAGACGTCTGTCTCTGGGTTTCTTTGGGGTGCTGTGAGCACTTCTGGAGGAGTTCGGCAGCACTTTTTGGCTGGTATGGAGTCTTTGTGTAAATTGGTTGGAGATGCTGATGTAGAGTGCATTGGTGTAGTTGAGTCTACTGGTTATGAGCATCTTGTGGGGGGAGGAGCCATTTGAAAATCTTGTGAAGCATCCTGAGGGTGAAGTAGCATTATGCTATCACAGCGTTGAACTGTTCATTGTCTTGTCATCTAGGATGATGCTTAGGCTTCTGGCGTGGTATGTGGGGGTGGGAGCAAGACCTCATTTGGATAGCCACCAGAAGGAGTCCCAAAGGGGCCTCTTGTTTCTGAAGAGCAGGATCTCTGTGTTGAGCTCTAGAAAGTTCTCGCTTCTAGTTGGCCACGCTGGACATGCAGGAGGTGAATATGATCCTTATAGGAAAATGTGGTACCGGTTGACCAGGGTGTTAAAAGAATTAGAACCATATTAAACCCACATCTGGGCCAACCGGTGCCCCCCCCATCACAAAATCAGTCGGAGGATCTTATCCTCATCCAAGGGTTAGGCAGGCATGATGTCACAACATTAAAGTCTACTAAAATAAAAACCAACAAACTGGTTATGAGTGACCTGATAGTGGATAGCCCTTCTATTCAGGCCTGTCCAAAATCAAAGTTTGTGCCATCAGATGCATTTCTCCCCATCCACCCAGGCGTACCTACCCTACGTGAATGCTCTTTGCCATTAGCTCTTACTGATAGATCGAAGGCTCTAGGAGTAATTTCCATACTCTCCTGGAATGTAGCCGGGTTAGACAACAAAGTAGATTCACTTGAATGGGGGGAATTCATCGAGGGGTATGACATATGCCTATTTCAAGAGACGTGGGCCAGGGAAAAACATCCCCGTCCGGGCTTTGCCACCTTTGAGACTCAGGCAAAATGGGGAGGAAAGGGTCGTCCATCAGGGGGTCTTTTGATCTGGGTTGGCTCCCACTTGGGCTGCAGGGCCACACACTTGGAGACCAACTCATTGGATTTCCAGTGTGTATCTCTGGAATGGCCATGTGGAGGTAAATTAACACTGATCAATATATATTCAAGACCGGTGGGGGTAGCAGCCACCTCGGGAACAGTCGAGGACCTAGCCCTGTTTCTTGACTCGCTTACTCTCTGTTCCCCAATAATTGTAGGTGGCGATTTTAACCACCAGTATGAACCTCTCCCCGACCACCTGGCGGGTATAACTAGCGAAGAGGATGAATTATGGAACATCCCCACTTTGATCGACACACCGGTTAAGGCCTGGACCCCACTCGCCACCCAAATAACATCTTTTACGCTCAGTCACTCGTTGAGGGCTTGCAACGGCCGAATAAAAGGGGACATTCCGCCAAAATATACCTTTAATAGATTTGGTCACGAGTCACGCATTGACTATATCTTGGTCTCGGTCAGGGACTGGGAGAAAGTGAAAGACTTCGGAGTAACTCCCAGATCTGATAGCGACCATAATCCACTTTCACTAAGATTTGAGCTACAGGGGTTAAATACAACCAAGGTAGATGAAAATCCCGCACTTCAGGTTGACCTCGAATTAGCCAGCAATAGACGCAGAATTAAATGGGCCAAATTGCTGGAAAATCCGAGTAACATCAGTAGACTGTATGCGCTAGTCGTCCCCGCCCTAGAAAAGGCTGAGCGCTGTTTGCACCAATTAGCTAATGATCTATAATCCCCTTCCCCAGGTAACTCTGAGGTAACTAACCCTCCCCTTTGTAAGGCTGCACAACAGAGTGAGCTCGGGACCATTCACTCCGAGCTATGCACCGACCTGGCGGAAGTGCTGAACCCGGTGGCCAGGCTTAAGAAGCCCAAGCAGAAAAGAGCCACCTGGTTCAGCGCTCCCTGCAGGATAGCGAAAGCTGCACTACTGGAATCACTCAAAGCACGACACACTCCAAGCGAAATCAAGGAAAAACGATTAGCTTACAAATCAGCCCTTCGTGCAGCCAAAGTAGACTGGGACGAGGGAAACTGGACCAAAATGACAGCTGCCCTTGCATCTCGAGACGCCCGGACTTTCTGGCAAATCGTTAAGCATGGCTCAGCTGAACCACTCGCAGCAGTAGAGTCCAACATAGCACCCTTTGTTTGGGAGGAACATTTCAAAAATCTCTACAAAACACACAGTAGTGACCTCCCAATGATTCCATCTGAAGTTGCACTGCACTCATCGACTGAAAGTGTAGCCATCATGGATGGATTCAGTGTGGAGGAGGTCGCCATGGTAATCACGACCCTGGCTGCTGGAAAGGCGCCGGGCCTTGACAGGTTGCCAGGTGACCTCTACAAACATGAACCCAAGATCTGGGCTCCTTACCTCAGGGTTTTATTCAACTCAATCCTGGATGGCATGCCAATCCCCCCGACATGGCCGGGGGCAGAGATAGTCCCTATCTTTAAGAAGGGATCGCCTCTGCTACCGGCCAACTACAGGCCAATAAGCCTGATTGACGTGTCACAAAAACTTTTTGCCAAACTGCTGCTAAATCGCCTGCATGAGTGGATTAGGGATTGTAACATCTTGAGTCCCTTCCAAGCAGGATTCAGGGAAAAGGTCTCAACTACAGACCAGGTCTTTCGGCTTGTCCTCATTTATTGGAAAACGGTGCAGTTGGAGGGTGGCAGCCTCTATACTGTATTCGTGGACCTGAGGGCGGCGTTCGACCTGGTCCCCCGGTCCAAGCTGTGGGAGGTGCTGGCTAATCTGGGGGTTCCTGAGGGTTTGTTGAAAATGATAGTTCGTCTTCACAGCGCCAACTTCGCACATGTGAGATGTGGCAGGATGGGTGTACTGTCCGAGAGGTTCCCCGTTGGCAGGGGGGTAAGACAGGGTTGTGTGCTTGCACCGACCCTGTTTTGCTTCTATGTCAACGGGGTTATCTCCCATTTGGAGGGGATCCCCAACTCTGACGCTCCAAAGTTGGCAGCTGTAAGGGTGCCGGCAATCATGTTTGCCGACGACACCCTGCTGCTATCAAAGTCCGCAATGGGTATCCAGCGTATCCTGGATGGTTTTGCGGACTTTTGTGAGGGCCACGGTTTAGAAATTAACACTCTCAAAACTAAATTCATGGTCCTCAATCCCCCACCGAAACTCCATTTTAGCCCCAGAATCGCACAAAGCAGGCTCGAGAGGGTGAAAACCTTTGAATACTTGGGTATTATGATAAACGACAAATTATCCTGGAACACGCACCTCGAGAAAGCTCTTCTCAAACTGACCCAACACTCGGGGGGCATCATGAGCCTCTTGGCGAATAATAAATCTTCGATTAGGCCTATTGGTCCCCCAATGCAGATTTACAAATCACAGGCTAAGGGGGCTGCTATGTATGGGTCCGAACTTTGGGGGCACGTAGAAACATCAGACCTCTTGAAAGTGGAGAATAAATTCATTCGAAGGCTTGTAGGACTCCCTTCTAGCACGCCCCTAGTCCCTCTTAGGTTGGACCTGGGTCTGCGTCCGTTAGACGATGAATTGGCTTTTCGCCCGTTGGCTTATTGGCGCAGACTGTGGGCAACCCCGGAATTGGCTAGCTATAGACAGGGACTACAGGAGGTGCTTGCTATGTCGAATGCTGGAAGAATCCACTGGCTCAGATTTATTAAACTGGAACTGGAGGGTTTGGGACTTTCTAAAATGTGGTCTGACCCCTTGGCAACATGCCAATTTATTTCAAAAAAGGTACTAGCCAAGGCATATCACGATAGTAAATCATTGTCGCTTCTTAATGAACTAAAACCTGGGTCATTGACAGATTCCTTCATGTCCTTCAAGGCCACCTATAACTTCGAACTAACTCTAGACAAAGTCCACCCTCCCCTGCTCAGGAAATTATACTTGCAGTGGAGACATGGGTCCCTCCCCATTCGATCACTTACAAGCAAATGGAGCAAGGATGCAACTAGTATTTGCCCAGCATGTAGATCCTCTGATGAATCCAAACTCCACATCCTCTTTTTTTGTCCCGCTTATCGAGAGATTCGCATACAATGGATAGTCCCACTATGCAGAAATCTGGGATTTGTGAAGTGTTTGGCTGCTTTTAGAGTTTTGAAAACCAATCTGACTGATTATATTGTGTTTGCAGTGGCCAAATACTTGGGTGCTATCTGGAGTATCAGAAGGAAATGCCCTAGGGATGGCAATTGATTCTATTGCTTTTAAGACACTGCAGTGTAAATTGGGTTTGTGCTACTGTTCGATTCTTATATTTTATACTGTACAACCTTTTTTCAAAACTACAGTTTTAAAATGTATGTCTTATATGTCTTTTATGGTAAATTTTTACCGAAATAAAGATTTTTTTGAATTGAATTGAATTGAATTAGATCAGGAGGTCAGCTAACTAGCCCTTAGAGTCAGTCTTGGGATTCTGGTTTCAAGAATTGCAGATCCAGTCCTTCTCTTCCAGGCATAAGGGCAGCAGGTCAGCACAGTAGGGCAGCATTCCTTCAGAGCAGCAGTCCAGCAGAGCACCAGTCCTTTCAGCAGCATAGATGGCCTTCCTTCTCTCTTGTAGAGTATCCACAAGTGCAGAAGTGTGTTGAAGAGTTGGTGTCTGAGGTCCAGTATTTATACACAGTTGTGCCTTTGAAGTGGAGAAAAGCTTCTAGAGGCAGGCATTTGAAGTGCACCATGCCCTGGTTCCCTGGATATGGTTCCAACCTCCCTACAGGGGATATGGAGCCCTTTATGTGGAGGCAGGACACATCCTTTTCATTTGTAAGTAGGGATGGGCCTAGCGCCTTCCTCCCCTCCTGCCAGTGATGGCCCATCCAGGCACACCTAAGCTCCCCATTGTGTGTGGCTGTCTAGGACGAATACACCCAGTTGTATGACCCAGAGACAGACTGCCTGCAGGCACCAAATAGCTAAGGCAGGAAAAGGCCAACTTTCTAAAAGTGGCATTTTCAAAATTGTAATTTAAAACCCGAGATCCCCATAAGGATTTTTCATTACAGTTTCAAAGACACCAAACATGAACTGCTCACCTGCTCCCATTTTAAAATTACAGTTTATTAAATGTAATAAGGTATGTCCAATGTTATCCTATGGGAGAGGTAGGCCTAGCAGTAGTGAAACATAAGTTTAGGGGTTTTCACTACTAGGACATGTAAAACTTAAAAGTAGAGGCCTTACTTTTCAAATACATTGCACCCTGCCCTCTCGGCTATCCAGGGCCTACTTTAGGGGTGACCTTTGTGTAATAAAAATGAAGGTTTGAGCCTGGCAAAAGGTCTATTTTGCAACGCCAAAATGGGAGTTTAAAACTGCACACACAGGCTACAATGACAGGCCTGAATCATGTTGACAGTGCTACTGAGGTAGGTGGCACAATCAGTGCTGCAGGCCCACAAGTAGCATTTAACTTACAGGCCCTGGGCACAGGTAGTGTCACTTTACAAGGGGTGTAAAAATTAATTAAATATGCCAATTGGGGTGGGCGTGGCTATGCCAAGCTGAGGAATGGCGGCCTTCGGAAGGGGCTCCACAGACCAGGCGACATCATCCTACAACATCACTGTTTAAAACTGTGATCTGCCAATGCTGCTCAATTTAACAGGTGGCTACATCGACTTGCACCAACTTGGTAAAAATCCGACTGTTGCGTGCTTCAGGGGAGCCTAGATACAGGTGCCGTGGGAATGCGGCCGGGAGAGCAGAGTAATATGGCCACCATGCTCAGCTGAGAACCGTTACTGAAATAAAGGGCTGTTGCTGCCCAAAGAACCCTTGTGGAAGCAGACTATGCCACCGAGCCGAAATTGCTGTGCAGGCTGACCAGGAGCAGTCATCAGGCTGGAGAATGACTCCGGTGCCCTTTAACCCCGCAGGACTGCGCTCCGAGGTCATCGGCGAAGACACTGGAGAGACCTAGAGCTGTAACTACGGGCCGGTTACGGAGCGCAAAGAAGACCACGCACCGCGGGTGAAACCCTGTTCCCTGCACCTACGGGGTGTGCTGTCCATGATGAGCTGCAAGGGAAGGACCCCGGACACAGCGGCAAGATGCGGTAGGTGTGGTTTGGAGTTTATGGTGACGTGGTCCCACGCGTGCTCATGCTGCAAGGGCCAGGTCCCAGTATATTATGGAGAGGCGGTGCTGTGGTAGGGGGCGACGCGATTGGGATTCGTGCTGCGGCAGCCCCTCTTCCTGCACCAGCCACTGGGAGGCTGCAGAGCTGAATTATGCTCTGAGGTGGGCAAGAGAGCCAGGTGAGCCTCGGTCTCCTCTTCTGGGCCTCTTGTGCAGGTATATCGGGCATGGAGACCCGAATTGGTGATTCAGGGTGCCGCTCGTTCCGGGCCCATTTTACGTAGGAAGTTCATGCCTGTGGAGTGCATCCTACGATCTGCCTTCATCTCTTATGCTTTGCTCTATCACGCACAATGGGAATCTGCAGTTCTTTACGGATGCCAAATCAGCCCTGAAATACGCCAAGCACATAGGTGCAGGGAAAACACCCTTACTTTCTTCACAACCAGCCTCCTCAGAACAGAACTCGAGTGACAATGATTGATATGCTGATGAGTAGTTTTATATTGTATTATGAAAGTTAGGTTATTAATGCGTTAAGGATTCCGATGCAGTAGGCTTCCGAGTGTATCCCTATTGCGAATCAAATGTACATGTATCTATGTTGGTGTACTCTTCTCCTTTGGTGGTTTTCACACTACTCGCCCTCGCCTGATTACCCTGCCACATGGCAGGTTAAAGCTGACGTACTTAGCCCCGCAGGGAGATCTCCCATGTGGTGTTGTTTTGTTCATTGGTTTCTTCATGGATGGGAGGGTGGTTATAAGACACAGCCTGTTTGGGAGGTTGCTGTGGGTGAGGGGTACGAGTGGGGAAACATTGCATACTCAGGCGCATTCCCCTTAACCACACATCGTATATGTGAAGTGAAATGTTGTTTTTTTTATAGATTATTCATGCTTCTACTCTTCTCCAAAATATGAATCCTGGACAAACTTTGCACTAAAGATACCAAACTATTCCATAATCAATTCAAATATCTTATTTTATCCTGTCAATTTATCTCATAATTTATCTGGCAATCGTAACACATACCTCAATGCTTACAATGTAATTAGACTAAGCTCTGGTCTATAATCTGCCTACCCACAACTGTTAGCTGAACTTCTGCTCCCATCAGAGATTACACAAGTGCCCCAAACTCCCAGATCCAAATCCTCAACAGATCATTGACAACGCCCCCTTGGTAATTATGTAAGTTATGCACATTATTCTCCCTTTCAATATCCCATTCACGTGCAAGACTTCCATTACAACTCCTGACCTGGTCAAGTTTAGAGTGCCTTAAAAATTGACAAAAATACTGGTGGGTAAATCATCATAGTATTTAAATATAGGTTTTATTCACACAATCAATACATCCAACCTATTTTCTTGGTCCAAATAGATGTTTTTTCAAGAAGGTGAGCAGTCAGTTCTGATTTACTGTTAATTCCCCTACCACCTGCAACCCTCATTGCTATCAACGATACGCACTGTACATTTTGTAGATCCCAGGTAGATCTCATTATTGCAATCTGTTAAATACCTTTTTGATATAATTCTAGATAGACCCACTTGGGGTAAAACAAAATGTGGCAATTGAGCATTTGTCAGTCACATTGAAGTAAACATTGATTTAATAAAAGGGTTGAAAGCATCAACCAACAACATGCGAATGTCTAAAGAGGACCATTCAGGACTCAGACAGATTCCTTGGAAGTACCACCACCCTCCTTCAGAACCCACCTAACTTTTTATGATTGCAGACCCTAGCTTGTTCTTCAGTTTGCAACTTATAGAACTGTGCAATCCCAGCAGGTTTGCCTATTCCATTACATTCTTGCAGCACTTGGCCATTGGACTACAAGGTCCTCCAAAAAGCATTTTCCAAGCCAATAGACCCGGTTGTAATATGCAAATGCATGCAAAGTGCATTTGTGCATGCTTGACCTGTTCACCTTTGCCATGGCTTGTTTGATTTTAAGTAGCTGGATTGTGTACCTTTACGCATGTATGTTTGTGAACACATGTGTACATGTGTGTTTCTTGGCGACTCCTGACTAAATCAATAAAAAACACTCTTGCTGTAGTGAAAAAAAGAAAACAAAAAATAAATTACTTTCTGCATACAGAATGTGCATCAATCGTGATTGCGTGTTTTTGAGATGTAAAATGCTCCCACATGCAATTCAAGCACTCCTTATGATGAGGAATGTTCCATCAAACAGCCAAAGGTGAGGGAGAACTACTCTTCTAGTTAGAGCCTAAACCACTATGTATATTTTCCCAAAAAATGATCCCAGTAGGTAAGCAGACAGCTTCACTGTCAAGCCAGACCAAACTGTGGAGAAGAACCGACGGAGAAACCCTGCCATCTCCATTAAAGAAAGTTGCATATTTCTTGGCAACCACCATGCTCAGGCTCAATGCATTTTTATACCTGCAAGCGCTCCACAGCCTGAAGTATTGCCACTGTATCATCCTGAAAAAAATCACTCTATGAGGCAATGCTGTCAGACCATCCTCAGAAATCACCAGCTAGAGTGCTGGATCTTGCTAACCAACTAGGGGCACTATTACATATAGGGTGAACTTTCTCTGTTTGTGCCACAGCGCACCTTCAAACAGGTGCACCATGTGCAAACACCAAAAGTGCCCCCCCCCCTAATATGTTGAATACGCAGCTCTCAGAGCAGCTGCGTACTTGTTCTGCTCTGGGACAGAGCAATAAAGTGAAATACAGAGCAGCTGCTTAGAAGCCACTCTGCGTGCGATTACGAGGTTGGCTGTGTGGTAGCGGGACCGCCACGCTGCCACCCTGCTTCCACGCCTCCAAACCTGTGTGCACACTACCGGCCAGATTACAACTTTTACTGTCACTGACGGGAGGTTCTTTGACATTCCTATGGCTGGGCCTATGAAATAGGCCTTGCATTAGGAAAGGCAAAGGCAGTACCTGTACGGCATGGACTGGTGCTGGGCATGCTGTGCAGGTACCGAGGTGCATGTACACAGGAGAGCATGACATGTGCCCCCTGCATGCACCCCATGGACCTCAGGTTCCCTCTCTGCGAAGATCTTCATGGACTTGGAACAGCCATCAAAACCATGCAGCGAGGAAACTCGTAATATGCTTGGGGGGATAACAGCAGTCCCGCCAAGCATATTGCAGCTTCAAGACCACCATGCACTAGCCAGGGATCTCTGATCCCTGGCAGCTGCGGAGGTACATTGTCGCCACTGCCACCTCAGCTACCATAGCCATAATCAGGCCCTTTGTGTTTCACAGTGAAGGCAGCAACCTACCTGCACTTTCAAGAGGGGAGAGAGATCCCCTTGCAGGAGGGTACAGTGAGAGACTGCATCCGCCTGCAAGGGGATGTCCATGGGGTCCATATGATCCCCTTGACCCCTCCAGAGGGCTGCCATCAGTGGCACCTAACAGCTTCTTTGCCTTTGCACCCATAATACGGGGCAGTCGCAGAGGCAAAGAGATTCCGTAATTTGCATGGGGCATGCTCTCATTCTCATGAGGGAATGCCATCTTGAAATAGCGCTGGCACTACATGTGTGTTAGCACCATATGTATTACGTGAAGGGGATTCACAAGCATCTGCAGCCCCTTCTGTAATACCAAAGTATCACAGGGGTGCACAAAGCAGGCACAAATGCTCATTGCCCCCTCCCCCGGGGGCACTTTCTGTAATTAGGTCTCAGGAAGAACCAACAGGTGTAACCAGGGAGCAGACAATGTTCTTCTCTCTCCTTTGCCTCCCTTGGTCATTTATCTTCTTCTCACTGTGTGTTTCAGTAAAGATTATGGAAAGACGTTTACAGGCATCAGAAATTGTATATAGCAAGCCACTGCTTAAATAATACTGAACTGAGATCAAAGAAAGACACTGGGTAACCTGCACAGCTGAAGGGCCAGAATTCCCACTTAACTTTTTGCATTTCAATGCGGGATACACTAAGGGGTCAATTAAGATGTCGGTCAGAAAGGCTTTAACGGCATTCGGTTTGTCAGAATTCAATTCAAAGCCTTGTTACCGATCGACTCAGCAGCATTTCCGACCGACCGATTACGATGGTTGAAAACCATTAGGACTGTCCGACTTGGTTACAAGTCGCATTGGAATGACATTCAAAGACACCGAGTTGGTCGGAGCTGACTCCTAAGTGTCTACGGGCCGCGTTTCCGACAGATCGATTACGATGTCGGATTCGGACAGCCTTTCCAAATCGGTGTTTCCGACATGGATCAGCTGTCGGAATCCGACTTTAGGGGGCCGTAGCAGACCCCCCTTCATCCACAAGGCCTCCTGTAGGGGCCCATGGGTTATCCATGGGTCCCCTCTTCCCGACCATGCACAGTGTGGCAGGCACTTTGGGGTGCCCGCCACAGGGTGCAAGGTTTTCCACAACCACCCCTTTTTTCAATGGGAACCTGTGTTGTGGATCGGAACACAGGCTCCTATTGAAGTCAATGGGAGTCCGACCGAAAGGTGTTTGGAACCATAGTAACCGGTCAGCCAGACTTCCCGAACACGAGTCGGTCAGAAACCATTCCGAAACCAATTCAGTCAGAATGCTTTCCGACCGTCATCATACTCAACCCCTAAGTGGTTATACTTACTCACTCACACAACCTCCTCTATAATTGCACAAACCCAAGCCTTGAAACAACTGTACCTTAACCAAGGACATAGTGAAGTACTTGCTGCACCAGTTTCTGTGGGGGTGCCACTGGGCAAAAAATATATTTTTCAGTCCTTCTTAGCTTTGAGCTGTGACTCCCAGCCAAATGGAAGAACCTAATAAATAACATAAGAAAACGAATACAATTACACAGCTGTAAGGTGGGGATGAAGGGGTGTCAATGTAAAAAAATAAAATGGTATAGAGCAAGAGAAATAACTAAAGTTGCAAATAAAAAGGGAGATGAAAATTGACTAAGAGCAATTGAAAGAAGGAATGAAAGAAAGAAAGAAAGCAAGAAATGAAAGGAAAGAAAGATGCAATAAAAGACATTGCAAGAAACAATAAGGAGGGAAAAAAGAAAGACCGCAAGTAGGGAAGTTGTGAAGAAAAGTAGGAAGGATGGAAACATGGGCTGTAAGAAGTGAAGGAACAAATAAAGAAATGAAGCAAAATTGGATAAGTGAAAGAAACAAGGAAAGCAAGAAAATAAAATGTAATTTTGGAAAGTAGGAATCAAATATAGACTGGAGAAACTAGACAAAGGAAGGAAGGACACTGTAAGGAACAAAAGAAGAAACTTAGAAACAGGATTAAAGAAGCGAATGACGAAGAAAAAAGTGTAGAAGAATGCTCATAAACTAAGATGTGTGATAATTATAAGAAATTTAAAAAAGATTAAAGTAGAATATAAAGAAGCGAGGGAAGTGGGAAACAATATGAAATAAGAATACAAATAACTTAAGTATAGACAGAATGAGCAATGGAATGAAAGAAGGTTGATCAAAAAGAAAGAAAGGTGGGAGGAACCAACATGAAAAGAGACTGGAAAGAGGGAAAGAAAGAATAGTATGAAGTAAGAAAAAAGAGGAAAAGCAAGAAGGATAGAATGATTGATGGAGAAAAGGAAAAAAGAACCAGGAATGAATTCACCAAAGAAGGAACGAAAGATGAAAGAAAGAAGGAAAGACTGGTAAAAGTGCAGCTTTTCGTGAAAATTCAGCAAAAATACATTATTTTTCATAACTGTTTTTACTTACCCTGAGAGAACAAATCATTACTTAGAAGGGAAGGGATCGCTCACTTTTCTTGTTTATTCAGTACCATTTGGTTAGAAGTGGGTATATTTTATTTTTCTGGCTACTCCCTTGAAAAAAAGCCCTTATGGACTTGCATTATAAAATAGCTAAATCTGTTTTTATTCTGTGATGAACCACTTTTACCTGTCATCTTTAACCAGAATCTAGTTGAATTGTTGCTATTTTCATATTAACTGTGATTTGGATAAGTGTTCCTCATCTCTTTACTGCATTGCCTCGTGATTGTCGACTACTTCATTTCCCAGTACCCTCGGTCGGAGTTAAACCTTGCATTATCTTGCATTACCTAGAGATACGTCAATGGTGCTCCAAGGAGATTTTGGTCTCCGTCAACCTCTGTTAATCGCTGGTTGTAGATGTCCTCCTCATTTATCTAATTTGAATGAGGATGCAGCCTAAGCAGGGCGAATCAAAGTGCTTGACTAATAACAGAACTAGAAAAGAGGAAACAGAACTACAATTTGTGAGGAGGTGTTAATTTTTTAAAGAGTAAGAGAGACAGAAAAAGCCTTTGTTATGTGTGATACTGTTACCGTTGGTCAGGAATAGTTTTGAGGATACCACGCTTGGTGTTTTGAGGATCACATCTTTCAAGGCGATAGGATGAGATTGGAGCATAAATAGAGCTACTTGGCAGCCAGAAGCGCTTTATGACGGAGTTTGAGAAGAGATCGCACCTTCTGAGGGTCCAGATGAGGCAGGCGGAGTCATGAAGCATGGTTCCTGTTGGGGGCAGCAGGGCAAAGGGGGAGTTCGGCTGAGGATGCTAGTTGTGAGAAAGTGGCTGTATCGAGTTTAACCTTTTTTGGTATTTGAAGTTATAAGATGCTACTTTTGTAGGTTATATCAATGAAAGTTTGATGAAGGGAGAGACAATTTGAAGAAATTGGTAGGGGAGTAGAGCGAATCATTCGTGGATGAGGGTGAGAGGAGGGTGAGAAGGAACTTTGGCTTGGAGGGGTTCTGGTTGAAGGTGGAGGGCAATCCAACTTGTATGTCATGGGAATTTAATTCGAAAAGTGACATGATTTTGACTTAATACTTTAAAGTGGAATTGGGGATCGTTTGCATATCGATCGAAAACGCCAACTGTGTTCCACCACATTTAAGGGAATGCATGTAGATGCTACAGTGAGAGCGAGATAGAATTGAGCCTTGGAATACACCATAAGCTGGGCCTCCTGACTTTCTCCTAATAATATTCTGCCAGTGAATTCCTCTATCTCACATTTCTAGCTTTTCTGTATGGGTGCGGACAGATGGTCAGTCCAGTTACTGATGCTCACCTGTGGCAAATGGACTCCAGCTCAGTAACTGGGGAAAGACAGAAAAGGGCAGGCATTTGTACACCTACAGAATCATTTGGAATTAAGAAAAGCAAATATGTGGCATTTTGAAGTTCATATGAATAGGCAACATTACAAAGCATGCGATACATCACATGCCATTATAACACGGTCGTTACAACGACCGCGTTGTTACATTGCATGCCATTACGATGCAAGTCATTACAATGACTTGCTGTAGGGGGCGCTGGATGTTTAAATAGTATAATTTACTATTCCATCTCCAGTCTGTGCAACAGTAGGGAAGGTGTTGGAGTTTAAATCCAACACCTTTTCCCCCCTACAGCAAGTAGTTGTAACGACTTGTGTTGTAATGGTTTGCGATGTAAAAACATGGTTGTTGTAACAACCACGTTGTAATGGCATGCAATGTATCGCATGCGATGTAAACAATGTTTACCATTCAGATCCTTTAGAGCACATTGACAAACGCAGGCACTCAAGCTGTTTGTTCCTCCTTCTGGCGCGTGCACTGCTCTTTGCAATGACCCATGGCAAGGCTCTGTCAGGCACCTATTTCTCAGGGTTAGTCACTTAGCAATGGGTCATGGAAGTGTACAACCATTGAAGAGTCCTCCAGACAGCCGCAGCCATTTTAACACCCGTTTGATGCTTGGCGAGTTGATTGAGTGTTGTCAGCCTCAGCCTTCATGGTCATCTAACCAGGAATGCAATTAATGGATAGGTGTAGGGAGATGTTACAGAAAGAGCTGGAAGATGAAAATCAAGTATTCAAACATGAAGACACAATCACTGTACGATATAAAAGTATATATTATAGCACAAGTGCCACTAACACAGTGTGCAGTACATATAATATATATATATATATCTTGCAGCACAATGTGTAAATCATCTGACAAGTGAAACAAAGAAGAACATTTGGATTATTATTTAATGCAAATATTTATTTTCATAGAAGTGGGGGAATGTGGAGCAGAGTCTTTGGTTGGAGAAATTAATCACTGTTCATAAGCAGTTAAACAGGGGCAATATAGAGTAATTTTAGGTTTTCACATAAGATTAAACATACAGAGATACAGAAAGTGGTGTGTGTGATATGTACATGTCTGGATGGATGATTTGGCAAGATATCGTCAGGGACATGCATGTGTTTCATGGATGATTAAAAATATATTGAAAAGAGTTCAAACACAATTGTATTGTTTTGTTAGATAGAGATAGACGAACAATTTGTGTCCATATACATGTTTCAGTTATGATCAGACAGGGGCACAGATAGCAGCATGTCTCCATGTCATGTATGCGGTCTTAGGGCTTAGTTTCAACCTCTGCTTGTATATGTGTGTTCAGCCCTGAATGGACGGGAAATAGACTGGGGTAGAATTCTTGGTTTTTGCCTGTTTTTAAGGACGATCAGATAGAGATATAGGCATGACTTTAAAACAGAGTCATGTGTGTGCGTTCAGAGACTTACAGTGGCAGAATGAGGGTTTTGCTGCACACTTTTATGGACACATCACAGAGATCTAGACTGTGATACTGTGGGGCCGGATAAATATGATCACTGCTGGCGGGACAGGGATATAGACGTATGTCAAAACGAATGTTGTGTGTGTGAATTCAAGGCAAGGTTGATTAGACGGAATTATAGACAAGGGTACAATTTAAGGTCATATTTGTGCTTACAGGAAAAATTACACATGGATAAGACATCTGTATGACTCAAGGCACGAGGTTGCTTACATGGCGTGCAAGAGCTATTGAAAGTGGTATAACATGGACTGAGCATTTTCAGTGGTGAGTAAAATGACATCAGTGAAACAATGTCATGTGTGTTTCACGGGTGAACAGACCGCATACCACTCTCCTTACCCTTGTACAATTATTCTTGAAAATGTATAAAGGACCTTGTGGTGAATCTTTGCCAGATTCTCTGGTTACTGTACCCAGAAAACACACACACCATTGTTTCATAGTCTTTTCCATTCCTCTATTTAACCAGCACTCAAAATACATACCCAACGCTGCTTCCCAGTCATGACAGCTGAGTCGGCTATCTTTTCTACATTCCATCCAATTATCAGTGAAATAATTTACACACACCCATCTTGTACCACTGTCAATATCCCCTGGAGCAAATATTTGAGAATACATAAACGCAGTGCACTATAATAAAAGAAAATAAACAGCAGCCCGACCAGCTAATCGCTCTCCCTAAATGTGCTCTCACCGTAGGATTTTACCCCCAACATTACTCGAATTACATGAGCGGGCATAATCACGTTATTGTCGATAATTCCACATCAAACAGTAATGCAGCATTACCGAAATTACTCTGATTACTCTAATGTAATCAAAAATACTCCAAGGCCTAGTTTAGATGCTGGGATATGCGCTGCGTTTACATATTCGCAAAGATTTGCCCCACGGGATATAAACAGTGGTACAAGATGTGTTTGTGTAAATTATTTCAATGATGATTAGATAGGATATAGAAAAGATAACTGGCTCAGCCGATAGGACTATGAAACAGTGTTGGTAATGCATTTTGAGTGATCGTTACAGAGAGATTTGGAAAAGACTATGAAACAATGCTGCTTGTGTGTTTAACCAGAGATGCAAGCGAAGATACACCTCAAGGTCCTTGATACATTTTTAAGAATAATTAAACAAGGGTGTGGAGCGTGGTGTGACAGGATTGAGTACAATATCAGGCAGGATTAGATAGCAATAAACATGGGTACAACTAGACACAGGTCTTTCAGGGGTGATTGGTCATAAAAATCACATAGGTCAGTTTGCAAAATACCACACTGGCCGCAAATATACTGATCGCAAATTGCAAGCAGTATTTTGCGACCAGTGTTTAGGACATCTGGCCTTTTGCAACCAGTATTTTGCGACCAATGTTTAGTACATCTGCCCTTTTGCGGCCATTGTTTAGTACAACTGTCCTATTTGCAACCAGTATTTTGCTACCAGTGTTTAGAGCATCTGCCCTCTTGCAGCCATTGTTTAGTACATCTGGCCTATTTGCAACCAGTATTTTGCTACCAGTGTTTAGTGCATCTGCCCTTTTGCAGCCATTGTTTAATACATCTGTCCTATTTGCAACTAGTATTTTGCTACCAATTTTTAGTACATCTGCCCTTTTGCGGCCATTGTTTAGTACATCTGTCCTATTTGCAACCAGTATTTTGCTACCAATGTTTAGTACATCTGCCCTTTTGCGGCCATTGTTTAGTACATCTGTCCTATTTGCAACCAGTATTTTGCTACCAGTGTTTGGTACATCTGCCCTTTTGTGGCCATTGTTTAGTACATCTGGCCTATTTGCAACCAGTATTTTGCGACCAGTGTTTAGTACATCTGGCCTTTTGCGGACATTGTTTAGTACATCTGGCCTATTTGCAACCAGTATTTTGCTACCAGTGTTTAGTACATCTGCCCTTTTGCGGCCATTGTTTAGTACATCTGTCCTATTTGCAACCAGTATTTTCCTACCAGTGTTTAGTACATCTGCCCTTTTGCGGCCATTGTTTAGTACATCTGTCCTATTTGCAACCAGTATTTTGCTACCAGTTTTTAGTACATCTGCCCTTTTGCGGCCATTGTTTAGCACATCTGTCCTATTTGCAACCAGTATTTTGCTACCAGTGTTTAGTACATCTGCCCTTTTGTGGCCATTGTTTAGTACATCTGTCCTATTTATAACCAGTATTTTGCGACCAGTGTTTAGTACATCTGACCTATTTGTAACCAGTATTTTTCGAGCAGTGTATTGTACATCAGGCCTTTTGCGACCAGTGTTTAGTACATCTGGCCTATTTGTAACCATAATTTTGCGACCAGTGTTTAGTATATCTGGCTTTTTGCGACCAGTGTTTAGTACATCTGGCTTATTGCGACCAGTGTTTAGTACATCTGGTTTTTTGCGACCAGTGTTTAGTACATCTGGCCCATCTCGGCTCAATTCACAAAAGCATGTAGGAGTCCTTAAACGAGTATTCCTGTAGTCTGCCTTCCTGTATTCATAAATAGGTTTGTGAATCTGCCATCTTTGCGTTTACGTCAATGAAGGACAAAGCATTGATTTGTTGCTTTCTGATTGACTGCACAGGGCCCACAGACATTACGCAATCTGATGCAATACTTTACAAAAATGAAGCGTCATCAAGTTGAGTCAGCCGCTTATCTTTAATACGTTCAGAAGACGGGATAGGGCCTGCTGGTACACTTCGCGCTGGGTCGATACACACAGAAGAGGGTGACCTTCTCAGCTCCTGCAGCCTTACAGCAAGAACATTTCTTTCCCCAGTAAGCAGAAAAACGAAAATTACATCGGGCTAAAATGAATACTAATGAAACTGCTTAGTTTAGCTGCCTTTTTGTTAAGAATAAAGAATGGAAAAACGTCTCCTTTGCAGACTCGAGGCATTACTTTGCCCTTTATTGCAAGAGAAAGATTACAAGCGGTGGAGAAAGAGAGCAAAAGTAATTTCATTTTAAAATATAAATATCTGAATTGAGAGAAAAATAGACTGCTTTTGTGCAAAAAAATGTTGTGATGCAATTTCTCCAAAATGTGTTTTTTTGTGAGGCAGTAAAAGAGGCAGAGGGGAAAGAGGTACCTATTTGTTCTGCACTGCAACAATGCCAGCTGCATTCAATCAGCTAAAAAGCTGCAAGCCATAAACCTTCCTCCACAGCTATAGAGGAGGAAAAAAGGCAGGCCCATAAAAATTCATCAGGATAATGTAGAGATGAGGCGCGCTGGAGCCACCATCCCTGCAATCAGCCAATCACTCATCCCGTGGCATTTACAGCACATCTCATTCCCCTGTTCCTTAAGGACAATTGATTTTCCTGATTCCATTAGCATAACGGGTAGGAAAATGACTGCAGTGCAATATTTCTGGAAACTTCCAACAAGTAGAGTGCGCGCCCGAGTGTGACGGCGGTAATAAGCTGCCTCGTCGCCAGTGACTGCCTGCGCTGCCGCGGCACCTCGAAGGACGGCGAGGGCGCGATGCCGGGCGCGGGAACAGACTGTTTTACTGAGAGCGCAACGCCGAGTCCATCTAAGTAATGCACACGATATGGAAACGGCGGGTCTGTGCGCAACGCGCAGCTATTCAATACATTTGTTTTCATATTTAGTATTCTTTACAGATAGATGCGGATACGCCTGCTCGTGCCAAAAGCACATCTAATTTTCTTTTTTATATCTATTTACACAAATGTCGGAATTCAGAGTGAGGGAGACAGATGGAAGTGCTGCGGAGAAAAGGGATGATGCGGAGAGGTAGGGGTTAAGAGGAGAAAGTGAGGAGAGGATGGCGGGAAAGACTAGAGAGGGGAGGAGAAAGAGCTTAAAGAGCGGGGCAGCTATGAAGAGACATCGAGAGAAAGACGCAAAGAGGAGAAAGAGTGTGGAAAAGAAAGAGATTGTGAGGGCCTGAGGTAGCAAGGGATGAACAGAGATGATTCTAGAGCAAAAGAAATAGAGCAAGATGGAAAGCATAAGAGAGTGTGCGTGAGAAAGAGCGAAGACGACAGAGAGAGATAGGGGCACAAAGAGCGCATATATATCCGCCAGAGAGAGGCAACGTTTTTCAGAAATAGACAACACGAAGTTTGAGTTATAACCAGACAATGTCATTGAAAAGGAAAGGGATAATAAAAAATAGAAATAATGAAAAGAGGGAAACGACAGAGAGGGACTTAAAGAAAAATAGAAATAGCCAAAAAGGAACAAAAAGACTATACACAGTTGTGGTGTACAAGACAAAGGCAAAGGAATGAAAAACAGAGTGAAAGGCCAAGTTGAGGGATAGTGAAAGAAATCCAGCTTTAAAAAAAAGTTATAGGAAAAAAGGAAAGGACCAAAGGGAGGGAGAGACTACAAAGTATATTGCAATGCATGATAGACAATGCTTAATTTGAGCCGGTGGTTGCAGATGGGGCCCTCCAGCACTCATTTTTGGGGAACTGGATTTATTTTTCATCATCAGTATTCAACACAGAACAGAGAGAAAGGCTGGAAAAAAGAAAAAGATGAGGTAGAGAATGACAGAAAGGGAAAAAACAGGTATGAGTTCGAGAAAGGGGAAGGAAGTGTCCGGTACTGGGTTAAAGAGGCATGAGATGCATGTAGACTAGACAGCCTTCTTCGACGGGGACATTCGGCAGCGCCAGCTGTGGGCGTCTGAGAAAAACTTTGGGGACCGGCACGCTTTATTATACAGATTAAGCCCTGATGTGTAGGGAAGTATGTAGTGCTTCAAATTATTGCCCCCCCCAAACCCCACAAAGCACTTTCCAAGGTGGCTTGGTAAGAGGCTAACCTGCCTGGGAGAGTGTGTGGTATGTGTGTATGTATAATGTCATCTCTTGACTTCTGTGGGAAGTGTTGGGAGCCCAATTATCAATGGAACTTCAACTTGCACACAAAAATGGTCTGATTTACAACTACAAATTGTTCACAAATTGGTACCTTGTAGTTTTAAATCGATTCACTCATGCTTAATATTATTACACCAAGGTGAAATATTTGACATGAGTAAATTGCATGGCATGGGCTGCAGTGGGTGTTCCAGGGTGAGGAGACCTTGAAGATTTTGCACTTAGGTATTCACAAACTTTTTTTCTGACACATTCCCACCTTGCAAATCGCCAGTTAATCCTGTCAGGCAATGGGAATGGATGGGAAGTATTCCCAAAATGGGCACGGGTTTTCAGGGAAGAAGTTTTTCCACAAGAAAAACATTTGCCCAGTCTAAAAGATTTTTTTGTTTTTTAAAGTTTTTTTCCTATGCTCAGTTTTACTCTACTATAAGGTCGCAGGTAGAAATGCTTCTGCTGAGCTACAAGTTAGAATTCACAAACATCTTCCAGGAGTACCTCTAGGAACCTTATACATCTGCATGTTTACCAGAGGCGGCTCGCACAGGTAAATGCTGTGGGGTGGTGAGGCAGGGGCGGGGCTGGGTGGAGACTAATGGAATCCGAAATATGACGGGAATGTGAAAACTAATGAAATAAATAAATAAAACAACTTACCTTTGTAGCAGGGTTTCTGTTCTCCCACAGAACTGTGCAGAGAGGATTGGAACCTCAGCGAATTAGGGTGACCCAAAACTCACCTTAGTACCCAACAAACCCCTTATCGAGCTAGCTACAGTGTCTCATTGGTCATAACAAACTCCCAATGTTTAGACAAACCAGAACATGAGCTTAAAATACCTCAGGTTACGTGGATCACATGAGCACTCTTTCGTTATACAATCATTTCAAACCAGAACGTGGAGTAAATGAGGACACATGCACATTTGAAATATTTATTTAGTAATGCCGTCTTCTCAGGCGCAGTATCTTAGATAATACAAGGAAACATATTATCAGAAGCAAAGTTATCAGCATAGTTACTAGTCCATAGAAAGCAAATGGTGACAGCATGTTAACATGCTTTAATGAATAAGGGTTAACAACACTTATTTCTCACCCTCCCTAACACACATATTATATTAATAGCTAAGAAGGTCTCTTTGGGTTTTAGCAGGGCGGGCCCATACCTCAGGATCCTAGAATGAAGAGATCACATCAGCATACACCAGCTCTCTCTGCATGCGAACAGCATCAAGTGTGTGTTTGTGCTACAAGCAAAGCAATATAAAACCCGCCTAAAGCCCAAAGTTGGCCGAAGCTGCACTTATGTTATGTCTATGAACGCGTGAAGATCAGACCTCATAACAATTCTGTATTGTGTTATTCCTGAAGCTTCAGCACTCTCTGTACAGACATAGTTTATTAAGCAAAGCTGATATCAGAGTAATAACATATTATTCTCATGTTTACCACAACGAACTACTAGGTTGAAAGCTAAATCAACAATTAAGTGTCGTGTGCAGAAGCAGCAAAAGGAAAAATGGCGTTTAAACATGTAATGAGCCTATGCTAACTTAACGCATTATAAAGATATACAGTAGCTATATGACACCCCCCCATGATCCGAGGACGGATAAGATAAGATAAGATAAGGGCAACTTCATGAAAGCAGAGTTCAACAACTATGAACAACCTTATAATTATAAAAAACTACAGTAATCAAATCAAAATTTGAAAATGTCAATTTCAGAGTTCAACAGCACTCAAGCCAATAGGACTGGGAGGTGAAAAAATACAACAAAAAAAAAGAAAAATGGGGCACCATCATAAACCAATAAGGCTCATTAAGGCAAGACCGAATATGCAAAATATGCAGCAACAGCCTCCAACATGAAATCACCGTCTTCATCCGAAAACAGTTCAGCCATCCAATTCAAAAGAGGAAAAGAACAGACGTGTTCTCCCAATACTGGAGCCTCTATTACCATCAGAGGACAACTCGGTGGGTTTTCAAGAAAGCTCAGTGCCAAGAAATCTTGCGCCGCTGTAAGAATGTTCCAAGGACACATTAGTCCATGCATCGCTGCTAAGGCCATAATCCTGTCGCCAGTACAAACCAACTCGTGAGTAACGATGGGACTCATCAGCTGATTAAAGTCGACTTCAGGAGAAACCGGTCCGCAGAGACACAAATCAATGGCCCAGTCAAAATCACAGCATAGGCAATGAAACACTGGCTGGGCACAGGTGAAGTAGGAAAATCGAAACGATAATCCGTATGCCGTGCTTAAAATCGCAAGCGGCAGCGTGCCATAATATTCAAGCATCCGGTTGCGAAACAGCGCCAGGAGGGGCTGGACTGCTCCTTCCACATGTGGGGCATCCATATTTAAGGAAGCAAATAATCACTAGAACGGCTGCCGCTAGTGCCAGGATAACCGGGAATCCACCAAACAAACTCGAAAAAATGGAATGGAAGAAAGCAGGGATGACTCCAAAGATTTTTTCAAATGAAGTTACAAGAACACTGCTAACAGATTTAAAAAAATGCGCCAGGCCAGTTGTGGAGGACGCGTTAAAGATAGAATGTACCATCTCGCTGAAATGCAACGGTAAATCAGTATTTAAAAGAGCCTGAACCTCAGTACGGGTATTAGCTATGTGAAGAACGAAAGTTTCCCTAGCCGAACTCAAGGCCACTTCTTTCTGGGACAATAGAGCCCTTATTCTGCTCATGCCGCTGAATTCTGCTTTCAAGGTTGGGATGCGTGGCCAGATGGAAACATCCCTATTTTCATGCGTGGGTGGGTACAGAACATTTCTGCAGCAAACTACACGTTCAGTTACGGTGACCACATATGCTACACCTCTAATTAACCCGCAACAATCTTCATTATTTAAAAGTAAATAACTTCCGTTTCCCAGCAAGGTAAAAGTCGGGGTGATTGCAGGCACTGGAGTCCCTTTTAAAACACAGGCTAAGTTAGGCCGGTCTTGGTTACAAGAGCCGTGCAATTGTATATGCCTACACATTAGCGAATGGTCTGGTGTTTCCGTACACTCCTCCCCATTCAGATAAACCTCCTGGCCATCCTTCAAACATCTATAAGTGAAAGGGAGGGACCAGACTTCGTGGAGAAACGCACTACCTAAGGGCTCATAGCGACCTATGGCAACATATCTCATACAATTTGTAAATTTACACAAAGCAAAAGGTAATGTTATCAAACCGTGGATTAGCCACGTTGCATCGTTGGCCTCTGCTACAGAAAAAGGCAATGACTCCAATCTCTCAATATGTAACATAGAAAACAAAGCATCCCGCATGGAAAGCAAGCGCTGTTTGTCAGTCAAATTAAAGGGGGCAAAGAGAGAAGAAACATTCATGTAGGTCCATGGCACCTTGCCAGCTTTCAACGTTTGAAGGGTCCATGCAAATTGCATGATAGAACGTAATTGATTCTGACCATGGTACAATACAGACACTTCATCATGCACAATATCCACTACAGAAGACACAATATTATCTAAAGTGTAAATGCGGGAAGAAAGCATATTAATACTATTATCTACCACAGCAAGCACCTTTTCTAGATTGGCTTGATCTATAGCCCTAAGGCGTGTCGCAGCCTCAATCTGTGATGTCTTCCAGATTTCATTGTAAACTGCATATATCCATCTTTTGGATCTACCACTAGCCGGGCCCTTTATGAAATCATTCAAATCCACATCATCATTCAGCTTTGCAAGATGTAATTTAACTGCAGACAATTGAGAATGTTTCAACCAATTTTGACATAATTTGCCCACAGAGTAAGTCGTGACAGAATGCTCGATTTCAAAACGTGGATCAGGTCTGACCTGTGTAAAGCCATCAGATAAACCTAGAAAACGGTGCTGGCATGAATCAGCACTTCTGTGCCACATCAGCCAACCTTTTGGATCCATACTGGATATGTTAAAGGATGAATTTAACAAAAGGGTTTGCAAGGCCCTAATCGAAAACTGAGTATTACTCCAGCCAGAATATTCCTCCAACTCAGGGATGGTCGGGGTATTCAATTTTTTAGAAGTAGGCAATACAAAGCACGTTGTCTGTGAAATAGAAGAATTCAAAAACAACATCTGATTCGGGATGAGACAAGCACGGTGCAAAGCCTCAGTGCCTTGTACCTGCCAGCTTTTAGAACCCCAAACTGATTTTAGGTCAATAGTTTCCTTCCACAATTCATAGCCGCCAACAGCCAGCTGATCAAGAAAGGACTTTGAGTACAATAATTTGGTATCGGTAAGTCTAACCTTGGACATAGGCTTCTGTGTCATTCTGAAATAATAGGACCCGGGATTAGACTGATTGAAGTCAGTAAAATAAGTGTACTTTTTCAAAAAAGAAGTTGAACTGCCTTGTTTAGGAGCTGGGCAATGTTCCCACTGTGTATAGTTCACAGTATTCCTTCTGGATGCTGTTTTATGTAAGAAGTGATTGCCAAAATGTTGAAAGCAAAACAAATCCCCATAATTAGCAGATTCTAAGTACAAATCTTCCGCATCAAAGGCAGCATAGTATTTCAAATCAGAAAACAAGGACTCTACGCCCTGAGCATCCCAATCATCAGAACGTATGTTATGTTTCACTACATCCCCCATGTTAACTCTAAGCACATTGGGGACATTAACAACCTCGGTAGGGCCATGAATTTGAAACCTAACGGCATCCCACACTATCCCATCAAGGACAGGCCAAGCAGTGATGTTAACAAACGTCAAGTCTCTTTTCAATCTGTGTGCAGAATGCGATGAGGAAAGGGGGGCCAAAGTTCCATTTAGATGTCGAATGCATGTTCTTTCTTCGACATAGTGTCCATTCATAAGTCGGAAAAAATAAAACACAAACCCAATTGACATAAAAAGGTAAATTGAAAAAAGCACCAGCCAAATATATGTCCAAGGGGGAATTAAAAAATGTTTTTTAAATAAGCTGGCATAAACTGCAAAACGTGAAGGCACTTTCGAGGCATTGGAACCAGTGTCAAATGAAAATCTGGATTCTGTGGCCAAACGGGCTTGCAGGTCAGGCATGGACAAGTCAGTTGGGTAAGTATAGTCTATTTCAGCAAGGTCTGTACCGGGCAAAGTACTTAATAAAGGACTGGAAATAGCAGGGAACTCGATTGCCACTTCAGTTTCAAGATTAGAAGCAGTGGGCAAAACTGAATTTCTCACAATGGAAGGACAGGAAACAGCCGGTGTCATGCTAAGAAGAATCGGCCACTCTGTGTATCTTGACATTGTCAATTGAGATAAACCTGTTTTCCTTACGACCAGGAAGTGGTGGTAAAATGACTGTTCTTGTGCCCTTCACTCCAAGCACTGGAACCGGAGCTCGATAGGAAGGACCAAACTCTTTTTTGTTATCGTTCTTCTCTCGAACCAGTTCACCAACTTGGGGTAGCCAGCCGACTACCGGGATCTGCAACGCAGGATCAGATGTGGAGGGCAAGTGTTCCTTTGCAAGACTGTCTCTGGTCTTTTGTAGATCCTGTAAAACAGCACAATGTTCATCTACGTCAAAGGTTGTGGCGCGAGCCACGCAGTCTAGACCGTCAAGGTCAGGGACGTACATCTTGATGCCAAAGAGCATTTTGTATGGGTTCCGCCCACCCAGAGACCTTCTAGGGAGATTATTAAGAGCACGCTGCACGCCATTGAGGTGGGTCAGCCAGTTTCTGCCAGTGCCTATAACTCGAGCTGTCAAAGATTGCTTTAAATCACGGTTCATTCGCTCCACTACACTATTACCCTCAGGTCTGTAGGGAGACGAAAACTTGACTTGGACCCCCATCGAAGTCATGGCATCCTTATACGCCTTAGAGGCGAAAGCCGGACCCTGATCCGAATGGAAGGTACCACAGGCAAAAATCCCTACAAAGATACGCAAATCTCTAATGACAGTCCGTGAATCAGCGCTGCGATGGGGCCAGACCCACACAAAGCGTGTGCATGAATCAACTGCTACTAAGATGTACTTATACGCAGTATCAGAAGAAAAAGGACCGCAGTGATCTAAATAAACGCAACCTAGCGGTTTGTTAGATATGTACAACTGTGTCTGTGGCGGACGCGCAGCAGTTGAAGGTTTAATCTGCTGGCAAATGTCACAAAGAAGGACATAATCACGCATCTGTTTGTACAGTCCCTGCCACCAGAAACGTTGTTGTAAGTGAGTTACAGTGGCCGAGACGCCCGCATGCGCAGACGCCACACCTTCATGAGCAGCTGTAATCAGGTCAGCCCTGCGATCCGAGTTGGGAATCAAACGTTCCCCAACATCAGGAATTTTCACAAAAGGAGCCTTCTCAGGACTTAAGTGGTATGTGTACTTCGAAGGGAACCCCGAAGGATGTTTACCTCCCTTCTCAGTGGCAGCAACAGCCGCCAAGATGTCACTATCAATCTTAGTTTTGGACCGAGTAACTGCTGCAACCAAGTATGTAGACACTGCTGATTTCGCCGCTTCATCAGCAAGCGAGTTACCGACAGCGTGGACTCCAACACGCTGGTGGCCAAGAGTATGAATTACAAAAACGAGTGGCAACGTAGCCTTAAGCTCCGCAACTCAAACCCAGATCATCTTATGTTTTATCGTGCTACCCTTGGAATCACGAAAGTCATTCTGAATCCAAAAGAACAAGTTTTAATTGTAAGACTGGACACAGTAGAAAGAATCACTTACAATAAGAGTAGTAACACTAGGATCAGCGTACTCCAACGCTAGTAAGAGAGCACGAAGCTCTGCCAATTGTGATTTTGATTGATTTTGATTTTAAAATATTTATAAAGCGCAACATTCACCTGGCGGTTTCTTGGCGCTGTGAAGGGAGGGTACCAGAGGAAAAGGATGACAACCACAAACTTAAGAAAGTGGAGGCAGTTTTACAGAGAGAAAGCCTGTTTAAAAAGAAACGTTTTAAGGTCTTTCCGGAAGGGAAGATAATGCGTGGCCGATCTTAGATGGTCGGGGAGAGAGTTCCAGAAGGTGGGTGCCAAGGTAGAAAATTGGCCCCTCCCCACTTTTTGCGCTTATAGCGAGGGACCAGCAGGAGTGACTGTGACGACGAGCGCAGCTCTCTGGTGGGGGTGTACTCCCTGATCAAGGAGGAGATGAAGGCGGGAGCCGAGCCCCGTCGTGCCTGGAAGACCATACAACCTATTTTAAATAGGGCTCGCTCCCTGACAGGCAGCCAGTGAAGCGCCTTCAATAAAGGGGTTGAGTGGTGGGAACGTGATAGGCCATAAACTAATCGAGCCGCCTGGTTTTGGACCAGCTGGAGTTTCCGCAGACTGTACGCCGGAATGCCGTTGTAGAGGGCATTCGCGTAGTCCAGCCGGTGTATCACCAAGGCGGACATGATCAGCTTAAGTGCCAGGGGAGAAAAAAAGCGGGAGACAGTGCGGATAGTACGAAGGGTGAGGAAGCAGGAAGAAACAACAGAACTAATCTGTGAGTGAATGGCGCATGCGGAAACGTAGGCATGTTTTGAGCCATGCGCAACCTGCGCCGAACCATCAGTGTAAATGATGCAATGGAAGTCCTCCAAAGGTCGCATAGCTAGAGGAGCAGGATGAACAAACTCATACTGCAAGTACTCTTGCGACCGCAACGAGGCGTCAAAAATAAACGTGACATCCGTGGACGTCAAGGACGCAGCCCACTGAATCCACCGAGGGTGCAAAGCTTTTGAATTTGGTACACTGGCTTTCGTGACTGCCTCCAAATGAGGACAGGGTGTAACAACCAACATGCGTTCCCCTGTGACAGAGCCCGTTCTTTAAGAATAGCCATCTGCACAGCTGTTAAAACCTTTTCCACAGTGGGAAACCGCATCTCAGCCGAAGTGTACAAGTGAGACTTGTAAGCAATAGGTACTGTGTCTCCTTCATTAAAAGTGAGGTACGTGAAACCCACTGTCCCCGGTATTATTCTTATCACCAGGTTGGTATGGTTATCACGAGTCAGTAAGAACTTAGAAGCGAGCAGATCAGCCTGCAAGGACTGCAAGATGGCTGAGTGCTCAGGCAGCCAGCATGATTTGGAAAAAGTTGGTTGTATCAAAGCATACAAAGGCTTGATACGCTGGGCATATTCCGGAATGTATGTCCTCCCGAAGTTCAAAAAGCCCAGTAAAGACTGTAATTTTTTCAGTGTTGTAGGAGCGCGCAACTGTGCGCATTTCTCCAGGAAGTGAGGAGCCAAACCTCTACCTTCATTGTTGAGCTCATAGCCCAGGAACAACACTGTGTACTCAGCAATGTGCGATTTTGCAAAGTTAAATTTGTAACCCATATCTGCAAAGTTACAAATAATCGAGTTTACTCGACACAGATGCTCCCAAATTTCGTCGTCTGTGAGATATATGTCATCCACATACGAACAGGCAGCTGGGTCGATTCTCTCCAAAAGAGAGACTATGCGTGCGGTAAATATACCAGGACTATTCTTATAGCCCATCGGGAGACGCCGGAATTGTTTTTGGACTCCAGCGCATGTAAAACTGGTCCATTGGGAGCTAAAGCTGTCCAATCTGTGGGCATAGAAACCGTTGGATATGTCAAGCGTTGTTTTAAAACGCTTACGCACAAGACTATCCACTAGGGCAGAGCGTGAGTATTCTGTACTGACCAGTTACGGCAATGCGAGTTCAAATGCCGGTAATCCAATACCAAACGATACGATCCGTCAGGCTTGGTCACAGTAAAAAGAGGATTATTCATCGGTGACACACACGTTTCAATAACACCCTGACATTCCAATTGTTCAAGGATTTCCGCGATGGAAGCCTTGGCCTCACGCCGAATGGAATATTGAGGTTGAGGCTGCGGCTGAGACCGCAATGGAATTTCGTGGCAAGGGGACAATTTATCCCAACCACATTGGTTACGGTACAGAGCCGGTGCGAGAGCCCGAGCCCACTCTTCTGCAAAATGCTGCGCATGCTCTTTCGAGACAGTGTTCGCGAAACTGGGCAGGATTACCTCCTCCCCTCGCGGCGCCGCAAGCACAAAAGGTGGGGGCCAGTCAGCCTCCGAAAGCAAAATATCATATGTAGAAGAAAGATTTTCCCAAAATACCCCTTTGACGGTACGCTGTATGTCACCTTCAATTAACAGGACAATTTCATAAAGTCTTTCAGGGGGAGCAAGTCTTGTATCGGCTGTTTCTATTACAACGTAGACATCAGTCGCTGTCACCCTCAGTAGTGGAGACAGCGCCTCTCTCACTATGGTAATCTCCGCCGCGCTGTCCAGCAAGGTCAGAGCCCACATCAGATTCCGAAGCCGCGTTCTCACTATCTGTGGCATATCGATGCGCTGTTAAGGCTGCGACTTTCTTTTTCGCAAACTGCGGTCTCTTTGGCGTAGAATCCTCCTGCTTCGCTACGCCGTCTGTCTGGTGGGACTGGCCACGTCCTTGTTGGCCACCACGTCCTCTACCGCCTCCTCCTCCACCGGTCTTCGGGGCCGATGAGTCCTGAAAGGAACGAGGAGAGCGTTGTTCAGAAACCTGAAATCGATCAGGTGATTTAATCATCGCGCGATCGCGCAAATCATAAACTCTCTCTGTCGGCGCAGGAATTTGTGGCGCAGGATAAGAATCCTGAGTCTGCTGTTGTTGCTTCCCCTGTTTCTGTTTTTGAGGCCAATTTTGTTTTTTGGACTTGGGCTGGACATCTGCTGTAGCAGGTTGCCCTTGTGGTTGTTTTTTCTCCTTGATAGGAAAATATTTCAGACCTTTACTTGTGCGACCTATAGTTTTATATGCGGCCACAACAATCTTCGCTAACTGTCGGGGTTTTTCGGCATCGGGTAGAGCAGCCAAAGCATTCGACACCTGAAAGTTCACCGCATCTCCCTTTATATTGGAGAGGATGAGATCGCTAACAATCTCAAAAGAACCACACAGGCGCATACCCAATTCAACCGCTGCTTCCGGTCCGTGATCATCCTGAACACGTTTAACGATCGTAGGCAGTACGGACATTGACGGGGTGCCGAAACACCTCGTATAAACGGCCGCAAAAGTTTTCCCCTAACTTTCACAGTCAACGAGTTCAGGAGTTAAATCCTTAAGCAAAGTAATCATCAACATTCTATGTTTATCAGCAGGAGTAGAATTCGGAAACACAGCCTCCAGTTGGTCAAATTTCTCGGCAAGCCAGAAAGGGAAATCATCTTTATCATCGGGTCGCTTACCAAAAACCGAATTGACCATAACCGGATTGAGTCTTAAACCGCCATTTTCCGTTTGAACGGCCGGACCCCCCGGGGGACCTCCCGGGAGATGACGACATATGTATTGCACTAATGCTCAAATCACGGCAATCGAAACAACATGTAGTCTGCGAATATCCGCCAAGGGACAAGCGCCGTGATTCGGGTGCGGGGTGAATCCACCCAATGCAGACCAATTTGTGCCTGGAATGGACAAAGGACCCAACCTCGCAGCGGACAAAGAGTGGGGTAGGGCGCCATCAAACCAAACGCGATGCTGCCAATGATCAATAGGTATTTCCAGTGCCCTGTACGGTGTATATTCAGCCGGTACAGGTGAGGGTGTGTAGGTGTGGAACACACCAGAATTTGCGTCCACTCCCGGAAACGTTACCCACGAATAAAACAGTTCGAAAGGGTACGCCGGATCTACACACACCACTAAAATCACAGCCAAGCCATCTAACGGGACTTGGAAAGCCTGTAAATGGTTGCGCACCGCAATGCGACTATGCTGCGGGATGGCCACAGCCTGCGCCATGATTGCACCGGAATTACTGAAAAACAAAGGAAACTTTGTAGCACAACTGTGTAGTAATTCAAAGAAACCGTTTTAGATAGATTCAAGCTTGAAAAGACCTATTTCAAAAAATAGGTAGGTTTCACCGACACCACCGTTTTCCGGAAACGACAGTGAAGGGGTTAAGGTTTGAACGATATACTACTCGAGTGTCATGATATAAGTCCACCAACGTTTGGGCGCCATGTAGCAGGGTTTCTGTTCTCCCACAGAACTGTGCACAGAGGATTGGAACCTCAGCGAATTAGGGTGACCCAAAACTCACCTTAGTACCCAACAAACCCCTTACCGAGCTAGCTACAGTGTCTCATTGGTCATAACAAACTTCCAATGTTTAGACAAACCAGAACATGAGCTTACAATACCTCAGGTTACGTGGAACACATGAGCACTCTTTCGTTATACAATCATTTCAAACCAGAACGTGGAGTAAATGAGGACACGTGCACATTTGAAATATTTATTTAGTAATGCCGTCTTCTCAGGCGCAGTATCTTAGATAATACAAGGAAACATATTATCAGAAGCAAAGTTATCAGCATAGTTACTAGTCCATAGAAAGTAAATGGTGACAGCATGTTAACATGCTGTAATGAATAAGGGTTAACAACACTTATTTCTCACCCTCCCTAACACACATATTATATTAATAGCTAAGAAGGTCTCTTTGGGTTTTAGCAGGGCGGGCCCATACCTCAGGATCCTAGAATGAAGAGATCACATCAGCATACACCAGCTCTCTCTGCATGCGAACAGCATCAAGTGTGTGTTTGTGCTACAAGCAAAGCAATATAAAACCCGCCTAAAGCCCAAAGTTGGCAGAAGCTGCACTTATGTTATGTCTATGAACGCGTGAAGATCAGACCTCATAACAATTCTGTATCGTGTTATTCCTGAAGCTTCAGCACTCTCTGTACAGACATAGTTTATTAAGCAAAGCTGATATCAGAGTAATAACATATTATTCTCATGTAAACCACAACGAACTACTAGGTTGAAAGCTAAATCAACAATTAAGTGTCGTGTGCAGAAGCAGCAAAAGGAAAAATGGCGTTTAAACATGTAATGAGCCTATGCTAACTTAACGCATTATAAAGATATACAGTAGCTATATGACACCTTGTGCTCCAGCAAGACCACTGACTCATTGTCAGTGAAATTGCTCTCCCACCCTCGCAGCTCCACCATTAAGTGAGGTGCCCCTGCCCCTGCACTCTTGAGTGTTGGTGATCGAGGCCCTCCTCCACCCGCAGGTTTCCCTGCGCCTCATCCCTGGTGGTCCAGTGGACCTCTGTCTCCTTTCTTTCTTTCTGCTCCTTCACTCGTTTTTCTCCCCTTTCTATCTTTCACCTTTCTGCACCTCTGCTCTTTTGCGCCTTATTTCTGCCCATTTTCCCTTTCTCTCCCTCTGGTCCTTCACTCGTTTTCACTAGTTTTTTTTACTCTTTCTATCTTTCACCTTTCTGCACCTCTGCTCTTTTGTGCCTTATTTCTGCCCGTTTTCCCTTTCTCTCCCTCTGCTCCTTAACTCGTTTTCTCTTGTTTTTTTACCCTTTCTATCTTTCACCTTCCTGCTCTTTTCTGCATCTCTGCTCTTTTGTGCCTTATTTCTGCTTATTTTCCCTCTTTTCTTTATCCCTTCTTTCCTCCCTTTACCTTTCCCCGCCGCTGCTGCCCCCGCGGCCCCTCCCCCCCAGCACGACCGGCCCAATCCAGCTCCCCTCCCCGCTCCCGCCTCCCAGCTGTCCAGCCCTCCCCGACCCCTACTTAATGTCGACCGCGGGCGCGCCGCTGGTGCACCGAAGGCGCGTCAAAGGCAAGCACATCTGCGCCCGTCTGTGACCCGTCCGCGACCAGCACCAGGAACCCTGGACCTCCGTCCCGCCAACGCTACGACCCAGCAGCACTCCACGCACTCAACCCAGGCTGCAACAACAACTGCAAGCTAGCATCACCAGCCGACACCCATGGACCCTTCAGCTGTCACCGCTGCCGGCATACCTGCAGCACCGCCAAGAACACGGATCCAGCACAACCCGCCCACAAGAACACAACCGAACCGAAGACCCTGCAATGCATCCTCCTCAACGTCCGATCCCTCCACAAACACGCCACAGAAATCTGGGACCTCCTCGACAGCACAACCCCAGACGTAGCATTCTTCACCGAAACCTGGACCAACACCACTTCGGGACCGGACATCGCCATCGCCATTCCCCAAGGATACAAGATCTCCAGGAAGGACCGCCCCATCCACCCAGGAGGAGGAATCGCCATCGTCCACAAATCCAGCCTCCGCCTGAGCACACTCCCTGACGAGTTCACTTCAAGATACTGGCCAGCCCCACCGCCGCCTTCCGAGGAACCCTCATCTACCGACCCCCTGGACCCCACGGACCCTTCGCCAACTCCATCACGGACATTATCTCCCCGCAGGCCATCGCATCCACCAACTACACCCTGCTGGGAGACCTCAACTTCCACCTCGACAATCAACTGGACCCCAACACCACATCCCTCCTGGACAACCTCCACACCATTGGACTCCGCCAGATCGTGACCGAGCCCACGCACTCAGCAGGACACACCCTCGACCCCCTCTTCACTACAGGAAACTCCATCACCTTCAGCCACACCACCGAACTCCCATGGACCGACCATCAATGCGTCCACTTTACCTTCAGAACACCCACCATCCACAGACACCAGCACCTGCTTCCACAAAGAAACTGGACCAAAATCACCGATGACCAGCTCACCTCCTCACTCAACAACTCCACCCCAACCATCGCGGAAAACGACGACCCCAACACCGCAGCCCGAACCCTGCATAGATGGATCTCGGACAGCACCAACACCATAGCCCCCCTCAAGAAAAACAACAATACCCGTGCCAAGAAAGCCAGATGGTTTACCACCGAACTTCGAGAGTCCAGGCGCACATGCCGCCGCCTCGAAAAGGCCTGGAGAAACACCAAATCCACAGAAGCCCACAACAACTTTAGAGCCGCCACCAACGCCCACCATCAACTCCTCTGAGAAACGAGGAAAAAAGCGATTGAAGACAGAATCTCCACCCACGCACACAACAGCAAGGAACTCTTCAGCATCATCAAGGAGTTCGCCCAACCCACCAGCGAGTCTACCGACATCCCTCCCTCACAAGACCTCTGCGACAAACTCAGCATCTTTTTCCACCACAAAATCAAGAGCATCTACGACAACTTCGACGAAGACAACCAACACACTGAACCCTCACCAACCACCCCCGACACCCGGAAACCAGCGATTGATGACTGGACAGCCCTCACCACCGAAGACACACTGAAGACAATGAAGTCAATCCACTCAGGGGCCCCCATGGACCCCTGCCCCCACCACATCTTCAACAGAGCCGCCAACACCATCGCACCCATGCTCCGCCAAACCATCAACCGCTCCCTGGCGACCGCCTCGTTCCCCGACGACTGGAAACACGCCGAGGTCAACCCCCTCCTAAAGAAACCCTCAGCAGACCCCACTGACCTCAAAAACTACAGACCCATTTCCCTGCTCCCGTTCCCAGCGAAAGTCATCGAGAAAGCCATCAACAGCCAACTCGCCACATTCATTGAAGAACACAACATCCTCGACTCCTCCCAATCCGGCTTCAGAAAAAACCACAGTACGGAAACCGCCCTCCTCGCCGCAACAGACGACATCCGCACCTTACTGGACAAAGGAGAAACAGTAGCCCTCATTCTCCTCGACCTATCAGCGGCGTTCGACACAGTCTCCCACCGCACCCTAATACGCAGACTCTATGATGCAGGAATCCAGGACAAGGCCCTCGACTGGATCTGCTCCTTCCTCTCCGGCAGGACGCAGCGGGTCAGACTCCCCCCTTTCTTCTCAGACCCCACACCTATCACCTGCGGAGTCCCCCAGGGCTCCTCCCTCAGCCCGACGCTCTTCAACGTCTACATGGCTCCACTTTTCCCCATCGTCAGAACCTACGGACTCAACATCGTGTCATATGCAGACGACACCCAGCTCATCCTCTCCCTATCCAACGAGCCCAACACCGCCAGACACAACTTTCGAGAAGGCATGGAAGCCGTCGCCAAATGGATGAAAAACAGCTGCCTACAACTAAACACCAACAAAACAGAAGTACTCATCATGGGCTCAAACCTCGATGCCTGGAGCGACACCTGGTGGCCCACCGCCCTCGGAAGCCCGCCAACCCCCACAGACCACGCACGCAACCTGGGAATCATCCTGGACTCTGAGCTCAAAATGGACCGCCAGATCAACTCTGTATCATCTTCCTGCTTCCACACCCTCCGCCTCCTTTGTAAGACCTTCAAATGGATCCCCCTGGAACACCGAAAGACAGTCACTCACGCCCTGGTCACCAGCAGACTCGACTACGGCAACGCACTCTACGCCGGAATAAACAAAAACCTCATCCGCAAGCTACAGAACATCCAGAACGCCGCCGCAAGACTGGTCCTCAACCTGCCAAAACACTGCCACATCTCCCAGCACCTGCGCACACTCCACTGGCTCCCCGTCGAGGCGAGAATCACCTTTAAGATGCTCACCCACGCACACAAGGCCCTTCACGGCACCGGACCAGCATACCTGAACAGCCGACTCAAATTCCACGCACCCCAAAGGACTCTATGATCAGCCCAGCTTTCCTACGCCGTGGTCCCCCGCACCAGAAAGACCAGATCGGGAGGCCGCTCCTTCTCCTTCTTCGCGGCCAAAGCATGGAACGCCCTTCCGCTCCACCTCAGACAGACAACATCGCTCCCCATCTTCGCAAGAAACCTCAAAACCTGGCTCTTCGACAGACCCCCTCCTTGATGGAATGGAACCTGCACCCCCCCTCCCCCACCCACCCCTAGCGCCTTGAGACCCTTACGGGTGAGTAGTCGCGCTTTAACAAACTCCTGATTGATTGATTGAGCTTAGCCGAAGTCTGCAATGCGGCGAGTGCAAGGTAAGTGGTTTGATTTATGTATTTAGTTAGTTTTCACATTCCCGTCGTATGTCGGATTCCACTACCCCCCACCCCGCCCCGCCTCACTGCCCTAGCAATTTACCTGTGTGAGCCGCTGCTGATGTTTACAGGAGAAACTTGTCACATATGCTGACGACACCCAAATGGTCGTCTCACTCTCCCTCGAAAAAGACAACTTTAAAGAGTTGCATAACTGCCTCTCAGGAATCTATAATTGGATGTGTGACTCACGCCTCAAACTTAATGGCACAAAAACAGAGCTCATGCTGCTGGGCCAGCGAATGACATCCCTTCCCACCTCCATATGGCCCCTGTGTCTAGGGAATCTTCCGCAACCAAAGAAAGAACTTAAAACCTAGGGTTCTGGCTAGAGCAAGATCTCGCTCTGAAAACACAGGCAAAAAAGACGGCTGGTACCTGTGTGGGCCTACTTCGCTCTGCCCGGAAGATTCTCCCCCTACTCCCGGCACAATCCCAAAAGCTGCTCATTCAGGGTCTTATCTTATCTAGATTAGACTACAGTAACGCCCTTTTTATGGCCGCGCCAGAATCCACCATTAATATCCTTCAGCGCATCCAGAATGCAGCAGCTAGGCTACTGACAGGCACCTCCCGGAGAACATCGGCTAAACCAGCACTCAGAGCCCTTCATTGGTTGCCTATCCGGGAAAGGATAACATTTAAGGCCCTGTGTATCACCCACAGATCCCTTCATGGCAAAGGGCCCCCTATGCTTGGGAAAATGCTCTACCCCACAAAAATTCCAGGTCCCTGCGGTCATCCCAAGGTAACCTGGCCACTGTTCACAGAGTTAGGAAGGCCCGCACTGGAGGACGACGTTTTTCGGTCACCGCGGCTTCCTTATGGAATTCTTTGCCAATCTGTCTCCGATCTGAACCGACCTACATGAAGTTCCGTAAACTCCTGAAGACACATCTCTTCCCACAATAGCCATCAGTCCACCCTTCTTCCCCCCCCTGAACCTCCCCTCAGACTTCCACTGCATCCTCGGCGCTGGGACGCTTCCGGGCAGCCATGCGCTTTAGAAATCTTTTTTCATTTCATTAACAACCATAAATTCTGAAATCTGCACCCACTCAGGATTTGTAATCTTTCTATGGATTGGGTCATTGGTGTCTAACACTGACAGTGGGTTAGGGGCAGGTGAGAGAACAGGAGAGAAAGAAAGAAGGAAGACAGAATGGCATGCCTAAGGTGGCATGGAAGTAAGAAACATGAAGAAAATACCAACCAGGAGCGGCTCCTCCACTAGGGTGGAGGAGCGTTGCCCCACTGTTTTCTCGCAGTGCGAGAAGCAGAAAAATAAAATGGTAAAACTACCATTTAATGTTTCTGTTTCTCGCACTGTGAGAAAACTGAAGGGTTTGGTTGATTTCAATGGTGCAGCAGATGCAGTGACACCAGAATCAAAACCCCTAGGCATCCCACTAAACACATAACATTTCTATATTTTACTACTAAACTGGCAGTTACAAGTGCAGTTACCTTGCAGACAACAGGGGCATGATTTGAATGGTGCAGCAGGTGAAGTGGCACCATGCCCAAAAGTTGTCAGAACACCTCTAAACACCTAATATTGCTTTATATTACTACTATACAGGCAGTCATAATTGCAGTTATCTTGCAGTTGGATGAGGTTTGATTTAAATGGTACATCAAGTACAGTGGCACTGGGGCCACAATGAGTCTAAATATTGCTAATATTTTACAACTAAACAGGCAGTCACAAGTACAGTTATCTACCCAGTGCTAAGGTCTTGATTTCAATAGTGAAACAGGTGCACTGGCACCGGAACTAAAAGCTTCAGGTTCCCCACTAAACACCTAATACTGCTATATTTTATTCCCAAACAGCCAACAACAAGTGCAGTTACCTTGCAGACACCAGGTCACAATTTGAATGGTGCAGCAGGCACAGTAGCACCGGGCTCAAGATTTGTCAGAGCTCCTCTTAACACATAATATTGCCACATTTGACTACTAACTGGCAGGCACAATAGCAGTTACCTTGCAGTTAAAAGGGAGTTCATTTGAATGGTGCAGCAGGTGCATTGGCACCAGGGCCAAAAGCTCTAGGGATCCCACTAAACCCAGATTTTTGCTAAATGTTGCTAGTAAACAAGACAGTCCCAAGTGCATTTATCTAGCAGGCAACCAGGTCATAATTGTCCCAGGCCTGAACGTATCTTCAGGATCGAACCGATGCTCTATGGGGTCCAACTCTCAACAGACCCAAGTCTGGATATGAGTTCAACACAGACTAAAGGGTAGGTGGGCAGGGGAAGGGTAGGATGGTGACAGCAGGGAGGGAGACCTGTAACGAGACACAAAAGAGAAGTAATTACCACTTGAACCTATAACCTTTCTCTCTTCCTGTATCTCCCTTTATGCCCATACTTCCACTAACCTGTAAAGAAAGATAAGGTTGCCGACTAACAGGGGTGTTGAGCTTGTCACCTCTAATCACCATTCAGTATGCTGAGATTATGAGGTAAACACTGTTGCTCATCAGACTTCCAGTCTATGACACCCCTGTGGAGGACAAAAGTAACAGAACAAATCCCATAGATGAGTAAGAGGGATTGTCACCATGAAAGTAGAACATTAAACACAGCGTAATCCACACTGAGTAGCAATCAATCTTTTTAGAGCAAATAACATCCAGAAGATGCCGGTAAAGACTCAAATCGGGAAGAGTTACGTCACTCTCCTCGATTGTAGCATTAGTCAAATAGTACTTGTACTAGGGGTTCCCTAAACCATGAATGTATTTAAACGCCAATATTTCCCTTGCATGAACTCTGTAATCAAAGAGTAAGGTAGAGTTCGCCAATGAAGGGAAATGATACAGTGGAACACCTTAGTAATCCACAGCAAAGTAATAAGCAGCCAAAAGTTAACAAAGTACTTTCCCCCTTGCAAGAGCTCAGGCAAGGAGTAAGAAGAGCTCTACTAAGGTTGGGAAAAAAGACAATAAGTACCCTCCAGCCACGGAGGTCCCATATGGAGATAACACAATTTTAAGGACAATAATATGGGCAAAAGGAACCAGTGTTGCCACAGGCACCCTTACCCAACCAAAGACAACATGAGGGCGGCCAGCGGTAATCCAGGTAACGGCGGAATAATCAGCAGCGTCTCTCCTCACTGCCTCGCTATTTCTTTGTTTCCACATCACGCGGTACGTGACGTCTAATGGCAGACATTGCGTTGAGGCCGCTAGGAAATGTAGTCTTTACCGCGCCTCACCGCCTGTGCGAGTGGAGCTGCCTTGTCCTCTGACAATGATTTGAATGGTGCAGCAGGTGCAGTAGCACTGGCACCAAAAGCTCTGGGCACACTACTAAACACCTAATATGGCTATATTTACTCAATTCAGGCAGTCACAAGTGCAGATACCTTGCAGACAACAGGGTCATAATTTGAATGCTGGAGCAGGTGCAGTGGCACCAGGCTTAAATTTTGTCATGACCTCCTCGAAATACATAATATTGCTATATTTTAATAATATACAGGTTGACACAGTTGCAGTTACCTTGCAGTTAACCACTTCCACGCTAGCGGTTTTCCCGCTGTGTGCTGGAATTTAAAAATCACCATGTTGAGTGACGACTTATCCTTGTCATCCGCACAGGGTAGGTAAAGCTGATGACGAGCTGAGCTCGTCATCAGCATGGAAGGGGTTAAAAGGGGCTGATATGAATGGTGCAACAGGTGCAGTACCACCGGGGCCAATAGCTCTAGGGACCCAACTAAACGCAGAATATTGTAAAACTTACTACTAAACAGGTAGCCACAAGTGTAGTTATCTAGCTGGCTAGGGCCATGATTTCAATAGTGCTGCAGGTCCAATGGCACCGGGGCCAAAAGTTGTCAGAACCCCTCTAAACACCAAATATTACTATATTTAATTACTAAATAAGCAGTCACAAGTGTAGTTACATTGCAAGCCCTATGGTCATGATTTCAATGGTGCAGCGGGTCCAGTGACACCGGGGCCCAAAGGTCTAGCAACCCCTCTAAATACAAATATTGCAAAATTTTACTACTAAACAGGCAGTCAGTAGTGCAGTTACCCTACAGGCAATAGGGTCAAGATTTGAATGGTGCTGCAGCTGCAGTGGTACCGGGGCCACAAATTGTCATAACTCCTCTAAACACCAAATATTGCTCTCTTTTAATGCTAAACAGGGAGTCACAAATGCAGTTATCTTGCAGGAACTAGGGGCATGATTTGAATGGCACAGCACGTGCAATGGCACTGGGCACAAAGGTTGTCAGAACTCCTCTAAATTTCTTTTAACACAAAGCGAGTAAGGCTGTAACAGAACCACTCCCGGTCCCCTTAAAGTATCAAAGTAAACAACAATAGAAGGAGCAATTCCAAGTTACTTCATTCAATGAAGCAAAGGAGTAACACTTCATTTTACTTAAGAGTAGTAAAGGCATTTTTATAACATTTAGTCACTAATCACTCACCCTGCACTAAAAAAACCTGCTCCGCTGTAATCAGGCATCATAGCACACTCAAGTGGCATTCGGCCGCTCGGGTAGGGACCCTATGATGAAGCATGTCACCAACTAGGTTGGTGAGTGAGGTTTCATTTATAAAACTAAGTGTTTCTCCTGTGCTTCGTTCAATGCAGTAACTTGGAATTTCTCCTTATTTTGTTGTTTACACAAAAATTCTCTAAACATATCATATTGCCATTACATCAAATAATTCTATTATTTCCCTCTTTTATTTAATTTTTCAAAATGTTGCTGTTACTTACCCCCACTATACCACTAGTAACAGCACTATATATAGCCGTTTTGCACATAAACAAGTCATAACACTTTCTTATACTTATATTGTACAACTACTCAGCAAGCAACAACTTACAATAAAAAACAGCTTATTATTAATCACATAGGTGAAATCTAATGCATTTACCAATGCTTGTTTTACACAATCCTCGTTTATTTGGGAGCTGAATGCAGTAAGCGAACCCCCTATGAACTTCCCATCACCCTGTGCATTATACAGTCATTAGCCTCCGGCAAAGCATCCCAGGTTTCTAAGTGTTCTGTTTAACTTCAATTATAGCACCCCTATCATCTTTAATTATTCACACTGATGAAATGTCATCGGGAATATCTATATTTACAGCTGTGCCTTATAAATATATCTGTCAATGGAACTAAAAACCGCTCAGGTTTTGCTCCCTGAAAATACTGAGGAATGTAGATTTCAGAACATGAAACATTTCCTATCTTTGTGAAAGATCATTTTGACTTTTACAGCCCCGTGCCTTGCATTTAATGGCCTCATAAGAGGATTTCAAATGCAGATTTAAACATAGGTAGGTTTTCTTTAAAGAGGAGAAGGGCATAAAACACATGCACCGCTCAGTCAAGGACACACATTTTGTGTAATATACAACCGCCTCTGCAGTTTTAGGCTATCAATTTTAAAGTGACATCTATGGAGAAGTGATTTTTAGGGGAAAGATAAAACTGGTGAGGCCACCTACAATGGACAAACAATGGCTAATCATAAAGTATAACTGTGTAGTTATAGTTAGGTCAGAGGAAGAGCATTTTTTATTTGCTAATAACTTTGGCACGGTTTAACAAATATTCATAGAACTTTCCTAACAAAAAATCATCCACCCCGACTCCTTTATGGAAAGATTTGCACTGATCTAGGTGCCAAGAAAAAGTGGGGTTAAACATGTTGATTTTCCACGTTAATTACCTTAGGAACAGTTGCTCTTTGATACAGAAGGGAATGGATAAAAGTGTGCATTTTGTGACTTCCTGTAAATGTGTTCAGCCATTTAAAAAAAATTATCATTTAAAGTGGTGCTCCAGTTGGTCTTGAATGTCCTGCAATTTAGAAACATCTCTGCTTAGGAAGGAAGTGTCCCAAACCTTTAAAAAAGAAGTTAGAACTTTAATAAAAAAATAACTTCACTGTTGCTATCATTCTTCAGACATGGTGTCAGTTTGATTTTTTGACCTAAATTTTGAAAAATATGTCCAACAGGTAACTTCTTTCATTACAATCAGGTTTCCATCGTAAACATAGCACTGAGAGTCCTTTAACTTGCTTTTGTGATGATCCACTTTGGTTTGCTGATAACGTAGAAAGCTACTGGCTTCTGATTCTTGCCTAATCTGCAGTGTTTGATACCATTGGTCCGCCTATTGCGTTGACCAGGTTATGAGAGGAAGTGCTAATCAGTAAAAATACAATAAATAGTTTGATTATTTTCTTCTCTGTTGACATATAAGGTTTTCTTGGTTTTCCTCAACACACTGCCTCTTATGTGTGGTCTCCATTGGTTTCCTTTTATTTAATCCACTGTTTTGCTTGGACACATGCACCACTGAGAACTAGGAGATTGGTTAATATCCCCAGTTTATGTATTTGACCCCTACACTATTTAATTGACTACCTACAGTTGGCATATTATACTTTTAGCTTGGTTTTTAGTAAAGTCTTCCTAGAACTCATGCAAGTGGCATAAAAGTAAGATGCTGCATTTTGGTGACAGTGTGACCTTGCACCATCCAAACAAGAGACTTTGAAAACTTTGCATTGGGGGCTGCCAAGTAGCCGTGAATGGCCACCAGCCTTACTGTAACCCTCAAATGTTTTGGACACAATAAAAGCCTACATCTATTATTAAATGAGTCATTTGTAGTATGTACTGTGTGCACTAATATAGCACATTTTCCCAAGGTAAAGAACGAGTACAGATAAATATGTTTCCATTAAATGCAGTAACGATGTTTTGTGCATTTGATACTGCCAAGTCTTAAGCCTTGATCTTGCACCACAAAGTCCAAGATGCATTTTGACACGAAGGCAGTAAGAATGAAAGTTGAACTTGATGATTCTGCTTCTGTATCAATGGCAGCATGCCGGCTCAGAACAGGTCCATGCACCAGTTTTTGCTTAAGCGATACCATCTATTGCACATATTAGTAAACACGAAGCAGTGGTTACCCCTTCCTTTTTCTGAGCTGTACTGTGTACATCTTACACTCTAACTAATACATTTTCTGGGTTAATGTGTGCACTGAGGGCAGCACAATTTATTTCACCAAAACAGCTTATGGGTGTCTTTCAATGGAGCATGGGCCCTGAACATGTTCATTGTATGGCCCTGATCCTTCAGTATGAAGGGATGCAGCTCCTATAGGCATGCTTTTTAGACCATCACAATGTCAACCTAATATTAGGAGTGTTGGTTGTAGTTTTTCCAACAATACTGATACCTCGGAATTCAAAGCTCTATTCCGCTCTCAATGAAAGGAGATGGAATCATTGAGGTGTAACCTTCCCTGGACTGAGACACTAACCAGTTAAGCTATTAAACTGCTGACCACTACAAAGTAACATGCAGTTAACAGGGAGCATTATGTGAGCCATACTTCCAAAATAAGAGAGGGAATAGATCCTATGGTTTCAGGGACCATGCGGATAGCCACAGGGCATATTAAGTGGCCTGGCATGGCCAAAACCATTCATAATGGGAGGATCCACCACAGAAAGGTACTTCGAGTTGGAGGCTGCATTTGTACTGTTTTACACCAGAGAGTTCCAAAGTTGTAAAAGTGCAACGAAATCTAGTGTTTTCCAGTTTCTACTGAATGACCTTGATGGAATTTTATCAGTTATAATATATTTTAACTGAAAACTAGATACCCTCTGTTAGAAATGGGGGTCTTTAGTTGGCAGGTTGTTACCCTGTTCCTAGTCAGGATAAGGGAGTTACACTTCTAAAATAACACCGGCTCACCCCCTTGGCATGAGCAGTCAGGCTTATCTCAGAGCAATGTGTAAAGCAGTTGCACGTAAAATACAGTAATACAGTAAAAACACTGCAAAAGGACACCACCCCTGTTTTAGAAAAATGGTCCATTTATCTGTGTAAAACAAGTCCAAAACGATAAATAGCCAACATACAGTTACCAAGATACGAATAATGCAAAAAATGACTTTAAATACAGTTCCTTGAAGTCAATAGCTCTGTCCGGGGCTATTCTGTGGCTGTTAATAAAGAATTCCAATGGTTCAGGCCAGCCGCAGCATCGCTGACCAGCTACAGTGTCAGGAAGACCCGCAAATGAGTACCTTCAGAAATGCAGTGTTTGGTGCGAAGTGTACCAGAGTGTGGCGGTGCAGATCACGTTTCAAGCAGCTTTGTCATCGTTGCTGAAGCGCTGTTGTCGGTAGACCCAAGGTGACGTACGAGATAGGGTAATGCAGTGGCAGGACCCACACGTCGCAGTGCAAGCAGCAGCGTCAGTTGATGATCTTGAGTCGATGGTGCCAGTGAGCCAAGACTGCGATGTGGGACAGGGTGGTGTAACTTACAAGCGGTGCACACAAACTATGATGCAGGCAGCAGCGTCGATGTCAGTTTGCAGCTGCGTTGTCAGTGAGACAAGGGCACGGTGCCAGCAGCGGCTCAGTGGTGGCGTCGGACATCATCGTCATGATACCAGGGTGGAGGTGCGAAGTGAGGTGGTGCCCTCTGCGGGGCCTTCAGGTATGGAGCCAGCAGCAGCGTTGTTGATGCGCCGGGTTGCTTTTTCTCCCTGTGGCAGCTGAAACACACAGTTCCAGATGCAGGTACCCAGAGGAAGGTGAAGTCTTTGCTGTTCCTGAGAATTCTTGAACATTTGGGCAAGGCTTGAGCCCTTGGAGATACTCGCAAAAGGGTTGTAGAAAGTTCAGTCCAGTCCTTTTACTGCCCAAGACAGAAGCAGCCACAACACCACCACCAACACAACAAATCACACAGCAAAGTTGTTGTCTCTCCTCACAGATTCTCCAGATCTTCTTCTTGGCATGTTCCTTAATCCCAAAGAGTTCTAAAGTCCTTGAGATCAGGGCCCCAATATTTGGACCACATTTCCCTTTGAAGTTGGCACAAACAAAGTTCCTCTAGCATACATAACCCAGTTCTGCTTGGCTCAGGCTAGGTTCACTTCAGGAGGGGTAGACATCTTTGTGAGAGGCAGCCACAGTCCATTCAGGACTAACGGATTGTGAGTGCGGGAGTCGCTGCCACTTGAATTAACTCCATAGAGGATTTACTCTTTACTCGAGACTGGAATTCTACGAATTGGCCATTATAGTCATTGAAGTGTGCTCATAAAGACCTGATTTTTAGATGAAAAGAGAAGTGTTTGAAACTAAGCAACGCTGTGTCCTAAGGATGGTCTTATGGATCCGACTGACCAACTAAAGACCAAAACTTCGACTTTCTCACAGCCGCCTTGTTTATGTTTGTTAGACTTACGGTGACATTTTTATGTATACAATTGCCATAACTATGCTTAGGTGTTGAGTGACAAATACCTTGAAATTGTGACTCAGTTATGGGTACAAGAGGGTGTCGCACTGCTAATGGAAATGTAAAAGAATGTCTGTAGTGACAGTGTTGCTAGATAGCTGTGTTGATTTAAATTCATTCTACAAATACAATATTTATGAATTTGTCCCTGTGTTGATATGTTTTTGCTCATTCTTATGAATTATTGAAAAATAGAATGCTAGGTCGAATAAACCCTTAAGGTACATTTGCATAAATGATACAGTCCATTCAGGTGCAAGTAACAACTACTCCTACTACTCTAAATGCAGCCGTTCTATTCAGCCTGGTCACGAGTCACTCAGGAAAGGCTGGACATACCTCAACCTCCGCCTTGTGTCTGTCTAGAGTGAATGCACATCCACGACTCCTGTCACTCTCAACCCAGACGGTGCATACACAAACAGGCAGAGGCATACAGGATGGTTAAGCAAGAAACTGCCCACTTTCTAAAAGTGGCATTTTCAAACACACAAAATAAAATCATATTTCTAAAAGATGTATTTTTTAATTCTGAGTTCAGAAGCCTAAACTCCATTCCTCCTTCTTGTCCCAATGGAAAGTTACGTTTGTAAAATGTAGCTTCAATGATAGCCTATGGGACAGACAGCCTTTCAATAGTGAAAAACGAAATACAAAGTATTTCACTATCAGAACATGTAAAACACACCAGTAAACGTTCTACCTTTCGCCTACACTTTACCCTGCCCACGGGGGTACCATGGGCCTACCTGAGGGGGTGCCTCACATTTTGGAAAAGGGAAGGTTATGGCCTGGCAAATTGGTGCACTTGCCAGGTCGACATGGCAGTATAAACTACGCCCAGATTCTGCAGTGGCAGGTCTGAGAAAACCTTTGTAAGGCTACTTGTGAGGGTGGCTCAACCAGAACTGTAAGCCTACTAGTAGCATTTGATTTACAGGCCCTGGACACCCACAGCGCAGAATACTAAGGACTTAACTGTAAATCAAACATCCCAATCATTGATAACCAATCATAATGCAATTTACAGCAGGGGCACTTGCACTTTAGCACTGAACAGCAGTGAAAAGGAGGTGTGCAGGGACACTAAACCACTTCATGGGAAACACTCCAAAAGATGCCATATCTAACACTCTATTTATATTTAAATCCCCTAAATGTGTAACTTGACATAAGAATCTTCATCATGGCATCTTACTAAATAGAGAAAACCTAATTGGTTTTTGAACGTACGTTTTTAATACAAATGTAACTAAGATGAGTGTTATAAAATGTATTTGTATCTTCCCAAGCTCTGGCAGTCCTATATTCATTATGCCAGTCTACTACTCCTGCAATGACTCTAATTTCCCAACCAGATCTCTGCCAAGGAAATTATGGGAAGTTATGTCATGCTTCATGGTTTTAAAGAGGGCGCTAATACCAAAAAGGCATCTTCGTGCTAGCATCCTAAAAAAAGCTGAGCACCTGATCAGCATTAAGAGATGTGAGATATAGCAGTAAAGCCACTAACATATGAGATTTTTAGACCTTTCCTTAATTTTAATAGATTAGATTGGGCTCTCAGGTGGTCTGGAATGCTGGCTCCACTATTTGGAGGCAGAGTAGAAAAATCTTCACCCTCCCTACCCCCCATCAGATATTCTTATTTAAGATATCTGCGCTTTCTTGGATGTGCTAGACCGAGGGCTCGAAGGAGAGAATACCATTTTAAGATGTCCTGAAGAAAAGATGGAAATGTATTAATCCTCTACTTGGAAGACAATTGTCCTTTTAGTATAGCAGCCTTGCTGGAAGCTGTTCAATCAGTAGGTAAGAGAAATATAATGACAGTAAATCACATAATCCACTACCCTGCAATTATGAGAAGAACAAGAGGTGAGGGCGAAGTTGAGACACTTCTTCGCTAAAAAGGCCACACAGGAATGTCTGGAAACTTCATATCCATGTTATTGCACTGGGCATTTGGAGCAGGCCTTCCTAAAGTCTCACTCTCTCCTCTCACCTAGGTTTGAGTAGGGTTTCCTTGTGAAAAAGACACCACACATTACAAAGGACATCGAAGGGCAGCTTGGAAAGTTCAGGCAGATTATTTAGCCGTTGCCATTTTAAAATACTAAGAATAGTGCTTTATGGAAGAAGGACAGTTTGGCCATAGGTCAAATTGAGTGCTGAAATGTAGGGGAACCTAGGATGATTACTTTGCGAGGATAGGTTTGTTTAATAACGGCTGCTGCCCTACCCACCTTACAAGAGACTCCCATTAAGTGGAAATTTGAATGCTCCTGAACTTGGAGAACACAGAATCAGAAGACTGCCCTCAGAGGGCCTTGTCTGCTTGAGGAAATACTAAGGACTTAGATCCTACTTTCTGTTAAGGCGATTCTCAGTGGCCAGGATCTTGACCTCCTGAGGCCCACTGTAGATAAAGAACAAGAATTGCATCTTTGCAGAAAGTCCAGCAGTCCAGTTGAGACTGGGCTTTCGCTGGCCCCTGCTAGGAAAGACATTTTAAGTCTGTCTCCCACTACTGTGTTTGAGAGGTATTCTTGAAGGCACCCCTGAAGATTGGGAACTTTAGAAAAACAGTAGGAAAATAATCAGCATTCTGTAAATGTGTGCATTTTTTACTCCTGGATGCCCACAGAAAAGAGCTGAGCTTATTCAACAATGGTGCACTCCAAGCAGGCTTGGTACAGCACTAAGAAGATACCTGGCTTCATGGAGCTATGGCAGACCTTAACATTCAACGCTGCCTGCTATAGGATTTCAAGCTCTAAGAAACTGACAAAGGGGGTAATTTAGACTGCAGCCAAAGATCTGCCTGATCCATCATGGCAGCAGATGACCTAGTTCTACCCACCCTGCCACAGTTCACCTACATTATTTAGAATGAACTCCTCTTTTGGTAGTTCCTTTCTGACAAAACTGCTCCATCAACACAATAGGAACTCTTTCATTGAAAAATTAATGTTGGGTGAAACTATAAAGCATTTGTTTGTTTCAGAAATAGGAAATCAATAGCCTGATATGCAGAGAGTTTTCTTCATGAACACGGGAGCCATTGTTGATCATGCCGTCCTTGTCATAAACAATGAACCTGGGCAAGGAAATCTGCATTATGACATCCCTCCAAATAGATGGTCACCCTGAAGCACTAAACGAGGAGGGCAGGCTATCACTGATGATTATGCACTGATAGAGCTGACAGATGCTCAACGGTGCGCAGTCAGGAGGAACCATGGGTATGGTGGTTTTGGAGCTTTGCCACCAAACCCTAAAGTTTGAACATACTGTGAGCGATAGTGGGGAGGCATTCTGGTTAGAGGAGGCAGACCTGGAAGCAGAGGTCAGACCAGGACCAGGGTTCAATTCCCGGCTCGGCGGGGTCTTGAGTCCTAAAATGTCCATGGACTCGACAGGTGCCTACTCGATTCACGGGCTCACACTCTGCGACTCTGGGCAATAGCTTGCTTAATCTCCACAACGGCCCCTCGCGGCGGGATGCCTGGCTTTCACCTTGCGGATACCCTGCCGGGGTTATCTCACAGGGGAATACCAGGACGGGTTCCCTAAGCAAGCGCTTAGAAACCGCTTGGTGATTTGCGCTATATAAATTCCTGTACATTTACATTTACATTTACATTTACAGGCATAATTGACCTGGAAGAAAAAGGACTACAGTGACTACAGAATGCAAGTTTTTCCTGATCAGAGCTTTTGGCACTATGACTCAAGGTTTCAGCAAACTTCAAATTCAAAGTACTCAGTGTTACAGACATCTATTCTATTGTGACCTGCCTTGCACTGCTGCAAGATTATGAGTTCAATTTGAAAAAACCTGGGACCTCATTTACAATTTGGTGAATAATTTGAAGAGCTTTCACCTTCACCGGCATGGCTTTTCAATGGTGGATTGTCACCTGGCTCTGCCATTGTTATTTCTTAACCAATGGCTCCTTGCCACATGACTGTCTGGTCTCAGTGGCAGTACTCCTTGCCTTTATGTACAAGGCATGGTGGACGTAGGCAGGTAAAACAAGGGCCCCATACACATCAGGAAATATCCCTGCTTGTCTATTGATGTTTTGTATTTTTATCAAACAAACTCCTGATTTGAGAATTTGTTCAAGAAAACATGCCACCTGTTCAACAGTTATGTAGCAATGGGGCAACCCAGGCAATCACTGGACCTGGGTAAATAGTGGTACAACAAGGTAATGTCACAGTGGAGAGCAATTTAAAACAGATAGACAAAGCAAGAGTTAATCTATTGTATCTGAACAAAGTAAAGCACCACCATACAGTTGTTCTACCAATGGATGTGATTTTATTTCATCACAACATTAAAATGAATCAAAATATAAAGTACACAACTTTTTCATAACTGAATATTTTTCAACACACAGGTACACAAAAGGGTGAAGTGATAAGTGGATGGGAGGGATAGTGAGAAAGGACAGCAGTGTGCATATATATACATCAGTAAATAATTAGATAATGGACTATCCAGACAGTTTCCTGCCAAATACATTACATGTCAAATCATAGCTAGAGGGGGTTATGAAGCATTTTGTGTGTGGACAGGGCACCATCTATTTAGGTGTAAGTGAGGTTGTGTCCAGCTCCTCCCTCCCATCCTGCAAGAGATGGCCCATTGAAGCACATTTAAGCTCACATTGTGTGTGGATGTCGAGAAGGAATACACGAAGCCCAACTGCCAACTACATCCAGTCATGTGATCAGAGAAGGATACAGACACCAAATGGCTAAAGGAAGAAAATGCCAACTTTTTAAAAGTGATATTTTCATAATTGCTATTTAAATTCTGACTTTACCATAAGTTTGGATTTTAAATTGTGATTCCAGAGACACCAGACTTGAAGGAGTTATCTCTTCTCAATTGGAGTTTACACTTATAAAATGTAATAAGGTATTCCCAGTGTTATCCTATGAGAGAGATAATTCTTGCAATCGTAAAAAATGAATGTAAGAGTTTTTCACTACCAGGACATGTAAAATGTAAAAGTAGATGTACTGCTTTTTTAAAATACATAGCATCCTGTCCTCGGGCCCGTCAAGGGTTTACCCCAGGGGTGACTTATATGTATTTAAAAGGAAGGTTTTGGCGTGGCAAAATTTTGCGAGGTCGAAATGGTTGTTTAAAAATGCACACTCAGGCTTTGCAATGGCAGGCCTGAGGCTAGGTTAAAGGGCGATTTAAGTGGATGGCACAATCAGTGCTGCAGGCCCACACATGGCATTTAATTCACAGGCCCTGGACACACATAGTGCACTTTACTAGGGACTAATAGTAAATTAAATATGGCAATTCAGTATGAGCGAATTTTACCATGTTTAGAGGAGAGAGGACTTGCACTTTAGCACTGGTTAGAAGTGGTAACGTGCTCAGAGTCTTAAGGCCAACACAAATTAATTCTGCAAAAAGGGAGAGAGGAAGGCAAAAGGTTTGGGGATGGCCCTTCAGAAACAGCCATTTCAAACACATGTTAACTAAAACATCCTTCTAATCAAATCCGTACCATTTTATAGGGAAAGCTGCAGAGTGAGGATGAAGCTTACTTCTTGTGCATTTCACAGCATTTTTCCTTTACTTGTTTTTCTGGTGGGTGTGATCCCTCCGTTGTTTGACTGGGGTACGTGTTCATGTGCATCACAATGTCCTGAACAAAAAGTCTAGTAAAATCAATTTACATTTGACATTTCATCACAATTTATGTTTAATCTGGGATCGCTGCCATCATCTCAGCAAACAAATGTTTAACGTTTGGTAAAGTGTAACCTTGCATTTGTGTAGGGCCTGCCTTTTTTTGTTGTGCTCTGTGCACTATGTGATCTTGCTCTGTGCAAGCAAATAATTTAGATTCTTTTCTTCTGAGTCTTGTACATGTGACGAGTCAGTTCTACGCTATGTGATCTTGCTCAAAGTCTGCTTTTTTTCTGTGCGCCTTATGCTGTTCAGAAGCATGATATTACTATATTTCACTGTAAGCACCTCTCCAGGCTCCTATACAGAACAGGTTGGTTTATTTTCAGCCTCGTGTATGTGGTAATTTTATAGCTTTAATGCTGCAATTTATGAAAAATTTGAAGGCACATCTCTTTAACAAACATTCCGTCACAGTGAAGTAGTAATCCACACCCATTAGACTACTCACTACTGTATGCCCCACAGCCAACTATCTATTTATTGCTGTATACAGTTTCACAACCATCTGTGCATCCACCAAATATTCACTTGTTTGGGCATGTGAACATATGAGTGTTGTGGGATTGCGTATGTGTCTCTGGATGTTGTACACATGTGCATGCGCATATTGACCCGAACACCTTTCCATGCCTCTGTGAGATGTTTCTGTAGTGCATCCAGATATATCACATCACAACCTACAGGTAATACAGCAACGAACAAAGAGACTCTGTTGCAATTGGTACTTTCTGATTAGCTGAGGTGGTGCCCCGACCAGGCAGAACCTATAATTCCTGTCCATGTTAGATGAATACACTCACTGTATTACCTGGGTAGCTTTGCACTGAGCAGTCAGGATTATTGCAGAGTCAATGTGTAAAGCATTGACACAGCACTCTCACTAAATAAATACACCAAGCGTCACAAAAGAGATTTCACACATGGTGTATCTAAATAAAGATTATATTCAACACATTCATTAATTAACACAACAAGAACATCATGTCTTTCTGGCCTTCAATCACGCTTGGAAATATTACTTGCGGTTATAGGACCAATAGTGTTAAAATGACATCAGTAATATGCACACTTGGGAAAAATCCTATTTTACCGCAGCACTTTATACAATGCGATACATTATCAGAACTGCGCCCACCCTGGCAAATAACATAATTCAAATCCACACGTTCTAGGGTGCATCCCGGTTCACAACGATATCAGGAATGTGTGCATGCAGGAATTAATAACACTTTTCTACAGCACCGTGGGCCAAGGCCGCACAGGTAAAGCCATTGTCAAAGCAGAGTATTTGTTAGGTAATGAAACAAATGAGTAAAACAGCACCACTGTGCGGTGCAGCTATTAGCAGTCTGTTCTCATGTAGCATACTCTCCTACATTCACACAGCACAGTAACATAGTGCAAAGTGTATCGGCAATTATGTATGAAGCACACACACGCACTCGTCAAAATAAGGCGGTGCAAAGGATATCCGGTAGGTCAGTTGGTAATATGAATGCAGACACCGTGGCACAATCCCTCCCACACCCCTTAGTTACTCCCCCAGGACTCTACCCACATGACAGAGTCAAAAACTTCCACCCCTTACAATTCTGGTTTAAGGCCAGAGTCAAACTTAGTCAGGGGCGAGGGGAGAAGGCTAGAGTAACTATCAGGATAACCAGGTAACAGTCGACAAATTGGGGGTTGGCCACCACTCTGGAAGTTTACCCACCTTATGCAGAGCATAAACAGGCTAGAGGCATTCCCAGTTCAATCAAGAGGTTACTCAACTCACCTTTGGGCACCAGCCCAGTTCTGTGAAGCACAGGGGTGTCATGCAGTCTCTTTTTTTAGTTCAGAATAATTTTATTAGGTTTCCAAAAAGTGACATAAAAAGACAATACATAAAAGCAAGAAATATCAATAAAACCAATCAATTGATCAATACAAACAATAAACGGATCATAATAGGTCAAGAGATTACAATTAGCAAAATAATCAATCAAGGGAGAAATAAAATCATGGTAAGGGAAAGGGGGAAAGGGGGGGAAGAGGGTACATATTATATCATCATAGAAGAACCGCAGAGTTACTATTAACATCTAAATTGAGTATACATCAATTGTGAAAATAACACATAAAAATAGTGAGAACTATTGTTTTAACAACAAATATGAATCAATAGGAGACCAGAAGGATTGATAAGAAATCTGATTATGATTGACTCCATGTAATGATAATTGGGCACCTCTTCTTGTGAAAATAATCCATGACCACCAAGCATGAACAGATAGAGAAGAAGCGTCTTTCCAACAAAAAGTGATTGATTTCAACGCAGCCGAAATTAAGAAATTAAACAATTTTGCTTCAGAATCTTGAAGAGGATGAGTAAGCACAACTGATTTACAAACTAATAATTTATAAGAAATAACATCCTGGATAGGTAATATTTTTAACAAAACATCCCAAACTTCAGACCAAAATTTTGAAATTATATGGCATTCAAATAGCATATGGTGTAAGGACCCAGAATGTAAATTACAGTGCCAACAAACATCTAATGGAATTAATTTAGCACGATGTAACCGTAATGGTGTCCATAAGGAATTAAACAAAATATATAAGCATTTGTTTGGTAGAGAGACACCGGTAACCACCCAGAAATGCTATTAAGCCAAATAGCTTTCCAAGAATCATTAGATAAATGAATGGAAAGTTCAGTGTTCCAAAATGTTGAAATAATATCAATATTGGTACCTAATGAAGTTGCAAATTGTTTATACAAAAGAGATACAGTATTTGAAGAAGAGGAAACAGCGTGAAGATAAATTATCAAATCCGTAGTAACAGTAGAGGGTACACCATTCGGGAAAGAATCCAAAATTGAGTTACATAGCGATTGATATTTAATGAAATCATTCTTAGGTAACTTGAATTTTGATTGCAAATTTTCAAAAGTAATAAAAGCATTATCACAATATACATCTTTAAGGTAAAATATACCCGCCTTGATCCAAGGGTTCCAAAAACTCATATTTCTATTCAGTTTAATAATAGCACTATGCCACAACGATACATCCATTGTAGAACTTAAAGGAGAAGCAACATTTATATCTAATTCATTAAAAAGGAATCTGGAGGATTTGAGTATGGATGAATGGTGTACAACAGTAGATTTACTAGACATTATAATCATGGAGGGTAACGGAAAAGGAGCAACAAGTGATTTTTCTATATTAAACCAAATAGGAGGGTTAACAACAGGTGAAACAGTGAACCATAAGGAACTTTGTTTTAATGTGAATGCTTTGTGATAAAGAAAAAAGTCAGGAAGGCCAAATCCTGCATTACATTTAGGTATTTGTAACTTTTTATACGCAATGCGAGGAGGCTTATTATTCCACAGAAACGTGGATAGCAATCTATCAATATCTTTGTAGAATTTTAACGGAAATTGAGTGGGAATCATAGTAAGGGAATAAAATATTTTAGGAGCAATATTCATTTTTATAGATTCTATTATCCCCCACCATGTGAGATGGAGAGAAGACCATCTAGATGTTTTAGATTTAACATAATCAAGTATTTAATTTTAACGTTGATGCTAAGGAGGATGAAAATAAAATACCCAAATATTTCAATTTGTGTTGTTGCCAGACAATATCAGATAAAGGTAGCGTATCAGGGGTACAAAGAATATTTAAAGGGAAAAATTCTGTTTTATTAACGTTAAGTGTATAACCTGAAGTTGCAGTATATTTGGCAATAATGTCTAATAAAGAGGGAACAGATGAAATTGGATTACTAATAAACAATAACACATCATCTGCATAGGCTAAAGTTTTAATGGTGACATCTTTAATTGTAATACCCTGAATATCAGAACCATTACATATATAATTAAGAAAAGGTTCAATTCCTAGCAGAAATAAAAGCGGTGAAAGGGGGCAGCCCTGTCGTGTCCCTCTAAAAAGGGAAAATTGAGTAGAAATTTGGTCATTGATAAATCAACGAGCAGTGGGGGCAGAATATAACGCAGAAATCATACGAATAAAAGAGGGACCAAAATTAAATGATAATAAAGTTTGAAATAAAAATTGCCAATTAATTTTATCAAAGGCTTTTTCTGCGTCCAAAGCCATAACTCCAGCGGGAACAAAAAGGGTAGGACTTTGTTCAATAACATGTAATAGGGTTCTAGTGTTATAAGCAGAGTATCTATTTTTCATAATTCCTGATTGATCAGGGTAAAGAATAGAATGTAGTACAGGAGCCAATCTAGAGGCAAGGATTTTAGCATATAATTTACAGTCCTGATTTATTAAGGATATAGGACGGTAATTGGAAACTAGGGTAGGATCTTTATCCGGTTTGGGAAGAACTATAATTAAAGCATCAGCAAAGGAGCCTGAAATGGTTCCAGAGGAGCTAAAGTGGGAAAAAAGCTGAAATAATTAAGGTAAAAGATGAGGTTGGAATTCTTTGTAAAATTCAGCAGGGATACCATCAGGGTCTGGAGATTTATTATTTTTAAGTGAATGGATGGCTTTCAGAATTTCATCATTAGTAATGGGCAAGTCCAGTCCAGTTCTGTCTGAGGGAGAGATATGTGGTAAGTTACAAGAAGTCAAAAAGGTATCAATTAATGAACTGTCACATAACTCTGGTTTGTTGTATAAGTTTGAATAAAAATCAAGGAATTCTTTAACAATATCATTATGTGACAACGCAGTCTTACCCTGAGGACCATGAATTGATGTAATCTGCGTTTTATCTCTTTTAATGCGTAAATAATTTGCAAGGAGTTTTCCAGACCTATTGGAATTGAAACGAAATCTAGCATTGGATTTAGCAAGTTGAACCCCAGCTCCTTTACTAAGAATAGAATTGAATTCATAACGAAGTTTTTGTAATTCAGTTTTGTATTGAGGATTATTAGAAGTAATAAATAACCGCTCAAATTTTGCTATCTGTTTCTCCAAATGTTTAATATTAGCATTAAATAATTTATTCTCATGAGCCATAATGGAGATTGTAGCACCTCTAATGTAGGCTTTAAATGCATCCCATCTATTGATAACAGAAGTAGAAGTTTCCGGATTAAACAAAAAATAGTCTAGAATAACTTGTAATAGTTTAGGTTTATTATGCTCATTGAGAGCAATACCAGTATTCATACGCCATCTGGTTTGCTTAGTAAAATTAGATGAGATATTTAACACAAAAGAAATTAAAGCATGATCTGATATGTCAATATTACCAATAACCGGGGTAGTTGCAGTTGGAATAAGAGAAGGAGAAATTAAAAAATAATCAATTCGTGAGTGAGAATTAAGAGGGTTGGAGAAAAAGGTAAAACATTTTTCAGTAGGAAAGTGTAGCCGCCATATGTCAGCTAATTTGGTAGTTTGAGTAAACAATTTAAAGGCATGAAACACCTTAGGGGGGCGAAATCTAGTTGTAGACAGTCGATCTAACAATGGGTCAGCAATAACATTAAAATCACCTCCAGCAATTATTGGAGCATTACCCAACTTTAAAACTTCCGTAGTGATAGTAGACCAAAAAGTGGGATCGTCCGCTGTAGGGTCATAAATGTTAAGTAATAACAAAGTAGAATCATGAATTTTAATTTGAGCTATTATATATCTACCCTCAGAATCCAGAATTTTATTTAAAACCTGACAATGTAACCGCTTCGCAAAGAAAATAGCAACACCATTTGTCTTTCCATTAGCCGGTGATGAAACAATAGTGTCAACCCATTTTTTATTCATATAATGTAATATCTTATGATCAATATGAGTCTCTTGCACAAAGCAAATATCAGCCTTACAACTACCTAAATAATCTAACATTTTTGTACGTTTAACTGGGTGTCTCAAACCTTTCACATTAAGAGAAACAATTTTAACATTATGAACAGTAGCCATTATTAAAAGAAAAACAAGGGGAAAAAGCAATGGAACAAGAAGAGACGAAGAGAAGCAGAAGTGAGAGAATAGCAACTCTATAGTTAGGAAGAGAATAGGAGAAAAAGAAAAGAGGGAGATAAAAACAAACAAGATACATAAATAGAATGAAGTGAGAAACGCACACACGCTTCACAAGCATGACCGAAACCGCTGGAGCCCAGTATAGAAAAATGTCATTAATGTGTCAGGAGAAAAAGACCTGATACAAAAAAAGACAACCAAAATCAAGCGGCAGAGTCATTTGTATCCATTGAAGGTGGTGACTGTTGTTCCAAAAAATGACACAAATCTTCTGGGCTCTGAAAAGATTTTGAAAAATTATCCTTCCAAATTCGCATCGTCGAAGGATCAAATAGGCCATATTTGTATCCAAGGCTGCGCAACTGAGGGCGAAGAGCAGAAAAATCCTTGTGTATTGCGACAGTTTCTTTGGCGAAATCTTGGTGGATAAATATTTTGTGACCATTCACCATCAATGAAGATATTTCTCTAGCAGCTTTTCTGATGAGAACCAAATGATGATGTCGAAGGACTTTAAAAATCATTTGTCGCGGTTTGGTATTGCGAGGGTTCCTATGTATAGGAATTCTATGAGCTTTATCAATTTCAAAATCTTCAGAAAATTTTAGTTGTAAAAGACCCGGCAATAAATTTTCCAAGTACAATCTGCAGTTATTCCCTTCAACATCTTAGGCAAATTAAAAATGCATAGATTATACTGTCTATTACGATTTTCCAAGTCCAATAAAGTTGAACACATACGTGATATTTTGGTCACAAGAGGAGTAAATGAATCAATTTTAACTTTATTATCTTGTATTTTGATGGAATTGTCCGATACTTTCATTGACAAGCTGGCCATTTCTCTACGAACATTTTTCACCTCAGACGCAATAGTGTCTGTGTTGACACGAAGTGCCTGAATTTCTTCCAATATTAAAGACAATGAAGGTTCAGAAGACTCCGCTACTTTAGATTTAACAGGAGGAGGAGAGATTTGTTGTGGCCTCTTTTTAGTATTAATACCACTTTTAGTTTCCATTTTCCAAGGAAAGAGAGGCAAAATTGCAAATATATGAGTATAATCAGGCAAAAGCAATATACTGCTGTGGAAATATAAAGAAAAGCAGGGGTGCAGCAGCTAAAATGGACTGGGGGAGTGGCTAAGCCCAAGCCAGGCCCTTTCCTGAATGGTCACTCCGTCCCCTTTGACAGAACCTTGGCTGTACCTCAATGCAGAGCAGGGAGCCGGGACCAGGCGATAAAATTATCCACTTCTGCTGCTCGAAATCGGCCAAGAACGCTCCACAATGAAGGTAGGAGTAAAGCACTGCAAGCGACCTCCTTAAAATTAATTTCCTGACAGAAATTTGTCATTAAAACGGGCTATATTCGCGCTGAGCCCCTCACGCGGCGGCCATCTTGGATCACGCGCTCGCGCGTCTCCGTCATGCAGTCTCTTGACTGACTTTTGCTCGCTCTCTGAAGTGCTCCTTAGCCCAGTCACTTTCTCTCACCACCCAGGCCCGATCTGGAGAAAACTGACTGGCAACATGATGTCCTCGGGGGTGGGGGAGGAGAGGGCAGTTGATTCGCCACACTGAGGGCAAGACAGAACAGTAAATGAATGGGGGTGGTGCTGTCCCTGCACTCCAACGGGAAGTAATGCATAGCGTCTGGTGCATGTGGATCCCAGTCGCACCACACAATATGGTCACAATGAACCCCTAATTGGGTTCTCTGCACCTTCCTGGAAATGAGGTACAACATCTGGTGCATGATGACAAGAGTCGCACCAGACAATCTGGTCACAATGAACCAAAAGTTGGGTTTGCTGCACTTCTTTGGAAATGAGGCACAATGTCTGGTGTGCAATAGGAAATGAGGCACAATATATGATGTGCGATGATGTGAGCTGCACCAGACTATCAGGTCACAATCAACCCACGGTTGGGTCCGACATACCCCCTGGAATGAGGCACAATGTCTGGTGCGTGATGATACAAGTCGACCAGACAATCCGGTTACAATCAACCAATAGTCAGGTTTTCTGTACCTCCCTGGACTGAGGCACAAAATCTGGTGCACTATGATATGAGTCGCAACCAGTGAATTGGACACAGCACCCAGAGATCATGCAGTCAGCGTGTCACGCGAGAGATGCGGCATGAATGACGAAGCTGGTCACTCTGAGTCCTGCAATTGGTGAGTCCGCTCACCATCAACAAGATGCTGGCGCGTGTTGAGGCCCCATGAGGCAGGGGCTTCACTGCTTAGATGCAGGCACGGTTTGGGGACTCCGCACAATCCGGTCTCCAGGCACAATACTTAGTTCCACACATTAAGAATACAGCAGATGACATAGGTGCTTGAGAGGTGAAACATGTAGATGGTGTAGGTCCCTCTTGGGAGGTCTTTGATGTCCATGAGACCTCCCCAAAGAACAGGGGATAAGACAACAAGGCCTTGGAAAGCACCCTTCAGGGTGCCACACAGCAGCAGGTAGTCATTCCAGGCCAGCCACTATTCAGGCCGGGTGCATGGTCTCTTTCAATGGAAGTCTCTGCCTTGTGTATAACAGATTACTTCAGCAGTGTGCACCACACAGTCCAGGATATATGGTCCCACGTCCCCACATGTATATCTCTACCCTGCTGAAGTATGGCACCAGAAGTTATACTGTTGTGTGCCTTTGAAGTTGGGGGTGGTTCAGTGGCTTCTCTTTTGAACCTAAGATGTTTCCCCTAAATTTCATTCCTGTCTGCCATGAGGTCTTGGAATGCAGATCTTAATCTTTAGTGGGGCCATGATCTGGCTTCCCAGGGGGCGAGTGCCAAAATCTCTTCCTCCAATCTATCCACTGCTCCAGGCGAGGTCACCCCCCACGCGTCACCGCTGCTGCCACTGCCTGCCTCCTTCTCTGCCTACTTCGAGCGACCCAGCCGCCGCTGAGCCGCCCGCTTGCCTGGTTCTTTTCCCGCCGCTGCCTCCCTGCGGCCCCGCCCCCCGACAGCCCATTCGCCGCTCCCGCCACCCGGATTCCTTCTTAAGGAAGTAGCGCTGACCACGAGGGAGTGACCGCTGAGCCTGCTCCAGGCGAGGTCACCCCCCACGCGTCACCGCTGCTGCCACTGCCTGCCTCCAGCTCTGCCTACCTCGAGCGACCCAGCCGCCGCTGAGCCGCCCGCTTGCCTGGTTCTTTTCCCGACGCTGCCTCCCTGTGGCCCCGCCCCCCGACAGCCCATTCGCCGTTCCCGCCACCCGGATTCCTTCTTATGACGCCCCCACCCATGTGCAGCGTTGACGCACAGCGGCGCGCCGATTGTGCACCGAAAGGGTGGCCAAAGGCAAGCCCGTCTGCGCCCGTCCCGCCTGGACCGCGCCCAGTGCCAGGACCCCTGGCCCCCCCGTCGATGCAAGACGACCCGTCTGACCTACGACGCCGCCACTCTCAACGCACTCAATGCCGGCCGGACCCACGCCTACTGCCGTGCCACCCCGAGACGCACCCACGGACCCTTCACCTGCTGTACCTGCAAGTTCACCTGCCTCCGAACCTGCCCCGCACCCGCCAAGACAAGCACCAGCAGCAACCACCTCAAGTGCATCCTGCTCAACACCCGATCCGTCCACAGACACGCCGTGGAACTCTGGAACCTCCTCGACGCTACATCACCGGACGTCGCCTTCCTCACGGAAACCTGGATGAACGCCTCCTCTGCACCCGACATCGCCATCGCCATCCCGGACGGGTACAAGATCATCAGGAGGGACCGCATCAACCAGACCGGAGGAGGCATCGCCATCGTCCACAAGAACACCATCCGCATCACGACCGCCGCCAAGGACTCCTTCGCCGCAGCAGAACATCTCCACTTCCAGATTCACACCGACCCTAAGATGACCCTCAGAGGCACCCTCGTCTTCAGACCCCCGGGACCACGCACACAATTCAGCGAAGACATCACAGACTTCATCAGCCCACACGCCCTCCCCTCCGCTGACTACATCCTCCCAGGGGACCTCAACTTCCACCTGGAGAACAACAAGGACCGCAACACCGTCGCCCTGCTGGAAAACCTCGCCAACCTCGGACTCAAGCAACTGGTCAACACCCCCACCCACTACGCCGGCCACACGCTTGACCCCGTCTTCTCTTCCAGCAAGTACATCACCTTCAGCCACGCCACCGGACTCCACTGGACCGACCACAGCTGCGTCCACTTCAGCTTCAAAAGAACCACGACCCACCACCACCCACAACAGGTACCTCACAGGAATTGGAGCAAGATCACCGCGGACCAGCTCACCACCTCCCTCAGCCAGAAAACACCCGCCAACACAATGGACCCCAACGAAGCTGCCCGCAACTTCACACAGTGGCTGTCCGCCTGCGCCGACGACCTCGCTCCAATGAAGAACCCTCCCAGCAGACCCAGAAGCAAGAAGGCATCCTGGTTCACCGACGAACTCAAGGACTCCAAGAAGACCTGCCGCACCCTCGAGAAAGCCTGGCTCCTCGACCGGACCACCGACAACATGACGGCCCTCAAACACGCTACCCACAAGCACCACCAGCTCATCCGCACCACCAAAAAGAAATCCCTGAAGGAACGACTGGACAACAATACCCATGACAGCAAGGAACTCTTCAGCATCGTCAAGGAGTTCTCCAACCCCAGCATGGGCACCAACGACATCACTCCGTCACAAGACCTCTGCGACTCCCTCGCCTCGTTCTTCCACCGCAAGATCGCCGACATCCACAACAGCTTCGGCTAACCACCCACGCACCCAACCGCTGAACCAACGACCCCCACCGCCACCCTTCACACCTGGACCACGGTGACCACCGAAGACACAGCCCGCATGATGAACACCATCCACTCCGGATCACCGACCGACCCCTGCCCACACCACGTCTTCAACAAGGCCGACTCCACCATCGCACCCCAACTGCGGAATATCATCAACACCTCCTTCAACACCGCCACCTTCCCGGAGAGCTGGAAGCACGCCGAGCTCAGCGCCCTCCTGAAGAAACCTACAGCAGACCCCACCGACCTCAAAAACTTCCACCCCATCTCGCTCCTCCCTTTTCCTGCTAAAGTCATCGAGAAGATCGTCAACAGACAGCTGACCGCCTTCCTCGAGACGAACGGATCCCTCGACCCCTCGCAGTCCGGCTTCAGAGCCAACCACAGCACCGAGACCGCCCTCATCGCAGCCACCGACGACATCCGGACCCTGCTCGACAAGGGGGAAACAGTGGCCCTCATCCTCCTGGACCTCTCCGCTGCGTTCGACACTGTCTGCCACCGCACCCTAGTCCAGCGCCTCAGCAACATCGGTATCCAAGAGAAGGCACTGGAGTGGATCATCTCGTTCCTCGCCGGAAGAACACAAAGAGTCCGCCTCCCCCCGTTTCGCTCCGAGGCCACCGAAGTCATCTGCGGCGTCCCGCAAGGATCTTCACTCAGCCCCACCCTCTTCAACGTCTACATGAGACCTCTTGCAGCCATCGCACGCCAGCACAACCTCAACATCATCTCCTACGCCGACGACACCCAGCTGATCCTCTCCCTCACCAGAGACCCCGACACCGCCAGAACGTGCCTACACGAAGGGATGAAAGACGTCGCCAAGTGGATGAAGGACAGCCGCCTGAAACTGAACTCGGACAAGACGGAAGTCCTCATCCTGGGATCTTCGCTCTCCGCCTGGGACGACTCCTGGTGGCCCCCGGCCCTGGGCACCGCACCCAAGCCAACCAACCACGCACGCAACCTGGGCTTCATCCTGGACTTCTCCCTCTCAATGACCAGACAAGTCAACGCCGTCTCCTCAACGTGCTTCAACACCCTGCGTATGCGTCGCAAGATCTTCCGCTGGATCCCGACCGAGACCAGAAAGACTGTCACCCAGGCACTCATCACCAGCCGACTGGACTACGGAAACACCCTCTACGCCGGAACCACAGCGAAGCTACAGAAAAGACTCCAGCGCATCCAGAACGCCTCCGCCCGACTCATCCTGGATGTCCCCCGACGCAGCCACATCTCCAGCCACCTGAGGAACCTGCACTGGCTCCCCGTCGACAAGAGGATCACGTTCCGGCTCCTCACCCACGCACACAAGTCTCTCCACGACCTGGGCCCCAAGTACCTCAACGACCGCCTGACCTTCTACACGCCCACCCGCCAGCTACGGTCCACCAGCCTCGCCCTCGCAGCCGTACCATGCATCCGAAGAGCCACCGCCGGAGGAAGATCCTTCTCTTACCTGGCTGCCAAGACATGGAACTCCTTCCCCATCCACCTTCAGCTGACCCAGGACCATCTCGCCTTAAGGAAACAACTCAAGACCTGGCTGTTCGAGCAGTAGCATACCCCTTCCCCCAAGCGCCTTGAGACCCTCCCGGGTGAGTAGTGCGCTATACAAATGGTATGATTGATTGATTGATTGATCCAACAAAGTCCTCAAATGGCAGAGGTCTGTCGTTACAGTTGCATGCTTATTGTTTATAACTATCTCTGGTGAATGCACAGATGTGCTCCCCCAGCCTCCAGTGTGGACTGGAGTCAAACTTAAAGCACACAAATGAGTGCGGAGAAATGCCCACTTTTTAGAAGTGGCATTCCTAAACTATTAATGACAAATCCACCATTGCCACAAGTGAGGATTTGTCATTGTGAATCCAATTTCACTAAACAACATGAGGCTGCTCCACTATAAGCCACCACTGCAGCTTAAAGTAATCTAAGCCATTCCCCCATGTTAACCTAAGAGTAGAGCAAACCTCATAGGTAGGGAAAACACACATGGGCAGGGAACACACAGGTGTACCTAACCTACCTTTCGCCAATCACTTGCTCCACCCCTCAGGACTCAACCCAGGGGTTCTTTAGTGTTAGAAAAAGGCACCCTATGTGTTGGCTAATGATTTAGAAAGGCCAACCTGAGCATTAGTGCAAATTTGCACACACAGGCCTGCAATGGCGGGCTTGAGGCATGCTTGTAAACACCATGAGGCTACTCCCTGCTGTAAGCTAAAACTGTAGTTTAAAAGTTATACAGCAATCCCTCTTATTAACCCATAGGAATTATTCAATATCTGTGCAGGGAACACACGTGTACATGCCCTGCCTTTCCCCTACCACTTGCCCCACCCCGTAGGGCTTACCCTAGGGGAGACCTAGTGGTAGTCAACAGCCTACTCAGCTTTGGCTAATGGTTTAGAAAGGCCATCCTCGGCATAAGTGCAAATGCGCACAACCAGGCCTGCAATGGCAGGCTTGAGACATGCTTGAAAGGCTATTCTTGTGGGTGGCACAATCAGAGCTGCGGCCCACTAGTAGCCAGAGCACTGGTTTGGTTAATTACCTAACAAATACTCTGTTTTGACATTGGTTTTACCTGGGCAGCCTTGGCCCATGGTGCTACTGAAAAGTGTTATGAATTCCTGTGTGCACACATTCCTGATATCACTATGACCTGGGGTGCACCATAGAAATGTGTTGATTTGAATTGTTGTGTTTCCCAGGGTGGGCCCAGTTCTGACCATGTATTCCATTGCATTAGGGTGCTGTGGTGAAATAGGATTTTTCCTAAGTGCGCATATTACTGATGTCATTTTAACACTGTTGGTCCTATAACTGCTAGTAATATATCCAAGTGTGATTCAAGCCCAGTGAGACATGATATTTCTGCTGTGCTAATTAATGTATTTGTTGAATACAATCTTTATTTACATAAATAGACATATAAAGAGACATTTAAAACCTCTCTTTTGTGACGCTTCATGTATTTATTGTGTGAGTGTGCTGTGCCAAAGCTTTACACATTGACTCTGTGATAAGCCTGTTCAGTGCCAAACTACCCAAGGGTTATACAGTGAGTATAATCACTGACAGAAGGTATAACCAGGGTATGTTGTATAACCTTTTTACAGGTACTCACAAGTACAGTACCTTAAACAATCAGGTAAGCACCACTTCCTAGAATGTGTAGGAAGGGCGTGCACAGTTTCAAACTGCATTACAGTGGGAAAGTGCTCAGAGTACTAAAGTGATGAAAAGAGAATCAACAAAAACAAGGAGGAAAAAAGCTAAAGGTTTTAGGTAAATCCCCTAAGAAGGGCCCCGTGCAACACACCCTATACAAGCCAGACCTATTGGCTTTGCCAATGGTTGTTAACTAGTCCAGTTTTTTTGTGTTTGCTGTGCACTGCATAGAGAGTAACCCTTCTCCCACTGGTTGTTTGTTCTTCCTGTAGGGTTACCTCACATAGAAATAATGAGTCCTTAATACTGAGCTTCACTCCTGAACCCGGATTTCCTGCCTCTCAAGCGCAAGGCGCCACTAGTAATTGGCCAGACCATGTCTGCTTCACATGCAGAGAAAGATTTAGGAACATTTTGCACATGGATTGCATCACAAAAGTGATGCAAACTGGTGCAGAATGGTTATTTGAAATCTGATTTCCAGCGCAAACCATGTTTTGCACTGTAAGTTGCCTGAAAGTAACACAAAGCAGTGCTTTGAGTTGCTTTGCATCATGGGGGGTTTCCGTGGGTGGTATGGAGGCATTCACGTGGAACCACCAACAGTTTTTTGACATAAAAGTCTATTCATCAACAGTAGTCAACACACTTTTGCACCAAAAAACATCACCTCTTTGAGGCAGGTGTAAAAAAGAGAAACATTTTTTTCTTCTAATTTTCTGACTTTGCATGTGTGCTGCACTGTACAGCACACATCGAAATGGGAAAATATTTTGACATCCGTCTACGAATAGTAATTTGTACCAAAAGAGTACCCTTCCAGTACCAAAACCTATGCTAGTCGTGATGCAGACTCCGATGCACTCTGCTGCAAAGGTGTGTGTGTGGCGATGGGCAACCTGACTTTGCTCCAGCACTAGGAAGGGAGTAGCACAGCCCCATATCCAGTAGCGGCTCCTGGAGGGAGTTCTGCTGGGTGGTGGGGCGGGGGAGGGACAGGGTGGGGGGGTAGTAATCTCACAGCCGATCGGAGTTAGGTAAAGAAATAAATAAATAAAACTAATTAAATTGCACGTGCTGCAACACATTGGGCATTGCAGCGCGCATAATTTATTTCTTTTATTTATTTATTTCTTTACCTAACTCCGATCGGCGTATGCCTGAGTTTATTAACCCCTGCCCCACCACCCGCAGCACTCCCTCCGGGAGCCGCTACTGCCCATATTTTAATAGATATGGTGCTGTCCTACTCTTTTACTCTCACACAGTGCAGTACAGAAATGTTGTTTCTTGCACTGCGTTGAATCATAACTTGGGGATTCTGGGTGCAGTTTAAAGCTTTACACACCTTCAAACATTTAGGGGCAGATTTATGATGGGAATGCGCCACGTTTGCGTCACGCAACTGCGGCATAAACGTGGCGCATCCCTACGACCCATTTACAACGTGACGCATCTAGGCAGATGCGTCACGTTGTAAAGCCCTGCGCCACTTGTGGGCGTTCCGGCGCAGGGTGGGCGTTCCGGGGCAGGTGCGCCTCGCAAAAGTGGCTGAGTAAAATCTATAAGATTTCACTCAGTCACTTTCAGGCCAATGCTGCGTCAAAACCCTGCGCCTGCTTGAAGCAGGCGTAGGTCTTGACGCAGCATTGTATAGATGGGGCACCCCCGAGCCTTGCTGGAGCTGCGCGCGCTTGCGACGCAACTCCAGCAATGCGCCACCTTTACGGCACAGATGCGTCACGCATCTGTGCCGTTTTTGCCCCATGGTGCGCCGCATTGTAAATGCGGCGCACCATGGGTGGCGGAGCAGCGGCGCAAAATAACTGGCGCATCCCTGGGGATGCGCCAGTTCCCTCCCTGGGGATGCCCCTCAGAAATTGAACGCCCAATAAGAACAGTGTTTGGGTAGATTAAACTAAGACTGAACGTCTTCCTCCTTTCTCATAGACCATACATAAATATTTTGGGATTTCACTGTGCACTGATACAGGTCCTGATTCTGATTTTTAGATTTGCTGAGGCGCACAATATCTTTCATATGTGTCATTAAGTACCTTATTGATGCATAAGAAATAGTTCACATTCGAAATAGCTAATCACAAGATTGCTAGACGTTTGCACTAAATGGATACTATACTGTTCAGAAAATTTACTTAACAGACTTGCTATTCCTGAAAGTGGGTAACAAGTTTAGTTCTTGTTTTTAATTTATGTTTGGAGACGCAAACCCATCTTTGACGCAGTGATGTTCGTGTATGCTGTAGAGAATGCTTTGCATACTTTACAGTGCTGCATATGTGATGAAATGTCTTCCTCCACTTATTAATATTACATACGATAGTCCTGCCTTCTGCTGTCTCTGCACGTGCAAGCTGCTTCATATGCCTTTGCCCTGTTTCTTCTGCACTCTTCCACCCTTGCCTGTTGTTTGTTTACTTCCTGCTGTCCTCCTGCCTTGTTCCTAAGCGTTCAGCGCTGCCTGTGAACGCGGAGTCACGAGCTATACTCATTTTCCACATTCATTCTCTTCCTGTCCCTCACTCCCATTTTCGCAGAGTGCTTTTAATCTTGTTGCCAGCCAGGAAGTGCCCCGTGTATGGATCTTCTGGAGACTAATGAGCTACTTAGCTTTATTTTAAACGATGAAATAGAGTGTGGCTTTCTGCTCAGACAGGGAGCAGTCACTTCTGGTTCATTGCTGAAGAAGTGAGGGGGGGAGGGTCAAGTCACATCTGTATTTGTGTCCAAATTAGGGCTTTTCACGGGCTGCAGAATTCTGCAGCGTTACTGGTGCCATTCAGTAGGATGATCTGTATCACTGCGGTCCCTGCCTGCATAGCTCCTGCTTCCAGTTTTGACAGCTTTGGTGCAATCACAATGTCTCCTTGGATACATATTCCTGGGGCTCGAGAAGAGCTAGAATTGGGTTTAGTGCCACATTTCTTTCCTTTTACTTTAAGGTTTCTTTAACTCAACATACCTATGTTGAATGCAGGATCGAAATATCTAAGGAATAGGAACAACAAACACTCCTCAGTGTGTACCTTAAATATGAAAGTTTGTATGTATATACATGTATGTATATATAGTATTTCTAACGTGAACCTGCCCAAAAAGCAGTGGATGGCTGTACATGGTCAAAGGCCAGAAAGTATGTTTCAGTTGTGATTTCTAATTATTGATGGGTCTGAATATCCAGCAGGCCTTTGCAAGTACAAGGCTTAGGTTTTTCCATTCTCTCGAGTGCAAGCAATAACTTGCTTGCTGCCTAGGAGGCCAGAAGTTTTACAACAATACTCGGCGCCCCTTCATTCTCCATCTTAATTTCAGTTATTGTATCTAGTCGCCTATTCTCTGCCGTGAACCAGCCAAGCTCAGCATGCAGAGGTTCATAAATATATTTATAGAAAGAAAGCCATCAGATTAAAAAAAATGGCCACTTCAGTCAACCAATATCGAGATCACAAAAAACAAAAATTAAACCAGTAAATATCTGTTTTCTTTTATTGGTGGTTTCATCGTGTATTGTATTTATCTTGATTTTCATTTTTTTGTATTGATTTTTACTCCAGCTGGGGCTGTTGGCAGAAGATTTCACTGCCTCTTCGAATAAATCTTTGTAATTACTGTTCCTAGTAACTTTATGACTCCAATCTAAAGTTCTTATATTTACAAAACAGCATGCATGTGTGCGCTTGAATGATACTGTTCCAAGACCACTCTAACAGCAGGCTGAGTTGGCCTGTAGTATTGACTTGCTTGTGACCTCTGATCTCTAGAAAATGAGAAATGGCGCCAGTTTAACTGGGGCAGGAGCCTTGTGGCCCTCAGATGCTGGGTCAAGGACGTATGCAATATTCATAAGGACAGTCAATGCATCTAAAAGGTTCGGCCGCTTTCTTTGAGCTTTATTTGATAACTGACACACCGCTTCCTATCCTAACTGTAAATCTGTTGTTTCTAAATGTGGGCCCGATTCACAAAGCATTTTACACACTTAAGTGGTATTAACTGCTAAAAAGAAGCAATTTGCAAGAATACATTTTCAATCCTGATTCACTGATTCAGTTTTGAGGGAATTTTATATTCACCAGGCCTACTTAACATATGAAGAAATCTGTCAGTAAATGTAATTACAAAATTCATAAGTTTAGTGAGCGTCGGGGATCAGATTTGGGGCATCTCTGGATATACTATACCCCTCGTGAGTTTGTGGGTATTCAAAGCACAGCCTCGTTTATCTTGACAAAGGCAGAAGTAAGTCTTCCCAGGGTGGCATCAGGGAACAAATATCCCCATATTGAGTGGAGGTTCAAGAATAAGACTTTTCTCTAGGACAATAATGCGCACACAGGTGCACACATGATGACCATCCGAGATGGTTGCAACCGGTTCCAAGATGGCTGCCAAGTACAATGGCGCTTTTCAGTATTAATAGTGTCTATTGCTGGACTAGAGGCCATGTGTAAGTCTTTAATTGAAAAGCCCTCATATTTCATGCAAATCTAGAGAGTTTACATATGAAAATTCAGATTGGAAAATCTACACAAGACAAGGTTATACATTTTATTTTTCAATAGCAGGCCAGATCACGAATAGTCGATAAGCAAAACCACAATGTTGCAGGTTTAATAAAAGGATGCTACTAGGATGCCTGGGGGATTGTACATTTCACCCGTAGCAAATAAAACCCCATATCCTTTAATAGTCTTAGTAAAAAAAAAAAAAAACGATCCATGATTCAAATACTCTTCTCAACAAAAATGTCCAAGTAATCAGTTATCTGTTAATTAGTGACTATCGCCTTAAAGCTGCAATAACTAATAACGTTATCCACAGCTCTGACCCCGGTGTCAATCAGGACTCATAAAATTGGTGCCTGAAGAATTTTCCACCTAGGCACATTATCTGTTATTTACATTAGTTCCCCAGTAACACAATTAATGTAAGCGCTGAAGAATGTGCGCACAATTTCACTTCTTTGCTTTACCAATGATTTACAATAACAAGGTCAGGTGTTTCATCTGACTTGCCACAGTGAGATGGGTATAATTATTTCCATGTATTGCATTAATGGCCTTTACCAAACTCTAATCGATACCAGCATCGCACAGCGGTCTCCATAATTTAGATCTGTTGACACTAACTAATGCTGTTTAAACGTCAATAAAGACAAAATATAGTGCCTCTCTGCAGTGTTAGTATTTCATGATGGTCTTGTTCAAACTAGATGCCTGGTTCATGGTACCTTCTTCTTTGTCGTGCAGTCATTCTGTCTGGGACAAAATGCAGCTTCCCTTTTCTTGCAATTATCTATACTGAGGGTATGGTATTTTGAGTGCTACTTTTTGGGCCTAATTAAGAGTACAAGTGACATTTATCACATATGACAAATAATTTTATTTATATATTTTATTTATAAAGTTTTATAAAGCGCGAACATGACCAAAATGTTGGTATTAGAGCGCTGTACAAACTAATAAATAGCATTAAATATGCAAGGTGCAAAATATAGAAAACACAGCATGAAAAGATAATACAAAGAGACATAGTGAAAACACCAGCAAAGAAATCAAATTGCAATGGATAGTCACATCAGATAGTAAGGAACTTATTCAGTAGTCTCAATTTTACTTCGTTTTTTAAAAGAACGAAAGAAGGGATGGTCCTGATCTCGAGGGGACGAGAGTTCCAAATTCTTCTGGCAATTCCAGAGAAAGATCTCCTATAAGTTTTCTTTTTGTGAAATGTTGGGGGTTTCAGCAATAGGGCGCATGTACCACGAGCAGCTCTATTCCTTCCAGATAGCACCAGTTTCTGAGCCAGGTACCGAGGTGGATGGCTTTGTATGTCATGCATGTTATTTTTAGGTGGATCCTAGATTCATAAGGTAGCCAGTACACAGAGTGGAGGGCTGGGGTGATGTGATCATTTTTCTTTACGCCTTTGATGAGCCGTGCAGCTGCATGGAGGGTAGCCTTCAACGCTGCTAGTTTTATTTTCGGTAGGCCAACAAGGGTACCTTTCCCATAGTCATGGGGTACGTTATTTATTAAGTGTGATAAATGCCACCTTTTACGAGTTGTTGGGGAACAACGTGCTGATTTTGATGTTTAATGCACCAAAATTTGCAGTATATGGTAAATGTTGTATGGTTTTACCCCATTACATTTAACGATGCTCATTTAACGCATCGGATAATTATAGTGTTAACTACCTAGCAATTCGTAATTCCAACGAGGAGTGTCTCATGCAGGTAAGAGCAGTGGGGCAGGGCTCCACAGATAAGGGAAACTATAAAAAATAATTATTTTTCCCTTGTCATCTGGAGAGTCCCCCTCGACCCCACCACACTGCTCCAATGCTCTTACCTGCACGAGTGGCTCCTGATTCCAACCCACGTGTAAACAGGGGTTTACGCATGAGACCCAATTTAACAAGCAACTTGTACTGAGGTTCTAAGTTTATACTCAGATATGAGGGGCTATCACAGGAATTGGTTTATAGGTGCCTAATTGCTCCAGGAATGCAACATTTTTTGCTTGGTGTTCGACATGAAGATTTTATCAGAATCACTTCACTCATTTCTCATCACTCACTCTTTAGCCTGCAATCCTTACTCATCCCTCTCTGCATATATCTCATTCCTCATCCCTCCAGAGTGGAGGATGAGAAATAAAATAGAGGGAGGAATGAGGGATGAAAATTAAGGGAATGCGTGAGAGATAGGGTAAAGAAGTGAGAGGTAAAGAGGGAGTCATGAGGGATGGGCACAGAGGGATGAAGAGTGAGGGTTGATGATTTTTTTTAATTTGGCATGAGAAGTTAGAAATGAGGAGTGAGGAATGAGGGATGAGGAGTGGGATTGTTCAAGGAGAGATGAAGAGTAATTGATGAAGAGCAATGAACAAGGGATGAAGAATTAGAAATGAGGAGTGAATGATAAAAAGTGATTAATGACAAGTGAGGGATTCAAATTGACGGTTGAGGAAAGAAAAGTGGTGAAAGAGTAATGAAAAGTGAGGGATGGTTATTGAGGATTCTAGGATGAGGACATGAAGAATGAGCGATGAGGCGTGTAAAATGAGAAATAATGAGGAGGAATGAGGTAAGAGAATTGTGGCATGAGGGAGAACTAAGTGATGAGAAGCGAGGGAGAGGAGTGAAGGATGATTAATGGAGTGAGGAATGAGAAATGCATAGTGAGAAATGAAGACTGAGGGGTTAGTCGTGAGGAATGAGGACTGGGAATGTGGTTGTCTTAAGTGGAATGAGGATGTCCTAAAATCGCTGATTTACATAATGCAGTGGCAGTATGTAAGCTCATAGCGGTGCGCCAGTGGAGCGAGGAACATATACAGACGTGACAACAATTCAAGATCTTATGCAATGAGAATTGGCCAGAAGCTGATCATTATCCAAAACAATAATAACCAACAAAAACAGTCTGCCTCTAGAGACTCTAACCACAATATAAGACATTGGAAAATGAAACTACACAGCAGTAATAGGTCACATCATTACAGGATGTGTGGAGGAAAAGCATAACAAGACAATGGATTACAGTGCAATGTGGATGTCTATTTATTAGAACTGTAAATACTGTGGGAGGAATCTTGTAATCAATTGAATGAAAATTGCACTATCCATCACTGGCACTGTAAAAAACTATTGAATAAATGACTTAAACCCTTGATCTTTAAGAATCGCCCCACAGGAATTTGTGAGGATGGACAAAGAAAAAAATATCTGCAGGAGCAGTATGAGGGTTTGCTATTTCACTTTCCCCTGTGGTGAATTAAAAATACATTTATATTTCTTGTATATTGCATTTCTGTGAAAGGGAATCATATGTGTAGATTGGCTGGCTGGGAAGTATGAAGGTATTTTGCAAACGTAAATCTATACTGGAACTTTAGTCTGAGACTGATACAAAACTAATCACTGTGATGAAACTCCAAACATTGAAGCAAAAATGAGGTGTGAGCTTGGAATATAGTAACTAACATTTATAATTTGCTGAAATGAATTTCTTTTACCTTATATATCCTGCTTCTGTCCAAAGGTCTAGCAGTATTAAAAGGAGAATTGCCATTTGAAACAAACAAATGGTATACCATCAAGAGCCTAATAATTCAGTGTGCACTGTCTCCCAAAACGTATGGCCTGGACAAGATAGGTTAAACCGTAGTGAGCAAGTGTTTTTTTTTTACATCTCATGCAACAGATTTATTTAATTTTAGGTGCTTCTAATTTTGTAAGTTATAGCACTGGGACTTGAATAAAGAAGTCACAAAAGAACTCACACCTGCACTGAAAAAGGAAGCCAGGATCAGAACTCAGGCCTTGTGGTACCTCAATTCTCAATGAAATTACCAGACAGTATCCCCACATCTTACAATTTTCATAGTTGCCACACATTTTGAAAATACACCTGTCAATGAACTGCCCTTTAATTAATATTGCAAGGTAGACAGTTAGTAGAAGTCTTAAAATGTAGGGTGCTTCTTCGAGGAGTGCCATCTCACATTCGGCCAGTTGATGAACTTCACTCCGAATGAGTGATCAGAGATCGCGAGGTGCAGTGGCATGCATTGTTCATTTCAATCCTCCAGCTTCGTCTCATCAGACGTGCCAGAAGCAACATAAATCTCGCATTCGAGACACGGTACAAAGAGACATCTCACACCCTCCAGTGTGAAGGGTCAGATGCAGCAGAAAAGAATCAGCTGAGATAAAAGGGAGTTTGCCTCTTCATGAGTTGTTTTAGTCTGCCACCTCAGAACCATAGAGCCATGAGAGTTGTTGTACCCTCAGCAACATACATCAGGGCAAGGCTGTCTCACAATGTCAGCATTAGGAAGAAGCATTCCAGTCCATGATGTATTGGTCCACCATGCCCTGGTAGACAGTGACCAGCCATATGCAAATCAATTGTGGTCCTTCTCCAATAGGAAAAGTTCAGCCTGAACTGCAGGCCAAATGATAATGGAAAAATTAGATGTCATGTAATGGTGCCCCGTAGGGAGATGGTAGACATATAGCATTCTTTCCTGTCCCCTAGCAATATGAGTGGAAATGAATCCATCATTGGTCCCATTCTAGTGAAAGAGAAGTAAAAGACTTGTGGCCTTAATTTGTCTTTGGTGATCTCGGAGCGGGGCCACCACGACGCCATCCGGCTCTGAGACTAGAAATGCCAAAATAGCCAACCAGAGTACAACTATTAAAGTCTCAAGCGGGCGATTCTTTGGCAGGCCCACAGCAGTGCTTTTGAAATAGGCACCGCAATGGGAGCATCAAAGGCAGTTCCTGCAGGGCATGGATCTTAAAGTCCATGCCCTGCAGGAACTTGGGTGCACAAATACAGGGGGGGGGGGGGAACTTGTGCTCCCTTGCTTGCACTACGATGTGCAGAAGTAACAGGGGGTCCTGTAGGCCCCCTTTGGTTCCTCATCGCCACACTTTTCTTGGTGGGTTCACTGCCATAAAATCTGTGGTGGTGAGGAAAGTAGTAATATGCTTGGTGGGGCCGCAGCGGCACCTCCAGCATATTGCTAGCCTCACACTGGTCCCTGGAGCCAGCAATGGTTCAGTGGCGGTCTGACTGCCATAGTCAGAATATGGCAGGTGGACTGCCAGTCTGTTGGTCCACAGACAGCCACTATGGCGGTCCAATGGACTAACTACAAGCAGAGGTAAGCTACATACTCTCTAATTGGGAAATTAATCGAGTCTACTAGGAGTTGCAACCCAAACCCACAGAAGGACCTTTGTTACCCTTCTCAACACCCTTGACGTTATAGCTCAAGCAGAAAAGGTTACTAAGTTTTACATTTTCTTTGAGCACTTTCCCCCACCTGTTCATCCTCAAGTCTCTCCGAAGAAATGTTTTGTCTTTGGCGGAGCTCAGAATGCTCAGAAATGGTGTGGTGTGGTGATTTTTATATTCATAGAAGGCTTATTTTCACTGAATTCCTTTTTACTCACTAAGAATGATCGAATCCACAGAACATGTATGATTCATTCAGCATCAATACAGTATACCATATGCCCAGAGGAATAAAAATAGCATTTTATGAAACGTACAACATATACACACTTCTGACTCCAGTGTCACACACAAATTGTATGTGGCTTAACATAGTCAGAAAAACATTTCATTGAAGCATACTTCCAATTTCAAGGCCCCTTAAAACAAAGAAATGGAGGACCACATGTTAGCATTTCCCTAGGATAACATTCACGGCTAAGAGTGAGAGGAGATACTAAATTATTTCACTTTACCTGTTTTACCCTTCTACTTCTACTTTGATATCCTTAGTTTATACAGTCAAGCACCTCAAGACTCGCAAATATTATCTAGTCTGTTGATCCCTCAATTTTGGGTGATGCAATGACACATAGTAAGTGCAGGAGATGAAATTCAGAGCCATTCAACTGAATAGCAAACAAATTACAAAAATCTCCACTCAGTTTAATCTTTCTGTTTAGTCTTCAACTTGCCTAAAGTCCATGTCTTTGTAAACAAATTATTCCTTCAACTGTCAGTTTCCAATATTTTCTCTTAATATTCTCTGTGGTCAATTGTATGGTGTCAACATTTAGGAGTGACCCCCCCCCCCCGCCTCCATCCCCCCAACCAGGTAACACAGAGCTCCATATTGGCATTATATTTCACAGGTAAATCTGAAAATCAAACCACAAAGAATATGTTAAAATCTTTCGATTTTTCTATGGTAGGGAAGTAGCATTCAATATTTTAAAAATCCTCTAGGGTAGGGAGTTGATCAATGTTAATCTGTTATTGAAGGAAATTATTATTATAAACATATCTCTACTGATGTTCGGATTCCTATTATATTTTCCAATGGGTATGCCAGTCAGTGTGTGCTATTGGCAGATCAAAAATCCATTTTTGTTCCCATACCTTCTGGGTCCTTTCAAGAAGGAAATAGCTGATTATTTCAAAGCCATTGTAGATCATTTTCTTTCTGACCCCATGCCCTAGGTTTGATGGATATTGGTCCTATGTCAAGTGGAAATAGCAGAGTGATGCTCTACATGCCTCGTACTTACCTCCTGGAAATATTTTGAGCCTTGCAAGTAAATAGTGAAGCAGCTAACATTTTCTCTTTACAGGTGTTGTTTTCCTTTATTAAGTCTTTTCAGTTATAACAAGGGAACCCAATTGATACCTTCGGACCATGGGCAGACAATCTATTCTAGAGAACAAGTGTCCGTAGGATAATGTAATGACATATGCAGTGAGTAATACAGACCTGAATCAGTGCTGTATATGGTAATTCCAGGACCCAGCCGGGCCTGGAAATTTTATTTAGTATAAACAAGAATTAAGGAGACCATGAAGGGGGTCAAATACAACATTTGATAGGGTACAAGCCTGTACCTATCCAAGAGTGAGCTAACAAGCCGTTATAGAAAAAGAATAGAGACAAAAAGGGAAAACAAACAATTTCAGGCAAGAAAGAAGTGGGAGCCAACTGTTCCTTGCATTTAAGTCAACTGTGAAGCAAGTTTGGACATACAATTCCTGCAATAAAATAGTCACAATCGATATACTGCAGAATTGTTTAGATTGTCGACGACGTTTCGATCCCCTGGCTCCTAATGAACCAGGATCATCATCAGGACTTGGTATTAAGTTGCCTGTTTTGTTATTTGAAGCGCCTGTGGGATTCAATGTCCTAATACGCAATCATGAATCGGTCTGTGGGCGCGGACCAGGTAGGAGGTAAATACCTCAGGCTTCAGAAAAGTCACTGGGACTGGGATCCACGGGCTTTCAGGCGTGGAATCCCCTGGTTTGCTAGGCGGAGATCGGTGCTCCAATTAAAACCGAGTGCCAGCGTTGGACGAATTTACAATACACGCTGTTTCGGGCATCGAGGTGGCTCCAAAGTTGAGCAGTGAATTGGGGATCGGCGGGCTCAATGGCCAGTACATCCGACCACACGAGAATCCGGATTCCTTTATTAAGTAGTATGAAACAATGATTGCATAAATCTTGTGACAACAACATTGATAACCAAAATATCAACTTTTCCTGAGTCTCTATTTGAACAACAAAAATATTGATTACAAAATACCATTATTTTATAATCAGAAACCTAAAAATATAAATACCAGATAACAAATATATAGAATATCAAAATACGAATAACACAATGGCAACAGGGTAGAAATATATCAACATGATATCATAAGTAAAGCATAAAAACACATTAATTATTGTCTTCCATATATGGTAATACCTAAAAAAAGACTTTACTGGAACACTAGAAAATCTAATTCAAAGGTAAAATGGTATATAAACAGGGAAAGTGGAGATTTACTCTCGAAAACAGAGGACATTGATTGGACAGGTTAATTTCTCATGATTACAATGGACTCCATGTCATTGTACACTTGTACCAATTTGGAGTAAGGGCATGTGAGCATTTTTTGAAAACTAGATTGGTGTGTTTTTATGAACACAATAGAATGCTCATCCGCATGATTGAATTTTGCGAAATAGAAAACATTTTTGTACATGATGAAGTTTTCTTTCGTCAAAAGATGAGACCGATATGGGCACCTACTTCGACCCCAGCTTTGGGAATCCAGGATGGGTTGGTGTGAGGATCACCAACCCATCCACACATATTTTAATCTGGAACAAAAGTTCCTTTCGGTGAATTTCAAACCAGTTAACTACGCACAATTAACGCTCAAGGGAACAATTTTATGAAAATCTTATGAAAGCATGTGGATGATCTCTCAACAGTAACCTAATCCTTGGGTCTATATTAAGGCACACATGTTCTTATGAGATGTCAGACTAATGTCTCACACAATTCTCCAATAGGGAGATATCCCTTTCAGGACGAATACCCTCACCCACTAAAGGTGGCATGCTTCATCATATTGGTATCTCCTCTTAGTGGGAAAACCTAGTCCCACTAAGCGTTACAACTTCCTCTCTGAGAGGAAGGAGCTCAGTGATGTTCTGAGATGTTACTACACTACCAAGGATACTAAATCCCACAGATGAGTGATGTTGAGGTGAGGGCGCAGCGCAAAGCAAAATATAACGAGTAAAGTAGTGAGGTTAAAACTGACAGTAGGGACAAAACACATTTTTAATAACTTGTACCCATTGACAGGATTAAAAGGACAGTGCAATAAGTAGTATGGATTTAAACTGCTTAATTTCTAAAGCCGGCCTACATGTTTCAGCCAGGTCCATCTACACTAGGTATCTAGGCTCTCATCAGGACCAAGAAGTATATTGCTGCTGCCAAAATGAAAAAACAAAGGAAACAGTGTGTATATGACATCAAACCAGTTATCCTTTCACTTCTTGTTTGCTGTATTTTACTGTGTGTACCCAAAATTCTTGGACAAGCGGCCACACCTCAAACTGGCACCAGCTCAGGGAAGGGGGCCCGCTCTGTCCGTCGGTACCCCTGTCACGGTACTTGAACTGCTGCCAGAGCATGTGGATGATGCCTATTTCTTAAAGGCTATAGTAGCCTATTACAGATTACAGAGTTTTAGCTCCAGGGGCTGGCTATTAACAATCATTTCTATGACTCTATAACAGGTAGAAGCTAAACTTCATAAAAGGGTTCCATTGAGCGTTACTTGTGCGTAGTTAACTGGTTTGAAATGCACTGAAAGGAACTTTCGTTCTGTAAACATACTATTGTGTTCAGTGCAAACACTCCTTTTATTCAATTAAAGAGGTATATGCAATGGGATTTACATCTTCTGTCGGGCATTATGATTTATGTGAGAGCACTGTTGGGTGTAGAAAAGTCAATTTACTATTTTAGTGACAGCAGTAGTCCCTTTAGATTAGATTTCGGCAACAATAACTTAACATAATTTGATCAATACTGTGACTTTGTGGAAATACGTTGTGTTTCCCTGCACCTGCCAATTAATCTGCTATCAGAAGCGACTCCATTGATTTTTGCTTGTCTTTTCCCACTGGAATGAGTGTTGGGAGTGCGAAGTGATTTATATATCTATATACACATACACTCACAAAAACGCGTTTCAGCAAGAACTAAACAAAGTTGAGAGAGGCATTCTTCCTGAAATATGATATTGTATATATTTATATTTGTTCATAGTTACTTTGGTATATGAGTTATAGTTCCTTGAGATTACTACAACCGGTGAATTTCAGTGGTTTTGCTAATTTAAGACGTCAAGCTTTAACTAACACTTTCACCTCACGATAACAGCCCTTTAATATTAGTTTTTTTCATTGAAGATTTATATATATACATTTATAACTATCATTAAATATAAATATATATATACAATATCACATTTCAGGAATAATGCCTCTCTCAAATGTATTTAGTTCATGCTGAAATATCTTATTATGATTGTATGAATAAACAACATTGCTAATAATAGCTACTCTGCAAAATAGATCACAAAAATTCCTTCAAAACATCCTCAGAAAATCATGTGAACCCTTCCGAAGCCTGAAAAATATGCTTACAAAATAAACCCTCCTGAAAAATAAAAAAATAAAAACAACGAAAAGTATTGTTAAACCTCGGACATTAAACAATTTAAACTATTTTCTTTGTATAATAAAATTATGCAAATTGGATCAAAAAACACATTTTCAGTAGACAATATTGCCTATAAAACAAACATACATTCTCACATATAAAAAAAAAAATTTCACAGTGAAAATCACAATAACATTAAAAAGCTTACTTAACATAAGTACAGGAGTGTAACTAAAAAGCAATAACTTAAAAATATTACTATACGAACACTAGGCTATAGCGCACAGACTTAGCTAACTACAACAATTTCCTAGTAGCCTAACCACTTTAACAAACACTCTGTTAACAAATGTTACCCTTATTTGCAACCTACCTGACTTACTGCTATCAGTTAAATATCACACACAATGCCTTTAATCGAAATGCAAAGTCACATCCCCAGCTCCGTCATCCATGCTGACCATCACTGCATACTGAAGACAAAAGCCAACTAGAAATATAGTTAGGTAAACAAGAAATGGCGGCAACCTTAAACATGTGTTATAACATATATTTTTGTATTACCTACTTAAACATTAATATGTATATATATTAGTAAATCCTGCATAATAAATTACTAAATAAATTATTAACATGTTTGTTAATGTTTCAACAACACAATTAGGTTATTATGAGCATTTTCCAGGTTAACTGTTAAGAAAAGATATTTAATGTTTTTTAAATGTATATATTTTTACTTCAAATGTTAAAACAATTTTGGTCTTATCCCCAAAAAAGACCCATCCCGATGTGCCAATTATCATCCTACATCTTTGATTAAACTTGACTGCAAGTTATCTATCAAAGTATTAGCCCTTCGTATCAATCAGGTCGTTCCCGATCTAATTGGTTTTGAACAAACAGGGTTTGTTAAGGGAAGGAATATGTCTGATAATTCTAGAACTTTTCTCCATATTATTCACCTTGCTTCTAAGAGCTCTTCCCCTATAGCTGCCATAACACTGGATGCCAAAACAGCCTTTGATCGCGTTCATTGGCTATTCATGATGCACTCTCTTAAATGGCATGGTGTTGGTCCTTCTATTTTATCCCTTATAAATTTACTATACCCTTCCCCGTCCACTTTTGGTTTTCAATCTTCTTATTTTCCTCTACAAAGTGGTACTCGTCAAGGATGTCCCTCCCCGTTACTTTTTATCCTTTCTCTCGAGCCCTTTCTGCAATCTCTACGGCACTCCCCCACTTTCCAAGGCTTTTTGCACAAATCTGTTGAAATTAAATGTACTGCTTATGCAGATGATATTATGTTATATGTTACCGATCCCGCTATTTCTGTGCCCACTTTTAGTTAACTTCTTTCTTCCTATGCAGCCCTGTCAGGTTATAAATTGCATTTTTCCAAATCTGAAGTACTTCCCTTAAACAAATATAGTTTAAGGAGTATGTTTGACCGTATTGATTTTAAATAGAATAGTAATAATATTACTTGCTTAGGGATTAAATATTCTTCCACTCTTACAAAAATGATTTAGTTTAATTTGGAAGAGGTTATATCAAAAGTAAATAATATGGCAGACAGATCGTCTCCCCTTTTTTTGTCATGGTGGGGTAGACTGGACTCCATCAAAATGATGATGCACCCCGTTATTAATTTTTATTTATCCATCTTACTAGTAAAAATACCACTGACATTTTTTAAAACTCTTAATAGAATTCTCAGTAGATTTCTTTGGAACGGTAAGAAGACTCGCATATCTCTAGCGCTTCTCTCTGCTCCTAAAGATCGGGGTGGCGTGCGTCCACTTTCCCAATTTTCGAAAATATCATTCCTCTTTTCTAATTCGCCAAATGTTACCATGCCTATCTACCTTGGGAGGAGTTGTCACCTCTGTATGGCACAAGTTGGAGGGATATTTGCTCTCTCCTTTCCCTTTTTCCCTCTTACCTACTTTTACCCATCCCCCTCGATCTTTTAATTATCCAACAATTTCAAAATTAATTTCAACCTTTCACCCTTTTAAATGTAAATCTCATAGTCCTTTACAGATATTTTCAGACTCTCCTCTTTGGCATAACAAAACTATCAAAATCTCCAATCGCTCTATTTTTAGGAAAACATGGGCTATCAAAGGGATCTTTCAGGTTAAGCAATTAATACAGGACTCTCGATGTCTGTCCCTACAAGAAGTTCAGTCTACATTTGACCTACCTACTTCTTTGTTATTGAGATATGAATCTTTACAATTGCTCTTGACAGATCAGCATTCTCTACTTTCTAGCTCTCCTCCTCCTTCTCAAGACCCCATGATCGAACCTTTACCCACTTCCCCTTTTATTAGAGCCTCTCACATTTATAAATACCTGCATTTTTCCTCTCTCAATCGTCCTAAAAATAAAATTGAGCTCTTATGGGAAGCTGATTTACAACATACTCTTTCTGTTCAAACATGGAACTCCCTATGGACACGCATACACCACACTTCATGTAATTCGAGCACCACCCAGACCCTTTATTATTTTTATCATAGACTATTTTTAACTCCATTATCACTCTCCAAATATGGTTCAGACTTATCCCCAAATTGTTGGGTATGTCCCACTACTCCTGGCTCGTTCATGCATTCTTTTTTTCTCTGCCCCAATATTGCTAGTTTCTGAAGCAATATCCTCTATTTTCAATATCACAGTTCCCTTTGACATATACTCCATTTTTTGGGGAAGTAAGTCTACAGATTGGTTTGGTTCTCGAAAGGTGGGCCTATTTGTGGATTTGTTAATTGTATTGCCTTTCAGGTAATTACTTCTAACTGGAAGGATGCTTCTACAGTCTCCTTTTCCGCCTGGTGGAATCTTCTTTTCTATCACCACAGACTGGACAGAGCTTCTTCCAAAACTTCTCAACAACCTATTCGTAAAGAAGCCTTCTGGTCTCCACTCACCAATTACCTATCTGCTTCTGCACTACAAAATCAAGATAGCTCCATTATTTTTCAGCCACCATGAGTACCTTATTCTTTTATTCCTCTTTTATATGTCTCATGTATAGTCATCATTCGGTTTCTTTTTGAGATACAATATGGTTATTATAATATTAATGTTTCAACACAATATTAGATGAAGATATTGGTATGTCTTTGTTCTCTTTTCTCTCTTCTTTCTCTCGCTTCTTTTTTTCCTTTCTCCCTTCTCTGTTCTCAATCTCTTCTCTCCTCTTCTCTCTTTTCTTTCTTCCTTCCCCCCTTTTCTAGATCTTTCCTCCTTCTGACAAAAACTAAAAAATGTAAAATGCTGTTTTGGATACTGGTACAATTTTCTACTAATGCTTTTCTTCGATGGCATATCTTTATATTTAGAACAGAGTTTTTCTTTATGTATTATTTATTCCATCAAAACATTTATTTAGTTTCCTAATCTATTGCTATTCTTTTTATACGTCTTGTTATATATCGTACCCTACTCAATAAAGCTCTTTAAACACAAAAATATTTTTGCAAAAAATAAGTTATAAATGGGTTCACTGATTTTAATATTTTTATTAGGAATAATTTAATACATGGAAATTACATGGAAATTCAAATAAATAAATATGCTTTGTTAAATGTACCACATTTATTATATTTGTATTATATGCACATAAATAATTTATTTGTCAAAAATGTAAATTTAAAATATTCTTTTTGTTAGAAATATTTTAATATTTTATTTACACACATACTAATCCTAACTATTTAAAATGTTTTAACTATAGTAATGTGCTCATATTGAATATGTATAACTCTATGGGAGCCTGAGTACAGTCTTGTACACAGGCTTCCATAGCAAAAAGGATCGGTGGACCCATGGGCACACCCCTGTGACAGATTCAGAGGGCCCACTGGTGAAGGGAGGCCTGCTACGGCCCCCCGAAGTACAATTCCGACAGCCTTTTCATCTTGCTGAGTCAGAGGCGAAGCAGCTGTCCGAATCGTGGATCGTACTCGCTCGGTCGAAATTTGGCTCCATTGCGTTCTTCGCATTGTACTTGGTCGTTCAGACCTGTGTACGATTCGGTCGGAAACATGGGCTACAAATAGGATCAGGGAAAACCAAATCTGATTCCGAGGCCTTCCCAACGACAGCAGAATCGGGCCCTTAGTATTCTAACTCTAACCCAGAAAGCACAGGAAAAGTGTTTGACCATTTGGTATAATGTTTAATTTTGAGGAGTGCAGATTTACTACTCTCACTCTAGCCCAATTATCACTGGGGAATGTGTTTGATTTTAAGGAGTTCAGATTTGCTATTCTAAATCCAACCCAAATACCACGTGGGAAAGTGTTTTATTTTTGAGAGTGTAGATTTACTATTCTAAATTTAAACCACTCACCAGTGATGAGTCTTGGGAACTGGTTTATTTCGAGGAATGCAGAATTAGTAATTTAATGCCAACACAACTACCATTTTAGAATGTGTTTGATATTGGAGGGGGAAGATTGACTTATTTAACTTGAACCCAGCTGACACCAAGGAAACATATATATTTTGGGGGGTTCACTATGCTAACTTCAAACCAACCATCATTGGGAAAATGTATAATTTTGAGGGGTGCATGTTTACTATTCTACTTTCAAAACAACTACCAATGGGGAACGTTTTTTAATTTGGGGAATACAGATTTACTACATTCACTCCAATCAAGCTAATACTGGCCAATATAGTGTATATTTAGTGTTTTAAGTCCACCTTCAGACCCATTGTAAAAATATTTTAATCTAAAAGAAAGAAATATTAGTCCTTCAAATAACTGAATTGAACATTTCTGCTGCTAATTTATTACTATATTACTTGTACAAATAAACGTAATTAATTTAAATTAAATAAATATAGACCAATTGCAAATTAATTGTTAATCTATAATATTTAATACTTCTTTGAGTGAACATTTTCACACCCACTTTTGATGAATGAGAAATAGATAGAATTACATTTAAAATAAATAAATCAATACATGCTGAAATAATATATTAAATAAAATTAATAAACAACTGCCAACACCTCTACCCCAATAAAGGAAAAAGATATTTTACCAATAACTAAAATATCCATTAAATGCACCTCTATACCAAAAATAACAATAATACATTTAAAACATTTGCAGAAATGTACAAAATAGTAGTATTATATTAACAATTTCAAAAATGAAAAGGAAACATAATACTAATATTATGTTTTAACTCTGCTGTGTGGCTTTTTAAACAATTACGTTGCACTTGAGCGTTGTTTTGCACTGATGGAGCAGGGTCATAGCTCCGGGGGAGCTTTTAAATTGCACTGTGTACGGGTAGCATTCTTAGGTCAGCGCTGCACTCTCTGATGCTCACGTGCACGCCCGACTTTAAAAGGGGTGGATGACACAACTGCGCAGCAGCGCATTGGACTGAGCACGAGCTGTGTTAGGCTCGGGGAGTTCATTTTTATGTTTTAACTCTGCTATTTTGCTTTTTTTTAAATTCAATTACCTTGCACTTTAGCATTGTTTTGCACTGTTGGAGCTGGGTTGGAGCTCCAAGGGGGCTTTTAAATTGCACTGTGTACGGGTAGCATTCTTAGGTCAGCACTCCACTCTCTGACGCTGATGCACACGGACGACTATTAAAGGGGCGGATGACGCGACCGCGCAGAAGCGCATTGAACTGAGCCCGAGCTGTGTTAGGCTCGGGGAGTTTATTTTTTTCAAAACTGTAAGGCTCGGGGAGTTTATTTTTAACTTTTAATTCTGCTGTGTTGCTTTTAAAAAATACAATTACCTTGCACTTTAGCATTGTTTTGCACTGTTAGAGCTGGGTTATAGCTCCGGGGGGCTTTTAATTTGCACTGTGTACGGGGAGAATTCTTAGGTCAGCGCTCCACTCTCTGACCCTAATGCACACGCCCAACTTTAAAAGGGGCGGATGACGCGACCGTGCAGTGGATGCATGTAGGGGGTGCGCCGAAGGAGTGCCTAAGGCAAGCCCGTCTGCGCCCTTCCACACCCGACAGGGACCAGGGGCCACATCCCCTGCTGGTTTTTCCAGGGAAATGTTCACATATACTGCAGACCAGCTTAAGCGTCTTAGAGGGACAACATTGAGTAAGTGTTCTCACTCTATTTTGCCTGTCAGTCATATCAACCACTGCTCCCATTGTTCCTTTAAACTTTGCTCCTCTATTAAAACCTCCTATTGCTAAACCTCCTATGAATGTTCTCTAATTGTTTTTACTTAACTGCTGATCTATTCCCTAACATTCAGCTGAAATTCAGCTATTTCTGGAAGAAGAGGGTCCTGATGTTCTGTTTCTACCAGAAACATGGCTGAATAGTGAGGTAGATCCTGATAGCGTTCAGGCCCCCCCCCCCTGGGTATGCTATTCAGACACAAGACCGAGATTCAGGTAGAGGGGGCGGCAATGCCATTATATTTAAAACAGAATTAAACTGCTGCACCTCTGCAGGTCCGCTACCTGATTGCGAAAACTTTCTCTTCGCAATCGGTATATCCCATGTCTGCACGCTCTCAGGAATTTTAATCTAGTGACCCCCAGGTGCCTATGGACAATTTGTAAGGCCCTCAATGATGTGGCAGCAAGTCTAGCTAGCTCACTCCCCAACTTCACGTTATTAGGGGATTTCAACATCCATTTCGATGACCTCTCACACCAAGCTACCTGTTAGTTGGTTGATGGCCTGGGGGTGTTCCAATTTAATCAAAAAGTCAGGAGTCCTACCCATTTGAAAGGCCACCTACTCGACCCCATTTTTTCTAACATCGAGGATCTTCTGGCTGGGGACCCTATTTATTTGCCCTGGTCAGACCATTTCTTAAATTCATTTACTTGGGCTATTCAGGAGGCCATTACTCTGTCTTCGAAGGCCAGAAGTTAGGTTCGCCCATGGTCCAAACTTTCATTGGACGCCTGGGTGTCAACTCTCAAACATACCAGACCCACACCTGATTCAAATCCTATCAGCGCAAATTACAAGCTTAATGATTGACTTGAATCATAACCTGACTCCGTTCTGCTGAAAACATTGTTTGTAATGAGGTCAGAGCTAATTAAATTGCTTGGTGCTCCCCTAAGCTTCGGGTACTTAAGCAATCCTATAAAAATTGGGGAGGAAATGGAGAAAGGATTTCTCACCTGTTAACAAAATCAAAAATAGGGAGGCAATCAGAATGTACAAAGAAGAAATTAAATCTGCTCAAGCTCTTTATTATGAAGAGAGAATCATTTCTGCAGCTAATTCCCCACGCACAATTTTTTGCATTGTAAAATCGCTCCTTAAAACGCCCAATCCACCTGCTCTGTTGGAGGATGCCTCATCTCGCTGTAACCAACTTGCAGTTTTTTCTAATAAAATACAAGATATTTATTCTTCCTTCCTTCAGGTGAAGGCCCAGCAAAATATGCCTCCAATAGATAGCGGGTCTCTAAATTTAGATTGCGTTCTGGAGAAAATTCCCCCATTTAACCTGATATCATAGCGAGGTATTTTTGATCAATTCAAATCTGGCTCTCCTACAGATCCAGCTCCCATGGGCATCTCAAATCAAGTTTTTGATACAGTGTCTCCTGTCATCCCGGAGCTGATGAATGCCTCCTTTCAGACAGGACTTGTCCGCCCCCTGGAAATGTGTGAAGGTAAAAGCGATGTTAAAAAACCCAATCTCAACCCAGAGTTGATGGGAAACTATTGTCCCATTTCATTACTGTCTGGGATCAGTAAGGTGGCAGGGAAGCATGTCAATTCACTCTCTCTGAATTCTTGGAGACTCATAACTGCCTCCATCCCTCACAGACCAGATTCAGACCCCAACAAGGCACTGAGACTGCCCTCCTGGCAGTGGTGGAACAATCCAGGAAACTTTTAGATGACGGAGGCTGCGCTGCCTTTTTTCTCCTGGATCTCAGTGCCGCCTTTGACACTGTTAATCATCTGCTCCTGATCCAGAGACTCAGGGATGTGGGAGTGAGGGGAGGGGCTTTAAAGTGGCTGCAATCCTTTCTGGAGGGCAGGTCCTTTCAAGATGTTGAAGGTGAAACCTTCTCGGAACACGTGCTCCTCAGATATGGTGTCCCAAAGGGGTCCTCCTTGAGCCCGACTCTGTTTAATGTCTATATTAGCCCCCTGGCTGAGATAGTCAAGCCTTTTGGAGTTCAAATTGTTATCTATGGTGATGACACACAGCTGGTTGTCTCTTTTAGTCATCTTGACAACACAGTGCTTGGTCTTGCCCAGTGCTTGGAGAAGGTGGCAATCTGGATGGAAGGCTCATACCTGAAACTTAATGGAGTGAAGACAAAGCTGATGCTCTTCGGCAAGTCCCCAATTTTGAATGTAGGATCATTCTGGCCTATGTGCCTTGACCCCTCTCCCTCCCCCAAGGACCAGATTAAGAGTTTAGGCATCTGGCTGGATTGCAATCAGGACTTTAAGGAGCAGGCACGGAAGGTGGCAGCGAGCTGCTATGGTTTTCTTAGGATGATTCGTAAAGTCCTTCCCCTCCTACCGTTTCCTGCTGCCAGACTTATGGTCCTGGCTTTGATCCTCTCCTGGTAGGATTATGGAATGCCCTTTACTTAGGAGCCCCATGCCTTACCACAATAAAACTTCAGATTGTCCAAAACTGTGCAGCACGTATGCTTCTGAAAATCCCTCACCGACGATCGACGAAGCCTGCACTTGGCACTCTCTATTGGCTTCCCATTCAGGAGACAATTAAGTTTAAAGCTCTCTGCATTGCACACAAGGCTCTTGCAGGTAAGGGACCACCCATCATTCGCTCCATCATTCTTCCTTATCGTCCAAATAGAGCTCTGCAGTTGGATAGTAAACGCCTGGCTGCAGTCCCTATAATAAGGAAATCTAGAAGTGGAGGGCGTCTCTTTTCCTATAACACCGCCAGGTTATGGAATGCCCTTGCCCTTCAGGTCTGTCTTGAAGCTAACCATCTGACCTTCCGGAAAGAACTCAAAACCCTATTGTTTCCCTAATGCTGCTCGTTGTCCTTGAATGTACTGCCTTTAGCGCTGGGAGGCCCTCTAAAGAGATAAAGCATTTATTCAGTCCCCCGCACCGACACGCTAAGATGTGGTTCGACGGGGAGACGAGTAGGTGTCCAGATGCGAGGCTTCCCACACTGAAGTAAGTGCTCTTTCCCCCACAGGAATGGTGCGGCAGAATGAGAGACCCGATTTCAAATACCGAAGGTCTCCGCCGACACTAACAAAGCCCTCCCCATTTTCCCTCATCTGTACAAATAGTACTTTCAGGGAAACCCCGCCCCCGCGGTCCATGAAGCACAGTTTGGCTCCCAAAAAAGTATGTTTTACTCTGCAGGCATAAAGCGGCACGTTTACCCATCATGTTTATACCTACACAGGTTAAAACCACGCTCTGAGCTGGATGACTGCTCTCACTATTAACCGCATGCGTGCGGTTGGAATTCTGCTGCTGCGCTGACTTTTTCAAAAGCGCACTTTACATGACGAGCTGGGCTCGTCATGAGCGTGCGAGGAGGCTACCTCATGACGAGCCCAGCTCGTCATGAGCGTCGAAGGGGTTAAGGAGCATTCCTAGAGCATGGAAGTGCATTATATTACATATGTACCCACCTACTTTGCAAAAATATAAAAGGGTTAGTTGAAGGTAGGTTGGCCTGTTAAGGCTTGCCTCGCTTCGCGCTGCGCTGTGGCAACTAGGCGCATTGTATTTTTTAAATATCCCGTTTTATGTCCTTTTGTTTAAATTAATTTAAAAGCACTTTGCCCCTGTTTTTAGCCCTTCCACTTACTTGCACGATAATTGTGCCATCAACCGCGGCTTCAGCGGGTCTGTCCTTGGTGATTTCGCGCTCTCCACTAGTGTAGGCGCCATCTTGGGGGTAGGAAGGATCGCCAGTTGAGGGAGCGCTCTAGCGGTCAGGCTGACCAGGTAGAGGCCTATTTAGACGCATCATGCAAGCGCGCAGCGTGTGCGCGCGGCGTGTGTGCCGCAGTAACGCCGGAGTCACGCCAGAGTCCAGCCCGTCTGCGCCCGTCCGCGCTGAGGACGAGCTGGACGGCGGGGAGCCTGGACGTACCAACGGTGTGTGTACGGATTACTGCTACACCTGGCAGGAAATGCAAATTCTTAAGCCACCTATACGGCCCTGTCATTATAGGCATGCCCCAGAGTCATTTCAGACCCTCGTGGGTTGCCATTGCTTTCGGCATATCCATTTGGGGCCGGCTCCACCGGCGGCTCACATACCGCTAGTAAAGAGTACTGATTCTGGAATCCAGATGAGGAACGATCAGGGGTTCCTCATAAATGCGAGGTCCTTGATTAAAAATAACCTTGCTTTTAAAGATTTCGTTCTGCTTAGACAACCCGCTTGGGTCTTTATTACAGAAACGTGGGCCAAGGACTCCTCGGGACCGGATCTGGTCGAGGCAGTACCTGATGGCTACCTGTTGGCAAGAGAGGACAGAGTGGGACGTGTTGGGGGTGGGCTGGGCATTCTCTACAGAGACTGCTTTTCCTGCCACACCATCCCTCTCACTATACCGTTAAGCTCCGCCCAGGCCCTCCAGTTCTCTATCAGTGGACCCTATGCAGTACCGTTCACTGGCCTTCTCATTTACAGACCACCGGGTACCAGGACTGCTTTTAGCCAACACATGCTCAACTTGTTAGAGCCACATTTTGGCTGCGAGCATTTTACTGTCCTGGGGGATATGAATTTCCATTTGGAAAATCTGGAGTCAAAGGATACTATATCCCTATTGGACATTTTTTTCCGGTTGTGGGATGAAACAACTAGTGAATGATCCCACCCATCAAGCAGGTCATGTGCTTGATGGGGTCTTTTCTAACGACCCCCGGCTTATCACTGGGACCTCCATCCCTCTCTCCTGGTCGGATCATTTAGCGATCCCTTTAGAACTAACATCTCCGACTGTCGAGATTAAGGGAAATCAGCCAAGCAAAATGGAACTGAGACGTAATCTAAAAAATATTTCTAATGAAACGCTTGCCCCTAGATTACCCAGTAGGCTGTTTTCCACAGAGGAAGATGTAGGGAAAGCAGTAGACAGATTTGACGCTGCTATTAGAACGGCCATTGATGATCTGGCCCCTGCCTCACTCTGCTATTCCGCGAGGAAAAGCCCCTCGGCGCCGTGGTTTTCCGAATCACTAAGACTCCTTAGACAGGGAGTTCGAAAGCAGGAACGCCTGTGGAGGACTAGCTGGGATCCGCGAGAGAGGGATAATCATAAATCCCTCCTTAAAGAGTATAAAACTGAGGTTATAAGGACTAAACAAGAGTATTTTACCTTGCTGACCTCCTCGCTCTCCTCGCCCAAAGAGCTGTTTAAGATCGCTGACACGCTTACCTCTTTGAAAATACCGGACCCCGTGGTCAGTTCTCAGCGGCTCTGTGATGATGTTGCACAATTTTTTCAATCAAAAATTGTGGACATTTATTCGGCCTTAGAATCTCAGAGGTCGGCATTACCTCCGTCTCAGAGCGTCCGGGTCCCTCCACTTACACCCTCGGAGGAGTTACCGTTAGGGCGTTTTTCCAGCTTTCCCCCGCTCGCCATGGTGGATCTGGAAGTTCTCCTTTCGAAGACTAGGTCGGGGTCTCCTCTGGACCCTTGCCCTTTAAAACTTCTCAAACAATGTAAGGAGACTCTTCTGCCCTGGCTGTTAGAGATTATGAATAGGGCAATGAGAGAGGGGATCTTTCCACTACAATGGAAAAAAGCGGTGGTTAAACCACTGTTAAAAAAGCCTACCTTGGACCCGGGAGTCCTTAAAAACTTCCGCCCCATTTCACTGCTGCCAGCCCCAGCAAAGATGTTGGAAACCCATCTGAACCAGCATCTGGCTGCCTTCCTGGAAACCTCTGGCCTTTTAGATCACTCGCAGCATGGATTTCGGAGAGAGCACAGCACTGAGTCAGCCCTTACCACGGTGCTTGATAACATCCGTACCAGGGTGGATAAGGGCATGACCACTCTCCTCATCCTATTGGATCTTACGGCTGCGTTTGATACCCTGTCTCCCTCAGTGTTAACATCACGGCTGAGGGAGATAGGGGTTGAGGGGCCGGCACTTAGTCTGCTTTCCTCCTTTCTTGGCCAGAGGGAACAGAGAATCAAGCTGGGGGAGTTTCTATCTCCATCCCTCCCTGTGCGTTGTGGGGTCCCACAGGGGTCGGCATTAAGTCCGACCCTCTTTAACATCTATGTGACCCCACTCGCCAGGCTTAACAGATCTTTTGGGATGGAGGTAGTCTCCTACGCCGACGACACACAGATAATGATGTCTCTCGCCCATCCGGTCATCTCGGCTGCCTCCAATTTTAGACACTGTATGGAGGCAGTGGCTCAATGGATGATCTGCAATTCATTGAAGCTTAATGGCGAGAAGACCGAAATTCTGGTGTTCGGAGGCAAGGAGGACATTTGGTCAGCGGAATGGTGGCCTTCATCTCTCGGAGTGTGCCCCACACCCACCGTCCTGGCTAGGAACCTAGGAGTTATGATTGACCCTCACCTAGGGCTGGGACAGCAAGTAAGCAGGACCATCTCTACTTGCTGGGGCATAATAAACATCTTGAGGAAAATAAAACATTATCTGTCCCCCCCAGCAAGAAAGCAAATAGTACTTGCATTGATAGGCTCAAGACTAGATTACTGCAGTGCCCTATATCTTGGCATTAACAAAAGTCACATCACGCGACTTCAAATGGTGCAGAATGCGGCCGCAAAGTTTGTATTAGATCTGCCCAGGCGGGCCTCTGCTACGGCTGCTAGAAAAACACTGCATTGGCTCCCAATAGATGCCAGGATCTCGTTCAAGTCCCTCTGCTTGATCTATGGGGCCCTGGCCACAAATAGGTCAGGAGGCATAAGGGATCTGTTAAAAATGTATACCCCCTCCAGATCCCTGCGCTCGGCCAATAAAGCCCTGCTATCTGTCCCCCGTGTCCGTAGAGCTAGGTGGGGTGGCAGAGCCTTCTCAACCCTGGCCCCAAGGCTGTGGAACTCTCTGCCATCTGACATTAAAACCCTTCCTTCAAAGCAGGCCTTTAGAAAGGCACTCAAGACATGGCTTTTTGCCAGTGCATATCCTTAGCTTGGTTTCTGCCTTTTTTGATCTTATTTTGTTAGGCGCCTTGATGCCTACGGGCTTAGTTGCGCGGTATAAATTTCATTTCATTTCATTCAACGCCCTAGTTCGTAAAGAACTGGGATGGCCCCAATGATGAAGCATGTCACCGTGGGGAAACCCTGGTGAATGAGAAATTTTTCTTTCCTGGAGGCATTTTCTGATCTCACTGATCTGAGGCCCTACCTTTGCCCTCTTTAAATTTAAACAGATTGTCTTGACATTCTTTTGAGAAGACGATAACTAGCTGGGTGTCATAGGCATAGGAAACCAACTTAGTGCATAGATGTATGAATGAGCTACTCACTGTTTGTATGTGTTGAAGACAGCATGTATGCAGGACTGTATGGGTGGATGAGTGTGTGTATGGGTGTGTTAGTGAGTGAATGACTGTCTCAATAGTGTCTTTATGAGTAACTACATATGTTTTAAACTAGTATATGTGAGTATTGGTGTATATAAGTCAGTATATGTCAGAGTGAGAGATTGGAAGAGTTCTTGTATAAATGAGTATGTGTGAGCTGTGTGGAGTTGTGGGCCCCAATAATGACAAGAATCATAAATTCAGCTATTAGCTGTGGTTTGTCCCGATCGTGGTTAAAAAGGGTAACAGGGACAATCCCCAGTGCTATCGACCAATTTCACTGATAGATGTGTCTGCTAAGCTATTGGGCCGGGGAATCCTTAACCGCCTGTCTGACTGGACCGAGGAAAACAACACTATCGCGGACACTCAGTACGGTTTTAGGATAGGGAGGTCTACTAGCGATCAATCCCTGAACCTCTACATGCTGACTGCTAAATACACCAAAGCCAGCAATGAAGCTATTTATCTGGGGTTCATGGATTTGGCAGCCGCCTTCGATCATGTGAATAGGGATAAGCTCTGGGCTATGATGACCCACATGGGGATCGATGTTGGCCTAATCAACATCTTAAGAGAGCTCCACAGTGACACTTCAGCCAAAGTACGGTATAACATGGAGGGGGGACTGACAGAATTGTTCCCATGTAGGAGTGGGGTACGGCAAGGCTGTATTCTCACCCCTTTTTTATTCTCACTTTATATTAATAATTTAGAGCAGTTTTTGTTGAATTTAAAGACAGATTGCTCAAGAGTAGGGTCACGTTGCATCCCGATACTACTATACGCGGATGACGCGGTCCTGCTCGCGTGCACGCCAAAGAGTCTACAGATTTTAATAGATGGATTTGTTAAATTTATGGAATCATTAGAACTGTCCGTCAATCTAGGCAAGTCATATGTACTGTTGGCAGGCAACAAACCTTGCACCAAATCCACTTATATGATAGGAAGCCACAAAATAGAAAGTGTTAAATCATTTTCTTACCTAGGCTTACTATTTGATGGGTCTTTACAATTTAATTCCCTGGTGGATGAACGTCGTTGTAAAATGATTGCCACTAATGGTGTTATTGCGAGCTATGGGCGGAGGGCTGGTAGATGGTGCCCCGAACAAGTGTTGAACCTCTATGGCTCTATGTGTTGTTCCAAAGTCATGTACGGGGCAGAGGTATGGGGCATTGTCAACACTACGCAACTCCAGCGGGAAGAAAACAAATATCTATGAACAATTCTGAAAATCCCACAAAGTACCCCAGATGTTATAGCATATAGAGAACTAGGGAGGCCATACCTGGAAGATTTGGTGAAGATTAGACCCATCCTGGCTTGGTTGAAAATCTGGACAAATCCTGAGGTGTCCTTTAGCAGGGAAATTCTAAGTGATTGCCTAGGAAGGGACAAAAGTATGAGCATTCCATGGCTCAATTATGTAAAGGCAAGCTTAGAAAGCCTTGGCTATAAGAATCTCTTTGTTGATCCGGTAGCAATCGGACCTTAGGACATAGTGATCATAAAGAGAGCCTTTCTAGCCCAGAAAATAAAACACAGAGCTGAGGCTGAAGGGTCCAAACAAACTTTGAGTGCCCATAGTCTTGTCAAGAGTACCGAGGGAATGGAGCCATACCTATACCTTATGTATAATGCCCAGGATAGGTTTTTAATGTGTTTTAATATTTATTAGTGTCTCCATCAGTATTTTTAACTTCAATTGAGCAGAAGGGAGCCTGCGGCTGCGACAGTAGGTCTCCGCAGGACTACCTTCATTTTGTATTATTGTGTTCTTTTTATTCAATGCCTAGGCGAAGATTCTTGGTAGGAGTTCTAAAACAAGCTAAATTGAAACATGCTAAAGCTGCTCTACTCTATCTGCAACAAGCGACTGATCCATTGACATTATACTGTATCATGAATTTCATTAAAGTGCCATAGGGCGTGTTTGCACACGTCACCTCAGGCCCCGTCCCCTCCCTTCCTGTGGCCATTTTTAGGGGCCTATTAGGATGGCGTACGGAAATGGGTTCCGTCCGCCATGGACGCGGCATAAATACTCCCGACCGCTCCGCGGATAAACCGCCGGTGCGATTAGGATAATAATGTGAAGAAACTCCGACCGCGGCGGATGGATAACAGCAAACACCGTCCGCGGCAGAGAGAGCACACCAAAGACCGCCGCAAGCGGACCACACTAAAGAAACACCCTCCGCCGCGGACGAACATGACCGCGGGAACAGGCACAGCCGCCGCTCCGGCCTCACGATTAGGATAACGCCGCCAGTCGAACGGAACTCACATCCTTCCTCGACCGCAGCGGAAACAATGCATCGACAAACGGACCATGACTGCGGAAGAACCACACGAACACCATCCCTACCGTCAAACCGATTACAAAATGGCTGACGAAAGTAAATATAAAACACACCAAACAGGACACCCACCCACCTGAAACACCCACCCACAGCAACTACACGCCACAATGACACCCCCGCAAGCACCGAAAAATGCACCCAAGTCAACACACCCACACAACACCTGACTGGCAACAACCATTGGGACACAACCACCACATAGAGTATAAAATGGATCCCTCCCACAACTACAACCCTTTGCATCACAGCATAGCTGCAAGCAAGAGGCTGAATACCACGAACAGCAGACACACAAAAACACACATACAACCTGCACACAAACACACCCACCACACAAACACCCATCACACCATCCCTACACACCACACACCTGCACATCCCACCCCACCCCACCAACACCTTGCACATCACACACCTTGGCACCCAAGAAAAATCCCAAGTTCACAGACAGTGAGCTGGCACCCTAGTCCAGCAGACCAGCGTGGCAACCAAAAACAACATGTGGGACAGGATAGTGACCAGAGTGAATGCATCAGGAACCGTGCCACGCACCAAACATGAGATCCAGAGGCGGTGGGACGACCTCAAGACAAGGGTGAAAGGCATCAGGGCAAAGAACCACCTGCGGGCACACCACACTGGCGGCGACACTCCCCCGGAGCCCATACCATATGCAGAATGGGAGGAGAAGGTGCTGGGCATACTGCACCCTGAGAGCCTGGAAGGAATCGAGGAGGGACTAGAGGCTGGTAAGTACAAACCAATCACCACTATCACACTGACATTGTCTGCCTTGCACAACTGACAACACACATCTCCCAGGCTCCAATCCATGCATGTGGGCCACATAGTCACCCAAATGTGAAGTCCTGGCCTCAAATGCACCCGCCATGACCAAACACAAATGTTGCCTCCTACGTTTCCAGCCTTGCATGTTGTCAAAGCAGCCAGCACTACAACTCCCAACAGGCCCCCATGTCCACAGGGAGGGTGGTGTTGGGTGGGGTGTGTGTTAGACCAGCACTACAACTCCCAACAGGCCCCCATGTCCACAGGGAGGGTGGTGGGGTGTGTGTGAGAGGTGGGTGGGGTGTGTGTTAGACCAGCACTACAACTCCCAACAGGCCCCCATGTCCACAGGGAGGGTGGTGGTGGGTGGGGTGTGTGTTAGACCAGCACTACAACTCCCAACAGGCCCCCATGTCCACAGGGAGGGTGGTGGGGGTTGGGGGTGTGAGAGGTTAGTGAATTAAAATGTTGGTACCAAAAACATGTCATGTCCACAGCATTGATCATGAAAATCTTGTGCCGCAGGTGATCGCAACTTGACCGGCGAAACCAGCAACCGCCAGCACCAGTCGCCCCCCTCTCTGCACGGACTCCCTGGGAACGATCCCATTGCCAGCTCGGGTGCAGAGGACGATGCGGGCCCAAGCAGACTCCCAGGGCCATCAGGCTCCCAGGACATCCCTGCCTCCACCACCTTGGCCGGTGGCACTACAACAACACCTGCCATTGTGAGCTGTGCAGCCACCACCACCACCACTCCTGCCTGTGCCACCCTGCCTGACCCATCGCCCGATGATGGGCCTTCGACATCTCAGGCAAGCAGGGAGAGTGGACGTGAGAGGACACAGGTGAGGGCACCGCTCATAACCAGGAGTGCAGTTGTCCGGCGAGGTGGAGAAGGACACCCACCACATCCTGGCGCCGAAACCCTGGAAGCCATCGCCAGAGTCAATACCTCCTATGAGCGGTCGCAGGCACAATCCGATCGGGCCCACCAAGACTCACAAGAGAGCAGTCATCTGTTGCGGTCCATTGATACACGCATAGGCCAAATTGTGGACCTCATGGGCCAGCAAACTGCTCTGTGGAGGGACTGGCTATCTCGCGCCACACCACCACCCCCTCACCCAAGTGCCCAGCGGTACCGGTCACCAACACCACCGCCACCCACACCTGAGCCCACGGACAGGGAGGTGGCCCCTGACCAACCTGCCCCCACAGCTGTCTCCACTCCAGCTCCAAGATGAAGGGGCCGTCCGAGGCTGGATCCCGGTGACAGCAGTGGAAATGCCCCATCTACCCGCTCTAAGAGGGGCCGTCAATGACTTCACCCTTGCTTGAGCCTGCCATTCACCCTGCAAACTATCCTGTCCCACAATGCCAAGCATTGCCACATGTCTGTTGGACTAGCTGGACATGACACAATGTGGTGTCCCCACGGTGTTTTCATCTGCCATGACCTTCAACTCTCACTTCCCCCCAACACTTCTTTGTAAATATGCACCAACATCAATCCTCAAACTGTTAATAAACATCACGTAAACACTCAATGATGTGTGGGCTCCATGTTTTAATCACATGATTGTCTTAGAATTTTACGTTACCAGGTTCAGGGATCAATGTTGTTGAGAATCATGGCTCTGTGGGAGTGATCTAGGGATAATGAGAGAACAACAAACACAGGTCAGGAAAGTGATTCACACCCATCACAACACACTGTACTGCAACATCCCACAAACCACACTCATCACCAATTAAGTGGATCACAGGACACACATCAGGGAGCATTGCATGTACACCATCTACCACACACATTTGCAAACAGAACATACCAGAACAGGCAGCATAGACACACCACATCCACACTCCACCACCAAACATACATCACGCATTGTCTAACTGCACAAGAGGTAGTTACTCACATTCAAGGGAAATAGCATTCAATGAGCTGACGCCTCTGGTGCACACCTTCTTTCTCACCACTATCCTCATCAGTTGACATGGCTGGGATGGGAGGCCGAGCAACCTGTTGGTCTTCAGGGTCCATGATCAGCTCAATGTTATTACGCAAGGCCAGGTTGTGGAGCATGCAGCAGGCAATCACGATTCTGCATACTTTGCCTGGTGAGTATGGTAGGGCCCCTCTGGTTTTATCCAGGCAGCAACACCTAGACTTCAGCAGTCCAAAAGTACGTTCCACCACTCGACGTGCGCTCCCATGGGCATCATTATAATGCATGTCAGCAGGTGTTGTAGGATTACGTATGGGACTCAGAAGCCACGGTCTGTTTGGGTACGCAGAGTCGCCTATGTGGGGGGATGACAGACACAAATATCATTACCAGGATTGGTGGGTACACCATGCCACACATACAACACAACTGTCCTCACAGCATACTCACCTACAAGCCACGCACGTTCGGGATGCAGATTAGCCATCAGTTGGGGGACAATGCTGTTCCGCAGGATGTGTGAGTCATGGGCGGACCCTGGAAATCTGGCACACACATGGGAGATGATGTTGTCAGCCAGGCACACCACCTGCACGTTGAACGAATGGTAGTGCTTTTGATTGCGATATACAGGCTCACATGCCTGGGGTGGAATGAGACCGATATGTGTGCCATCAATGGAACCCACTACGTGTGGCATCTGTGCCAGGGCATAGAAGTCCCCTTTGACTGCTGCCAACTCTGTCGGCCGTGGAAAATGGATGTACTCATCCTTGTAAAGCATCATGGCATTCAGAACATCCCGCAGTACCATGCTGAAAATGGATTGTGACATCCCCCCGGCATGTCCAACTGTGTACTGGAAGGTGCCAGTTGCAAAGAAGTGTAGTGCCGCCATCACCTGTGCTGTGGGTGTAATGGCTCCAGGATATGTTCTGCGTGGCTGCAGATGAGGTGACAATTGGGCTACAAGCTCTAGCAATCTACGTTGATCAAGCCGGAACTTACGGATCACCTCCTCGTCCACCATGTCCTCCAGCACAGTGTATGGTCGATGCACATTTGGAGCTCTCCTGTGTGGGAGTAGATGCGAGCAGATGTCAATTGACCAACAACGCATAGCTGTTCCACACTATCACATGTTGACCAACACAATACAAATAAGACATGTTGCCGACAATGATTAGTTGTGTGACGTGACCAATATTTGATGCAATCCAGATAACTACAAAAACAATGTTCAGTTACAACCAACATCATGTGTGCAAACATGTCCAAAGTAACGTGCACACATGTCTAAAGAACTGCCAACAACACATGACTGAGGACCCAAATGTGGACAAGCGTCACCACAGACACACGTGCACACACAATACGTACATGGAACACACCCTCCTTGTCTTCATGCACCAATGACCCCACCTACAATGCTGGGCATCCTCACATGACATGCATGGGCACACAACAGGCAACACACATATGCATACACAGAATGCATGTATACCCCATCATTGTTACTCGCACACACAAACCACACACTCACAACAGCTTCTGAATGTGGTTAGACACCCTTGATGTACTGTGTAGATGTGTATAAATTTAAACGTGTCTACGCAAAACCATGACGTCAACACGTCGCCATGCACATGTGTTGCAACTTGGGTGCACATCAATAGCCATAGTTAACCACTGGCAAGGTCAATAGTATGACTATACATGAAAAACCGTGGATATGAAATACACACGTGGCCATGGGCCATTGACTTTACATCATAATTGTTGCAGCATTCTGTACATGTCCTAACACACATGTACAACTATCAACATGACATGTGTGCGGAGACATGCAGTGTGTGTACATATGCCATGTGTGGACGCCTTTCACCTACACAGAAGATGGTCGTTGTTCATGATAGTGTGCATGACATATGCTGTATGGACAAGTACCATCATGGTCACACCCCTCATAACGCATGTGCGGACTACCGCGACGGTGCATCATTTGAAAATGAAGACTCAATGGCATCGCTATGGCGGTGCACACATTCCATGTGGGCGGTGCAGGCTAACACATACTTTTGAATATGCAATCCGAAATGGCAGTTGATACCCCCCCTTACAGTCACATTGAAGCACGCACCACAGACCGCCGGTCCTGGCCGGTCACCCACCGCCGGGTGGTGGCCGGTCATCCACCGCCGGGTGTTGGCCGGTCACACACCAATGGGTGCTGGCGGTGGGTGACTGGCCTGGACCGGCGAAGGCTGACTGGCCTGGACCGGCGGTGGGTGACCGGCCACCACCCGGCAGTGGCTGACTGACCTGGACCGGCGGTGGGGGACCGGCCACCACCCGGCGGTGTGTGACTGGCCTGGACTGGCGGTGGCTGACTGGCCAGGACCGGTGGTGGGTGACCGGCCTGGACCGGCGGTGGGTGACTGGCCTGGACCGGCGGTGTGTGACTGGCCTGGACTGGCGGTGGCTGACTGGCCAGGACCGGCGGTGGGTGACCGGCCACCACCCGGCAGTGTGTGACTGGCCTGGACCGGCAGTGGCTGACTGGCCAGGACCGGCGGTGGGTGACCGGCCTGGACTGGCGGTGGGTGACCGGCCTGGACCGGCCTGGACCGGTGGTGGGTGACCGCCCACCACCCGGCGGTGTGTGACTGGCCTGGATGTGCGGTGGCTGACTGGCCTGGACCGGCGGTCTGCGGTGGGTGCTGCAATGTGACTGTAAGGAGGGTATCAACTGACATTTCGAATTGCATATTCAAAAGTATGTGTTAGCCTGCACCGCCCACGCGGAATACGTGCACCGCCATGGCGACGCCAGGCTTTGATTATGTTCAAATGATGCACCGTGGCGGAAGCGCGCACATGCGTTTGCAGATCTGTGACCGTGACGGTCCGTGCACATGTAGGCAATGGAAATAGGTAACGCGGGGCGCGTATGCGCTTTCAAATATAGCGGAAGCCGTGCACCGCCACACCAGGGCCACTCATTAGCTCTTTTTGAATGAGGCCTCCCAAGAGCAGGGACACTCACAAGGACAAAGACACTACAAAGGAAAGGGCACCTCCCAAGAGCAGGGACACTCACAAGGACAAAGACACTACAAAGGAAAGGGCACCTCCCAAGAGCAGGGACACTCACAAGGACAAGGACGCTTCAAAGGAAAGGGCACCTCCCAAGAGCGGGGACACTCACAAGGACAAGGACACTACACAGGAAAGGGCACCTCCCAAGAGCAGGGACACTCACAAGGACAAGGACGCTTCAAAGGAAAGGGCACCTCCCAAGAGCAGGGACACTCACAAGGACAAGGACGCTTCAAAGGAAAGGGCACCTCCCAAGAGCAGGGACACTCCCAAGGAAAAGGACACTACACATGAAAGGGCACATCCCAGGAGCAGGGACACTCCCAAGGACAAGGACACTACACAGGAGAGGGCACCTCCCAAGAGCAGGGACACTCCCAAGGGCAAGGTCACTTCAAAGGAGAGGGACACTACAATGGACAAGTCTGCACCCAGGGACAGGGCACCGCCCAGGGATCAGGGACATTCCAGAGGCAGGACACCTCCTACGGCCAAGGCACATCCCAGGTCCAGGGGTTCTCCCATAGACACGAGCTCCATCAAGGACAGGCATACATCACCCCTGGCTGCACTGAGGTGGATGTTGTTGAAGGATTGAAGGGGAATTAATTCCCCAACGTAAAACACGCCACAGGGTGTGTTTGCACACGTCATATCAGGCCCTGTCCCCTCCCTTCATCAATGTGTAAACGAGCCCTGTGGTCGTTCTAAGTTGGGAGGTTAAGTCCCCTTGAATCCTAAGGGTCCCTAGGGTCAAACCAGCCCACTAGGTACCTCCAGTAAGCGCCACAGAGCTGGCTTGCAGAAAGGTGTAAAGAGGGGTGTGGCCTCTGAACACCTGTCTGCAATGCAGCTCTCTGGCACATACTGGAGATATCTGATGGGCTAGTTGGCCCTCAGGACCCTCAGTATTGAAAGAGAATTAATTCCCCAACTTACAACTCGCCATGGGGTGCGTTTGTACAATGGTGATGGAAAGGGGCGGGGCCTGAGGTAACATGTCTGCAAACATGCCCTGTGGTGCTTTTTAATTTGGGGAATTAATTCCTCTTCAATCCCGAGGGTCCCTGGGGGCCAACCAGCCCACCAGATACCTCCAGTATGCGCCAGAAAGCTGTGTTGCAGAGAGGTGTTCAGAGGCCACGCCCCTTTTTACAACACTCTGCAACACAGCTCCGTGGCACTTAGTGGAGGTAAGCGCCAAATGGCTTTTGCCATTTTACTGCTCGGCAAGGACAGCACTTTGCTAGTTCTATGCTTAAAGACGTTGCTGTAGAAACGACAAAATACTTTGTCAGTTTCTATCTCGGCGTGGATGGCACTGTGCTAATCCTAAGCTTAAAGAATTTGATAGAATAGCAGACATTTGAGGTGAGCAGATCTAGAGTGTCGCTGGTGTTGAGAGTGCTCTATACAGGTGTTCGTGGTTGCCTTAGGTCTTCAGACGCCTCAGCCACAGTTCTGGGTCCAAAGTCGGGCCATGTCACACAGGTAAAGTTACCGCTTGTCTCCATACAATGACGGACTGCTAATAGGGGTGTTTGATGGACGCAATGTGGGCAGGCAACAGCGCCCATTTGGTTTGAATATACTTTGAGCACCGCAAGTACCAGAATGCATAGCGTATGGGTGAGACATGTGACACGCCCACTGGGGCGAGACTTAATAATAAAAAGTAGATTGGTGCTCAATGCAGCTGCTGCCTGGCTTGTCATTTCGGCGCATGAACAAGAACTCTGGTTCGAAACGCGTCAAGCCTTTTGAATTCGAGGGACATCAGAGTGAAAGTGCGCTGTCATCCGCACTGCAGAGAGATACCTGCATTGGGGCCATTCTTACTGGGGCAACCTTGTGTTTGAATGTTAGAACCACTGGGGCCACCAGGAACCACCCAAGATAGTGACACAGGGGACCCGCGGCGTACGCGTGCAGTGTCCAAACACAGCCACGAATCACCATTAACTTCTATGGGGAAAGTTGCGGTTGGAAAATTACAGATTAAGAAAACTTAAAAGAGGACTTGGAGCAAACCCCTTTAGAACAAGGAGGTTATAGAGTCAACACCCACGGGAGCACTGGAGTACTCGAGTTACCTCACCCAGGGAAGCTGGGTGCATAGGTGTCTTTTTGTGTCAGGTTTCGTCGTCGATTTCAATGGCGAGCTGCTGAAGAATGCTGCAGGCGACCAAGTGAAAAGTGTCCGGGTGGATCCAAGGGTGGATCGGAGATCTGAAAAACCTGAAAGCAGAGGGGACAGAGTCTTGGTCACTAGCCAGTGACCAGGAAGGCAATGAACAGATGTCCATCGATGTCGGGTGAAGAAGGTGAAGCTTGACACTTCAGCCACGAGGACCAGGAGATGTCAAGGAAAACCAGGAGCTGGATTCAAGCTGTGGCACAAAGGATGTCGAGTGCTGCGGCGTCGGTATCCGGATTAGACCCAACAAGCCTTGGCAACAGCAACCCATGCAGAAAGCAAAGATTAGCTTCGGTGCAGACCAACAAGGTCTGAGGGACTCACCCTTTGGAGGGGAGTCAGGGCACAACTGGAGCAAGCAGAGAAGCCTAAGAAACAGAAGAGTTACCTTCGTGGGAACCCACCAGTCGACAGACCAGGGATCGTAAAGAAGCATCAAGGGGAAATGCTAGAAGCAGGTCCACGGAACACTCATGGAGTGTAGGCCCACAATCTTCGGTGCAGATGATGCTTGGGCTAAAAGTAACCTAAAGCACAACTTCAGAAAAGCTCGGGAAGTTAATGCACTTATCAAATGTGCACGGTGTCAGGTGTTCTGGTTCCACATCAATCGTTCGGACTGTAAGTCTAAGCTTTGCTGGGGACCCATGTCGGCCTTAGAGAAGTCTGGAAATCCTCTTCCTGGGCTGCAGGTACTTCAGAGTCCAGCGGGAGCTTCGAAGATGCAGACCTGCAAATGCTTTGTTGGTGCCTGTTTGAACAGGGGAGTCACTCCTTGACCCCACGGGAGATTCTTCTGTCTGCTAGTCGAAATAGAATGTTGAAGTTCCAGGATATATGTTGCAGAGTTTCGTCCAGGTGTAATCTGACGTCCTAAGGACTGGGATCCTATACTTATACTAAGATACGGGGTTGGACATACTCTGGGGACCCACCTATGGGAGGATCCAGGGAGGGGGTGGTTATACCCCTTTCCCTTTGTCCAGTTTCACGCCGGAGCAGGGGCTGAGCACCCCTGCAAACGGTTTGAACTGGGATATGCACAGGGACACCAAGTTTTTCCCCAGCACTGTCTGAAAAGCATTCTATGAATGCACCCACCCAGCCCCAATACACTAAAACCTGTCTGGGGGGTGTTTACACCTCCCTGTGACAGGAAACCTATTGTCCAGGCCTCCCCTGCCGGAGTTTCATCCAGCAGCAGGAGGTCAGACCCGTGTCTGTGGCTGCAACATCCATTTTGTGATGCTGGGGCTATTTAAACTACTACCGGTTAGGTAAGTGTGTACATGTCTTCTCCCTCTAGAAGGGTGGAATTCTACCCCCACCACCAGGACTGGTGTGAGGGGTATGATTCCAAAGTGTTTGACACCAAACACGACATGTTTCCATGCAGCCATTCCAAAGTTAGCATTTACCGTGAAGTTATAATGCACTTAAGAGTATATTTATTTATTTATTTATTATAAAGTTTTGTATAGCGTGAACAAGACCCGTGGGTATCAGAGCGCTTCACATAAAGAGCAGGTTACAGATTAACAGTATAGTCACACTCATAACAACACACAGATATGAGGTAGATAATTATAAGGCTTTGGGTGCATATAGATATATATCCTTTCCGAATGTGCATTATGCATTAAGAGGTAGGTTAAGGCTTAACTTATATCATATTCCATTTGCGCAAACATGTAAGAGGTAGAGGATTATATGGCTTTAGGAAGTGAGATAAATATATAAGTTCACATTTACATGGGGTAGCATTTTGTATACAGGTTATTCTCAGTAGAGGTGCCGGTCTCATATCGTCGAATGTCCTTACAGTTTTTTCCTGTCTGGGGTTCCCCTTCTGCCGACGCAAATGTTCAGTAGTAGGGCTGCACTTGCTCGTAATTGTGATCAAATGAGCCTATGTAGGGAATTTACTCATCATGAAGCTCTTCACTTCCCGCTTAAATGTTGCAATATTCTGAATCTTCCTAATGCTTGGAGGGAGTGAGTTCCAGATTCTGGGGGCAGCTCCTGAGAACGCTCTGTCATAGGTTTTTTTCTTTTGGAAAAAGGCTGGTCTCAGCAGCAACTCCTTGGCACTCCTAGCTGGTCTGTTACCTCCTGATAGCTCAATTTTCTTGGCTAGGTATCTTGGCGTGTTGTAGTGGAGCGCTTTATGGGTGATACATGCTATCTTTAGTTGAATTCTGGCTTCAAAGGGTAGCCAGTTTAATGCTTTCAGGTGAGGGGATATATGGTCGAATTTTCTCGATCCCGTGTTGAGTCTTGCCGCTGCGTTGAGGCAAGCTCTTAGTGGTGCTGTGGACGTTTTATGTAAGCCGGCTAAGGTGGTGCAACCATATTGAATCCGAGAGATAACTAGGGAATGGATTGCCAGTTTAAGATCGGCCTCTGAGATGAATGGTTTCAATTTTCTTAGGTAATTCAGGTGGAAGCGGGCACTTTTAGCCATTGAATTAATGTGGGCTTTCATGTCAAGATTTTTATCTAAAGTGATTCCTAGCGATTTAGCTGAGTTGACTAGGGTTGGGGTGCAGTTTAGCGCCGTCACCAACTTGGTCCATTCCTTTATTTCTGCCTGGCTCCTTGTTGGGGAGATTAGTAGGAACTCTGTTATGTGGGCATTTAGCTTCAGATGATTGGTAGTTAACCATTCCAATGCCAGTTTTAAAGTCTCATTCAGTAGCTCAATGTCTTCAAGGGAGGCGATCTTTATGTATATCTGCGTGTCATCCGCATACATGTGGTAGGATATCTGTGAGTTTTGGAGAATTTCTGTAAGAGGTTCGACATTAAGCATGGGCGGATTTTGCGGATTGGCAATCCGTGAATTTGCGGATTTGCGGATTTGCGGATTGCGAAAATCCGCAAAATCCGCGAACTCTCGCGGATTTGCGGATTTTTTTTGGGGTGTGTGTTCGCACGGGTTTCTGCAAGTTCGCGAGGAATTTGTACAATTTCGCAAATTGCGAACTTACTTGTCGGGTCGCCAGTTTTGCGAACTTGTTGTTTCTACGTGCCCAGCCTGTTTGCAAGGCTTTCTTCATCACTGCCACCCTCTGTCACCACTGGCACTCTCTTTGGTCACCCATGCCACCCTCTGGCTCACCCATGTCACCCTCTGTGTCATCACAGCACCCTCTGGTTCACCAGTGTACATTATTGGGGCAAAGCAAAGCACTGCCATCCTCTGTCAACACTGGCACTCTGGTTCACCCATGCCACCCTCTGGCTGGCACACCCATGCCACCCTCGGTGTCATCACAGCACCCTCTGATTGACTAGTGAGTGTACATTATTGTGGCAAAGCCAAGTACACCTGCACTAAGTTTTGCAAACAACAACACCTGCCCTGCCCCAACTGACATTAATGAAGGCTGGCACCTGCTTGTCTGCTCCCTTTCCTTTTTGTTGCAATACCAGGATGCAATGGCATACTTGTAACTATTCTGTGACTGTCAGAGCAGGGTCACACAATAGTTGCAAGTAGGCAACCGGATTCTGGAGGGCCCCTTCAGGAAGCACTACAGGTAAATGGTTACAAATGATGAACTCGAACTTTTGCACCTGCTCGTTGGTTTTGCTTTTGCAAAACTCGTTTTTCGGTAATTTCGCCCTATTCGCGAGGCGCGGCGTCGTGCGAACTCGACCGTGGAAGACGCGAAGTCGTGCGAGTTACCCCAAGGTTGAGTATGGGCGCCGCCATTTTGTTTGCGTGACGTATTTCCGTTTCCGCCCGCTATGTGTAATCTCGCGCAATGAGCGCCTTGCGAATTCAAGTTCGCACGAGTTCGCGAGAGAAATCGCGTGCGAACTTACTTACACGCACGTGTTCGGGCCGCCATCTTGTTTTTCATTCATTCCTATGTGTCTGGGCATGGTGTTTCTATCCTCTGTATATCTCTGCCATCCTTTGCTTGTTTTAATATTTTTTTGATCTATTTAACTTTTTTCTATCCCTCTATTTTTCTAGGTCTATATTTTTGTGTTTTAGGCTACTTTTGTTTACTTTTCAACTACTTTTTTTAACTTTTATTTCCTTCTTCCCTACTCTTATTCTTTTTCATTTTGTCTCCTTACTGCTAACACCTGCCCAGAACATGGTGAAGACAGCTGTCAAGCTGCCCAAGACGGGCACCGCAGCCCGTGCCCGGCTCCCGTGTGGCCGCTTGAGGGCGGAAATGGTGGTGCCCCGGGAGATCTTCAGCCCTGAGGAGGTGGGCGCACTAGTTTTTTCTGTGCAGCGCCGTCTCCCCAGGACCATCGCGGCAGGCGGCAGGATCGCTGCTGGTTATACCAACAGCCAGGAGCGACGGAAGCGGTGGGGGCAGGTGTGTCGGGCCCTTTTTAAAATCACGGGGGTCCAGCGCACCTACAATCAAGTGACCCACCGCTGGACCGATATCCTGGACCGAGAGCGCGACCTGCTAGACGTGCTGGGAGTGGAGGTCCCCGGGCTTGGTGAGTAGTAGTAGCAATTTTTTCATCACTCACTACTCTGTTTTTTCTCCTGCTCTGTGTGTTATATTGCAAATGTTTGTTTTAATTTTTTACAAAGAGCAATAATGCTGCTGATTACATTGATAAGAGAGGTAAATTAATATTTCAAAATCTTCTGTGCATTTCAGGTGCACTGTTCTCCTTCTCTGTGGCGGTGCCACTGCTTATTTGTTTTCTATTTTGTGTTCATTTAATTGGGCTGAGTAATGCATGAGTGTATTTTACAGAACTGCGTAATGCTAGACACAAAGGGGCAGATTTACAAGCCACTTGTGCCACGTTTACGCTGCCTTACCTGACGCACAGCGACGTAAACGTGGCGCATCCCTGCGAGTCATGTACAACGTGATGCATCTAAGGAGATGCGCCACGTTAAGGCCTGGGCCTGCGCCACAATGGGTGCGTTCCCACGCAGGGGGGGGGGGTGGGGGGTGGGGGGTGGCGGTCAGGCAGCTGTGCGCCTCGCAAAAGTGCCTGCGTGAAATCTACAAGATTTAATGCAGGTACTTCCGCGACGCTGCTACGTCAATTCTTTATGCCTGCTTGCTTGAAGCAGGCGTAAGGACTGATGCGGTATGTTAAGTATTGGGCAGCCCTGAGCATTGCTATAGTTGCATCGCGCCTGCGACGCGACTCTAGAGATGCGCCTCTCTTTCGTCACGAGATGCGTCACGCATCTGCCTAACCTTGCGCCAGGGTTTGCCGCATTGTAATTGCGGCGCATCTGCCGTGACGCAAGGTTAGTTTTGCGTTACGCATTTGTTCTGGTGCACATCTGGAGGTGTCCAGCTCAGAACTCGTAAGTATGCCCCTAAGTGTCAGATTAGCAATTACCTGCGCATCCCTGCAAAGTGTGCGGCACGCCAGCACCACCCATGGTGGGCAGTATTTACAATGCAGCACACCATGGTCCCAAAACTTCACCGAAGCGTTACGCATCGGTGCCGTAAAGGCGGCTCATTGATGGAGTTGCGTTGCAACGATGGCGCAGCTCCAGCAATGCTGCGTCAAGCCGTAAGTCTGCTTCATGCAGGCGCAGGGTTTCAGTGACGCATCATTGTCCTAAATGACTGATTGAAATTTTATATATTCCCTATAGCCACTTTTAGCATGCGTTCCTGCGCAGGAACACCCTCCCTTGCGCTGGAACGCTCCCTTATGGCGCAGGGCTTTAGAATGGGATGCATCTCCCATATGCGTCACGTTGTTAATATACGCCACACCATGGCGCCTCTCTTGTTGTGGCGCTGCATCACAAAAGTGACGCAAGAACGGAGCAAAAGAGCTGCAAGGGGCTTGTAAATCTGCCCCTAGATTAGAGGCTCAGGTGCAGTCCTTCCTTTGTAGCCCTCTTTTTGGCTGAAATAGTTGGTTCTTGTTCTTTCTAAATGTTTGATTTGGTTGACAAGGACATCGGCAAGCAGCAATCATCAATGTTTTCTGTTCATTCTTTCATGTTGTACGTCAAGTCCGCCATGGGGCAAGCAGACAGAAAAAACGGATGCAGTGGCTCCAAAGGAGGAGGATGCAGGCCAGGGCGGCGAGTGCTCCTTTGCTGGCCCCAGTAAGTTTTCATTTAAATATAGAGGACCTATTGTTGTCCAAGCGTTCCTAATTTAATTTTTTCGAAATAGTGTTTAGATAGGAGCAAAATCAATAATACTACTGTTGCAGGGACAATTCTCCACAAACCGAACTATGGACACCAAAGACCAGAGTAATAATATTTCAGAGTGGCGTGTTTGGCACACTGTATAAACCTGGTAGTGTCAGCGGCACGGACTCCTCCTTGCAAAAATTGCAAAACCTTTCGCTTAGTCACTCTAGTCTGGAGGACCAAAAACCACAGAGTCTATTCAAGTTTAAAAGTTTTATTAAACGTTTAAGTAAACACATATATTAAAATAAAGTTAGTTGGAAATGGAAAAGTGCTTGGTGCTGAGTTGATGAGTAATGGAACACATTTCTTGTGGTCGAGCCGAGCTTTCACCTGGTTTGAAGTTGATGTTGCTCTTGTCCTTAGAAGTCCAGTTTCTGTCTGTTCAGAGAAAAATGGTGTGTGTTAAAATTAATCAAGCATTCATCAATTATGACAAAAAAATGCAGCAAGACAACAGCCTTCCCTGGAAGGAGGGAAATTTTTACTTTAGACTAGAGTAGACAGTCAATAAATTTTTCTGTTTTCACATTTCTTCATTCATAGACCAAATACTAGTGAGTGGTGTAATCTAACATTCTTAAATCTACTTTGTAGGTGGAACATCTGGTGGCGGGGCCAGCTCGGATGTGGTGGTGATCATTGACTCTGAGTCCGAGGATCACTCTGGGGAGGAGGCGGCGCAAGAGGAGTCGGACCAAGAAGTACAGACTGTGAGGAAGGAGACAGTGGCGGTGGCGAGTACAGGTAAGCTGGATCATGGTACTATCTGACTCTTAGATAGGATATGATGTGTATCCAGTGGTGGCCCAGTGACAAATTACAATATGGTAATTACAGCAGGCTGGGACCGACAGACAGATAGAGGCAGAGACAGAGAGAGAGGAAGACAGACGGAGAGAGAGAGAGAGAGGGAGCCAGAGGGAGGGTGAGGGAGGGAGACAGAGAGAGAGAGACAGCGAGGTAGAGGGAGACATAAAGAGGGAGACAGAGAGAGAGAGGGAAACAGACATATCGCCTGGGCTTCTGCCAGATCTCTTTCATATGAAAGAGCATCAAACCAAGGATACAAGTGAGTTGTGGGAAGGGAAATGGTGATTCAAGCGCCCCCCCTTGCCCCTCCCTGCGGACGCCCATGATACTGGCCTGAATAGTTTTGTACTGCGCTGGCTAGTTGCTAGTTGTACTGTGACACAACTTCCTGCTGAATTATTTTGTGTTAATCATATTCTTAAAGAGCATTGGTTACATATTATGTCTTTCTTTCTTCATATAGTTGGTAATACTAAAACCTCAAAACCGACGAGGAGTATGCTGGCTGTACTGGCCCGGCAACGGAGGCTGGAAGCAACTGTTGCCCAATATCGGCGGCTGGTGGAATTGGAGGGGGACGACACGCAGTCCAGTGCATCAACATCTGCATCCTCCTCCGTGACCCCACGTTCTGCCGGTAAGCGCAGTGCTCCAGCCAAACGGAGCCGTGCTGGCAGACGCCACCGCCAAGCAGCAAAGGCTGCACCTCACAGCAGTGTAAAGGCTCGCTTGCGCCGAGCACTCCGCAGAGTGTCAGACCTAGAGGCGGAGGTCCAGAAATGGAAAGACTATCAGAATGTGGTGGAGGGCCTCCGCTTAGATCACGCCACCCTCCAGGAGAAGTACGATGCCCTGGCCCTAAGGCATGATGCCCTGGAGGCCAAACTCAACACTGTGCATCCCTAGAGTGTCCCTTGCCCCTTTTTTAGAGACTTTTGGGGGGTGGGAATTGGGAGTTGGGTTTTTTGGGGACTTTTGAATGACTATTTATTTGTTGGGGTTAGGGTGTCAGGCGTGCCACCTCAAGAGCCCAGGTTCTTTCCGTCTTGGTGATGACTAATCCCAACACCTGCTGGAACCAACAAATGTGACCAGGAATTCAACACTAGTCACAAGTGCTGACCCCTAGAGGGACAGGGAAGTGGGGGACGGAAAGGGGAGTGGAATGGGGGACGGAAAGTGAGAGAGAGAGAAATAAACACAGGATCTCTTCTCGAGATGACTGTCTCTCCCTTTGAAGCACTCTGGGCTTTGTTGATCAGCAGGATTTACTCTGATGCTAAACTGCGTTAAAAGATCACTTGTTAATGAACATCATTCCTATTGTCCCAATATCAATCCTAAATTAACTACACGCATACATACCAACTATTAGAAAGGCCCACTCCTGTACTTCATGTGCAAGATCTAAGCGTACTTTAAACTTTGTTGAAGTCTTTTAAACACCTTTGAAAATAAATATGCCAAGTCAATATTTGCTAATCATGAAATGTAGAAGCATTACAGTTAAACCAATTCAATTAACTGGTTAGTAGAAACAGAAACAACTCTTGGCATGCAGTGTGCTTTTCTTACCTTGCACTTAATAATGTGTGGTCTTAAAAAGGGGTTCTGTGGAAATAAGAAAACAAGAAAGAAGACAAGCCCCAAAAGAACTACTTCTCAATCATCAACTATTGCAGTTTTACAGTCACTGCAGCATATCAAATATTCAAATCAAGGTACATCCACAAGAGGTTTCTCATAAACAATAAACAATAGTACTAGCCCAGAAAGTTCTAAGAAAAGAATCCGATTTGCCTTTGCCAAGGTTCTTTACCAACTTTACCAAGGTTCGATTTGGTGTTGCCAAGGCTTGTTTCACTTAACCTCAAACAACAGAAAAGTCTTACTGTTTTCCTTCAATGATCCGGAAACTCAAGTCCTGAAGCCGGAGGGAGGAAACAGGAAGTCCGACTGTCAAGCCGCTCCGATGCAGAAACCGGAAGCCTGAAGACTCGTCTCTGCCGGTATTCGAGAAATGTTCCAGGAAGCTACTGGAGGCTGGAGAGAAGTTCCGCGATCGTTGGAGCACAAGGGTCTGGTAGGGTGAAGCTGCCGTGTCAGGACAAGGGCGGGACCGGGGTGCTGGAGTCAAATCCCTGGAACTCCTGAAGCGACGCGCTAGCTGAGAAGCGAAGCGTCTTTCAGGGAGCCGGTGAACCTTTATATAGCCTGTGTCTCACGTGCGAGGCAGCGTCAGTTGAACGCACCTGCCCCACGTGAGTTCCTTATGAATATTCATGTCTCCTGTAATAACAACAAGCATTGGGCCAAACAACTGTGTGTTTCAACAAGAATCATCACCAATGAAATCAAAGAAACAAGCATTGCTACCTCCAAGTCTTTTATGTACATTGCAGATAACGACCCAGGGGGATTGTTGTTTAAGTTTTCCTGACAGTTTCCCCCTCCAAAGGCCTTCTCAGGGGTCGTGGTTTATTGGGATTTAATGCATGGAAAGAGCGAACTGAACGGGGGGCGTGGACATTATTCTCTGGTTCCCAAGATCTCTCAGAACTATCATAACCTTTCCAGTCGATCAAATAATACAAACGCCCCCTCAATCTTTTTGAATCCAATATTTTCTTGACCTCATACTCCATGTGATCTCCTACAACAATGGGAGGGGGCGGGGAATCAGGACGAGTGTCAGGATGTACAGGTTTAATCAGGGACACGTGGAATACCGGATGGATCTTGTAATCTTGGGGAAGATGCAATTTCACTGAAACTGGGTTTACAATCTTTTCAATAGGGAACGGACCGATGAATCTTGGTTTTAATTTCTTAGGTCCCTCGATTTGTATATTCTTGGTGGAAAGCCAAACCTGATCTCCAGGTTTATAAACAGGCGCTGGTGTTCTATGTCGGTCAGCATAAAGCTTCATCTTTCCTTTTTGTTTTATTAACACTTGTTTCACATTTTCTTGAAACTTACGCAAACTGATTAATCTGTCTGAAACTGCTGGCATAACAGTTCCTTTTTCAGGGAGTATAATCGGTAGAGTTCTAGGGTGTTGACCTGTGAGAAAATAGAATGGTGAACAACCAAGAGCGGAGTGTACTGTGTTGTTATAAGTGAATTCTGCTAATGGCAGAGCGTCTACCCATTCTGTGGACAAGGTGGTGGTTAAACAACGCAGACTTTGTTCTAAGTATTGATTTACCTTTTCAGTCTGACCATCAGTCTGAGGGTGGAAAGCTGATGATAATGCCACATCTATTCCTAAATGTGTACTCAGTTGTTTCCAGAATTTTGATAGGAATTGCGGACCCCTGTCTGAGATGATTTTCTGTGGTAAACCATGCAGTTTTACAATATTGGTTAGAAACACTTTACTGAATTCGACTGCCGAAGGGAGTTTAGGTAATGGAACGAAGTGCCCCATTTTAGATAGCAAATCCACTACTACCAAAACAGTAGTCATCCCTGATGATCTTGGTAAATCTGTTATGAAATCTAGACTGATAGTATGCCAAGGTGTCGGGGGTACCTCCATTGGCTGTAATAGACCTGCTGGAAGTGAATGTGAAGTTTTTTGTCGAGCACAGACTGGACAAGTCTGAACATATTGCTGAATGTCCAACTTCATTCATTTCCACCAGAAATATCTTTGACACAACTCTGTAGTTTTGTTAATACCCGGATGAGCTACTATAGCCAAATCATGATTCCACTTAATTACTAACTCACGTAAGTCCTCCTTTGGAATGAATATTCTATTTTTTAGATAGAATATACCGTCTGATACTGAAGTTTGTTTTTGTGAAAGCCAATCGTTTTGATTTAGGTCTTTGGTCTGTTCCCTGAGTATAGATAGGAAATCTAACTGCGTGATTTCAGCACAAATTTTTTCTATAGGTATTATACTCTGTTGTCCTTTTCCTGACTCACTATTCTTATTGCAATCCAAACGTGAAAGGGTGTCAGACAGCAATTGTTTGGTTCCAGGTCGGTAAGTAATAACGAAGTCAAACTCGCTAAAGAATTGTAGCCATCTCATCTGACGTGGTGTGAAAGCCTTTACAGTGGAATAGAATTGCAAATTCTTATGGTCAGAAAAAATGGTTATTGTATGTTTGGCTCCCAGAAGATGGTGTCTCCATTCCTGAAAGACAGCCTTGATTGCCAGAAGTTCACGCTCAGCGATCGTATAATTTTGTTCTGCTGGTAACAATTTCCTAGAAAAAAAGGCGATAGGGTGGAAATGCCCAGAGTTAGCATCTTTCTGTAATAGAACTCCTCCAATAGCGGTTTGTGAAGCGTCGGCTTCGACAAAAAACGGTCTGTCAGGATCAGGATGTGTTAAGATGGGAGCAGAAGTGAAGGCCCTTTTTAGTGTGTCAAAAGCTTGTTCTGCTTCTGTACTCCATTGAAATTTCTTTCCTTTCTGTAAAAGACTGGTAATTGGTACTACAATTTCCGAGAATTTTGAGATGAATCTCCTGTAGAAATTAGCGAACCCCAAAATTCTTTGAACCTCTTTGACTGATGTGGGAGTAGGCCAATCTAGAATTGCTTTTACCTTTTTGGGGTCCATGACAATTCCTTCTGGAGACAACCAGTAACCTAGAAATTCGACCGTTGATGTGTTAAAGACACATTTTTCGAGTTTGGCAAACAAGGAGTTATCTCGTAGTTTTTGCAAGACCGATCTAACATGTAACACGTGATCCTCAGGAGTTTTGGAAAAAATCTGAATGTCATCGATATATACAATGACGCAAATGTCCAACAGCTCATGCAAGACCTCATTAATGAAATATTGAAAGGCTGCTGGAGCATTGCAAAGGCCGAAGGGCATCACTGTATATTCGAAAAGTCCAAATTTGGTGCGGAAGGCCGTTTTCCATTCGTCTCCTTCTTTAACTCGGATCAAGTGGTAAGCCCCACGAAGATCCAGCTTGGTGTAAATGGTTGATCCCTTAACCTGATTTAACAGTACAGGAATCAGTGGTAATGGGTATCGATTTTTAATTGTAGCCTTATTCACTGCACGATAGTCTATGCAAGCCCTCAAATCGCCCGTCTTTTTTGCCACAAAAAATAACGGAGATGAGACCGGAGAGGTAGAGTGCCGGATAAAACCTAGTTCCAATAACTCATCTAAATAAGTTCTTAGATACTGGTTCTCGGGTTCAGTGAGTGCATAAATCCGACTACAGGGTAACACTGATCCAGGAATTAAATCTATTCTGCAGTCGTATACCCTGTGAGGGGGTAACTTGGTCGCCTTCACAGGATCAAAAACATCCGAGAAATCTTGAAATTCAGCTGGCAAATCAATTGGGTCAGATTGGGTAGCAGCACAGGTAAGAGATAGTCTAGGATCTCTACACTCCTGATAACAATGTGTTTTACAGTGTGCGGAATCTAAAGTTACAGTACGCTTAACCCAATCAATCTTTGGGTTATGTAACTCCAGCCAGGGAATGCCCAAGATTACCCCAAAAGTCGGAGTGTCAATGAGATCAAAAACTGTCAATTCTGTATGTCCATTATTGGCTAGAAGAAGAAGTGGAAGAGTGTGAAACCTAATTAAACCAGATGAAAGTGCCGAACCATCTACAGCTCGCACAGGTTCTGGTTCCTTCTTGGGAATCTTATCCAAGTTTAATTTTTTTGCGAATTCTAAATCAAAAAAGTTTCCGGTAGCTCCAGAGTCAATAAGTACTGGGATACTATGCTTTTGTTGATTGGCTAGAATTAAAATCATCCGTATGGTGAAATGACGAGGTACATGATTTACAATACTGGTTACATAACGTGAGATCTCTAACCTGTCTCTTCCCGAGGGATCGACCTCTCCTTCCCTCGAGATCACTAGTTTTCCGATTCCTGATCCTGTATTGTGGCCAATAATTTCTTTTTAGCTGGCCGAATTGGACACTCTTTGGCGAAATGTCCTGCCTTTCCACAGTAAAGACATAAATTAGCTTTCCTTCTTCTATCTTTTTCATCTTGTGATAGAGGTCCTTTAATCCCTCCTATCTGCATTGGCTCTACCTGGGCATTTTTATCCTCAATAACCTTCTTTTCAGTTTTAAAATGTAAGGTCCTGAAATCTAACTTTGGTCTTTCAGACCTTCTTTCACCTAGTCTATGATCTAACTTGACTACAAGGTCCTGAAATTCGGTAAAATCATCAGGTAGATTTACGATGTGTGCTAATGAATCTTTTAACTCCTCTCTAAGCCCTCGATAAAATAAAGATATCCTTTTATTTTCTGGCCACTGAGTTTCAGCTAACAGGCGATTAAAGGTGGTCACATAAGAAATCAAATCTCGAGAACCCTGACGCAGATTTAGTAGCTCATTGTCAGACGCTTGAAGAAACACATGTTTCGCAAATAACCTAGACATCGCAGTTTTGAAATGAGTTAAGTTGTGTAAGAGGGGATAGTTTTTATCCACCAGAGGCATGGCCCAATTAGCTGCTACCCCTCCTAAATAAGAGATAATAAAGGCTACCTTAGTGGTGTCAGAAGTGAATATATGAGGTTTACATAGGAAATGTAGATGATATTGACTCATGAAAGTAGTAAAGTGAGCACTATCTCCTGAGAAGCGTTCTGGATTGGCTAGGGGAACTGGTTGTGGAGAGACAACAGTGATTTGAGCTGGCTGAGCTTGACCCAAACCTGGGCCCTGAATTTGACTTTGAAACGGAATCCCAAATTTAGGTGGTGATAGAATAGGTTTTTTAAACTCTCCTTTGTCTCTCCAAGAGGTGAAGCCTTCTCTTGTGTTCTCTAACTCATCCCTAGTGTGATCTAGCTCCTGCCTGAGGGATTGGTTTTCAAGACGTAAATCCTGTATTTCGTCATTCATTTTGCGCACTAACTCTGCTAACTGGTTTACATCCATGTCCTCCATGGGATTAGTCAAAACCAGAGGAAATAAAGACAGTTGAGGCTTCGCTTTCTGTCAGGCGTGCCACCTCAAGAGCCCAGGTTCTTTCCGTCTTGGTGATGACTAATCCCAACACCTCCTGGAACCAACAAATGTGACCAGGAATTCAACACTAGTCACAAGTGCTGACCCCTAGAGGGACAGGGAAGTGGGGGACGGAAAGGGGAGTGGAATGGGGGACGGAAAGTGAGAGAGAGAGAAATAAACACAGGATCTCTTCTCGAGATGACTGTCTCTCCCTTTGAAGCACTCTGGGCTTTGTTGATCAGCAGGATTTACTCTGATGCTAAACTGCGTTAAAAGATCACTTGTTAATGAACATCATTCCTATTGTCCCAATATCAATCCTAAATTAACTACACGCATACATACCAACTATTAGAAAGGCCCACTCCTGTACTTCATGTGCAAGATCTAAGCGTACTTTAAACTTCGTTGAAGTCTTTTAAACACCTTTGAAAATAAATATGTCAAGTCAATATTTGCTAATCATGAAATGTAGAAGCATTACAGTTCAACCAATTCAATTAACTGGTTAGTAGAAACAGAAACAACTCTTGGCATGCAGTGTGCTTTTCTTACCTTGCACTTAATAATGTGTGGTCTTAAAAAGGGGTTCTGTGGAAATAAGAAAACAAGAAAGAAGACAAGCCCCAAAAGAACTACTTCTCAATCATCAACTATTGCAGTTTTACAGTCACTGCAGCATATCAAATATTCAAATCAAGGTACATCCACAAGAGGTTTCTCATAAACAATAAACAATAGTACTAGCCCAGAAAGTTCTAAGAAAAGAATCCGATTTGCCTTTGCCAAGGTTCTTTACCAACTTTACCAAGGTTCGATTTGGTGTTGCCAAGGCTTGTTTCACTTAACCTCAAACAACAGAAAAGTCTTACTGTTTTCCTTCAATGATCCGGAAACTCAAGTCCTGAAGCCGGAGGGAGGAAACAGGAAGTCCGACTGTCAAGCCGCTCCGATGCAGAAACCGGAAGCCTGAAGACTCGTCTCTGCCGGTATTCGAGAAATGTTCCAGGAAGCTACTGGAGGCTGGAGAGAAGTTCCGCGATCGTTGGAGCACAAGGGTCTGGTAGGGTGAAGCTGCCGTGTCAGGACAAGGGCGGGACCGGGGTGCTGGAGTCAAATCCCTGGAACTCCTGAAGCGACGCGCTAGCTGAGAAGCGAAGCGTCTTTCAGGGAGCCGGTGAACCTTTATATAGCCTGTGTCTCACGTGCGAGGCAGCGTCAGTTGAACGCACCTGCCCCACGTGAGTTCCTTATGAATATTCATGTCTCCTGTAATAACAACAAGCATTGGGCCAAACAACTGTGTGTTTCAACAAGAATCATCACCAATGAAATCAAAGAAACAAGCATTGCTACCTCCAAGTCTTTTATGTACATTGCAGATAACGACCCAGGGGGATTGTTGTTTAAGTTTTCCTGACAGTTTCCCCCCCCAAAGGCCTTCTCAGGGGTCCTGGTTTATTGGGATTTAATGCATGGAAAGAGCGAACTGAACGGGGGGCGTGGACATTATTCTCTGGTTCCCAAGATCTCTCAGAACTATCATAACCTTTCCAGTCGATCAAATAATACAAACGCCCCCTCAATCTTTTTGAATCCAATATTTTCTTGACCTCATACTCCATGTGATCTCCTACAACAATGGGAGGGGGCGGGGAATCAGGACGAGTGTCAGGATGTACAGGTTTAATCAGGGACACGTGGAATACCGGATGGATCTTGTAATCTTGGGGAAGATGCAATTTCACTGAAACTGGGTTTACAATCTTTTCAATAGGGAACGGACCGATGAATCTTGGTTTTAATTTCTTAGGTCCCTCGATTTGTATATTCTTGGTGGAAAGCCAAACCTGATCTCCAGGTTTATAAACAGGCGCTGGTGTTCTATGTCGGTCAGCATAAAGCTTCATCTTTCCTTTTTGTTTTATTAACACTTGTTTCACATTTTCTTGAAACTTACGCAAACTGATTAATCTGTCTGAAACTGCTGGCATAACAGTTCCTTTCTCAGGGAGTATAATCGGTAGAGTTCTAGGGTGTTGACCTGTGAGAAAATAGAATGGTGAACAACCAAGAGCGGAGTGTACTGTGTTGTTATAAGTGAATTCTGCTAATGGCAGAGCGTCTACCCATTCTGTGGACAAGGTGGTGGTTAAACAACGCAGACTTTGTTCTAAGTATTGATTTACCTTTTCAGTCTGACCATCAGTCTGAGGGTGGAAAGCTGATGATAATGCCACATCTATTCCTAAATGTGTACTCAGTTGTTTCCAGAATTTTGATAGGAATAGCGGACCCCTGTCTGAGATGATTTTCTGTGGTAAACCATGCAGTTTTACAATATTGGTTAGAAACACTTTACTGAATTCGACTGCCGAAGGGAGTTTAGGTAATGGAACGAAGTGCCCCATTTTAGATAGCAAATCCACTACTACCAAAACAGTAGTCATCCCTGATGATCTTGGTAAATCTGTTATGAAATCTAGACTGATAGTATGCCAAGGTGTCGGGGGTACCTCCATTGGCTGTAATAAACCTGCTGGAAGTGAATGTGAAGTTTTTTGTCGAGCACAGACTGGACAAGTCTGAACATATTGCTGAATGTCCAACTTCATTCCTTTCCACCAGAAATATCTTTGACACAACTCTGTAGGTTTGTTAATACCCGGATGAGCTACTATAGCCAAATCATGATTCCACTTAATTACTAACTCACGTAAGTCCTCCTTTGGAATGAATATTCTATTTTTTAGATAGAATATACCGTCTGATACTGAAGTTTGTTTTTGTGAAAGCCAATCGTTTTGATTTAGGTCTTTGGTCTGTTCCCTGAGTATAGATAGGAAATCTAACTGCGTGATTTCAGCACAAATTTTTTCTATAGGTATTATACTCTGTTGTCCTTTTCCTGACTCACTATTCTTATTGCAAACCAAACGTGAAAGGGTGTCAGACAGCAATTGTTTGGTTCCAGGTCGGTAAGTAATAACGAAGTCAAACTCGCTAAAGAATTGTAGCCATCTCATCTGACGTGGTGTGAAAGCCTTTACAGTGGAATAGAATTGCACATTCTTATGGTCAGAAAAAATGGTTATTGTATGTTTGGCTCCCAGAAGATGGTGTCTCCATTCCTGAAAGACAGCCTTGATTGCCAGAAGTTCACGCTCAGCGATCGTATAATTTTGTTCTGCTGGTAACAATTTCCTAGAAAAAAAGGCGATAGGGTGGAAATGTCCAGAGTTAGCATCTTTCTGTAATAGAACTCCTCCAATAGCGGTTTGTGAAGCGTCGGCTTCGACAAAAAACGGTCTGTCAGGATCAGGATGTGTTAAGATGGGAGCAGAAGTGAAGGCCCTTTTTATTTATTTATTTTTTTTTTTCAAAGTTTTTTATTTGCATCAAAGGATCACAGGCAATAAACATTTCATTTTTACATAAAAAGAACAAAAATATAACAATACTCCACGGCTGCATTAGATAATTATATAACATTACTTAAACCATGCCACACATGTAGATAAGAACAGATAGACATAAATTTTAAGAAAAGATTACTAAGACATAAATAAACCCCATATTCTGTCAATTTTTTGTCTGGCCTGCAATCCCCTTGAGTCTGCAATAGCGGTTTCCATACTATAAATCTCCTTAACTAAACTCCACCATTCTAAAACTGTTGGTGGGTTCGTTTGGATCCATGCTCTAGCAATAATTAACCTTGCGCAAGTGATTAAGATATTCAAAAGATCTCTAAACCTTTCACCCCCATTGATGCCCACACAAACATCAATATGTGAGAATGAGAAGGGTTGCTCAAGCCTCTCAGAGATAACCTTAATTATTCCTTCCCAGTATTCATTAAGATGAGGGCAAGAAAAAAACATGTGGACAATATCCGCTCCACTCATATCACATTTAGGGCACTTCGTTCTATCAGAGTAATTATTGTTGGTTGCCCATTTGAGTATCCTTTCAGGCGTGTAATATAATTGACAAACAGTTTTAAACATTTGCAATTTTAAGCTGGAAGATTGAACTGAAACATTAAGGCTTTTGAGAGATGTGGTAATTAGATCTGCTGGGACACTCACTGCCAGTTTCCTATTCCATTTCTCTGTTAAAGTAGTAACATCGCCAGTCCTAAGATCAGAAAAGAGCTTATAACCCAAACTTATGATAGATTTATCTACATCTCTATAAATACAGTCCCATATCTCAGATTCTGAGACTGCAGTGAGTTCTAATTTTTTCACCATACAATCTCTAATCTGATAATATTTAAACCTTGCCGTTTCAGGTAGATTATAGCATAGTTTCATTTTATCAAATGCCATAAAACCATGATGGTCAAATAAATCCCCCAGAAATCTAATACCAGAGTTTAAAAACATTTGACAAGCTGGGTCATGAAAAATAGTAGGGAAACCGGGATTGCCCCATAAGGGTGTTTTACTATGAAAAAGAGAGGTATTGTATTTAGCCATAATAGATCGCCAGACACTCACAGTGTCCCGTATGGTCTTGAATTTAACCCTTTTAAAATAATTGGGGTCATTTATCCTATACAGACACATATTGACATCTAATCCTAGTAGGAACTTGTGAAAGTATAAGCATTTGTCCATAACTGTCAAACTGCAGATCCGAGTCAGAAATGCTGACCAGTAATAAAATGTAAAGTCCGGAAAAAGCAGTCCTCCTTGAATAAAGGGGAGTTTAAGCAATGATACAGCACGCCGGGCTTTTTTATATCCCCCATACAAAACTGCCAATAATACCTTCTAGTCTGATGAAGAAGGAGTTATTGACCCGTAGAGGAATTGTTCGAAACAAGTATAAAAATTTAGGCAAAATTTTCATTTTTATTAAATTTATTCGACCAATCATACTGATTGGGAGTTTATGCCATTTCTTAAGTTGGATGGCGGTTTCTTTTAATAAAGGTTCGTAATTTAATCCTATAATAGAATCAATATCCGAGCAGATTTTAACACCTAAATAGGTGGCTGCATTACTTATTCCAGAAACAGGAGTGATTGGTTGGTAATTCATGATGACCTGAGTTTTAGTGGTGTTAAGTCTGTAACCAGAGACAGAGCCATATGTGCCTGCTTCTATTAAAATACCTTTCATGGTTTTAACAACATCTGGCGAGAAAACAGCAATATCGTCAGCATATACAGTTATATCTAATTTATCTGAGCCATTAAAAAAAGGGCAAATTAGCGTTTGGCGTTGTAGGGCAATTAAAAAAGGTTCTATTGCAAGAGCAAACAGCAATGGTGATAAAGGACACCCCTGCCTTGTCCCTCTTTTAATGGAAAACAAAGAAGAGCATTTCCCCATATATGAGATCTTACCCATAGGATTATCATATATTGATTGGATCCATCGTAAATGTTGTCCTTTAATACCAAATGCCTGTAGAACTGCCCAAAGAAAACCCCACCCCACCCGGTCAAATGCTTTTTCAGCGTCTAATAAAATCATACCGAGTGGGGTGTGGTTAGTCCGTGCTGCATCAAAGGCTGATATAGCCATATTAATATGCGCAGTAGTGTCACGCTTAGGAATAAACCCATGTTGTTGGGGAGAGACAAGTTGGGACATGTATGGAGCTAGTCTAGTAGCCAATATTTTGGCAAAGATTTTTGCATCACTATTAATAAGTGAAATAGGCCTATAAGATCCCCTCTCTTGTGGTGCTTTACCTTTTTTTAAAAAGAAAATAATTTGGGTTAAATTCCAGGATCTGGGTGCTTGTTGCCCTTTACCAATAGCACTAATCACATCAACAAATAGTGATATTAATTCTTCAGTACAATATTTATACAGTTCCAGAGGAATAAGATCTTCCCCTACAGCTTTGCCCATTGCTAAAGATTTAATTGCGCCCCTAATTTCAAAAGGCGTGATATCGGCCTCTAATTGAGCCGATTGTTCTGGCTCTAAATTATTGACTTTGTTAACATTAACATAGTTGTTAATACAATCATCTGATATAGCAGCCTCCGGTGTATAAAGGGTTTGATAGAAAGAAGCAAATTGTTGTAAAATCGACTTTGGATCACAAAATAATTGATTATTGTCCCCTTTAATTTCTTTAACCATATTAATAGAACGATCTTCCTTAACTTTGTAAGCCAAAAGTTTCCCACTTCTATCTCCATTTTCGTACTGTTCTAAATGATATTTTTTAAGTTTATTAATACTTTTATTCCTCAAAAGGTTTTTTATTGCGGCTTTAAGCTCAATTAGTTTGAAGTTTAATTCTTCTAGATTTGGAGCACTATTACAGATAGCATCAGATATCTGGAGTTCAATATCTCTAATTTCGTTTAGCCTTTGCTGATTTAAAATTCGGAGTTCTTTGTTTTGTCGCCAAATGTATTGCTGAGTGAATCCACGTATGCTAGCCTTACAAGAATCCCAAACTACCCATGGTAAGCTGGACTGTCTGTTAATCTCAATGAATTCTTTTATATGCTCTTTAAGTTGGTTTATGAACATCGTATCAGAAAATAAGTAACGAGGAAAGGAGAAAGAGCGGATAGTAGTTTCCTCAGTTGTTAGTGTAAATATTATAGAGATCGGGTTATGATCAGATGTCCCCCTTGGATGTATATCCATTGAGCATTTGCCAAGAATCAAGTCTGAGGCCCATATCATGTCTATGCGTGAGCATACCTTATGTGCAGCAGAGTAGAAAGTATAACCAGCTATACCAGGGTTTAAAAATCTCCATACATCTTTTAAAAGATGTATTGTTGCCAAATCCAAAATTGCAGCTCTAGTTTTCCTCATTCTTTGAAAGGCATTTTTTCTAGTAATATCCAATTTATAATTCATTATACAATTAAAATCTCCTAACACAATATACTCTCCCCCCCATCCAAGTAGTTCCATATTAATTTGATCAAAAATTATAGGCTCATCTTGATTGGAAGCATAAACTCCGCATATTGTAAGTTTAAAATTTCCTAGCTTTATCTGCGCTATCGCCCATCTGCCAGCTTTATCAGTTAGAGTCTTGATTATTTCACATTTCAGTTTTTTATGTTTTAAAATCGCTACTCCCCTAATTGAAGCATTAAATTCCGTGCAAACTAAGGGATCAAATCCTAATTGTTTGATCAGTTGTTTATCTTTATAAGCAATATGAGTTTCAGTAAGAACTACTATTTGCGGGTTATACATCCTAAGTTCCTCATAGACAAGACGACGTTTTATTTTATTGTTTAATCCTGAAACATTCCAGGTTAAACACTTTATTAAATGCATTTTAAATTATATATTTCCTTATCCATGCAGCCACTATAAACAATCATCATCAATACCTTGTAAAACTTCTTAGTTTTTTGTTGTTGTTTTTTTTGTCATTTTTGTGTCCTTTGATGCACTTTTTACCCCAAACCATTACTTCCCTTTGCCCACCCCACACTCTACTTCTACCTCCCCCCACCCCGTGTTTACCTGTGGATCCCCCCTTCCTGTTGACTGCCGTTCCCCTGGCAGTAGGTGAGCGGATAGAACGCTAAACGGGTCCAGGTGTTTGTAATTAGTCAATACGACACAGTGCTACACACTTTCTCATTATTTCAATTTTAACCGAATCATATAAGCAATCATCTGATAGCAAGTGAGTAGCAAGAAGAAAAAAATATTAACATCAATATATCCAGTAAGACCAGTAAGACCGGAAGAAAACATAGCACATAACACCCCTATATACTTAACATTAGTCTTTAGCTCAATCATTTCCCAGCTTTCCAAGAGATAATTGCTTTTTCGACCTCATCTACATCCAGAAAAAAATATGAGCGGCCATTTTTTATCACTTTCAACTTTGCAGGTTCTTGCAAATAAGCTTGAAATCCGAGATCTTTGATCGGATCTATGAATTGTTTTAGTTTCCATCTCCTTTCTAGCGACAGTTTACTTAGATCTGATCTCACAAAAAAGGTGATAGACTCAATAGTAACTGGTGTATTAGGACGCGCTTTTAGAGAAATGGCTTGTCGGAGCAAATAGTTACCAATATAGATCAGAATAGGTCTTGGAAATTTGCTACTCTTATCTCTCTGGAATAGGGGTAGTCGATGCGCTCGTTGGATCTGAGAGTCCCAGTCCCAGTCTGAAAGGTCAGGAAAAGCCTTTTGGAACAGATGAGTAATGTATGCCCTCGGATCTGCCCCCTCCGTTCCTTCAGCAATACCAAAGACACGGAGATTCTGTCTTCTATTCCTGTTCTCCAAATCTTCCAATTTGACTTGCATCTGGAGTATTTGTGAGGCGTGCCTATTCAATTCAGCTTCAGAGCTTTGTGATTTCTCTTCTGTAACAACCACTCTCTGCTGCAGTTCTTCTATGTCCTGTGACACTGCCCCCAATTTACATGCCATCTCTTGTAGAGAAATTTGAGTTCTATTGTTGTCTTCTCTCATTTGATGATAATGGGTTTTTGCCTCTTGCTTCTGTTCATTTAGGAGGTGCAAGATTGTCTGAAAAGAAGCAGTCACTTCCCCTTGCGGTATCCACTCAGTTGGCCCAATAGAAGAGGATGAAGCAGTGTCTCCCAAGTGCATTACTTGTATAGGCTCACCTAATGGAGTCCTTGATACCTCCGGAGTAGTTGCCCTAGGAATGCCAGACATACCCTCGATTATACTGTCATTACCATTATTACCACTACTACTGCTGATATTGCTGCAGTCAATTGACACAGAAGCAGAATTATCTCCAATAAATATCAGGGTAGGTGCAGAAGAGTGTGGATGTAATTGATCCAATGTACTTTCCCCAGTAGCCTTTAACTTATCAAAAATGATGGGTTGAGTAGGGCTGAGTGGGGCATCAGCCTTTTTTTTTGTGTGGACATAGTGGTTAAATCATTGGGGCTATTATTACCAGAAAGTCGCAGCGCCATAGTTTTTACACCTCCCTTGGCCTGTACCCATTGTCTGATAGGGCTGTTTTCGGCAATAGCCTTCAAGGCGTTTGTTTTAGTTTTGCCCGACATTTTTACCATCTTGTTCTTACTTTTGCTCTTCGATTTCTTGGAGAGTATTTTATTTTTATCTTTGATCATACTTAAGGGCGTGTTGCTCTCCTGTTCATTAACATCCACATATTCTTCATCCGTTTCACCAACGTCTAGGTTATCATCATCTTCTCCTCTTTCAATTTCTCTCACTCCCACAGCACTTCCTTTGTCTAGGGGCAAGCTAGTAGTGCTAGACGATTCAGCATAAGAGGTCTTAGCGTTAATATCAATGTTGAATGAATTCGGCATTGGAGATTGGAGTTCTTGGGGATCAGTGTGATCGGCAAGAGTGTTATTGGTGGTAGGAGTTAGGTCACTTGCTCCTTTTTCCAAATGAGCTGTCTCTAAGGCCACTAAATTAATAGAATCATGAGCTGTGGTAGCGTCATTTAGGAGTTGCTTCTCAGCCTCTTTTAAATTATTCTGCTCTCCTTCATTTGCAGCATTGCCTCCAATTTGACCCCCATCAACTGTATTACCTTTCAAATGAGGTGGGATTTTACCTCCTTCGAATACACCGTCCTGCAGTTGCCTGTCTTTCAAAGCAGTTTCAGCGATATTCTCAGCTACCGCTGTGGCTCCTGCTCTTCCGCTTGCTCCATGCTGTATCTGCTGCATCTGCTGTTCGGTGCTCTGAGCCGTTTCCACGATGTTGGTAGGTTTCTTACTCGCCAGAATTTCGTTTATAGCAGTAACAGACAGCGAAACTGCAGAGGTTCCTGCTCTCCCGCTCGCTGCTGTATTGCGCGTTGTTCGTACGGGAGGTTTCGGCGCCATCCTGCTAACGCTCGCTCTCTCTGGCTGAGCTGCAGCCGGTGCCGTGGGGGAACGCAGACCCAACCAGCGGATTGCTGTTGAAGCCGATCCCAGTCTGATCCACTCCGACAGGCTCTCCCAGCCCAGCCGAATCCGTGAGGGTTCCCGAGGTAACCGCGGTGTCTCAGCTCTTTCTACACCGGCGGAGTGGAACAAGCTTTGGAAGCGGCTCCAAATCAGCCGTAGTTTCCACATCAGCCTCCGTGTTCCTCCGTGTTACTGATGACAGCCAGAAGAGATGATATGAAATCGGGGTTTTTTAACGAGGTGAGCCCTCCAAATTATTCCGCACTGTAGCTTATGTTATTCATCTGCAATTCTTAGTTCAGCGCTGTATACTGTGTCGGGTCATTGCCGCAATATTATTTCAAACCCAGACCCGTCTCAGCGTCCTCCACTCCGGCGGTGTCAATCCGCCATCTTATTTCTGTTTCAGGCCCTTTTTAGTGTGTCAAAAGCTTGTTCTGCTTCTGTACTCCATTGAAATTTCTTTCCTTTCTGTAAAAGACTGGTAATTGGTACTACAATTTCCGAGAATTTTGAGATGAATCTCCTGTAGAAATTAGCGAACCCCAAAATTCTTTGAACCTCTTTGACTGATATGGGAGTAGGCCAATCTAGAATTGCTTTTACCTTTTTGGGGTCCATGACAATTCCTTCTGGAGACAACCAGTAACCTAGAAATTCGACCGTTGATGTGTTAAAGACACATTTTTCGAGTTTGGCAAACAAGGAGTTATCTCGTAGTTTTTGCAAGACCGATCTAACATGTAACACGTGATCCTCAGGAGTTTTGGAAAAAATCAGAATGTCATCGATATATACAATGACGCAAATGTCCAACAGCTCATGCAAGACCTCATTAATGAAATATTGAAAGGCTGCTGGAGCATTGCAAAGGCCGAAGGGCATCACTGTATATTCGAAAAGTCCAAATTTGGTGCGGAAGGCCGTTTTCCATTCGTCTCCTTCTTTAACTCGGATCAAGTGGTAAGCCCCACGAAGATCCAGCTTGGTGTAAATGGTTGATCCCTTAACCTGATTTAACAGTACAGGAATCAGTGGTAATGGGTATCGATTTTTAATTGTAGCCTTATTCACTGCACGATAGTCTATGCAGGCCCTCAAATCGCCCGTCTTTTTTGCCACAAAAAATAACGGAGATGAGACCGGAGAGGTAGAGTGCCGGATAAAACCTAGTTCCAATAACTCATCTAAATAAGTTCTTAGATACTGGTTCTCGGGTTCAGTGAGTGCATAAATCCGACTACAGGGTAACACTGATCCAGGAATTAAATCTATTCTGCAGTCGTATACCCTGTGAGGGGGTAACTTGGTCGCCTTCACAGGATCAAAAACATCCGAGAAATCTTGAAATTCAGCTGGCAAATCAATTGGGTCAGATTGGGTAGCAGCACAGGTAAGAGATAGTCTAGGATCTCTACACTCCTGATAACAATGTGTTTTACAGTGTGCGGAATCTAAAGTTACAGTACGCTTAACCCAATCAATCTTTGGGTTATGTAACTCCAGCCAGGGAATGCCCAAGATTACCCCAAAAGCCGGAGTGTCAATGAGATCAAAAACTGTCAATTCTGTATGTCCATTATTGGCTAGAAGAAGAAGTGGAGGAGTGTGAAACCTAATTAAACCAGATGAAAGTGCCGAACCATCTACAGCTCGCACGGGTTCTGGTTCCTTCTTGGGAATCTTATCCAAGTTTAATTTTTTAGCGAATTCTAAATCAAAAAAGTTTCCGGTAGCTCCAGAGTCAATAAGTACTGGGATACTATGCTTTTGTTGATTGGCTAGAATTAAAATCATCCGTATGGTGAAATGACGAGGTACATGATTTACAATACTGGTTACATAACGTGAGATCTCTAACCTGTCTCTTCCCGAGGGATCGACCTCTCCTTCCCTCGAGATCACTAGTTTTCCGATTCCTGATCCTGTATTGTGGCCAATAATTTCTTTTTAGCTGGCCGAATTGGACACTCTTTGGCGAAATGTCCTGCCTTCCCACAGTAAAGACATAAATTAGCTTTCCTTCTTCTATCTTTTTCATCTTGTGATAGAGGTCCTTTAATCCCTCCTATCTGCATTGGCTCTACCTGGGCATTTTTATCCTCAATAACCTTCTTTTCAGTTTTAAAATGTAAGGTCCTGAAATCTAACTTTGGTCTTTCAGACCTTCTTTCACCTAGTCTATGATCTAACTTGACTACAAGGTCCTGAAATTCGGTAAAATCATCAGGTAGATTTACGATGTGTGCTAATGAATCTTTTAACTCCTCTCTAAGCCCTCGATAAAATAAAGATATCCTTTTATTTTCTGGCCACTGAGTTTCAGCTAACAGGCGATTAAAGGTGGTCACATAAGAAATCAAATCTCGAGAACCCTGACGCAGATTTAGTAGCTCATTGTCAGACGCTTGAAAAAACACATGTTTCGCAAATAACCTAGACATCGCAGTTTTGAAATGAGTTAAGTTGTGTAAGAGGGGATCGTTTTTATCCACCAGAGGCATGGCCCAATTAGCTACTACCCCTCCTAAATAAGAGATAATAAAGGCTACCTTAGTGGTGTCAGAAGTGAATATATGAGGTTTACATAGGAAATGTAGATGACATTGACTCATGAAAGTAGTAAAGTGAGCACTATCGCCTGAGAAGCGTTCTGGATTGGCTAGGGGAACTGGTTGTGGAGAGACAACAGTGATTTGAGCTGGCTGAGCTTGACCCAAACCTGGGCCCTGAATTTGACTTTGAAACGGAATCCCAAATTTAGGTGGTGATAGAATAGGTTTTTTAAACTCTCCTTTGTCTCTCCAAGAGGTGAAGCCTTCTCTTGTGTTCTCTAACTCATCCCTAGTGTGATCTAGCTCCTGCCTGAGGGATTGGTTTTCAAGACGTAAATCCTGTATTTCGTCATTCATTTTGCGCACTAACTCTGCTAACTGGTTTACATCCATGTCCTCCATGGGATTAGTCAAAACCAGAGGAAATAAAGACAGTTGAGGCTTCGCTTTCTGTCAGGCGTGCCACCTCAAGAGCCCAGGTTCTTTCCGTCTTGGTGATGACTAATCCCAACACCTCCTGGAACCAACAAATGTGACCAGGAATTCAACACTAGTCACAAGTGCTGACCCCTAGAGGGACAGGGAAGTGGGGGACGGAAAGGGGAGTGGAATGGGGGACGGAAAGTGAGAGAGAGAGAAATAAACACAGGATCTCTTCTCGAGATGACTGTCTCTCCCTTTGAAGCACTCTGGGCTTTGTTGATCAGCAGGATTTACTCTGATGCTAAACTGCGTTAAAAGATCACTTGTTAATGAACATCATTCCTATTGTCCCAATATCAATCCTAAATTAACTACACGCATACATACCAACTATTAGAAAGGCCCACTCCTGTACTTCATGTGCAAGATCTAAGCGTACTTTAAACTTCGTTGAAGTCTTTTAAACACCTTTGAAAATAAATATGCCAAGTCAATATTTGCTAATCATGAAATGTAGAAGCATTACAGTTCAACCAATTCAATTAACTGGTTAGTAGAAACAGAAACAACTCTTGGCATGCAGTGTGCTTTTCTTACCTTGCACTTAATAATGTGTGGTCTTAAAAAGGGGTTCTGTGGAAATAAGAAAACAAGAAAGAAGACAAGCCCCAAAAGAACTACTTCTCAATCATCAACTATTGCAGTTTTACAGTCACTGCAGCATATCAAATATTCAAATCAAGGTACATCCACAAGAGGTTTCTCATAAACAATAAACAATAGTACTAGCCCAGAAAGTTCTAAGAAAAGAATCCGATTTGCCTTTGCCAAGGTTCTTTACCAACTTTACCAAGGTTCAATTTGGTGTTGCCAAGGCTTGTTTCACTTAACCTCAAACAACAGAAAAGTCTTACTGTTTTCCTTCAATGATCCGGAAACTCAAGTCCTGAAGCCGGAGGGAGGAAACAGGAAGTCCGACTGTCAAGCCGCTCCGATGCAGAAACCGGAAGCCTGAAGACTCGTCTCTGCCGGTATTCGAGAAATGTTCCAGGAAGCTACTGGAGGCTGGAGAGAAGTTCCGCGATCGTTGGAGCACAAGGGTCTGGTAGGGTGAAGCTGCCATGTCAGGACAAGGGCGGGACCGGGGTGCTGGAGTCAAATCCCTGGAACTCCTGAAGCGACGCGCTAGCTGAGAAGCGAAGCGTCTTTCAGGGAGCCGGTGAACCTTTATATAGCCTGTGTCTCACGTGCGAGGCAGCGTCAGTTGAACGCACCTGCCCCACGTGAGTTCCTTATGAATATTCATGTCTCCTGTAATAACAACAAGCATTGGGCCAAACAACTGTGTGTTTCAACAAGAATCATCACCAATGAAATCAAAGAAACAAGCATTGCTACCTCCAAGTCTTTTATGTACATTGCAGATAACGACCCAGGGGGATTGTTGTTTAAGTTTTCCTGACATAGGGAGGGTCTTGCGGGAGATTATTTTGTTAGGGATATAAAAATATACTTTTTCAAACTTTATCTGAGCATATCTGTTTTTTTACTACTTTTGAGCTTGGTGGGTGGTGGTTTTGCAGTAAGTTCATTTAACTGAACACTGTCATCGTGTTGGTTGACGTGTAATAGGCCAAATGTTTTCTAAAGTAAATGCCTGTCACAGAGTTTGTTAATTCAAGAGCCCTAGGACTTTACTACTAGTACCACTGTCACTCTCTCGCCTCTCCGAATACTCCATTATACTACCTCCCATCCAAACGCTTATCTTACCTGTAATTTGTGTTTGAGGGCTGGCTCCACCTGGAATTCACAGTGTCCTAAGGCGTTCTGCAGCAGGGCCCCAACTGGAGTTTCCCGGCGTGGATTTTCTGCAAAACAAAAGCAATCAACATTAGAAATATGGCAGCGGTGCTCACAGACCCCAAAATCCTAGAAGCCCCACAGACAGCACCCCTAAGACAGGCAAGCGAGCAATAATAACGCCTAAACGTTCACGTGTAATAGGCCAAATGTTTTCTAAAGTAAATGCCTGTCACAGAGTTTGTTAATTCAAGAGCCCTAGGACTTTACTACTAGTATCACTGTCACTCTCTCGCCTCTCCGAATACTCCATTATACTACCTCCCATCCAAACGCTTATCTTACCTGTAATTTGTGTTTAAGGGCTGGCTCCACCTGGAATTCACAGTGTCCTAAGGCGTTCTGCAGCAGGGCCCCAACTGGAGTTTCCCGGCGTGGATTTTCTGCAAAACAAAAGCAATCAACATTAGAAATATGGCAGCGGTGCTCACAGACCCCAAAATCCTAGAAGCCCCACAGACAGCACCCCTAAGACAGGCAAACGAGCAATAATAACGCCTAAACGTTCACGTGTAATTGGCCAAATGTTTTCCAAAGTAAATGCCTAACCAATTTCATCCCTTAATAGACCTTGCCAGCAATGGCCCAGCCAAGACCCGTAAACCCAAGCGCAAACAAGTTTGACACCCCCCAAACAGCCAAAAAGCAAATCGGGGAAAAAAAGTCACACTTAGCAAAATGTATTTAAATGAGGACTCACTACTTCCAGTCCCTCTTTAGGGGACTCGTCAACGTAAGTTTCTTCATTGTGCAGATTCCAGGCATCAGCATTACGGGAAATGGATAGGGTGAGTCTGGAGGAGGAGGATAGACGACCAGGACTGAGTTCTTGTCAACTAACTGTTGTGAACCTGAGGAATGCTGCGGCATCAAAATCAAGACAGTTCTGCTGATGGGCTTGTTGTTGCTTGTGATGGGGTGATTACAGTTTTGTTGTGAATGTGATCAAGCACTTGCTAAAAAAAGAAAGACAGACACACAGGAATAAAAGTGAATAAGGACTAATGTTAAAGTTAATTAATTATTGACTCATTTTCAGAACTCGCTGTCAGGGAAGCAGAACTGGTCCTCATACTCTGCAAATTCAGTCGGTAGTACTTCTGGTAACTGAGGAGAACTTTCCTCAGGTAGGTCAGTGTCCTCTTCTTTCTGCGTGCATTCTCGTACTTTGTAATCTGGTGGTATGAAGTGCTGGTTCATCTTTATCATGGTGAGCCGCTCCACATTTGCGGGCAAGAGGCGGGACCTTTTGCAAGTCACAATGCCACCAGCAGAACTAAAAACACGTTCTGAAGACACGCTTGCGAGTGGGCAAGACAAGTAATTGATAGCCAGGTTGGTGAGCTCTCGCCATATGTTTCTTTTCCCATGCCAATACGCCAATGGGTCCTCAGTAATATTGACCGCTGTGGAGTCATCCAGATAGGCCTGCACCATAGAAACAATGTTCTCCCGGATTCCTGTACTTTGCACTTCTGTGTCCTTTCTGGGACAAGGAAACCCTAGCTCACTTAGCCAATCCGCTTCAGACATATCACCTGGGCCTGGTGCAGATGATACGGTTGCTGGTGTGGTTAACGGCTCAGAGGAAAAGTCTCTCACTTCAGCCACAGGCACAGATGCAGAAGTGTTTTTTTGGGACGCCTGATGGCCTGCTGTTTCACTAGTAGTACTGTCTTCAAGTTCTCCTACAGTTTCCTTCCGCTCTCTTTCAAAACGAATGGCTGACTGAGCTAGCCAACCTTTGTACTCTGTAACATTTGATGTTTCAAAAGGAATTATTACTTTGCCAAACAATGGCTTTTTGTAACGTGGATCCAGAATAGTAGCACAAATGTAGTGCTGTTGTTTCTTGATATTTACAAGCCGTTTATTGCTAACTAGGCGATGTAATAATCTCTGCGCCAACTCATATGCTTCATTCTTTCCAGCATCTTTTAATTCTGAAGACACCACCTTGACTTGGTGCTCGAGCTTCAGCAACAATGGGATAGCTTTGCTCAAAGAACAGTCCTCCCTGCTGACGTCACGCGTGAAGACCTCAAAAGGACGAAGCATGTCTATCAGGCTTTTAACTAGCTGCCATTGCTCCACCGCTAGCATCATTTTTGTCGTATCACCACCCAGGTTGTAGAAATACTCATTGACTACTGGAAATAGCTCATGCAGACGCTCAAGCATGTAGAAGGTTGAGTTCCAACGTGTTGCCACCTCCTGGATAAGTGCTTTCACTGGCATTCTACGTACATTTTGCTGGCGCCTCAGCTCCTTCCGGGCCTTAAAAGAATGGTTGAAGTGTGTGCATATTCTTCTGCAGATGGTGAGTATTTGGTTGACTGCAAGTTCTTTTTTCAAGAACTTTTGCACGACAAGGTTCATACAGTGCGCCAAACACGGCACTCTGAAATAGTAACCGTCCTCCATGGCCCTAACTACATTGCTGCCATTATCAGTTGAAACATAACCAACCTTGCAATTTCTTGGGGGCAGCCATTGCGAGACCTTTTATTTAAAGTCATCCAAAATGTTGACTGCAGTATGACTTTTCTCCATGCCAAACATGGCTAATGTTGCATGTTTACGAGCACCCTTAAAAATCTCGACCAAGTCACCACCTGCATTTATCTGTTGTGCAACCCCTGAAAAAGAGACCCAGTGTGCAGTGATGCACATGTAATCAAGGGCTTGGCAACTGGTCCACATGTCTGTTGTCAGGTGTATAGTGTGAACAGCACTCTTCTGCAAAGCTGCCCCAACCAACTCAAGCACCTCTTTATGTAGTGCTGGAACAGCAACCCTGGCAAAATAGAACCGGCTAGGAACCTTCCATTTAGGGGCCAGTGTTGCCACGAGTTCAAGAAAACCCACATTTTCGACAAACGAAAAAGGGAGAAGGTCCACCGCTAGCATTTTAGCCAGCTTAGTGTTATACAGGCGTACAATTGGGTGGTTGCGTTGAAATTGCACATCTGAGGAGAATATGGCTGAAATGGTGCGCTGGACAAATTTACTGGATGATGCTGATGCCTTCTTCGACCCACTTCTGCTCAGTGTTGACATTTTCCACATTGGTGTGTCCCAGACTCTCAGTGTGCCTCCTATGTGTTCCGGAGGGTGTGGTGCTGCCAGGGGTACTGGGTGCAACCGGACAAATGTCTGACGCTTCTTCTACCTCCCCGTCATCTTCAGATGAAACACCTAATATGGGTATATTTTGGCCACTTGCCCTTTGGGATTGCTTTCCCTTGATGTTTGCTAGGTGCCCAAACCATTCGATAGCGTGCCTTCTTTCAAGATGACCTATCTGGCCTCCGGTTCCATAGTTGGTACCAGTCTTACCACGGCTAACTCCAGTCTTACAAATGCAACAAACGGCTATGTTATCATACTTTGCATGGACACTAAAAAAATTCCAAACTGGGGACTGGAAACTTCTGGTTTTGCCGCACGAGATGATACTGCCAATGCCAGATGAAGCAGTGGTGAATGAGCCTTGCAGACATCTACTGGGTTGTGCAATTATTGCAGCAACCCTACTTGAGGGAGTCGAGCTGGATGGAGTCCCCCTCTGGGGAGAAAATATGGGAGCTGTAGGTTTTGTTGAACTTGTTGTACTACTTGACTGCGTTGGTGGTGCTACCAGTGCCACGTCGCCAGGGTCACGCTCAGCATGACGTCGGGATAGGGTATAAATGTCTGTCTGCTGCATGGCCGGTGTGGCTGGAATGACGTGTGTGATGACTAGGTCATTGCTGTCATCCTGTTCAACAACATCAGAATGCACCACTTCATCAAGTCCGACGTTCGGATCCATAAGTATGAGCTTTCCGGGGCCCTTCCTTTTAACATTTGATACCTTTCGCTGCTCATGGTGTGTCTCCCTCTAAGACGTCAGAGATGGTTGCCAATCTAGATCCAGATCATCATCTGATGGAGCGGGGCTTGAAGAGGAACTTCTACACACACTCCTTGATCTTTTCCTTGGTGGGGAGCTGGGAGAAAATGAATCATCAGGAGGAATGCCTTCGTCTTCCTGACATGATACCCCGGCTCCAAAGTCAATTTCCTCCTGTGCCCCTACTTCTGGAAGAACAACCATTGTGGGCACTTGCACCGCTCCATGCGCCGCTACATGGGCCTCTTCACTGACCTTTACTTGCAACTCTCCATGGACCTCTCCTTCTCGGCCTTCTCCTTCTCGGCCTTCTCCTTCTCGGCCTTCTCCTTCTCGGCCTTCTCCTTCTCGGCCAGCTCCTTCTTGGACAGCTCCTTCTCGGACAGCTCCTTCTCGGACAGCTCCTTCTCGGACAGCTCCTTGCGCATGTACTTGTGCTTGTACTAGTAGCCCATGCAGTTGTTGTTGCGGCTTTGGTTGTTGAATAGTACTTGTGAGATGAGTTACAACCTGTGTTGATGGTGTGCTGCTACTTTCTTGCGATGAGCCAACATCACTGGTCGTTGGTGATTGAACTACTAAACTGGCTACCTGTGCAGCACTCATGGTGGGCCTTTTTTTTTTCCCCAAAATGTAGTGGTCGAGCCACCAGTCTCCTTGGTAAGTGGTGCCACTTGCTTCTTCTTCTCCTTAGTAGAGACATTTTTCTTGCAAGAGGAGCTACGGGCACCTCTTTTTGGAGCCATCTTCTTCAGATGTCGGAACAACAGGCCGCAGCAGGACTTCTTCCTGGCACTGATGCTCAACGATGATGCGGAGTTATTGACTTTGTGCACCTAAAAGCAAACGAAGACAGAGGAACATCAGTAAAGATATGCTGCATATGTAGCGCTTCAATAAATAGTTTGCAAGTAGGCATTTATGAATACACACATGCACACCACACAATATGGAAATTTCAAAATTAGGATTTGCTAAATTTTTGGGAAACAGGAATTTAACATTGCTCCAAGAGAGCACACACAGAGAGGGTTATAGTTTCATGTACCACTGACTCCCCCTGGGCTAAATGGGTGAAAGCAAGGCAAAATGGGTGCAGGCCTATGGCACAAAGCTCACTGTCTGCCTTCAAAATGGCCACTTAACCCCCATCCACATGGCCAGGACCATGCCTCAAAATGGCCCCCACCAACATAGCCAGCCCCCAACCCCTACTCCAAAAAGTCAAAAAACACAACACCAATCAAATCACCACAATCCAATGCCATCCATCAAGTTTCAGAAGGTTTATGCTGCCTGCTGGTGGTTTTCTGGTGCGAAATTGCAATTTCTGCAATTTCGCGAATGCGAGATTGTTGCTTCACGACGCGAACGTGGCGAATAACCAGCAAAATCCGCGAACAGATGGATTCTGGGCCCCCTGGGCATGATAAAATCACAGCACACTGGGTGCAGGCCTATGGCACAAAGCACACAAACTGGCTTAAAAATGGCCCCTAAACCCCCACCCACACGGGACCAGGCAATAAACTGGCCCCCACCCACATAGCAAGCCCCCAACACCACCCCAAAAAGTCGTAAAACACACAAAAATCACAACAATCCAATGCCATCCATGCCCTGGCCAGAATAATGTTAAAATTAAAGAAAACAGTTGTATCATGCATGCACCCATAACTAAGCCTGGTAGTTTTCAATTCATGTGCAGAATTGTAATTTTTACAATTTCGCGAGTGCGAGATTGTTGCTGCGTGGGACAAAAGCAGTGCGAACACAGGCAAACATTTTTTTTAAAATCCGATTTTCGGGTAAGTTAGAGGCCCCCTGGGCATAATGAAAGGAATCAGAGCAGACTGGGTGGGCATAGGGCACAAAACACACTGCCTGACTTCAAAATGGCCGATTGACCCCATCCACATGGCCAGGACCTGCAGGACCATGCCTCAAAATGGCCTCCCACACATAGCCAGCCCCCAAACCCACCCCAAAAAGTCAAAAAACACACACAAAAATCACCACAAACAAACAACATCAACTTATCAACTTACTTGTAAATCAAATTTCTAATCAAAAAGTAATCCAAAAGGCCTCAAAGCCAAATCTCCAGCAGCATCCACAAAAGTAATCCTTCCCAGTCAAGATCGAATTCAAAGTGGCCAGGAAATGGACTAAGCAATGGGAGGAGCTTGCTGGACAGGAAGAGGAAGTTGGAGACTGGGTCACTTCCTTCACCCCTCCCCAATTGTAATTTTTGTAATTTCGCAAGTGCGAGATTGTTGCTGCCCGCGCCGCGGCCCGCGAGGAGTGCGAACACAAGCAAAAACTCCGCCGCGCGCGGATTTGCGTATTTTCGCCACATCCGCGAGGTTCGCGGATTGCGGATTTACCGAAAATCCGAAAAATCCGCGAGCGGAACGGATTTTGCGCCCATGCTTATTCGACATACAAGTTAAACAGGTCAGGTGATAATGTCGATCCTTGTGGAACTCCAATTGAGTTAGGGCATGTAGGTGAAATTGATTGGTTGACCAAGAATCGTTGTGTTCTGTTTCGTAAGAAAGACTCGAACCATTTCAGAACATTTCCCGCCAGCCCCATCCTGTCCTGCAGCCTGGTCAGTAATGCTTCGTGATTTACTGTGTCAAATGCCGATGACAGGTCCAGGAGAATTAGTAGGCATGCTTGATTTTGGTCTAGGGCCTGTAACGCATCATCAACAATATGGAGGATCGCTGTTTCCGTACTATGCCCTGATCTGAATCCTGATTGGCATTCATCTAGTAGGGAGAACTTGGTGATATGTTGGCTCAGTTGGCACTGCACGCATTTCTCAATTAGTTTGGCCAGTAAAGGGATGTTGGTCACTGGGCGAAAGTTATTCGGATCTGTTGCATCCGCTGTAGGTTTTTTGATTATGGGAACAACTTGCCCTGTTTTTAGACAGTCAGGGAGGATCCCTTGTGATAATGATGCCTTTATTATTTTGGTCCAGATTGGGACCACAACATGGTTGATTTCTCTTACGCACTTCGCAGGTAGGGGGTCATGATAGTGGTTGTTAGGCTTGATTTCCGAGAGCGTTTTGGCGACCTTCTCCTGGTCATAAAATTCAAATGTGTCCCAGTATGCTTTGTTTTTTGTCTTGCTACGCTCTGTTGTCGAGTCGGAATCGTTCGTAGTCAATGGTTGGATGGGAAGGTTAGCCGCTGCGCTTGTGAGCTCCAATTCCAGCGCTTCGGCCTTCTCCGTGAAAAATGTCGAGAATTCCTCGCAGCTTAGAGGTGTTTTTGCGTTCTCATGAGCGGTTTTAGCTAATTTATTTGATTGTTGCTTTAGGATCTCAAAGAGTTTCCGTGGTCTGTTTATGGCATTGTCCAGTTCGGATCTTATATATTCCCTTTTGGAATTGATGATCTTTTTGTTATATTGGTTTCTGATTTTTTTGAGGGCTTTCAGCTCCGGGGATGATGGGTGTTGTCTCCATTTTCTTTCGGCCATTCTCAATTTGCGCCTGTCTTCATTCAGCGATCCATTAAACCATGGATTTTTTCCTTCTCCGAGACTCTTTTCAGTTTTAGTGGCATGGCGTCATTGACGATGTTCCCGACTGAAGTTATATAGTGATCTGTCATCTCATTTACATTCTGCAGGTTGCTAGGTGGCTTTAGGTCTCTCTCACACCTTTCCACGAGTAGCTCAATATTAGCCTCTTTTGTGTCTCGAATCCATTTTTTGAGCTTGAAGGGTTGAACGGTCTTGCCCTTTTTCACTATGGGTATCAAGAATGTTATGGCATGATGATCTGACCAATCATACGGGGCTATTGAGAGAATTGATGTGTCTTTGACTCTCGAAATAATCCAGTCTAACGTTGCTCCTTTCGAGTGAGTAGGTTGCGTGCATGCTTGATTGAGGTTTAGCTCGGCGAGGAAATCTTTAAGCGTGTTAACTAATTTGTCATTATGGTCCTCCCAATGTAGGTTGAAGTCGCCTAGGAATATATTATTGGCATCAGTGTTAGAATTGGCCGTTATGATCTCCATTAACTGCTCTGTGAACTTTGCGTTCTCTCCAGGTGGGTGGTAAAACACATGCAAGTTGCATCTTTGATTGGTTGCTGATCTTATATTAAGACCTAAGTATTCACAAGATTCGAGTGGGTCGGATTGTATTTGGTTAACCTCTATATCCGATCGGTGAATGCAGGCTATCCCTCCTCCGGTCTTTTTTAGTCTTTCTAGTCTCACAATGTCATATTGAGGAGGTACTAATAAATCCAGGGTTGGCGAAGATGATTCTGTAAGCCATGTTTCTGTGAGGCTTGCCAGATCAATTCCCTTGTTGATGATGAGGTCTGCTTTGTCTGATGCATGTTTGGTTGCCGATCGACAATTGAGTAGGAGGCAGATCAGTGGATTCCCAGTGCTGCTAAGGTTCATCTTATTGGTTTCGGTTATTAGCTGGATTTGATGTAAATTGTTAAGGTCGGGTTTTCTATCATTCTTTCTGGATGTTCTATTAGAATCGACTGGTACTATTTTGATTTTTTCCTCTCTCTCATGGCTCGCGGGTTCATACTTTCGGAGTAAGGCCAGGGTTTCCTCCTTCGACAAGGACTTTGTTCTATTTGGTCTGTTGTGCCCATTTGCTAATGGCATGGCCATCTTGTTGCTCTTTCTTTGTGAAGAGTGTACAAGGTTTTGTATATGCGTGACCTTGGAGTGAGTGCTTACCGTCATTTCCAGTATTTTTTCAATCGCTAGTAGAGAACTAATTGTGTCTTGTGCCATGTTGCCAACTAGTTTCTGAAGCTCTTTAATATCTTTCTGGTTTTGGAGTGACTTCTTAGAAATGATTAACCTGTCTATCCGTGTTCTGCGTTTTTCTCTTCTCTGTTTTTGGTCTGTTCTTAATGTCACAGTCTTTTTCTTTATATCCACAGTTTGAATGTCTGTTCCGTTTCTATTTGATATGATATGTGTATTATCTGGGTTTAGAGATGCTAGGAGTGTTTTTGTGGGTGATGTTGATGTTCTAACTGACTCTATTATGGTATCAGAGAGAGGTAAAGGGAGGTTGATACCTTCGATCTTATTTATTTCCCGATTCTCATTAAGTGATTCATTTGAAATCGATGTGTGTTCAGCGCAGGAAGTCCCAACATTTGAGAGTGGCGTCGACTCCTCCGTTTGGAGTTGGTCCTGTTTGTTGTTCTCGAGACTAGAAGACCTCCCTGTCCATTCAGCCTCATTATTCGATATTGTCAGACCTGTTTCATTTCTATATCTTGGGTTAATGGCCTGATCCTGGTGACCTCCAGTTCGATTGGCGTCTCTGGTAGTAATAATGTTGTTTACAGGAGTGACTTCTGGTGTGTTCCGATCTAGTTGGTATCTTGTTCCCTCTAGCAGTTCTTTTACGGATGGGAATATCTTGTCGAACTTATCTAGATCGCTGTTCGCTGCTTGTATCAGCACTATTCCAGTTTTATATATGGTAATGCATAGTTCAGCTCCACATCTTATTGAAGGCGAGGTCGTTATTTTTGTGCCATGTGGGATGTTTTTCATAGCTTTTATGTTAAGCATACTTGTGAAGGCATTGCGCCATTTAGCCGTTTTATTTGAGAAGAATATTAAGTCGTTCACTATAGTGCCTTTATCTATATTGAAGTATGGGTCAGAGAACAGTGTGTCTGGGTGTTTCCTCAGGGTATTATGTTTAAACTTTTTTGCTGCATTTTTGGATAATTTAGCTGGATATTTTATGCTCTGAGCATTCGAGCCAACAGCCCCAAGGTATCTTTCGTCCATGTTTGCTCCGTGTTGTAGGATATATGTTGACTCTTCACTGTTTGGATCCTAAATTATTCCAATACTGATGTTGTATAGTAATAAATGTAAATCTCTCTTTCGAGTAATTTTCTTATGAAGTCTCTTAGTGGTTGCCGTTCCTAATAGCCCTCATTGTGCTCTTATGGTGTAAAACTAGACATTTCAAGAAGTCCGCTGTTATGGTTGATCTTCTGTGGACGGAGGACTTCCTCCCTTTCCACTATTTTTGCTTAGTCCACTTTCCCCTTCCAGAGTCAGATTAGTGTGTTAGCTCCTTTCTCTCTGTCCAGTGCTTCGTTATTCCCCATTTTGTTTCCTTGTCTTTGAATTATTGTCTCTCTGCTGGCAGTTAAGATCTCTATGGGAGATAGTCTAAATGACATAGGCGGCCGCCATTTCCGAGTCAGGCACGTCGCTTCGACTATTTCCTCACTTGCAGTATTCACTGTACGACCATTTTAACATTCTCATGTAAGATTCGCAACCAGCTCCGAGTTGTAATGCGGCGGGTCTCCTCCGTTTCTCCCATTCGTAGTCAAGAGCAGTCTAATCTCCCAGTGTCCTATATGGTCTGGCTGCATCACAGAACAGCTACAGAGAATAGATTTCAAAAGCTGCAGAGGGATCCTGCTCATGCATGGGCACCCTATCACACAAAACCAAGCACTCAGCCCTCAGGATTGATAAGGCCTGCCATAGGAGTGACTTATAGGTTTATATGTGTCAGTGATTAAAGGTAGATATAGGTAACCTATATCTTAGTAACGGGTGCATGTACCTAAGGTACCAGATACTAGAGACTCACAGCGTAACCCAGTAACCAATCTGGAGTGTACCTAATGAACATGCAATTAATTTAGAGAGGAAGCAGCTAGGCTGGGGTCCTGGTTAGCAGGGCCCCAGCCAGACTAAAGTAGAAAAACAGTGAAATACCACAAAAAGTGGGGGTAACCATAGTAAGCACATCCTACTCTCCTACACATATGTGTTACAGGTAATGTGAGAGTGGTGAACCACCTGTTATCTTTCCTTGGAGGACCCATACACCACCCAGATGGGAAGAAGATGGCCTGTAACATTGCTCCTAATTCTCCCTCACCATAACAGTTTGGCATGCTGAGCACAGTCTAGGAGCCGTGGGTGCAGTCCTCATATAACATTGCTCAAAATTATTCCTGAATCACTCCCACTTCGGGGTGACAGAAGACCTCTGAGTCCAGATGGCAGGTATCAGCCATCTTATAGCACTGTTCACAATTCCTCACCCTCTAAACGTCAAATGGAATGACATTGAACAGGGGTCAACAGGCATTAAACTGTTGATATTGTACTCTAGCAAGGTCCTTAGCATTATTGGGTGTGTCCTATGTTTTTCTAGCTCCATTAATAATCACACCAGAGCCCCGTAGTTTCCACATCAGCCTCCGTGTTCCTCCGTGTTACTGATGACAGCCAGAAGAGATGATATGAAATCGGGGTTTTTTAACGAGGTGAGCCCTCCAAATTATTCCGCACTGTAGCTTATGTTATTCATCTGCAATTCTTAGTTCAGCGCTGTATACTGTGTCGGGTCATTGCCGCAATATTATTTCAAACCCAGACCCGTCTCAGCGTCCTCCACTCCGGCGGTGTCAATCCGCCATCTTATTTCTGTTTCAGGCCCTTTTTAGTGTGTCAAAAGCTTGTTCTGCTTCTGTACTCCATTGAAATTTCTTTCCTTTCTGTAAAAGACTGGTAATTGGTACTACAATTTCCGAGAATTTTGAGATGAATCTCCTGTAGAAATTAGCGAACCCCAAAATTCTTTGAACCTCTTTGACTGATATGGGAGTAGGCCAATCTAGAATTGCTTTTACCTTTTTGGGGTCCATGACAATTCCTTCTGGAGACAACCAGTAACCTAGAAATTCGACCGTTGATGTGTTAAAGACACATTTTTCGAGTTTGGCAAACAAGGAGTTATCTCGTAGTTTTTGCAAGACCGATCTAACATGTAACACGTGATCCTCAGGAGTTTTGGAAAAAATCAGAATGTCATCGATATATACAATGACGCAAATGTCCAACAGCTCATGCAAGACCTCATTAATGAAATATTGAAAGGCTGCTGGAGCATTGCAAAGGCCGAAGGGCATCACTGTATATTCGAAAAGTCCAAATTTGGTGCGGAAGGCCGTTTTCCATTCGTCTCCTTCTTTAACTCGGATCAAGTGGTAAGCCCCACGAAGATCCAGCTTGGTGTAAATGGTTGATCCCTTAACCTGATTTAACAGTACAGGAATCAGTGGTAATGGGTATCGATTTTTAATTGTAGCCTTATTCACTGCACGATAGTCTATGCAGGCCCTCAAATCGCCCGTCTTTTTTGCCACAAAAAATAACGGAGATGAGACCGGAGAGGTAGAGTGCCGGATAAAACCTAGTTCCAATAACTCATCTAAATAAGTTCTTAGATACTGGTTCTCGGGTTCAGTGAGTGCATAAATCCGACTACAGGGTAACACTGATCCAGGAATTAAATCTATTCTGCAGTCGTATACCCTGTGAGGGGGTAACTTGGTCGCCTTCACAGGATCAAAAACATCCGAGAAATCTTGAAATTCAGCTGGCAAATCAATTGGGTCAGATTGGGTAGCAGCACAGGTAAGAGATAGTCTAGGATCTCTACACTCCTGATAACAATGTGTTTTACAGTGTGCGGAATCTAAAGTTACAGTACGCTTAACCCAATCAATCTTTGGGTTATGTAACTCCAGCCAGGGAATGCCCAAGATTACCCCAAAAGCCGGAGTGTCAATGAGATCAAAAACTGTCAATTCTGTATGTCCATTATTGGCTAGAAGAAGAAGTGGAGGAGTGTGAAACCTAATTAAACCAGATGAAAGTGCCGAACCATCTACAGCTCGCACGGGTTCTGGTTCCTTCTTGGGAATCTTATCCAAGTTTAATTTTTTAGCGAATTCTAAATCAAAAATGTTTCCGGTAGCTCCAGAGTCAATAAGTACTGGGATACTATGCTTTTGTTGATTGGCTAGAATTAAAATCATCCGTATGGTGAAATGACGAGGTACATGATTTACAATACTGGTTACATAACGTGAGATCTCTAACCTGTCTCTTCCCGAGGGATCGACCTCTCCTTCCCTCGAGATCACTAGTTTTCCGATTCCTGATCCTGTATTGTGGCCAATAATTTCTTTTTAGCTGGCCGAATTGGACACTCTTTGGCGAAATGTCCTGCCTTCCCACAGTAAAGACATAAATTAGCTTTCCTTCTTCTATCTTTTTCATCTTGTGATAGAGGTCCTTTAATCCCTCCTATCTGCATTGGCTCTACCTGGGCATTTTTATCCTCAATAACCTTCTTTTCAGTTTTAAAATGTAAGGTCCTGAAATCTAACTTTGGTCTTTCAGACCTTCTTTCACCTAGTCTATGATCTAACTTGACTACAAGGTCCTGAAATTCGATAAAATCATCAGGTAGATTTACGATGTGTGCTAATGAATCTTTTAACTCCTCTCTAAGCCCTCGATAAAATAAAGATATCCTTTTATTTTCTGGCCACTGAGTTTCAGCTAACAGGCGATTAAAGGTGGTCACATAAGAAATCAAATCTCGAGAACCCTGACGCAGATTTAGTAGCTCATTGTCAGACGCTTGAAGAAACACATGTTTCGCAAATAACCTAGACATCGCAGTTTTGAAATGAGTTAAGTTGTGTAAGAGGGGATCGTTTTTATCCACCAGAGGCATGGCCCAATTAGCTGCTACCTCTCCTAAATAAGAGATAATAAAGGCTACCTTAGTGGTGTCAGAAGTGAATATATGAGGTTTACATAGGAAATGTAGATGACATTGACTCATGAAAGTAGTAAAGTGAGCACTATCTCCTGAGAAGCGTTCTGGATTGGCTAGGGGAACTGGTTGTGGAGAGACAACAGTGATTTGAGCTGGCTGAGCTTGACCCAAACCTGGGCCCTGAATTTGACTTTGAAACGGAATCCCAAATTTAGGTGGTGATAGAATAGGTTTTTTAAACTCTCCTTTGTCTCTCCAAGAGGTGAAGCCTTCTCTTGTGTTCTCTAACTCATCCCTAGTGTGATCTAGCTCCTGCCTGAGGGATTGGTTTTCAAGACGTAAATCCTGTATTTCGTCATTCATTTTGCGCACTAACTCTGCTAACTGGTTTACATCCATGTCCTCCATGGGATTAGTCAAAACCAGAGGAAATAAAGACAGTTGAGGCTTCGCTTTCTGTCAGGCGTGCCACCTCAAGAGCCCAGGTTCTTTCTGTCTTGGTGATGACTAATCCCAACACCTCCTGGAACCAACAAATGTGACCAGGAATTCAACACTAGTCACAAGTGCTGACCCCTAGAGGGACAGGGAAGTGGGGGACGGAAAGGGGAGTGGAATGGGGGACGGAAAGTGAGAGAGAGAGAAATAAACACAGGATCTCTTCTCGAGATGACTGTCTCTCCCTTTGAAGCACTCTGGGCTTTGTTGATCAGCAGGATTTACTCTGATGCTAAACTGCGTTAAAAGATCACTTGTTAATGAACATCATTCCTATTGTCCCAATATCAATCCTAAATTAACTACACGCATACATACCAACTATTAGAAAGGCCCACTCCTGTACTTCATGTGCAAGATCTAAGCGTACTTTAAACTTCGTTGAAGTCTTTTAAACACCTTTGAAAATAAATATGCCAAGTCAATATTTGCTAATCATGAAATGTAGAAGCATTACAGTTCAACCAATTCAATTAACTGGTTAGTAGAAACAGAAACAACTCTTGGCATGCAGTGTGCTTTTCTTACCTTGCACTTAATAATGTGTGGTCTTAAAAAGGGGTTCTGTGGAAATAAGAAAACAAGAAAGAAGACAAGCCCCAAAAGAACTACTTCTCAATCATCAACTATTGCAGTTTTACAGTCACTGCAGCATATCAAATATTCAAATCAAGGTACATCCACAAGAGGTTTCTCATAAACAATAAACAATAGTACTAGCCCAGAAAGTTCTAAGAAAAGAATCCGATTTGCCTTTGCCAAGGTTCTTTACCAACTTTACCAAGGTTCAATTTGGTGTTGCCAAGGCTTGTTTCACTTAACCTCAAACAACAGAAAAGTCTTACTGTTTTCCTTCAATGATCCGGAAACTCAAGTCCTGAAGCCGGAGGGAGGAAACAGGAAGTCCGACTGTCAAGCCGCTCCGATGCAGAAACCGGAAGCCTGAAGACTCGTCTCTGCCGGTATTCGAGAAATGTTCCAGGAAGCTACTGGAGGCTGGAGAGAAGTTCCGCGATCGTTGGAGCACAAGGGTCTGGTAGGGTGAAGCTGCCGTGTCAGGACAAGGGCGGGACCGGGGTGCTGGAGTCAAATCCCTGGAACTCCTGAAGCGACGCGCTAGCTGAGAAGCGAAGCGTCTTTCAGGGAGCCGGTGAACCTTTATATAGCCTGTGTCTCACGTGCGAGGCAGCGTCAGTTGAACGCACCTGCCCCACGTGAGTTCCTTATGAATATTCATGTCTCCTGTAATAACAACAAGCATTGGGCCAAACAACTGTGTGTTTCAACAAGAATCATCACCAATGAAATCAAAGAAACAAGCATTGCTACCTCCAAGTCTTTTATGTACATTGCAGATAACGACCCAGGGGGATTGTTGTTTAAGTTTTCCTGACATAGGGAGGGTCTTGCGGGAGATTATTTTGTTAGGGATATAAAAATATACTTTTTCAAACTTTATCTGAGCATATCTGTTTTTTTACTACTTTTGAGCTTGGTGGGTGGTGGTTTTGCAGTAAGTTCATTTAACTGAACACTGTCATCGTGTTGGTTGACGTGTAATAGGCCAAATGTTTTCTAAAGTAAATGCCTGTCACAGAGTTTGTTAATTCAAGAGCCCTAGGACTTTACTACTAGTACCACTGTCACTCTCTCGCCTCTCCGAATACTCCATTATACTACCTCCCATCCAAACGCTTATCTTACCTGTAATTTGTGTTTGAGGGCTGGCTCCACCTGGAATTCACAGTGTCCTAAGGCGTTCTGCAGCAGGGCCTGTGGTATATAAATAAATAATACCGGATCTATTTTTGAATGAATGAATGAATAACAGATAGCTCAATAAAATAAGAGTCAAGATTCGAGGTAGTGGGAGTTTTGCAGGTTTATTACAGCATAAAGGACAGGGACAGGACAACCTGCATAGGAATAGAATGGCAAGGACTAGCATGGCCCGGCAGCTGCCGGGGACCGGATCTGGAATGGCTAGCTCTAACATTTAATAACATTACATGAGCATATATACATAACGCAAACACATAGCATTACATTGCAATGGGCGTAGCAGTGGGTGGAGCAGTAGGTGTGACGTGTAGCAGTCGCGAAAGATAACGGTACAAAGGAGGTGTAACAGGGCGTATACATAGACATGTGATGCAAACGTAATAGAATATGTCATGAAATGGGCGGAAACATTGGAGGGGGCTACCTAAGGAGCCGGGACCTCTAACCTAATGGTGCGCGCAAACTGACAATGACGTGTTACTAGGAGAAGCTGGGGGCTATGAACTCTGTGCTAGGAGCAGAGACTAAAGTCTGGAGGGTCGGAGCGACATGTACCTAGACCCTATCTGGTATCTAATGTTTAGGGAACATGTTGATATAAACTAGAAGTCATGAGGGGAGAAGCTAACTGACTCTAAGGCTAGAGCATGCATTTATTCTACATGTAGTACGTGATGAAGAATATTAAATGACCATTAAATCCAGTATTTCTCTTACATGGAGCCGAATAGGCTAGACAATGACGGAAACTATTGATGCAGTTCAGTAGCTTAGGAATGCAGAGAAGGAGGACTAAACTGATAGCTGGAATCATAACATAGTCTTGGCAGACTCGGAGGCAGAGCCAAGCTGCACCGGGCACTGCGAGGCAGGAAGTAAGTGAAGGGTCGAGGATACAGGTGGGGGCTGTATCGCTCCTCAGCGAGGCTTCAGGAGACAGGGGCTGAATCTGATGTCCGGGCCCTGTTGAGGCCTAGAAACGGGGACTTTATAATGAAATAACGTGCACACTAAGAAACGTGGCAACATAACTTTACATAGGCCTGACACTCATATTACTCATGAGGACTTAGGAAATGGCATATCAGAGGTGGACACAACTATAATTGCGTCTTGAATCGGACATGGGGAATAACATATGCATATTGGTCATGCACACATAACATATGATGGATGACTCGTAGGGACACAGAACATGGCAAAATTTACTTTTCCACATTCCCTCCTTGTCACTACGTTTCCATCAGGAAACATCAATATTCATGATACCATCTATCATTTCATACAGTACCATTTGTTCATCTCGAATTGTCTTGGAACGAGATTTAGAACGGGGCTTGAGACTAGGAATACAAGAGGTAGCACACTTGCCGCAAATCGCAGGGCCACATTGTATACAGAGGCAGCAGCTGAATATGATCGCTACTGCAATACCTAGAAAAGACAGGACTTTCCATCCCCAGGCAGAAATTATATTCCAGAACCAACCGGACCATGTCCAGGTGCCTGGATCTTGGTGTAACAGATGGGCAATTTTATGAAGTCTGGTTATCGCTGAATAAACAGACGGCGCGTTATTTGGAATGAAAATGCAGCAACTGGATCCGAGGACTCTACAGGCCCCGCCCCTATCGGCCAGTATGACGTCAAGGACGAGACGATTCTGGAGCACAACAATTCTCATAAAGGATTGCTCTTCGGTTAAGTTACCTAGAGCGGAGGCAGTCTCATCTACTACAGCTTCAAGGGTTCTTGTTAACCTACGGATTAGCTTACTGTTTACAACTGTGCCTAAATAAGGGAACACACCTTTATCAATGTCAATGAATTGCTCTGCAGCAGTCTCAGTATAATCGACAATCGGGAGGTTTCTCTTGTGTCTAGTGTGTACTAGGTAGGAATTCCTATGGTAGTCAGGTGGTGCTAGAAAAACAGGTGGCAGTAGGAAGGCAATGTAACAGGTTCCCTCCCAATCGAGGGGCAGACGAACATATGCGGTTTGACCACAAACAAAATAAGAATGACGTGAAGCTTTAAAAATAGATTTCCCACTGTCACTATACTTGATAATAGTAGTACAATCACTATGTCCTACGTGTACAGAACCATAACTACGAACACATAATTCGCCTTTGACTGGTAATACTGAAATAGCAGGTGAATCCATAGAATCTGGAGTAGTATCAGACTGAACATTCAGGACCATGAAATTCGACGAATAATTACCTAAATTGTACACTTCATTTTCTAGGTCTAAACCTGTTCTGTGGGGAAGACCTTTCTTGTCTGGGAAACATGTGCTGTTAAGAAAGGACATATCTGTCGAGGATGACGTTAACGTGGACCATGCTCCACACGAACCATTATGGGAAAAAGGATAAGGAAAAAGTGGCAGAACTCCCTTCGGTGTCTGGAAAGGGGGGAGTCGACCACACACCCAACAATTAGTGGCATTGCTGGTCTGGTGTGAATAATGTAACATGCGGATAAATGTATTGTTACGCATAGCGAGGCGGTATGAATATTCGTGAGGAGGCAGATCACTAAACGTGTGTTCTACTGTAACATTAGAATGCTTATTTACATGAGGAACTGGAAAACACAGGAAAAATGCGTAACTGGTGCAGGAAATCAAAAGGCTGAGAAATAATATGAAACTTAGAAAAATGATACATCGAATTGAGTTTTGACTAACTCTCTCACTATGGGGGTCTATCTTATACATGTCAGAAACAGTCTAACCGTTTCACCTAGGGGAGGACTTATACAATCAAACTGACTGACTTATTTTACTAGACCGGAGTTTTTGCTTATACTCCTGCTGCGGAGTTTTCTCTACCAAGGGAGGGGTTGTATCAATGTCATTTGCGGGACAGTCCTTAGGAACAATGTTTTGACAAGTCTTGATATCCTGGGAAATGTTCTTAGAGACCGGTTTTAATCCGTAGAATTTCTTGACGTGCGAAAGATGCACCCAGCCGCGGCGTCCTTCCAATTTCACGGCTGTACGGGTGGTGAGGAGGACCTGACGGGGCTCCTTCCAACGTGGCTCCAGCGGACTTGATCTGTCGAAGTTCCGCACGAGTACCATCGAACCTGGAACGATTTCATGCGGTGCCACCTCGGTATTGTCTGGAAATGCGGCGGCAACCTGTGAACGACATGAGTTGAGGGCAGACATCAAGGAAGCTAGGTAATCTGTCAGCATATTACATGAAACATCAGTAATACTTCGGGGTCTAGGAGTACCCCACATGTTAGGGGGGCGGCCGAATACGACCTCATACGGGGACAGACCTGATCTGGAATGTGCGACCATGCGCATATAAAACAAAGCAACTGGCAGAGCTACTAGCCAGTCCACACCCTTGTCTTTACATATTTTAGCAATTCGGATTTTCAGAGTCTGATTATGTCTCTCGACTAGACCGGCTGCTTCAGGATGGCGTACACAATGAAACTTCCACTGGTACCCTAACAACAGGGAAACGTGCTTCATTAACTCTGAGGAGAATGGTTGGCCGTTATCAGAATATACGACTCTAGGGAGTCCATATCGAGGGAAAAACTCACGAACCAACTGCTTGGCAGTGGTCGCGGCTGTGTAATCTGGGACTGGATATGCTTCTGTCCATCTGGACAAAGCGCATACAACTACAAGGACATACTTGAAACCTCGACATCGCTCCATCTGAATATAATCCATCTGGAGGACCTCAAAAGGGTGGTCAGGGGGCTGGAAACCACCTTGTTCCACCGGGACACTTTTACCTGGATTAAACTGACAACATATCATACAGGTACGGACTTTCTGCTTGGCTGCAGCTCGTAAGTGCTTGTTGAACCAAATGTTCTGGATACTGTCTAACATTGCTTTTTCTCCTAAGTGTGCTGGACTATGTGCGGTATTAATAATGACTTGAACCATAGAGTCGGGGAGAAACCATGCGGTTCTACCCTTTGTTAACCATCCTTGATCTGTCTGGACCCCTCCTTGTTCAGACCATTTCTTGATTTCATCGGGAGTAGCATGTAACTGGATATCTATGACATCTTGAGTAGGGTCCTTAACTGTCATACATGTAGTCGGATCTGGAGTATGTGTCTGTGTCGGATTAACTTGAATGTCTAGAGTCTGTGCTGTAAGCTTGGCTGTGCGATCTGCTAGATCATTACCCTGGGAAATAATGTCAGTAACTTTCGTATGGGCTTTGCATTTCATAATAGCAATGGAGGTCGGTAAATGTATGGCATCTAACAGAGCCTGAATAAGGAGACCATGCTGAATCTTGGTCCCATGAGAAGTCATGAAACCTCTCTCCTGCCAGAGCACTCCGAAGTCGTGTACGACTCCAAATGCGTAGCGTGAATCTGTGTAAACATTAACTTTCAGGTTCTTGGCGTGTATGCAGGCTTGTGTCAGAGCAACTAGCTCTGCTGCTTGAGCGGACAGAGTGTCAATGCGGTGTGTCTCAATAACCTCAGTGTCAGTAGTCACTGCATACGCGGCAACTAAATCTCCTGTACTAGTCCTCATACATGAACCATCCACATAAAGTGTCAGGTCGGGATCTGGTAACGGAATGTCTGTCAGGTCTTGTCTTGGTTTTGTCGTAATGTTGACTACTTCCACACAGTCGTGTGTGGCAGAATTTGGATTAACTGATGGTAACAGTGTAGCAGGATTCAGGACGTTGCAGCGTCTGATTTCTATGTGTGGCTGAAACAGTGTCAATTCATAACCTGTTAGACGTGCAATTGTCAAGTGCTGTGTTTGTGTTCTATTTAAAAGAACTTCCACGGAGTGTGGAACGTGTACTGTCAGGGAGTGTCCTAAAACTATGGAATCACTTTGCCTAATAGCTAGTGCTGTGGCTGCAACTGACTTGAGGCACGCAGGCAGAGCCTGGGCGACCGGATCTAATGTGCTAGAAAAGTAAGCACACGGCTTGTATTGTCCTGCTTGATCTTGTGTAAGAACAGATAATGCTGTACCTTCACGTTCTGTGACGAAAAGTGTAAAAGGCTTACTGTAGTTCGGTGTAGCTAGGACTGGAGCTTGACATAAAGCTTTCTTTAACTCGTTGAAACTAAGTGTATGTTCAGATGTCCAAGGGAGGACAGTCATTGCGGCTGCCTCCTGTGTCGTTAACTGTATCAGTGGCTTGGCTAGAAATGCATACTGTGGAATCCATTGTCTACAATAAGAAGTAAGGCCAATAAAAGCACGTACCTCCTTCTGGGTTCTGGGCTGAGGAAGACTCGCTATCAACTGGATACGGTCTGGTGTCAACTGCCTACCCCTCTTGGACAGTAAGTGTCCTAAGTAGACCACTTGCTGGACACAGAATTGAAGCTTCGAAGGGGACACCTTGTGCCCCATCTCGGCTAGGAAATACAGAACCGTCAGTGACGCTCGCTCGCAGTCACGTTCAGAACGGGCTGTGATCAATAGATCATCGACATACTGGAGCAGGGCAGTGTCAGTTGGCATATGAATGTTGTCAAGTTGTCTCTTAAGTGCTTGGCTGTAAATACTAGGGCTTTCTGTGAAACCTTGAGGAGCTCGTGTAAACATATAGCTCCTTCCATTTAAACAAAATCCGAAAAGAAACTGGCTGTCTGGATGAATCGGAACACTAAAAAATGCATTCTTAAGATCGATTACAGTAAAGAACATGGCTTCGGAATCAATGGCTGTCAATAGGGAAGAGATATCTGGGACAACTGGGTACTGCGGAATAATACATTTATTAAGCTCTCGTAGGTCGATCACTAATCGATATACTGGGGGTGCATTTGGATCAGTACGTTTCATGACTGGAATGATCGGAGAGTTACATACATTGGAGTCAGTTTCTACAACTACTCCTTGAGCCATGAGCTCGTCTATAATTTTGGATAAGGCTGCTACAGCCTCAGGTGGCAATCTATACTGTCTGATTCGTGGTAACACTACACCTGGTTTGAGAGTCACACGATAGGGTGTGATTTGCATATAACCTACATCAGTTGGACCTTGCGCCCATAAATGCTGTGGAACATTAGACAGTCTTGAATCAAAATCTCGTAATACATAGTGACCCTTAAAGTCACGTAGGAACAATCGTATTCCCTCTGGGGAACAGCATATAACTGCACCTAACTCTTTCAGTGTTTTAATGCCTAATAGATTTTCTGGACATGACTTAGTAAGTAACAGATCAGTAGTACGGGACAATGGACCTACTTCTAGAGTAACTGGCTTTGAGATCTCATTTACGATAGGTTTTCCTGAAAATCCAAGGGAAACATTTCTTGAGCCTGAGAGCGGAGCCCCTGGAACTTCGGCGTGACTAATTGTGGTCCTACTTGCCCATGTATCAATCAAAAACTTTCTGTCTTTCCCTAATACTTGACTGTGAACATAGGGACCTTCTTGATCTACAGGTATCTCGATGAGAGGCAAGCCTACCTCCCTCTCTAGGCTGTTTCATGAATACTGCTGGTACTCTGGATACTCAGACTGTGCATACTGGTACATCTGCGATGTAACGTGCTGTGTTGCAGCAATAGGCTGCGGTGCTGTAACTGTCTGTGGTGCATTCTGTGACTGAGGAGTCTGTGAAACTTGTTCTTGTCTAGGCGGACGTGGTCTTTCTTTAGTCTTACCAGTGGCTATGTTATGTTTCAGAACCGTACACTCGTTTATAAAATGACCTGGTTGTTTACAATAATTGCAGTTCCCTTTAACGGGTGCTGCAGGATGACTGGCTTGATTCGGACCCCTCTTCTGACTGTCTTGAGGAACAGATTGTGCAACTAGCACTTTCATTTTCGTGTCTTTCATACGTTTTCTCTCGTGTTCTTGTTCTTCCCTGATTCTATTCTGGTGATACTGGAGCATCTGGAGCATCTGGGACGGAGTATTTGCTTGCCAGGTGCTTTCGACTTTCAAAACTCGGTTTTTAATTTGTGGGCTTGAATTCTCGACTAATTTAGTAACAAACAGGTGAGGATATGACTCACTACTTGTCTTGAGGCCACTGTTAATACTGAAAATTTTTTCAAACCTAGAATAAAAATCACTAATATCTTCATCTTGTTTCTGTTTACAGGCTGAGATTGCATCCCAGTCTTCCTTTTTCGTTGTTAATAATCTGGGTAAAACTTGAATCAATAATTCTGGTAATTCTTTACATTTATCTCCGAGACCAGTACCTGGTACACGTATCTTATCTTCTGCTTCTAGGACTGCCCAATCTATCTTTTTCTCTCCCACCTCCCATTCTTTCTCTTTGAGCTTTTCATACACCCCTGCGGGCAACAGAACCTTTAACATTTTAATGATATCTGGGTAAGTGTATTCTCCCATACGGAGCATGTCTTTTAATTCTCTATGGTACCCTGCTGGATCTTTATCATGACAGGGAATTAATTTCTTCATCTCTAGAAGTTCCATCTTTGTGATCGGAGTGTATACAAACACTCGTTGCATTTCGCCACCCGCCCCTCTGACTGGGTGGACTTCTCGTAACGGATTCTGTCTGTCTATGTAGAATGATTTACTTTCTGGGGGTGAGACATGAACAAAATGCGGGTTCAAGAATGTTCTATATTTGTGGCGCTGTTCTAGAATAACACTAATTAAATCGGTACCTAGACCTCTCCATCTGTACTGGAGTAACTCGTTCAGGATATCATGTAACGGGCCTGGATCAGAGTGCTGACCCTCATACAGAGTAATGAGGTGCTGAATCATATACATACCCACCAGTCGTTGCTCGGCTGGGGGCATTTTCAGAAACATTTGTGCCACTATTTCGTCTGGAAAAGTGGTAGAATCAGTAATCCATCTGACTGCTGATCGGACTAGTTCCTGTTCATGCATAGTACTTAACTCACTATAACCGATTCGTGATTTCAGAATGTGATCGGTAGCTTGAAATACTTGTTCTAGGGAACCTTGTTCTGGTGCTGAATGATGGAAAATGGACTTGTGTTCTAGGCGTAAATGGCGATCTGGAAATCTAGGTTTTCCTACATACGCTATTCTGGCGGTATTCTCATCGTCTTCCTCTTCAGGATCAGAGATACTTTCTTTCTCGCTTACTTGTGCTGCTTTACGCTGTTCGTGTATCTTTATTATCTCTCTACGGATTTTCTTATACATACTTTCCATGGCACTAATGGTATTGTGCTTACCCTCAGCTATATTATCACTCCACTTTGTTAGAATTTTCATTTCTTCCGGGTCTTTAGATGGGTAATCTTGTTCTCTTATTAGACAGTTAATTAAAAACTTTAATATCATGCGCTGAATCTCGGCTTTCCTTTGAGACATGGCATCACTAATACTTTGTGGGTCATCCCCTGTACGGATGAAACGATATATCCTGTCTAGATCTTCTTTCATATTTGGTAGGGTGACTAGATACTCGGTCACTCTCCTTACGCGTACGGAATATAAAACCATATTAAACTCGCCTGGAACTGGGTCATAGACACATTCACCAAGGGTTTGCCTGATCTCTGCAACAGACTTATTACTCTTAGGAGTACGCTGTGATGCTTGAGCATGTAATTCGAGTGCTGATAAACGCTTGTGTGGCGGCGGGGTTTGAGGAAGACTTCCTCCTGCGGCCACTAAACTAGAATCATCAACTGATGCTTTTCGTCCTGGCAGGGTGGGTAATTGTAACGTGGGCTGGACTTGTATGGCGGGCTGACCCGGGGGAGCTGTTAAGGGCACCCCGGTGTCTGGAGGAGCAGGAATTACCTGATTTACAGGGACTGGCGGAGCGCGAACAGGATTTGCATATTCGGGGACTGTGTCGTCCAGATAGGACGAAATAAAAATATCAGCTGCGGTAGGCTTGTGACGTAGCTTGGTCGGAACTAATGGTGGCGGAAAATTACTGGATGCCTCCGGGGTCGCTTTTGGCAAGCCCTCGGCAAGAAGAGGATACATACCCTTAATAAGGGCATGCCTCTGTCTGTCTGACTGTTCGGCTTTGACTTGTTCACCTATCTCGATTAATTCTTTTTCTTGGGCTCGCTCTAAGGATTCTCTACTTAATTCTGACTTTCTGATTTCTTTTTCAGTTCTTTTATGAGCTTCTTTGCGCCATAGCTCGATGGCATCTTTCTGTGATTGTCTGGCTTTCTTTTTCCATAATGCTTCTTCTACTCGCATGATGCATTCGGCATCCCATGTACCCGATACGGGCCATCTATACTTTTCTTCTAACTGTTTGGTATACTCTACCCATAAATCTAGATACAATATGGCACTTATGCCATGTTTCTGATACATAAAATGACCTGGACTGTCCCTAGGCGGGACGGGAACTGCTGCTTCCAGCAGGCCCTTTCTAGTTTTTAACTGACGTAACTTGGAAAATATGGGCATGACTGAACTGTAATCTAGACACAATACAATACACAATAAACACGATACTTATACCCCATTCATACCACGACATTGAAATACATGAAAAAACATTTAAAATAACAGTTCGAACAGAATACTACCGGGAATACGGAACACAGAATACATGAATTTTCTCGAGAACAGAACTGACTAGAACAGGAACTAGATGCACTGCTGAAACAGTACGAAACTTACCGGTCTCTTAAAGAGACACGTCAGGACCCGTATCCACCGAAGTGAACACTTCGTTTTGTGGGACTGTGTACCACCAACCCACAGACCAGAGTCAATTGAATTGACCCTGTCTAGATACCACCCCAGTAACGGTACTCACCGGGCAGCAAGAACGGAAGGCCTCGGACTGGACTGGACTGCTACGACGACGAACTTCGGACTTCGGACTTCAGTTACGGGTGGACCTCCGGATACCTCGGACCTTGGACTCTTGGCTTGGGCTCTGGTCGGGACTCGCCGCGTTCCTCCACCGTCTCGTCTGGATGCTGGACCGCCTCCTCCGTCTCCTCCGTGGGCCTGAGGGATACTTGAGCAGAAATATCTGTCACTGCGCAGAAGAGTTCCGTCACGACTGCAGAGGGTCAGGGGGTCGGCGTGGCTTCACCGACGCATGGGGAAAGGGCAAGTCCCTATTCGGGCGCCATTATGTGGTATATAAATAAATAATACCGGATCTATTTTTGAATGAATGAATGAATAACAGATAGCTCAATAAAATAAGAGTCAAGATTCGAGGTAGTGGGAGTTTTGCAGGTTTATTACAGCATAAAGGACAGGGACAGGACAACCTGCATAGGAATAGAATGGCAAGGACTAGCATGGCCCGGCAGCTGCCGGGGACCGGATCTGGAATGGCTAGCTCTAACATTTAATAACATTACATGAGCATATATACATAACGCAAACACATAGCATTACATTGCAATGGGCGTAGCAGTGGGTGGAGCAGTAGGTGTGACGTGTAGCAGTCGCGAAAGATAACGGTACAAAGGAGGTGTAACAGGGCGTATACATAGACATGTGATGCAAACGTAATAGAATATGTCATGAAATGGGCGGAAACATTGGAGGGGGCTACCTAAGGAGCCGGGACCTCTAACCTAATGGTGCGCGCAAACTGACAATGACGTGTTACTAGGAGAAGCTGGGGGCTATGAACTCTGTGCTAGGAGCAGAGACTAAAGTCTGGAGGGTCGGAGCGACATGTACCTAGACCCTATCTGGTATCTAATGTTTAGGGAACATGTTGATATAAACTAGAAGTCATGAGGGGAGAAGCTAACTGACTCTAAGGCTAGAGCATGCATTTATTCTACATGTAGTACGTGATGAAGAATATTAAATGACCATTAAATCCAGTATTTCTCTTACATGGAGCCGAATAGGCTAGACAATGACGGAAACTATTGATGCAGTTCAGTAGCTTAGGAATGCAGAGAAGGAGGACTAAACTGATAGCTGGAATCATAACATAGTCTTGGCAGACTCGGAGGCAGAGCCAAGCTGCACCGGGCACTGCGAGGCAGGAAGTAAGTGAAGGGTCGAGGATACAGGTGGGGGCTGTATCGCTCCTCAGCGAGGCTTCAGGAGACAGGGGCTGAATCTGATGTCCGGGCCCTGTTGAGGCCTAGAAACGGGGACTTTATAATGAAATAACGTGCACACTAAGAAACGTGGCAACATAACTTTACATAGGCCTGACACTCATATTACTCATGAGGACTTAGGAAATGGCATATCAGAGGTGGACACAACTATAATTGCGTCTTGAATCGGACATGGGGAATAACATATGCATATTGGTCATGCACACATAACATATGATGGATGACTCGTAGGGACACAGAACATGGCAAAATTTACTTTTCCACAGGCCCCAACTGGAGTTTCCCGGCGTGGATTTTCTGCAAAACAAAAGCAATCAACATTAGAAATATGGCAGCGGTGCTCACAGACCCCAAAATCCTAGAAGCCCCACAGACAGCACCCCTAAGACAGGCAAGCGAGCAATAATAACGCCTAAACGTTCACGTGTAATAGGCCAAATGTTTTCTAAAGTAAATGCCTGTCACAGAGTTTGTTAATTCAAGAGCCCTAGGACTTTACTACTAGTATCACTGTCACTCTCTCGCCTCTCCGAATACTCCATTATACTACCTCCCATCCAAACGCTTATCTTACCTGTAATTTGTGTTTAAGGGCTGGCTCCACCTGGAATTCACAGTGTCCTAAGGCGTTCTGCAGCAGGGCCCCAACTGGAGTTTCCCGGCGTGGATTTTCTGCAAAACAAAAGCAATCAACATTAGAAATATGGCAGCGGTGCTCACAGACCCCAAAATCCTAGAAGCCCCACAGACAGCACCCCTAAGACAGGCAAACGAGCAATAATAACGCCTAAACGTTCACATGTAATTGGCCAAATGTTTTCCAAAGTAAATGCCTAACCAATTTCATCCCTTAATAGACCTTGCCAGCAATGGCCCAGCCAAGACCCGTAAACCCAAGCGCAAACAAGTTTGACACCCCCCAAACAGCCAAAAAGCAAATCGGGGAAAAAAAGTCACACTTAGCAAAATGTATTTAAATGAGGACTCACTACTTCCAGTCCCTCTTTAGGGGACTCGTCAACGTAAGTTTCTTCATTGTGCAGATTCCAGGCATCAGCATTACGGGAAATGGATAGGGTGAGTCTGGAGGAGGAGGATAGACGACCAGGACTGAGTTCTTGTCAACTAACTGTTGTGAACCTGAGGAATGCTGCGGCATCAAAATCAAGACAGTTCTGCTGATGGGCTTGTTGTTGCTTGTGATGGGGTGATTACAGTTTTGTTGTGAATGTGATCAAGCACTTGCTAAAAAAAGAAAGACAGACACACAGGAATAAAAGTGAATAAGGACTAATGTTAAAGTTAATTAATTATTGACTCATTTTCAGAACTCGCTGTCAGGGAAGCAGAACTGGTCCTCATACTCTGCAAATTCAGTCGGTAGTACTTCTGGTAACTGAGGAGAACTTTCCTCAGGTAGGTCAGTGTCCTCTTCTTCCTGCGTGCATTCTCGTACTTTGTAATCTGGTGGTATGAAGTGCTGGTTCATCTTTATCATGGTGAGCCGCTCCACATTTGCGGGCAAGAGGCGGGACCTTTTGCAAGTCACAATGCCACCAGCAGAACTAAAAACACGTTCTGAAGACACGCTTGCGAGTGGGCAAGACAAGTAATTGATAGCCAGGTTGGTGAGCTCTCGCCATATGTTTCTTTTCCCATGCCAATACGCCAATGGGTCCTCAGTAATATTGACCGCTGTGGAGTCATCCAGATAGGCCTGCACCATAGAAACAATGTTCTCCCGGATTCCTGTACTTTGCACTTCTGTGTCCTTTCTGGGACAAGGAAACCCTAGCTCACTTAGCCAATCCGCTTCAGACATATCACCTGGGCCTGGTGCAGATGATACGGTTGCTGGTGTGGTTAACGGCTCAGAGGAAAAGTCTCTCACTTCAGCCACAGGCACAGATGCAGAAGTGTTTTTTTGGGACGCCTGATGGCCTGCTGTTTCACTAGTAGTACTGTCTTCAAGTTCTCCTACAGTTTCCTTCCGCTCTCTTTCAAAACGAATGGCTGACTGAGCTAGCCAACCTTTGTACTCTGTAACATTTGATGTTTCAAAAGGAATTATTACTTTGCCAAACAATGGCTTTTTGTAACGTGGATCCAGAATAGTAGCACAAATGTAGTGCTGTTGTTTCTTGATATTTACAAGCCGTTTATTGCTAACTAGGCGATGTAATAATCTCTGCGCCAACTCATATGCTTCATTCTTTCCAGCATCTTTTAATTCTGAAGACACCACCTTGACTTGGTGCTCGAGCTTCAGCAACAATGGGATAGCTTTGCTCAAAGAACAGTCCTCCCTGCTGACGTCACGCGTGAAGACCTCAAAAGGACGAAGAATGTCTATCAGGCTTTTAACTAGCTGCCATTGCTCCACCGCTAGCATCATTTTTGTCGTATCACCACCCAGGTTGTAGAAATACTCATTGACTACTGGAAATAGCTCATGCAGACGCTCAAGCATGTAGAAGGTTGAGTTCCAACGTGTTGCCACCTCCTGGATAAGTGCTTTCACTGGCATTCTACGTACATTTTGCTGGCGCCTCAGCTCCTTCCGGGCCTTAAAAGAATGGTTGAAGTGTGTGCATATTCTTCTGCAGATGGTCAGTATTTGGTTGACTGCAAGTTCTTTTTTCAAGAACTTTTGCACGACAAGGTTCATACAGTGCGCCAAACACGGCACTCTGAAATAGTAACCGTCCTCCATGGCCCTAACTACATTGCTGCCATTATCAGTTGAAACATAACCAACCTTGCAATTTCTTGGGGGCAGCCATTGCGAGACCTTTTATTTAAAGTCATCCAAAATGTTGACTGCAGTATGACTTTTCTCCATGCCAAACATGGCTAATGTTGCATGTTTACGAGCACCCTTAAAAATCTCGACCAAGTCACCACCTGCATTTATCTGTTGTGCAACCCCTGAAAAAGAGACCCAGTGTGCAGTGATGCACATGTAATCAAGGGCTTGGCAACTGGTCCACATGTCTGTTGTCAGGTGTATAGTGTGAACAGCACTCTTCTGCAAAGCTGCCCCAACCAACTCAAGCACCTCTTTATGTAGTGCTGGAACAGCAACCCTGGCAAAATAGAACCGGCTAGGAACCTTCCATTTAGGGGCCAGTGTTGCCACGAGTTCAAGAAAACCCACATTTTCGACAAACGAAAAAGGGAGAAGGTCCACCGCTAGCACTTTAGCCAGCTTAGTGTTATACAGGCGTACAATTGGGTGGTTGCGTTGAAATTGCACATCTGAGGAGAATATGGCTGAAATGGTGCGCTGGACAAATTTACTGGATGATGCTGATGCCTTCTTCGACCCACTTCTGCTCAGTGTTGACATTTTCCACATTGGTGTGTCCCAGACTCTCAGTGTGCCTCCTATGTGTTCCGGAGGGTGTGGTGCTGCCAGGGGTACTGGGTGCAACCGGACAAATGTCTGACGCTTCTTCTACCTCCCCGTCATCTTCAGATGAAACACCTAATATGGGTATATTTTGGCCACTTGCCCTTTGGGATTGCTTTCCCTTGATGTTTGCTAGGTGCCCAAACCATTCGATAGCGTGCCTTCTTTCAAGATGACCTATCTGGCCTCCGGTTCCATAGTTGGTACCAGTCTTACCACGGCTAACTCCAGTCTTACAAATGCAACAAACGGCTATGTTATCATACTTTGCATGGACACTAAAAAAATTCCAAACTGGGGACTGGAAACTTCTGGTTTTGCCGCACGAGATGATACTGCCAATGCCAGATGAAGCAGTGGTGAATGAGCCTTGCAGACATCTACTGGGTTGTGCAATTATTGCAGCAACCCTACTTGAGGGAGTCGAGCTGGATGGAGTCCCCCTCTGGGGAGAAAATATGGGAGCTGTAGGTTTTGTTGAACTTGTTGTACTACTTGACTGCGTTGGTGGTGCTACCAGTGCCACGTCGCCAGGGTCACGCTCAGCATGACGTCGGGATAGGGTATAAATGTCTGTCTGCTGCATGGCCGGTGTGGCTGGAATGACGTGTGTGATGACTAGGTCATTGCTGTCATCCTGTTCAACAACATCAGAATGCACCACTTCATCAAGTCCGACGTTCGGATCCATAAGTATGAGCTTTCCGGGGCCCTTCCTTTTAACATTTGATACCTTTCGCTGCTCATGGTGTGTCTCCCTCTAAGACGTCAGAGATGGTTGCCAATCTAGATCCAGATCATCATCTGATGGAGCGGGGCTTGAAGAGGAACTTCTACACACACTCCTTGATCTTTTCCTTGGTGGGGAGCTGGGAGAAAATGAATCATCAGGAGGAATGCCTTCGTCTTCCTGACATGATACCCCGGCTCCAAAGTCAATTTCCTCCTGTGCCCCTACTTCTGGAAGAACAACCATTGTGGGCACTTGCACCGCTCCATGCGCCGCTACATGGGCCTCTTCACTGACCTTTACTTGCAACTCTCCATGGACCTCTCCTTCTCGGCCTTCTCCTTCTCGGCCTTCTCCTTCTCGGCCTTCTCCTTCTCGGCCTTCTCCTTCTCGGCCAGCTCCTTCTTGGACAGCTCCTTCTCGGACAGCTCCTTCTCGGACAGCTCCTTCTCGGACAGCTCCTTGCGCATGTACTTGTGCTTGTACTAGTAGCCCATGCAGTTGTTGTTGCGGCTTTGGTTGTTGAATAGTACTTGTGAGATGAGTTACAACCTGTGTTGATGGTGTGCTGCTACTTTCTTGCGATGAGCCAACATCACTGGTCGTTGGTGATTGAACTACTAAACTGGCTACCTGTGCAGCACTCATGGTGGGCCTTTTTTTTTTCCCCAAAATGTAGTGGTCGAGCCACCAGTCTCCTTGGTAAGTGGTGCCACTTGCTTCTTCTTCTCCTTAGTAGAGACATTTTTCTTGCAAGAGGAGCTACGGGCACCTCTTTTTGGAGCCATCTTCTTCAGATGTCGGAACAACAGGCCGCAGCAGGACTTCTTCCTGGCACTGATGCTCAACGATGATGCGGAGTTATTGACTTTGTGCACCTAAAAGCAAACGAAGACAGAGGAACATCAGTAAAGATATGCTGCATATGTAGCGCTTCAATAAATAGTTTGCAAGTAGGCATTTATGAATACACACATGCACACCACACAATATGGAAATTTCAAAATAAGGATTTGCTAAATTTTTGGGAAACAGGAATTTAACATTGCTCCAAGAGAGCACACACAGAGAGGGTTATAGTTTCATGTACCACTGACTCCCCCTGGGCTAAATGGGTGAAAGCAAGGCAAAATGGGTGCAGGCCTATGGCACAAAGCTCACTGTCTGCCTTCAAAATGGCCACTTAACCCCCATCCACATGGCCAGGACCATGCCTCAAAATGGCCCCCACCAACATAGCCAGCCCCCAACCCCTACTCCAAAAAGTCAAAAAACACAACACCAATCAAATCACCACAATCCAATGCCATCCATCAAGTTTCAGAAGGTTTATGCTGCCTGCTGGTGGTTTTCTGGTGCGAAATTGCAATTTCTGCAATTTCGCGAATGCGAGATTGTTGCTTCACGACGCGAACGTGGCGAATAACCAGCAAAATCCGCGAACAGACGGATTCTGGGCCCCCTGGGCATGATAAAATCACAGCACACTGGGTGCAGGCCTATGGCACAAAGCACACAAACTGGCTTAAAAATGGCCCCTAAACCCCCACCCACACGGGACCAGGCAATAAACTGGCCCCCACCCACATAGCAAGCCCCCAACACCACCCCAAAAAGTCGTAAAACACACAAAAATCACAACAATCCAATGCCATCCATGCCCTGGCCAGAATAATGTTAAAATTAAAGAAAACAGTTGTATCATGCATGCACCCATAACTAAGCCTGGTAGTTTTCAATTCATGTGCAGAATTGTAATTTTTACAATTTCGCGAGTGCGAGATTGTTGCTGCGTGGGACAAAAGCAGTGCGAACACAGGCAAACATTTTTTTTAAAATCCGATTTTCGGGTAAGTTAGAGGCCCCCTGGGCATAATGAAAGGAATCAGAGCAGACTGGGTGGGCATAGGGCACAAAACACACTGCCTGACTTCAAAATGGCCGATTGACCCCATCCACATGGCCAGGACCTGCAGGACCATGCCTCAAAATGGCCTCCCACACATAGCCAGCCCCCAAACCCACCCCAAAAAGTCAAAAAACACACACAAAAATCACCACAAACAAACAACATCAACTTATCAACTTACTTGTAAATCAAATTTCTAATCAAAAAGTAATCCAAAAGGCCTCAAAGCCAAATCTCCAGCAGCATCCACAAAAGTAATCCTTCCCAGTCAAGATCGAATTCAAAGTGGCCAGGAAATGGACTAAGCAATGGGAGGAGCTTGCTGGACAGGAAGAGGAAGTTGGAGACTGGGTCACTTCCTTCACCCCTCCCCAATTGTAATTTTTGTAATTTCGCGAGTGCGAGATTGTTGCTGCCCGCGCCGCGGCCCGCGAGCAGTGCGAACACAAGCAAAAACTCCGCCGCGCGCGGATTTGCGTATTTTCACCACATCCGCGAGGTTCGCGGATTGCGGATTTACAGAAAATCCGAAAAATCCGCGAGCGGAACGGATTTTGCGCCCATGCTTATTCGACATACAAGTTAAACAGGTCAGGTGATAATGTCGATCCTTGTGGAACTCCAATTGAGTTAGGGCATGTAGGTGAAATTGATTGGTTGACCAAGAATCGTTGTGTTCTGTTTCGTAAGAAAGACTCGAACCATTTCAGAACATTTCCCGCCAGCCCCATCCTGTCCTGCAGCCTGGTCAGTAATGCTTCGTGATTTACTGTGTCAAATGCCGATGACAGGTCCAGGAGAATTAGTAGGCATGCTTGATTTTGGTCTAGGGCCTGTAACGCATCATCAACAATATGGAGGATCGCTGTTTCCGTACTATGCCCTGATCTGAATCCTGATTGGCATTCATCTAGTAGGGAGAACTTGGTGATATGTTGGCTCAGTTGGCACTGCACGCATTTCTCAATTAGTTTGGCCAGTAAAGGGATGTTGGTCACTGGGCGAAAGTTATTCGGATCTGTTGCATCCGCTGTAGGTTTTTTGATTATGGGAACAACTTGCCCTGTTTTTAGACAGTCAGGGAGGATCCCTTGTGATAATGCTGCCTTTATTATTTTGGTCCAGATTGGGACCACAACATGGTTGATTTCTCTTACGCACTTCGCAGCTAGGGGGTCATGATAGTGGTTGTTAGGCTTGATTTCCGAGAGCGTTTTGGCGACCTTCTCCTGGTCATAAAATTCAAATGTGTCCCAGTATGCTTTGTTTTTTGTCTTGCTACGCTCTGTTGTCGAGTCGGAATCGTTCGTAGTCAATGGTTGGATGGGAAGGTTAGCCGCTGCGCTTGTGAGCTCCAAATCCAGCGCTTCGGCCTTCTCCGTGAAAAATGTCGAGAATTCCTCGCAGCTTAGAGGTGTTTTTGCGTTCTCATGAGCGGTTTTAGCTAATTTATTTGATTGTTGCTTTAGGATCTCAAAGAGTTTCCGTGGTCTGTTTATGGCATTGTCCAGTTCGGATCTTATATATTCCCTTTTGGAATTGATGATCTTTTTGTTATATTGGTTTCTGATTTTTTTGAGGGCTTTCAGCTCCGGGGATGATGGGTGTTGTCTCCATTTTCTTTCGGCCATTCTCAATTTGCGCCTGTCTTCATTCAGCGATCCATTAAACCATGGATTTTTTCCTTCTCCGAGACTCTTTTCAGTTTTAGTGGCATGGCGTCATTGACGATGTTCCCGACTGAAGTTATATAGTGATCTGTCATCTCATTTACATTCTGCAGGTTGCTAGGTGGCTTTAGGTCTCTCTCACACCTTTCCACGAGTAGCTCAATATTAGCCTCTTTTGTGTCTCGAATCCATTTTTTGAGCTTGAAGGGTTGAACGGTCTTGCCCTTTTTCACTATGGGTATCAAGAATGTTATGGCATGATGATCTGACCAATCATACGGGGCTATTGAGAGAATTGATGTGTCTTTGACTCTCGAAATAATCCAGTCTAACGTTGCTCCTTTCGAGTGAGTAGGTTGCGTGCATGCTTGATTGAGGTTTAGCTCGGCGAGGAAATCTTTAAGCGTGTTAACTAATTTGTCATTATGGTCCTCCCAATGTAGGTTGAAGTCGCCTAGGAATATATTATTGGCATCAGTGTTAGAATTGGCCGTTATGATCTCCATTAACTGCTCTGTGAACTTTGCGTTCTCTCCAGGTGGGTGGTAAAACACATGCAAGTTGCATCTTTGATTGGTTGCTGATCTTATATTAAGACCTAAGTATTCACAAGATTCGAGTGGGTCGGATTGTATTTGGTTAACCTCTATATCCGATCGGTGAATGCAGGCTATCCCTCCTCCGGTCTTTTTTAGTCTTTCTAGTCTCACAATGTCATATTGAGGAGGTACTAATAAATCCAGGGTTGGCGAAGATGATTCTGTAAGCCATGTTTCTGTGAGGCTTGCCAGATCAATTCCCTTGTTGATGATGAGGTCTGCTTTGTCTGATGCATGTTTGGTTGCCGATCGACAATTGAGTAGGAGGCAGATCAGTGGATTCCCAGTGCTGCTAAGGTTCATCTTATTGGTTTCGGTTATTAGCTGGATTTGATGTAAATTGTTAAGGTCGGGTTTTCTATCATTCTTTCTGGATGTTCTATTAGAATCGACTGGTACTATTTTGATTTTTTCCTCTCTCTCATGGCTCGCGGGTTCATACTTTCGGAGTAAGGCCAGGGTTTCCTCCTTCGACAAGGACTTTGTTCTATTTGGTCTGTTGTGCCCATTTGCTAATGGCATGGCCATCTTGTTGCTCTTTCTTTGTGAAGAGTGTACAAGGTTTTGTATATGCGTGACCTTGGAGTGAGTGCTTACCGTCATTTCCAGTATTTTTTCAATCGCTAGTAGAGAACTAATTGTGTCTTGTGCCATGTTGCCAACTAGTTTCTGAAGCTCTTTAATATCTTTCTGGTTTTGGAGTGACTTCTTAGAAATGATTAACCTGTCTATCCGTGTTCTGCGTTTTTCTCTTCTCTGTTTTTGGTCTGTTCTTAATGTCACAGTCTTTTTCTTTATATCCACAGTTTGAATGTCTGTTCCGTTTCTATTTGATATGATATGTGTATTATCTGGGTTTAGAGATGCTAGGAGTGTTTTTGTGGGTGATGTTGATGTTCTAACTGACTCTATTATGGTATCAGAGAGAGGTAAAGGGAGGTTGATACCTTCGATCTTATTTATTTCCCGATTCTCATTAAGTGATTCATTTGAAATCGATGTGTGTTCAGCGCAGGAAGTCCCAACATTTGAGAGTGGCGTCGACTCCTCCGTTTGGAGTTGGTCCTGTTTGTTGTTCTCGAGACTAGAAGACCTCCCTGTCCATTCAGCCTCATTATTCGATATTGTCAGACCTGTTTCATTTCTATATCTTGGGTTAATGGCCTGATCCTGGTGACCTCCAGTTCGATTGGCGTCTCTGGTAGTAATAATGTTGTTTACAGGAGTGACTTCTGGTGTGTTCCGATCTAGTTGGTATCTTGTTCCCTCTAGCAGTTCTTTTACGGATGGGAATATCTTGTCGAACTTATCTAGATCGCTGTTCGCTGCTTGTATCAGTACTATTCCAGTTTTATATATGGTAATGCATAGTTCAGCTCCACATCTTATTGAAGGCGAGGTCGTTATTTTTGTGCCATGTGGGATGTTTTTCATAGCTTTTATGTTAAGCATACTTGTGAAGGCATTGCGCCATTTAGCCGTTTTATTTGAGAAGAATATTAAGTCGTTCACTATAGTGCCTTTATCTATATTGAAGTATGGGTCAGAGAACAGTGTGTCTGGGTGTTTCCTCAGGGTATTATGTTTAAACTTTTTTGCTGCATTTTTGGATAATTTAGCTGGATATTTTATGCTCTGAGCATTCGAGCCAACAGCCCCAAGGTATCTTTCGTCCATGTTTGCTCCGTGTTGTAGGATATATGTTGACTCTTCACTGTTTGGATCCTAAATTATTCCAATACTGATGTTGTATAGTAATAAATGTAAATCTCTCTTTCGAGTAATTTTCTTATGAAGTCTCTTAGTGGTTGCCGTTCCTAATAGCCCTCATTGTGCTCTTATGGTGTAAAACTAGACATTTCAAGAAGTCCGCTGTTATGGTTGATCTTCTGTGGACGGAGGACTTCCTCCCTTTCCACTATTTTTGCTTAGTCCACTTTCCCCTTCCAGAGTCAGATTAGTGTGTTAGCTCCTTTCTCTCTGTCCAGTGCTTCGTTATTCCCCATTTTGTTTCCTTGTCTTTGAATTATTGTCTCTCTGCTGGCAGTTAAGATCTCTATGGGAGATAGTCTAAATGACATAGGCGGCCGCCATTTCCGAGTCAGGCACGTCGCTTCGACTATTTCCTCACTTGCAGTATTCACTGTACGACCATTTTAACATTCTCATGTAAGATTCGCAACCAGCTCCGAGTTGTAATGCGGCGGGTCTCCTCCGTTTCTCCCATTCGTAGTCAAGAGCAGTCTAATCTCCCAGTGTCCTATATGGTCTGGCTGCATCACAGAACAGCTACAGAGAATAGATTTCAAAAGCTGCAGAGGGATCCTGCTCATGCATGGGCACCCTATCACACAAAACCAAGCACTCAGCCCTCAGGATTGATAAGGCCTGCCATAGGAGTGACTTATAGGTTTATATGTGTCAGTGATTAAAGGTAGATATAGGTAACCTATATCTTAGTAACGGGTGCATGTACCTAAGGTACCAGATACTAGAGACTCACAGCGTAACCCAGTAACCAATCTGGAGTGTACCTAATGAACATGCAATTAATTTAGAGAGGAAGCAGCTAGGCTGGGGTCCTGGTTAGCAGGGCCCCAGCCAGACTAAAGTAGAAAAACAGTGAAATACCACAAAAAGTGGGGGTAACCATAGTAAGCACATCCTACTCTCCTACACATATGTGTTACAGGTAATGTGAGAGTGGTGAACCACCTGTTATCTTTCCTTGGAGGACCCATACACCACCCAGATGGGAAGAAGATGGCCTGTAACATTGCTCCTAATTCTCCCTCACCATAACAGTTTGGCATGCTGAGCACAGTCTAGGAGCCGTGGGTGCAGTCCTCATATAACATTGCTCAAAATTATTCCTGAATCACTCCCACTTCGGGGTGACAGAAGACCTCTGAGTCCAGATGGCAGGTATCAGCCATCTTATAGCACTGTTCACAATTCCTCACCCTCTAAACGTCAAATGGAATGACATTGAACAGGGGTCAACAGGCATTAAACTGTTGATATTGTACTCTAGCAAGGTCCTTAGCATTATTGGGTGTGTCCTATGTTTTTCTAGCTCCATTAATAATCACACCAGAGCCTGGGGGCAAATAGACACAGAAAAAAGACTGCCAATACTACCATACCTCTGAAGATTCCAAGATAGTGGAGTACATTACAACAAAATATATTTTGATTCAGTTACTTCTAAGTGTAATACTTTACCAAAGCATATATTTTCTCTTTATTGCAATGAGAAGACATTTGAGAGAAAAAGTAGACTTTTTTATCTGTAGGCTTTTTGAAACTTTCCACACACTGTGAAATGGAACCGAAATGATGATCAAAATATCAAGGAAGTCCGCACCATGGTTGTCATGTCATATGAATTTCATGCTGGAATCGCATAAATTGGACCAAATCAAGAATTCCAGTAGTATAGAAAATGAGAGATGTGAAGGTGTAAGTGAAATACTTATCCCCAATTCAATGAATGGAGCTGAATAATTATAAAATATTAAATGAACATGTTTGTAATTCGTTGGGTACATGTTATGGATGTTCAAATATTCAATGGCAAGAGGTGAACTGTAAAAAAGGGTTGGGTCATAATTACTTGCCCAAATTAGACTAAGTGAGTAAAACAATTAATTCTGACATCCTTCAAGTGTGTTCAGATGTAATTCCCCTTGCATTAAATTATTTTTTAAGTGTGTCAACTAGCGTATTTCAAAGTACTATTTTGATATTTTTACATGTATTTCCAACAAAAAATGTGTAGGTTTTGAAGTAGCACTTGTGAAATATTTTAATACTCTTCATGGCATCCAGAGCAAACCAGACCTTCCCCACGGTGTTGTGGTGGGTAATGTGTGTGATCCTTCTCTAGAAAAACTTGAAAATATGTTGATAAACTGTGTAGGAGGCTTCGTATATCATGCACACTTATGTAAGTGATGAACCTTGCACTAATCGAGGCAACCCTCATGGTGATTTCAGTGGTCTTTGATAACCATAGAAAGCTTTCAAAGTGGTAGCTGTGGAGAGCAGCCTTCAGGCTTATCTTGAAGGAGTGTTAAGCAGCTTTTTTTTACTAGGTTAACCTTAGGATGTAGGTTAAACTAAAGAGAACTACACCATATGCATATACAAATACTTCTATTTATTACACAACACTCACTAATTTATTGGTATAACTCCTATCCAGAGATATAAACACAAATACATGATAATACTTCAAATGCAATAAGGTAAGTAGCACAAAATGTAGTGGTTGCTAGGGGGAGACATGAGGACCTTGAGCAGCTCACCAAGATCGAAGGCCCATGGTGCAGTGGATGTGGTGAGGATGCTGAGCTTAACCCCTTCGATACGCATGAAGGCCCCTGGCCATCATGCGTCATGGTGGTCATGTGAGGAGGACGGCCTGGGGCCTTCCGAATCCCACTCACTATTTAAATCGCCCACACAGGGCGAAAATATGTGCAGCGCCAAAGGTAGTTAAAGGGAAGAGATGCTGGAGGCTGGAGATTCTTGTAGCCCGAAGATCAGTGCAAAGCCAGCAAGCCTTGGCAACAGCAAATCGATGCACTGCACAGGGGTTCGGTTTCAGCAGTTTTGTCGAGGGATACTGGTCTCAAAATTGCAGAGAGGACAGGTTAGGCCTTGAAGGAGTTGCAGAACCACCACCTGTGTTGCTGGGCCTCAGGAAGTCAGTGGGACCACAGAAGCACCAGACTGGTCAGCCTCATTGCTGTGCCTGCAGATGCAGGGGAGTAACTCCTTCACTCCAAGGGAGATTACTTTAGGTGTCCTTGATGCCCACAGGTCTGTAAAAGAACCTGGATGAAGGACAGACACAGACAAGGAAGAAGACTTGAAGAACAGTGAGACCAGGAGCGGCTGTAGTCTTCCTTGATGCAGTCTTGGTTCCAGGCGAAGTCCAGCGAAGTGCAAGCTTCCAGATGGTCAAAGAGTGATGTGGTTTCAGTCTTGAGTCTTGTCCCAATGCTAATCTGAGGACCCACCCACAGGTAAGTCCTTAGGTACCATAAGGTAAGGGTTGGAACAACTCAAGTGTCCCTCCCAGAGGAAGGGCTGGACAGAAGGGAGTATATTCCCATGTCCTTTGTCCAGTTTTGTGCCAGAACGGAAGCCAAGAGCTCCCTGAACTGGCTCAAACTGGAGTATGCAAGGAGGGCACCAAATATGCCCTTCAAAGCAATCTGGTGGCGCTGTCAAGCACCCACACCCCAGCCCTCCCTATTACAGGAAACCTATTGTTCTCCTTTTGCCTTCACAAGTTTGGCTCGGCAGCAGGAGGGCAGATTTGTGTCTGTGGTCAGCAGCAGCACTAGTTTGCTGCCAGACCCTGAAAGGATGTTCCCGGGAGTACAGGGGGGGTATGTCAAGGGACTCCCCAGTACATGGGATCATACTTCCAACACTGGAATCGGTGTTGGGGTATGATTCCACAATGTTTGATACCAAACACGATCAGGTTTGGTGCAGCGACTGTATAGTTAGACATCTCATAATGGCTGATGTCCACTATATGTATTAAAATGGCTGGCTGCACTTACAAAGCCTGGAGAATCGACTCGGGTTTGTATGGGTGCCCTGATCATTCAGGGGTAACCTCACACTTATAACCAAGCAACCAGCCCTCAGGACTAAAGAGCTTGCCATAGGAGTGATATAGGTTTTAAGTCTAGTGACTTCAGATATAAGGAAACTTATATCTTTTGTGAGAGGTGCTGTGATATGGGCTACGCCGGAAATTCCAAGATGGCGCCCGGCTGGGCGCCCGACAATGCAACGCGCAGCAGTCTAGTGGTTGAGGACGAGGAGAGAGAGAACAACGGTTATCGCAGGTGCAAGGAGGAGAGTTCGTCAGGAGGAGCGGGAGGCGCTGAGGCGGAGAGGGACGAGAGGAGAACGAGAGAGGAGACGTCGGAAGCGTCGGAGGGGCCCCAGACTCGAGAGGAGACGACCAGAACACCAAAGTACACCGCGCTAGTATCCGGTAGTTCCCTGAAGGCACAGGACGCCGAGATACCGACTGCTACGGTCACCAGGGACCGTAGCCCCAGGCGAGTAACGGGAAACGAAGGGTGGAAACAGAGGTTGGAGGCAAAGGGGTGGTGGGGGTTTTGGCGCAAATAAGTGCATGTTCTGACTCTCACCCTCCTTGTCATATCCATTCAGCCAACCCCTCTACCTTCCTTACCTCACTTGTGGTGAACCTAGAAAGCTGGTGAAGGGGAGCACCTTAGATATAAATAAGTAGAACAGATAAGTGACTGTAGTGTCCTTTCTCTTCTCGGTTTGCCTGACCTCTGGGGAAGTACCGGCCTGAATAGAAGAGTGGAACCAGCTTGGACAACGAACCTTGCTCATCCTGAAAGACTGTGAATTAGAACAAGGAAACTACTGGTTAAAGTGGTTTATTCTACGTGGCGAACCTTGCTGCACTCCAACTGTCTGTTCTGAAATAAATAGCCAATTCTACTTAATTTATAGAGAATCGTGTCTCAGTGCAAGGCCATAAGCTCATACTGTATCTATCTTACTTGGGATAAAGAGTAAAACCATCACAGTGGTGTCAGAAGTGGGATACTGTCGTCTGAAATAAGATGACGCAGCCTGTAACAGTACAGGATATGATAACCCAATTGGCAGAGGGACAGAGACATTTGCAATTGGTATTTGAACAGCAGAATGAAAATGCCCGAAAAGAAAGAGAGTCTTTGCAAACCGCGATGAAAGAACAGGCTGCTCTACTCACTAATAACCAAAAAGTACAGGATACAGCCATTCTTCGACTCACGGATGTCATTTCTAATACTCGAGTACAACCCAACATACCCGGCAGTGTGTTACAGAAGTTTCAGGAAGGAGAGGATCCTGATTTCTTCTTTACCAACTTTGAGCGAGTAGCTGCCACTGCTACGTGGCCACCTGAGCGGTGGGGCCAATATATAGCACCCCTTCTTTCGGGAGAATTACAGGCAGCATATCAAGCAGCTAACCCAGCTGGAGTGACCCCCTATCAGGACATAAAGAAAGCCATATTAGAAAGATTGGGTTGTGTCAATGAGTATTATCGGTCCCGCTTTCTAAAAGAAAAGTGGGTTACCGGAGATAATCCCCGAGCCTTGTATTATCGAGTCCGAGACCTGGGAAATCGGTGGTTGAAACCACATGCTTCCTCAATGGAAGAGGTCACTGAACACATCTACCTCGAGCAATATCTGGAAGCCTTGCCCCCAAATACCAGAGTGTGGTTAAAGCAGCATCCAGGACTGACCACTCAATCAGCCATTGAGCTGGCTTGTGCATACCATCGGTCTCCAGATTTTAAGGCGCCCCCGGGCCGAGCACCTATTGCTTTTCCCAAACCTACCCCGAGAACCTCCATTGAGAGTGGAGAAAAACGTCCCATTTTTACTCCCAAAATCAGTCCAAAACCCTTTCCAAAAGTTAATAGTCCAGTTAACATGAGTCCCCAATGTTTCAGGTGTGCCGAGTGGGGACACATTTCACGTAATTGTCCTATGAATAATGACGGTACCGAACCCATGGAGGTGGGGTGGGCCCGAGGTAGAGTACTAGTCACTGGGGTCCCTAGGAAAAGATACAAAAAGACCATTCGCCTTAATGGTAAAACCATTGAAGCTCTATTGGACACCGGTTGCCATCAAACAGTAGTAGTGCAAGATTTAGTACCCTTACAATCTATTTGTGAGGAAGAAACAGTCTTAGTTTTTTGCGTACATGGGGACGTTAAAAAGTATCCTTTAGCAGAAGTATTGTTGGAAATAGATGGAGATCCCCAAGTAAGGAAGGTGGGAGTGGTTCCCACATTACCCGAAACTATTCTGTTAGGTACTGACCTACCCAAGTTTGATGAGTATCTGGTGGCGGTATCCAATCAAGAGGTAGGAACGGAATGGTTACAGGAGGCTCCATTTTCCAGTGAAAATATAACTAGTCCTCAAGATAGAGAAAAGAAATCTAAAAATGAAAAGAGAAGAGACAAAGAAAGATATACTTCTGCCTGTCAAAATTTTGCCTCATGTCTGCTCTCTTCTCCAGAACATGGAAATACTCCGGCCCGGAGTTTTCGTGCAGACCAGAAGGACGACAGTACTCTCACGAATGCCTGGAGTCAAGTGCAGGAGTTTGAGGCAGAAAAGGTAGGACCTTATTTCTTTGTAAAAAGTGGATTGTTGTACAGAGTCAGTGAAGGAAAGGGAGGTAAGACGGAGCAGTTACTGGTACCCATGGCCTTCAGAGAACAGGTACTGCAGTTAGCTCATAACCAGACAGGGGGTGGACACTATGGACAGGAGATGACATTGAAGTACTTGTTAGAGAAGTTCTATTGGCCAGGGGTGTATCGAGAGACCGCAAGATTTTGTGCCACTTGTCCCCAGTGTCAGTTAGTTAACCCCTCCACAGACAAAAGAGCACCTTTACAACCATTACCCATTATTGATGTTCCATTTCAACGGGTCGGGATGGATCTAGTGGGACCTCTACTCCCATCTGCTAGGGGGCATCAGTACATACTAGTTCTGGTAGATTACGCCACAAGATACCCTGAGGCCATTCCTCTTACAAGTATGACTACAATGGCAGTCGCCCAAGCTATGGTGGCTTTCTTTTCTCGAGTAGGATTTCCTGCAGAGTTGTTGACAGATCAGGGCACTCCTTTCATGGCTAAGCTAATGAAGGAGGTATGTAAGGTTCTAGGCATTCAGCAAATTCGGACGGCAGTATATCACCCCCAGACAGATGGGCTAGTAGAAAGGTACAATAAGACGATTAAAACTATACTCAAGAAGCTAATAGGAGAATCAGCAAAGATTGGGACCGAAAGTTGCCCTTAGTGTTATTTGCAATTGGAACACATGAACAAAAGTCCACTGGTTTTTCCCCGTTTGAACTCTTGTTTGGGAGAAAACCCCGCACGCTATTAGACATGGCGGCAGAACAGTGGACCGAGGAGGAAGATGAGGGCAAACCTTTATTGGGTTACATACAAACTTTGAAAGAGACCTTAGCTACATTGCGGGACAGAGTTCACCAGAACCTGGAAAAGGCACAAGATAGACAGAAAACTCAGTACGACCGTTCTGCCCGCATGAGAGAGTTAGCAGTAGGAGACAAAGTTCTAATACTCCTTCCCTCCTCAGACAAGAAATTGTTGGCAACATGGCAGGGACCCTATACTGTAGTCCAGAAAGTAACTCCAGTTTCTTATAGGGTAGCTGTGCCTCATACCAATACAATAGGGCAAACTTATCACATTAACTTGCTCAAGAAATGGGAAGAACCCGATGTTATTCATACGGACCAGAGGCCGGTCCAAACAATCAGTCAGGTGACTATTCATAAAAAGCTAGACTCACCCCAAAGCTTTGAAGTCAGTGGAAAAGACGAAAAACCAATCATGGGACCTAAACTGTCTATTGAACAAAAACAACAGTTAGAACAACTGTTGAACCAGTACCAAGGGCTTAGTTCAGGCAACTCGGGGTTGACATCTTTAGTCACTCATGACATTATCACTCCGCCGGGAAAGGTGGTGAATATTAAACCGTACCGTATTCCTGAGGCTAGAAGAGAGGCAGTTGAACAGAAAGTGGAAAAGATGTTACAAGCTGGCATAATCGAACCATCCAAGAGTAACTGGCGTTCTCCCATTGTGTTAGTACCCAAACCGGATGGAAGCATCCGTTTTTGCATAGACTTCCGCCAAGTGAATGCTAACTCTAAATTCGACAATTATCCCATGCCCAGAGTAGATGAATTGATAGAGAGACTGGGAACGGCTAGGGTCATGTCTACTATCGACTTGACCAAAGGTTATTGGCAAATTCCCCTAACCCCATCGGCTCAGGAGAAGACAGCCTTCTCGACCCCCTCCGGGTTATATCAGTTTAGAGTCATGCCGTTTGGACTACACGGGGCTCCAGCTACTTTTCAGAGACTGATGGATGTTTTACTACGAACCCACCAGAAATATGCCGTTGCATATTTGGATGATATCGTAGTGTACAGCCCAGACTGGGAGACACATTTGGAACACCTTAGGAGCTTATTTGACACTTTGACTCAGGCAGGACTCACTATGAACCCAAAGAAAACCACACTGGGGACCCATCAGATTGATTATTTGGGATACACTATCAGTGAGGGCACCCTGAAACCCCAAATAAACAAGTTAGAAGCCATTCAAAAGATTCCTACCCCTACCACTCGAAGAGAAGTGAGGGCTTTTCTGGGATTAGTGGGGTACTACAGAAGATTTATTCCCCAATTGTCAGAGGTAGCCAGCCCCCTCACAGATCTGTTAAGAAACAAACCCTCCAGGGCCAAGATTCAATGGGGTCAAGCCCAAGAAAAGAGTTTTGAGACTTTAAAAGCCCTATTATGTCAAGCTCCAATATTAACCTGTCCTGATTATAAGAAATCGTTTGTTCTTCAAACTGATGCCTCAGACAGAGGGTTAGGAGCAGTCTTATCACAACCGGATTCCCAAGGACTGCTTAAACCAGTGCTATTTTTAAGTCGAAAACTATTTCCAAGAGAAACCCGATATGCCACAATGGAGAAAGAATGTCTTGCAATTAAGTGGGCCATGGAATCATTGCAGTACTATTTGTTAGGACGCACGTTCTTCCTGGTAACCGATCATGCCCCATTGACATGGTAAGCCACTAACAAGGACACCAATGCTAAGGTTTTACGCTGGTTCCTGGCCTTACAACCTTTTTCATTTCAGACTTTGCACATGCCCGGAAAATTACAAGGAAATGTGGACTACCTATCCAGGTTCCCTGTTTCAGAATGGCCCGACCGTCCATCCCAAGAAGAGAGGCAATGTGATATGGGCTACGCCGGAAATTCAGAGATGGCGCCCGGCTGGGCGCCCGACAATGCAACGCGCAGCAGTCTAGTGGTTGAGGACGAGGAGAGAGAGAACAACGGTTATCGCAGGTGCAAGGAGGAGAGTTCGTCAGGAGGAGCGGGAGGCGCGGAGGCGGAGAGGGACGAGAGGAGAACAAGAGAGGAGACGTCGGAAGCGTCGGAGGGGCCCCAGTCTCGAGAGGAGACGACCAGAACACCAAAGTACACCGCGCTAGTATCCGGTAGTTCCCTGAAGGCACAGGACGCCGAGATACCGACTGCTACGGTCACCAGGGACCGTAGCCCCAGGCGAGTAACGGGAAACAAAGGGTGGAAACAGAGGTTGGAGGCAAAGGGGTGGTGGGGGTTTTGGCGCAAATAAGTGCATGTTCTGACTCTCACCCTCCTTGTCATATCCATTCAGCCAACCCCTCTACCTTCCTTACCTCACTTGTGGTGAACCTAGAAAGCTGGTGAAGGGGAGCACCTTAGATATAAATAAGTAGAACAGATAAGTGACTGTAGTGTCCTTTCTCTTCTCGGTTTGCCTGACCTCTGGGGAAGTACCGGCCTGAATAGAAGAGTGGAACCAGCTTGGACAACGAACCTTGCTCATCCTGAAAGACTGTGAATTAGAACAAGGAAACTACTGGTTAAAGTGGTTTATTCTACGTGGCGAACCTTGCTGCACTCCAACTGTCTGTTCTGAAATAAATAGCCAATTCTACTTAATTTATAGAGAATCGTGTCTCAGTGCAAGGCCATAAGCTCATACTGTATCTATCTTACTTGGGATAAAGAGTAAAACCATCACAGTGGTGTCAGAAGTGGGATACTGTCGTCTGAAATAAGATGACGCAGCCTGTAACAGTACAGGATATGATAACCCAATTGGCAGAGGGACAGAGACATTTGCAATTGGTATTTGAACAGCAGAATGAAAATGCCCGAAAAGAAAGAGAGTCTTTGCAAACCGCGATGAAAGAACAGGCTGCTCTACTCACTAATAACCAAAAAGTACAGGATACAGCCATTCTTCGACTCACGGATGTCATTTCTAATACTCGAGTACAACCCAACATACCCGGCAGTGTGTTACAGAAGTTTCAGGAAGGAGAGGATCCTGATTTCTTCTTTACCAACTTTGAGCGAGTAGCTGCCACTGCTACGTGGCCACCTGAGCGGTGGGGCCAATATATAGCACCCCTTCTTTCGGGAGAATTACAGGCAGCATATCAAGCAGCTAACCCAGCTGGAGTGACCCCCTATCAGGACATAAAGAAAGCCATATTAGAAAGATTGGGTTGTGTCAATGAGTATTATCGGTCCCGCTTTCTAAAAGAAAAGTGGGTTACCGGAGATAATCCCCGAGCCTTGTATTATCGAGTCCGAGACCTGGGAAATCGGTGGTTGAAACCACATGCTTCCTCAATGGAAGAGGTCACTGAACACATCTACCTCGAGCAATATCTGGAAGCCTTGCCCCCAAATACCAGAGTGTGGTTAAAGCAGCATCCAGGACTGACCACTCAATCAGCCATTGAGCTGGCTTGTGCATACCATCGGTCTCCAGATTTTAAGGCGCCCCCGGGCCGAGCACCTATTGCTTTTCCCAAACCTACCCCGAGAACCTCCATTGAGAGTGGAGAAAAACGTCCCATTTTTACTCCCAAAATCAGTCCAAAACCCTTTCCAAAAGTTAATAGTCCAGTTAACATGAGTCCCCAATGTTTCAGGTGTGCCGAGTGGGGACACATTTCACGTAATTGTCCTATGAATAATGACGGTACCGAACCCATGGAGGTGGGGTGGGCCCGAGGTAGAGTACTAGTCACTGGGGTCCCTAGGAAAAGATACAAAAAGACCATTCGCCTTAATGGTAAAACCATTGAAGCTCTATTGGACACCGGTTGCCATCAAACAGTAGTAGTGCAAGATTTAGTACCCTTACAATCTATTTGTGAGGAAGAAACAGTCTTAGTTTTTTGCGTACATGGGGACGTTAAAAAGTATCCTTTAGCAGAAGTATTGTTGGAAATAGATGGAGATCCCCAAGTAAGGAAGGTGGGAGTGGTTCCCACATTACCCGAAACTATTCTGTTAGGTACTGACCTACCCAAGTTTGATGAGTATCTGGTGGCGGTATCCAATCAAGAGGTAGGAACGGAATGGTTACAGGAGGCTCCATTTTCCAGTGAAAATATAACTAGTCCTCAAGATAGAGAAAAGAAATCTAAAAATGAAAAGAGAAGAGACAAAGAAAGATATACTTCTGCCTGTCAAAATTTTGCCTCATGTCTGCTCTCTTCTCCAGAACATGGAAATACTCCGGCCCGGAGTTTTCGTGCAGACCAGAAGGACGACAGTACTCTCACGAATGCCTGGAGTCAAGTGCAGGAGTTTGAGGCAGAAAAGGTAGGACCTTATTTCTTTGTAAAAAGTGGATTGTTGTACAGAGTCAGTGAAGGAAAGGGAGGTAAGACGGAGCAGTTACTGGTACCCATGGCCTTCAGAGAACAGGTACTGCAGTTAGCTCATAACCAGACAGGGGGTGGACACTATGGACAGGAGATGACATTGAAGTACTTGTTAGAGAAGTTCTATTGGCCAGGGGTGTATCGAGAGACCGCAAGATTTTGTGCCACTTGTCCCCAGTGTCAGTTAGTTAACCCCTCCACAGACAAAAGAGCACCTTTACAACCATTACCCATTATTGATGTTCCATTTCAACGGGTCGGGATGGATCTAGTGGGACCTCTACTCCCATCTGCTAGGGGGCATCAGTACATACTAGTTCTGGTAGATTACGCCACAAGATACCCTGAGGCCATTCCTCTTACAAGTATGACTACAATGGCAGTCGCCCAAGCTATGGTGGCTTTCTTTTCTCGAGTAGGATTTCCTGCAGAGTTGTTGACAGATCAGGGCACTCCTTTCATGGCTAAGCTAATGAAGGAGGTATGTAAGGTTCTAGGCATTCAGCAAATTCGGACGGCAGTATATCACCCCCAGACAGATGGGCTAGTAGAAAGGTACAATAAGACGATTAAAACTATACTCAAGAAGCTAATAGGAGAATCAGCAAAGATTGGGACCGAAAGTTGCCCTTAGTGTTATTTGCAATTGGAACACATGAACAAAAGTCCACTGGTTTTTCCCCGTTTGAACTCTTGTTTGGGAGAAAACCCCGCACGCTATTAGACATGGCGGCAGAACAGTGGACCGAGGAGGAAGATGAGGGCAAACCTTTATTGGGTTACATACAAACTTTGAAAGAGACCTTAGCTACATTGCGGGACAGAGTTCACCAGAACCTGGAAAAGGCACAAGATAGACAGAAAACTCAGTACGACCGTTCTGCCCGCATGAGAGAGTTAGCAGTAGGAGACAAAGTTCTAATACTCCTTCCCTCCTCAGACAAGAAATTGTTGGCAACATGGCAGGGACCCTATACTGTAGTCCAGAAAGTAACTCCAGTTTCTTATAGGGTAGCTGTGCCTCATACCAATACAATAGGGCAAACTTATCACATTAACTTGCTCAAGAAATGGGAAGAACCCGATGTTATTCATACGGACCAGAGGCCGGTCCAAACAATCAGTCAGGTGACTATTCATAAAAAGCTAGACTCACCCCAAAGCTTTGAAGTCAGTGGAAAAGACGAAAAACCAATCATGGGACCTAAACTGTCTATTGAACAAAAACAACAGTTAGAACAACTGTTGAACCAGTACCAAGGGCTTAGTTCAGGCAACTCGGGGTTGACATCTTTAGTCACTCATGACATTATCACTCCGCCGGGAAAGGTGGTGAATATTAAACCGTACCGTATTCCTGAGGCTAGAAGAGAGGCAGTTGAACAGAAAGTGGAAAAGATGTTACAAGCTGGCATAATCGAACCATCCAAGAGTAACTGGCGTTCTCCCATTGTGTTAGTACCCAAACCGGATGGAAGCATCCGTTTTTGCATAGACTTCCGCCAAGTGAATGCTAACTCTAAATTCGACAATTATCCCATGCCCAGAGTAGATGAATTGATAGAGAGACTGGGAACGGCTAGGGTCATGTCTACTATCGACTTGACCAAAGGTTATTGGCAAATTCCCCTAACCCCATCGGCTCAGGAGAAGACAGCCTTCTCGACCCCCTCCGGGTTATATCAGTTTAGAGTCATGCCGTTTGGACTACACGGGGCTCCAGCTACTTTTCAGAGACTGATGGATGTTTTACTACGAACCCACCAGAAATATGCCGTTGCATATTTGGATGATATCGTAGTGTACAGCCCAGACTGGGAGACACATTTGGAACACCTTAGGAGCTTATTTGACACTTTGACTCAGGCAGGACTCACTATGAACCCAAAGAAAACCACACTGGGGACCCATCAGATTGATTATTTGGGATACACTATCAGTGAGGGCACCCTGAAACCCCAAATAAACAAGTTAGAAGCCATTCAAAAGATTCCTACCCCTACCACTCGAAGAGAAGTGAGGGCTTTTCTGGGATTAGTGGGGTACTACAGAAGATTTATTCCCCAATTGTCAGAGGTAGCCAGCCCCCTCACAGATCTGTTAAGAAACAAACCCTCCAGGGCCAAGATTCAATGGGGTCAAGCCCAAGAAAAGAGTTTTGAGACTTTAAAAGCCCTATTATGTCAAGCTCCAATATTAACCTGTCCTGATTATAAGAAATCGTTTGTTCTTCAAACTGATGCCTCAGACAGAGGGTTAGGAGCAGTCTTATCACAACCGGATTCCCAAGGACTGCTTAAACCAGTGCTATTTTTAAGTCGAAAACTATTTCCAAGAGAAACCCGATATGCCACAATGGAGAAAGAATGTCTTGCAATTAAGTGGGCCATGGAATCATTGCAGTACTATTTGTTAGGACGCACGTTCTTCCTGGTAACCGATCATGCCCCATTGACATGGTAAGCCACTAACAAGGACACCAATGCTAAGGTTTTACGCTGGTTCCTGGCCTTACAACCTTTTTCATTTCAGACTTTGCACATGCCCGGAAAATTACAAGGAAATGTGGACTACCTATCCAGGTTCCCTGTTTCAGAATGGCCCGACCGTCCATCCCAAGAAGAGAGGCAATGTGATATGGGCTACGCCGGAAATTCCAAGATGGCGCCCGGCTGGGCGCCCGACAATGCAACGCGCAGCAGTCTAGTGGTTGAGGACGAGGAGAGAGAGAACAACGGTTATCGCAGGTGCAAGGAGGAGAGTTCGTCAGGAGGAGCGGGAGGCGCGGAGGCGGAGAGGGACGAGAGGAGAACAAGAGAGGAGACGTCGGAAGCGTCGGAGGGGCCCCAGTCTCGAGAGGAGACGACCAGAACACCAAAGTACACCGCGCTAGTATCCGGTAGTTCCCTGAAGGCACAGGACGCCGAGATACCGACTGCTACGGTCACCAGGGACCGTAGCCCCAGGCGAGTAATGGGAAACGAAGGGTGGAAACAGAGGTTGGAGGCAAAGGGGTGGTGGGGGTTTTGGCGCAAATAAGTGCATGTTCTGACTCTCACCCTCCTTGTCATATCCATTCAGCCAACCCCTCTACCTTCCTTACCTCACTTGTGGTGAACCTAGAAAGCTGGTGAAGGGGAGCACCTTAGATATAAATAAGTAGAACAGATAAGTGACTGTAGTGTCCTTTCTCTTCTCGGTTTGCCTGACCTCTGGGGAAGTACCGGCCTGAATAGAAGAGTGGAACCAGCTTGGACAACGAACCTTGCTCATCCTGAAAGACTGTGAATTAGAACAAGGAAACTACTGGTTAAAGTGGTTTATTCTACGTGGCGAACCTTGCTGCACTCCAACTGTCTGTTCTGAAATAAATAGCCAATTCTACTTAATTTATAGAGAATCGTGTCTCAGTGCAAGGCCATAAGCTCATACTGTATCTATCTTACTTGGGATAAAGAGTAAAACCATCACAGGTGCAAGCACCAACGCACACAGACTGCAATGGCAGGCCTGTATTCACAGTTTAATTGGACTCCCATGGGTGGCACAATACATGCTGCAGCTCATGGAAGGCCCCTGGTGCACTTAGGCCCTGGGTACTTTAGTTCCATGTACTAGGGACTTATAAGGGTACCCCAGTAGCCAATTGTGGATGTACAGAAGTACTTACCATGGTCAATTTAGGGAGAAAACACAGTGACTGGGGTCCTGATTTGCAGGATCCCAGACATACTAGGTCAAGAACATACTGACACCAAGCAAAAAGTGGGAGTAACTACTTTCCTGCAAACTGATACCGATGTTAATACAAATGGCTAAAATACCATCAATGTGACAGGCAGTTCAGAAAATCTAAGTGTGTAATTTCACATAGTCTATAAATGTAAAAAATGTATAAAGGCCTTTTCTTCGCTTACATATACTACCTCCTTTCCTTTTACCATTCAGTCCCTTTCAAGTAGATTTCAATTGTCTGTTCTGACTAAGAAAATATCTCACAATTTAAGGTCCTTAACAGCAAAGCTAGACAGACCATATAGGTTAATGAAACATTCCTACTTGAGTAATGTTGTAACAGCATTGCAGGACGTTCATTAGGAACCAAGTAAACAACATCAGAAATGTGTCACACAAATTCAGTGTGAATTAGCCCTCACATAACAGCTTAACATGTATTTAAATTTGCCCCCAATTATCAGCTACAAAATTACAAAAATTTTACTTTGAAAAATATGTCAACTCAATGGCCCCCAGCCAAGAACTTGATTTTGATGAAATGCTTTATTTTTGCACCAATGCTAAACTATTTAAATTTTATGAAAATTATGTCTGGTCCCTAGATGTCAACTTGTTACTTTTATGAAGTACTCACATGTTCTATTGCAGCACATGTGTTTTGTGGCCATGTATTAAAACAAGTCAAAGATGGCCATCAAATGCTAGATATTCCATTATTATGCCAGCAATGCCCACATTTATTTCAAGGATGCCCACAATATGTGCAGTATGTGGAACATTGTGCAGTGTCACCATTATGCAAAGTGTGATCTCCAAAGGGTACCATCATGCAAAGAATTACAGTCATTATGCATGAATAAATATTGTGATTGGAAATACACCATATAATGACAACTATGCCAACAATATTCCATGAAAGAACATCATTCTGCCAGGACCAGCATTATACCAATGTTATGCAGAGGTTCATTATCAGTAGGCTAGGGATAGGAACCCTGATGCAAAAGCCCATAAAATGCCAAGAATTACTACTGTTATGCCAAGGAGTAGGAACCATAATAGCAAGAATGTACACCACAACCGGAGTTAATATTATTGTATTGATAGTAATTGCATTTATATAGCACTTACTACCCCAGTAAGACATTGAAATTCTTTACAGCGAGTAGCACGCTATCCCGGAATCCAAAGTTAGTGGTTCTTCTGGTGTTTGCTATTGGTTATTGGGATTAGATTTGGGTTCTCAAGGAAATCATTCAGTGCACTTACTCCAGTTTGTTTGTGGCAGATTAAACTAATGTAGTTAGACGTGATTCTTAGTTGGGGCTATATGAGTTCATGCAAATGACTGGTGGGAGGATGGCCTGGAGAAGATCAAGTGTTGTAAGGTTGCAGGGATTTAAGGGGCATATTACCAAGCAATTGCGATAATTATCGCTATTGCTTGGTTAGAGACAAAATTTTACCGCTGAGCTGCGGCGATATTTATCGCAGATAAACCTTGGTATTACCAAGGTTTATCGCAAATGCGATAAAAAACGGCCGCAATGCATGAATATCGCTGAAAAGTCAGCGATATTCATGCATTACCGAGCTAATGCTCTTAGCCATGTTATCCACCTCCCATTGGATAACATGGCTAAGAACTGCTCAGGGCAGGTGTTAGCTTTTGGAGATATTCGCGCTTAGCGCGAATATCTCCAAAAGTTGGTAATAGGAGATAGCGATGTTAGCGACTGTTTCCAGTCGCTAACATCTTGGCACGCCCACTTTGCATGTCATTAGTGATAAATATCACTGACATGCAAAGTGGGGCCCAAGATGGTCGCTATCTCCTACTAGCTGTCGCTAACTGGTGTTAGCGACAGCTAGGTAATAGGGAGATCATTTTATCTCCCCTTTCTTGGCTTTTAAAGCCAAAAAAGCGGAGATAAACCCCCTTGATAATATGTCCCTTAGTCTCAAAGAAGGAAAAGTTGTGATCTTTGAAACGAGGTGTCATGAATTGGCAGAGATATCATTACAGAGAATAAGCCAGACCATAGTGAGCCTCAGAAAGACTAGGCTATGCTATTCAGACGAGGCACGAATAGGATAGAAGGTATGCAGAGGATTTTGTTCTTGAATACATTGGGAACAATTGAATGTTTTAGGCAGGGTGAGAAAAATGTGTGCAATTATATGAAATTGCTAACAAATTACAAGAAGTTATGCGACCTTAGAATATTATTAAAACTTATATGCTAAAAGTAGGGACTATTCTACCAAGGTTGTTCACAATTTGCTTAGTTTGACCCACTGTGCAAGCGGTGGTCACATCATGCTATACAAAAGAAATGTTTTTGTAGGACAAATCTCTGGCAAGGACTTTTTTGGGGAAACGTTTTCCTCAGGTGAAATTGCAAAGTGTCTACAAACTTAGCAACTTACTGCAGGTGCTTAATTGCTTGGTAGCACATTGATCACTGTTTCTGATCACTGTTTCAATTTGGCCAAGGCTCAGCTTAAGTTTTCCAGAGACATGACAATAGTCAGTTGAATGTTGATCCAAATGGAAGGGCCAGCAATGCTTTTTTTCTTCTTATTTTAATGTAAAATGTGAATGGGAAATTATTTTAAATCATTAATATTAGCATTAATAAATAACCTGTAATTTTTTTCTTAAAAAGCGCATAGATTACCTCCACAAATTACATTTGTATAAAATAAATATATATATATATATATATATATATATATTAATTTCTTTATAATGTTTGATTCAAATGTATTATTTACAATTATTTAATGATTATTTTTATATTATTTTTAACGAATCATTTCCAAATAAAAGTACTCACCATCTGTAAAAAAAATTATTTTTGTTCAAATTCTAGTAAACCTTGTTGAAGCTTATGAATATAATTAATGTATTAATTTAAACATTTTAATGAATTTTATAAATATGTTATTACATTTGAAAAGTAATTATACATAATATTTTAGCACAAAATATTAATCCTTAGTGGTGGTCTCCACTGGGTAGTTATAGGTAGGCTCGTGTTTCCAGAGGAAATGCAGTTTATGGTTTAATTATATCTTTGGCAACATTTGACTAATCATCATGAAACCTTTCCAAAAAAACTTTTTCATCTCAGCTCCTGCCAGGAAAATTTCGGTGTGATATGTGAAGCAGTGGCTGAGAATAAGGATATTTAGGCACAGCTACAGCCCAAACAGCTGAATAGATTTACTAAAAATTTTCCAGAAAGGTAGATCTTGGTTCAGGAACAGTGCTTTTTGTGATTTGGTGTGAAGTTCAATAGCTTTTGTTTTAAGTAATGAAGGCAAAAAATAAATGTTATACTTCATACCGTGGAGGGTCTGTGACGGATCTGCAAAGGATTCATGGAACTAAGGGCCAGTTGTACGACCTGCCAAATAGCGACTCGCAAATTGCATGCCTTTTGCGACTCGCAATTTGCGACTCAGTATTTGGCATTTACAACAGAGTCTTGGACACTATTTGTGATGCCCAATAGGGTTGCAAAATGTGATGCTCATGAATATTAATGAGCCACTCGTTTTTCAACCCCATTTGGAATGGCTGGCCCTCCAAGGGATGGTTGCATGCTGGGCTTAGCAGACCACCATGTGGGGAACTGCTTTTAAATAAAGAAGCAGTTTTTTTTTTTAATGCAGCCCATTTTCCTTAAAGGAAAACGGGATGCCTAAATAAAAGACAAATTAAACATTTTCGTTTAATTTTTTAAGGGGAGGCAGCGGGCCTAATTTTTCATGCATTTACAGAGGGAAAGGGGTTCCCTGGATACCCCTTCCCATTTGCGAATCCATTTCCACCTACTTGCAGTAGGTGGTAATTTGCGAGTGTTTTGCGACCACAATTGCGGTTGCAAAACATTAGTACATGGCTATGGAGTCACAATTTGGAAGAGAACGCCCCTTCAGAATACTGGGTCACAAAACAGTATTTTGCCAGTCACTAGGAACATCAGCTAGGGAACAGATATAATTGTAATCAAGTCCCAAAACAAGTCAGAACTTTCTCTCAAATGCACAGAGAACCAGATTTAAGCTAAAAAACTTTTTGCACTTAATAAAAAAATTGCATTTTCTGAGAAAGGATTGTGATGAAGGGTAAAGCCAAAGATGTAAAATGAGGAGGATGACCCGCAGCAAGGTGTATGGACTCAATCACGACAGCAATAATTATGAACGTCAGTAGCCTTGAGCCACTGCTGGGTGTGCTGTACATGGTATGTGCGTGCAGTATCGTGATAACACCCCTCATCAGCCAAGCTAGCTTGAATCCATTGGCAAAGTGAGCAAGGGTCCCATGTTTGGGCATACCCTGCCAACTGAGGGCGAACAAAGCAAACACAAGGAGATGATGGACGGAGTGCTGAAACTTTTCAAACACTCACTCCCTAGTCACAGATCTGGTTTGAATCCATCATCATTCTTTAGCTCACTTCACCACCCCAGTTCAGACGCATCTATATGCATATCAGTCTTGACCCTGTGCCTCATGGGAACAGTCCATTCCGAACCACCAAGCCATGTCTTCCCTGGACCAGAAACAAGCATCCTGGGACTGGTTTTGGGGTAACACCCCTCATCAGCCAGGCTAGCTTGAATCCAGTGGCAACGTGAGCAAGGGGTGAGTGTTTGAAACATTTCAGCACTCCGTCTATCGTCTCCTTGTGTTTGATTTATTTATATGTACACAATGAATCTGTTAATATTATCTAATTTCCTAAGTAGTCACAGACCCCCTGAGTAGGCTTTGCAGACCTCTCTGGACCACAGGTTAAGAACCGCTGCCCTCGAGCAACCCCAGATTACCTCTTTGGTCCAGGGCAGTAAAGCAATTTAACCTGCCTACGTTTTCTGATCCCTTGATGGGATGGCCAGGCTTTCCAGTTCCATCAAAGCTCGCCATTTCCATTGCTGTGTCAGTTTATGAAGAATCCAGTCATATCCAAACAGTATACAGTAAGGCATATTGTTTGGTTACCAGTTGCAAAACGCTTGTTCAGTGCAGCACTAGATGCATGATGAACTGGTAGTGATAAACACTGCCCCAAGGAACAGGGACCAGGAAGGAGTAGAAAACTTTAATTCATTAACTATCTCATTGGGCATATGTTTGAAAAATTGCCCGTTATCTCTCTTGCAGGAAAGTATGTAGGCATTGAATGAGTATAGAATGGTGATTAGATAGCATTGGTTGAGGCAGGATTTTCTCACTGTAAGATACACTAATGTTGGAATTGGCCCTTGGGCAAGAATGCTCTACACAACATGTAGAATGATAGTGTGGTGTCAAGCAGGGCAGCCATTCCTACATAAGCAGTTAGTAATACCTACAAAAAGGTACAACTGCTCGAAATGTAAATTATTTTTTATTGATCATTGTTTACTTGATGAATAGTACATTTGTCATATTTGTTTTATAAATGCAATCTTCAGTTTTCCATGCATGGCAGGTTGATATTTTCAATACATATCAATGAATTTATAGGCACAATTACCCTCACTAAAACGGCCAAGTTGCATAGTAGCTTCACCACAAATACGTAAATGAATCTTGCAGTACATATTAAAATGTTGACTCTAAGTCTGACGTGTTCCCGCTGTTGTAACTGCGATAGACATAGGCATACTCAGTAAATAGAATTCAATTCTAGAAACCTACAGAACTGCTAGTCAAACAAATATGCTAAGCAAAATGAACAAATCATGCAAATGTATGTTAATGTAAACATTAATTAACAGAACATAATCAGAATAAAATGAACAAACAACATAATAATTTACTTGCACTGTGGAAGTTTGTGGAGTAATATTTGATTTGCAAAGAACAAACTCTCAAAGACAGGGAGCTTGGAAAGCGAAAAATTCAGTATTAACAAGAGCAAAAATATTGTGTTATTCAGCGTAAGAAGGTACACATCAGACAATTAATATTGTGCGCAGTGTACCTCATGCAGCCTCCAGATGTTTGTTTTAGGATAATATTCAGTCCTTTCTGCATCAGTGGATATGGAATCCTTATATGAACACCTGGCTTGAAAAATACCCCATTCTATTCCCCCGGGTTGCCATTGCTTTTACTAAAGCACTTCAAGAATGCTGAGGGGTGAAGAAGGGTGCTAGTGATCACTACCACCTTAAAATGGTGTGGTGCAGCATGCACCTAGAATCAGTAAGCACTGTAAGAACATGAAGTGCATTTTTAAAGTGAATGAATGCTAAAAGGACCCTTGAAACAAACACATCAAGTATCACAGAACAGTGTTACTAGACAGGTTGGGATCCAATATAAATTGCACGGTATGCCCACCCGAGAAAGTGCTAGAAAGTGGTTAGATTCCTGCAGTAGGGAGAGTGGCACAATGCTTTTCAGTCTACTAAACCTTTCTGCTCAGGCACTACAGTGCCTTTCAGAAAATCTGAATGCTGACTCTGGATGTGCAGTCCAGGCAATTGCAAGAACTGATCCTTGCATAATGGTGACGCATGTCTTTTTTTGCGGTTTCACGGCTTGGTTCTTTTCGGCACTGTTGTCCAGTACAACTGCATCCCTTCTTGGCAGGTTGGCACTTTTAAGAGCTTTCTGTCCTCTCTTCTTGCCTGGCTGAAAACTCCTAAAATTGCTGTACACGGTTTCACAACGGTTTACTCAAATTATGAACTTAGGGGCAGATTTATGATAACTGGCGCATCCCCAGGGATGCGCCAGTTATTTTACACCGCTGCTCCGCCACCTATGTTGCGCCGCATTTACAATGCGGCGTCACGCATCTGTGCCATAAAGGTGGCGCATTCCTGGAGTTGCATCGCAAGCGCGACGCAGCTCCAGCAAGGCTCGGGGGTGCCCCATCTATACAATGCTGCGTCAAGACCTACGCCTGCTTCAAGCAGGCGCAGGGTTTTGACGCAGCATTGGCCTGAAAGTGACTGAGTGAAATCTTATAGATTTCACTCAGTCACTTTTGCGAGGCGCACCTGCCCCGGAACGCCCACCCTGCGCCGGAACGCCCACAAGTGGCGCAGGGCTTTACAACGTGACGCATCTGCCTAGATGTGTCGCGTTGTAAATGGGTCGTAGGGATGCGCCACGTTTACGCCGCAGTTGCGTGACGCAAACGTGGCGCATTCCCATCATAAATCTGCCCCTAAGAGTGCTTCTCTTGGAGCCCCTATCTGTGTTCACCCACTGTCTAAGTCTAAGTGCGAAGAACCCCTGAGACAAGGGAGTCTGAACACCCTCTTGAATAATCCTTTGTAATCTTGCTTCTTTCATCAAAACTCTTTATATATTATTGTCAGTTATACTTTCGTACATTCTACCTATATTGACTATATATTATAAAACAATATGAATAAAATGTAGTCAAGTCACACATTGTCAAAATTAAATTTTAACAATATACAGACAAATCATGATGAAATTTATCATTCCACTAATCCACGGAACTATAAATTCATACTCCCTCCTATGTTTGCACTTTTGGACTACTTGGACAACAATAACATGACCACTAACTTATCATAGGAAATCACCAGAATTTTCAACATAATATGTTTACGTCATGTTAGGGTAAATAAATATCCATTCCTCCATACCTATGTTGGAATTATCATACAAATTTGTCTGAGAACGTTCATCCACATTTTAGAACAAGCACTGAAAATGGACCCACTTTTAATGGAGTCAAACTTTACAACATAGACCTGCCGTCTCCTTCTGGAATATGGTGCATTCTGTTTCATTACGATGATATCTAATCATTGTTCAGCTGCAAGCAAGCCGTTACAATCAAATCAGGACAAAGCGTCACAAAGTACACTTTTTGATTGGTTTTTTTCTGCATCGATATCAGAAACACATATCTTTATCAATATATTGGATTCAGTCTTCAAACACCAATATGCAATTAAACTGCAACTCGGATTGTACATTGGTTAAAACCTGTAGTCTTTGAATCCCATCATTTGGGCTCCCTTTTAAACATTTAGGCAGCAGCGGCTGCTCCATTATAGCAGAGGAGCGCCGCCCCCCCTGCAACCGCCAGTAAAAATGAGAATAAAACAGTTTTTAAACCCGTTTCATTATCATTTTATTTTAATCTCCTGGACATGCCCCCAGGACTCTGATGAGTCTTAGAGGCGGGTCCAGGGGATGTCACTCCTGGTGGGGGAGTGGTGGGCACTCCCTTCACTGAGCATGAGGTGTTTGGCCAGCCGTCTCAGGCCGGCCAAACCCCTAATGCGCAGTAAAGCCCTCTCCAGCCTCAGCTGCATTGCTGGGGCTGGAGAGAGAAGGCACAGGCTCCCAGTCTGAATTCACATAAGGGGGCTAGGGGAGATTTAAGGAAAGCGTGAGCCACCTCCCCACTCACAAATCATATCACAGAAAAAAGCCTGGGTCCAAAATGCTCAGAGAGGTCAGCGATGTAGCCTAGTCAACTGAACCAAGAGGAGAATCCCTTAGTTAAGTGGACTAGGCTACATCTCTGACCTCACTTGTCATTTCTGACCGTGGCTTTTTTCTGTGATATGACAGGCTCCCAGTCAGCCTGGGAGCGCAAGTTGCAGACGCTCAGGCCAATCCTGAACCTACTCTCTTATGAGAGCAGCTTCAGGATTGGCCTCCGGGCAGGCTGGGAGCCTGTGCCTCAGAGCCAGAGGAAAGATGAGGTAATGTGTGGGAGACGGCGGCGGCAGCAGCATTAAGGTAAGTTAAATAAAAAAAAGAATTTGTGTTAAAACCCCCAACTCCCTCCTCGCCACCTCCTGTCTCCCTCTTCCGATCCGGCCCACCACCCCACTGTGGCTCGGGACAAGCTGCTACTGCATTGAGGCCCTCAATACAAGAGTAGCAGAAGAATAGCGTTGGTAATCCTGCACGTGCAACTACTGATACCTTGAGGTATAGTAAATCCTGGTGTTATTGTACTGCCCCATTACAAGCTTTTCACCCACAAATGACCCAAACATGGGGTATAAATTGTGCAGGAACGTCACACTATATATATTCACCTCAGTTGAGAGTGTGATGTTCCTGCACAATTTATACCCCACATTTGACCTTTACCTCAAGTTACGGCAACCTTTTGGGAAACTGGACCGCCCAACAAGCTTTTGGAAGTCCTGCACCCTGAATCACGATGTGACCACCTTCAAGGCAGTTGCAAAGTGTATATTTGATATTGCTGCGGGTGCTGCGGGCTGCAGCACACGCCGCAGTACAAAATATACCACATGGTGCAGGGATATGTTGGGGGGCTCCATAGGGTCACCATCTCAGAGGGCTAGGGAGGAAGGGGGGCCCACCACGGGCCCACAATATCCCTTTCTGCCTGCCTTTTTATGGCAGATAAACCACCATGAAACGGCTGGCGGAAAGGTATTGTAATCCCTTCTGCCGTGCCTCGCAGACACCGCCACTGTTGTAGGGATAAAAGTCCCCATGATAGAGCCCGTCGGATCCGTGGCGGTCGGTTCCATGGCGGTCGGTCTCTCCGACCGCTAACCATCCGCCCGTCACAGTAGTCAGTATTACGATGGCAGTGGGACTGCCACTGACAGGCTGTCAGTAGCGGTCCCACCGTTATCGTAATCAGGCCCCATGTTCTCACTGTCTTTTAGTTTGTTGGTTTACTTTACCCTTAGATTCAAATTACAATTGCCAGGCACAGTTGTATTGTGAATAAGCAAAGTTGTCTTTTTTGAGATTTTCGTTATGTTATGGTGGTGATTGTTGGTGAAGGTCTCACTCTTAATCATCTTTTTTCAAACACATAACATCACTAAAAACCTGGTAGTGTGATGTATTCTTATAGGTTCTGTATCGATCCCACTATTCCTGACCCTGTTCTGGTTAACAAGTTAACTAGCAGCCATCCCATGATGCAGAAACCGTTATCTGATTAAGCCACACTACGGCACAGGAACGTGTTATCTGATTAGGTCATAACGCTTGCCATCTAATTAGACAAGCGATATTCCTCCAGCCCCTGATAAGGCATACGGAGTTCTCAAAACAAATCAAACCTATGACAACCTGGGAAAAACCCTGCGGCCATTGTTTTGATTTCATCGAGAACTTCAGCAAAAAAATGTGCTAACGACCAAGTCGTATGACATCCTTATTGACGTATCTATGTCCATCCTTACGTCAATCTCGGCACCTTACAGGTATAAATATTACCGGTATTGCCTTAAGCAAACACACGCGGTGGTGACGAGATCGGAGCAGCCAGACTTGCCGAAGCCCAGAGCAGAGCAGACCCCGCTGGCGCAGCCCCGCCTTCCTGACGCGCTGAGAACGAGACGCTGCTTTCTCCTGCCGAGAAATCCAGCTCCGGCGCTTCCGAGCAGCCCTCGCAGGCAGCTTGGAATATCGAGACCAGAGACGAGAGATACCATCCCTCATTCATCCTAGATTCAAGGTACAGAACTGAATAACCCCTTGCAGAGAATTCTTGAGTCAGTCACTTGGCAAAACAAACTTAACTTAAACTGCTACTTTCTATTCCCGCCCACGTATTAGGCTTAGGTCAGGTACACCGGGGTAGGCGTAGTTAGAAACACCAGTTGAGTACGATTAGTCAAATGTATATGTGTATGTATCTATTTTATCCATTTTAAACCACCTTATGGCTTAGAAACCATATAAATGTTTTTACAGTATTATTTTATACTTCTGCTTTTATTGTATGCACTTTACTTAACCATAAGTATTGCGATAATATCGATCCATTTCTCTTGTATGAGAAAAGAGACTGATCAATAAATAACATCTTTTATTGAACACGCCCGTCTCTTCTTTTTCTCTACAATCTGGTGAGACTAAGAATGCACGTACTGACTGAGTAAAATAAGTTGTCTTTTGTTTTCACACGACTCTAGAGATACACTCTTGATTAGGGGAGAGCAAAGTTGTCATGTTCTATGGTTGTCAGAAACTAAATCCCTGCTTGTCTATCCAGGGAGGTTCAACTCCTCCTTGCCTATTCGAGAAAGTTTCTAGTGAACTCTGAGCTAGCTGGCAAACCCAAAACTTTAAGTCTAATATCGACAATAGAAGACCTAGTTAACGTCTGGTCTAGGCCTATACTATTGAAGGTATTATTCCAATGCGCAGAGCCTATTGGGATAATAGGAACTACACTACATGGCGCCCAAACGTTTGGAAAGGCGATAAAACTAACGCAAGACATTAGAGTAACTCAGTCGTGCTTTTTCACTCAGACCCCTTTTTACCCATAATACTCCAAAGACGTCTGGAGTGGGTGAAAGGTCATATCCGCCAAACCTCGCAGGAGGAAACTCCTATGTATGGTTCTTGGTTTAGTCAACGTTGAAGGATACACTGTTCCAAATTATTGTGCATCTAATCTTTGTTTCCAAAGAAACCTGATCTGCAAACAAACAAAATAACCTTCCTGACAGTAGAATGTCAGACACTGAAGAAGAAAGAGAGATAGCTAGAGTAGCAGCTGAACTCGTAGCAGCTGATAATACTATGCAAGAAGCAGACCCGGATTTAATACTCATCCCGGTCAACATAAGAAAATCTATAACTTTAAAACTTATAGAAAATGACACCTATAGGTGGCACAGTCATATTCGTAATAGAGGCACACGAATATCGGCAGACAGAGGTATTCTATTCATGGATACACTTTCCAGCAGCAAACGCTGTAACAAAGCACTTCCACCATTACAAAACAGAGGAACCTCCTGAAGAATACACTCCTTTCGAGGAGGTGGAAGTACCACTTAAATTTCAAGAGCACCTGCTCTTGTTTAATGGCGCCCTAAAACACAACAATCACATCACCAGGCTCGGTCCATTAGGTAGACCAGGAGCAACGTGGCCGGTCCTAGCTGGATACACACCACATCCAGACATCGAAAGAATGTCTGCAGCAGATCTTCTAATACAACTAAAACAATTAATAAAAGTACATAGACAATTAGTCCAATATGTAATGCGGACTTCAACAATCCAACCAGCAATTAAAATTCCACAGCTGACCCCTCATCAGGGGAACACAAATAAAATTACACCACAGAACATACAGTCCTGCCTAGGTAAAGTACCAGCTAAAAGGGAACAAATACCATTCTGGTTAGCACAAAAAATCACCCAAATAGAGGCGGTGTTTCCAGACACCACTCCTGTGGATAAACACAGGATTCTGACTATCTGTCTTCCAATGGGAATCACACCACACATGGAGGACTGTGACACTTGGGGTACAGTCTTTGCTTCCATTTACACAAAAACGCATGGTGTTCCATCCATCTCGGTAATACCAGATGTGCTAAAACAAATTCAAGACGAATACGGTCCAGAACCCGCTTTAACTCTTGGTATGAAATTACTGAAAGACTTCAAGCAGGTCTCGGCTATATTACTAGCCAATATAAAGGGAGAAGCAGCAAACGTGGCGATCCGCCAAAGGTTAAAAGAAACAGATATAGCAGACCAACCAGCTGAAATTGCCAGAATTATAGAAAAATCCTATGAGGAACTAGGTAGAGATAGTTTAGGTGGAATACCAGTAAAACCCCAACTGATTGAAAGTCCTGAAAAAATATTTATTAAAAATAATCTAAACAGTCAAAAGAAGAACTGGGATGGAAACAAACAATCCTATCCAAAAGAAAAGAAATTCCAGTCCAGAGGAAGGTCTCCTCGGCGGAGAGAAAGAACTCCGGACCAAAGACCTAGGTCTCCCCAAAGTGAGCCCTCTGTGAAAAAATACAACCTTAGAAATAGGGATAATATAAAGAAACCGGATAGATATCAAGATTTTGATACACGTCCCTCTCAATCTTTTCAGACTTCCTCGCAGAAATCGGAAAGAAGAGGACGATCGGAACCCAGGGAAGGGCACGTCAAGTCCAAAGACAAGGAACCTGCTCATCCAAATAAGAAATTACAATTTCCAAAAAAGAAGGTAGCCAGTATTAAAGTAGTTAACAATGCCGAGAATACTGAGGACACAACTGAAAAACGGAGAATGGGCTCAGACAATACTAGACAGCGCAGCAGAAGTGAGCATAGCTCGCAAAGTCCTTATGAATCATCTGGAGACAGTGGACACGAATGAATATCTTCAAGTGGAAACTGCAGACACCAGAGTTAGCAAACCTCACAAAATATATGAAATAACTTTACGTATAGAAGGGGATAAGACTAGAAAAATAAGGGGACTATTTTGGGATAATCTCTCCAAGGGCTATGAAATCCTTCTAGCTGAAAAAGACTGGCCACCAGAGTTTGTCAGGGACTGCCCTCATGGCGAAGAAATAATTATGCCTGCCTTCTCAAATCATATCCCAATTCATAAAAAATACACACTTGCTAGAAAGTGGGCAGTAGCTCAAGCTCCTGCTTTATATAAAAATCACGTGGGATGGGATGAGGACTCTCCTCCTCACAAAATCCAGTTAAAATCACAACCTACTGCACAAAGACAGTACCCAATTAAGCAAGAAGCTAAAAAAACAGGTAAAAGAAATCCTAGATCAACTAGAATACCAAGGGGTGATTGAAACTTGCACCTCACAAATGAACAACCCTTTGTTTCCTGTCTCCAAACCAGACAATTCATATTGTCTAGTTTTGGATTACAGACACCTTAACTCATGTTGCAAAACTTTTGCAGTGCAAAACTCGCATAGTGCAGCGCTAATGAATAACATAGTGTGCAAAAAATACAAAACAACATTAGACATCTCTAATGGATTATTTTGTCAAAATATAGCACCAGAGAGCAGATATTTGTCTGCGTTCTCAATAAATGGCGCTCAAAAACAATTCTGTCGGTTACCCCAAGGGTTCAAGAACAGCCCAGGATTATTCTCAGCGAGAGTAACAGAGTTACTACAAACATATGATGACGAAGCATTATCTTATGTCGACGACATATACCTAACAGATGATGACTTGGATACTCACTTGAAGAGAGTGAACACCATAATACTTGGGTTCGCAGCAGAGGGTTACAAATTCAACTTTAAAAAATCTAGAATTGCCCATCTAACAGTCCTGTTCTTAGGATATGAATTATCAAGTGAAGGCAAAAGCCTGGCTGACAATTTCCTAGAGAAATGTGCCGTACTCCAAGCACCTAGAACACTAAAAAACCTACAGTCAATTCTAGGCTTCCTAAATTTCGGTAGAACATACATTGCAAATTACGCAGAAAGGGTCAAACCCCTTTATGATCTAATAAAACCAGATTTTAAAAGAACCAATTGGACTCAAACACACACAGAAATTTTGAGATCCTTACAAACAGATATGTTAATTAAAACAAAATTAGAAACACGTGATAACACACGCAATCTTGTGATTCGAGTCATCCCAGGAAGATGCGGATTCACATACCTGACCTCTAACGAGGGAGAAAAGGTACCAATTGCATTCAAATCACACTTATACACTAAAGCTGAAATGAAATTTAGCCCAACGGAAAAAATTCTTACTGCAACACAGACAGCTATAGCAAAAGAACGAGCCCTGGCACAAGGTAAACGAATAATAATCGTGACACCGATACCAGCCTTGGAGGCGGTAACAAAGGCAAGCATTCCGAATGCTAAAGCACTACATCCAAGGTGGATACAGTGGGTTAATTCTCTTGCTGCAACAGACGTGGTATACGAATTTGATCCCAATTTAAAAACACAAGAATTTCTCCAATACGAATTCGAATGTCCTCCGCCGACCGAAATTCTGCCTCTAGATCATTACGGCTGTATAATATATACAGACGGATCAGCACAACCCGCAGTGGGGGGTAAACAAGCTTACAGTGCTGCGTGCGCGATTGTTAAAGGTCGCTGGCACGAAGGAAAATTTAAACCAGCTATCACCAAAACACAATCTCTGGGAGACTGTACAGCTCAGCGAGCTGAACTGATAGCATTCAAGATGGCGCTTGAAAATACCGATCGAGAATTCCCCACACTCATAGTGTGCGATTCGTATTATTGCGTTCAGTCTTACAACGAATACTTGCAGATCTGGCTTCAGAATGGTTTTAAGGATGCAAAAGGAGGCACAATCAAGCATAAAATGCTCTGGGAACAAGTAGTTCTTTTACAGAAAGAACTACCAAAGACTCACGTGATACATACACTGAGTCATCAACGTGATGGCGTTCACGTTGCAGGGAATTCATTGGCTGATGAGGCCGCGAAGGCAGCTGTGCAAACGGCTTCCGTAGCTGCCATCACACGGTCAAAAACAAAAATAGACAGCGAAATATTACAGGCTGTCAGCGCTACAGAAAAGGATTCGATAGAAACACTCCCGAAAGGCTTTCCAGTAAAATACTCATACATAACTGATGCAAACAATGTTCCTTTTGCTCGAATCCCTGGAGTGGGGGATAGGGCAATTCCAAACATGGAACATAGGTTAGGACTAATAATAGCGGCACACGAAGGGCTCGCTTCTGTACATGCTGGCGTCTCAGCCACAGTATCATTGTTAAAACAGAGATACTGGTGGCCACAAATGAGAAGACAAACAAGGAACTATGTTTTAGAATGTGAAATATGTCAAAGAATGAAAGTATCAACGGTGAGACGACCAGCGCAGACGCCCCTTCTAATCTCAGATAAACCATTAGCCTGTGTCTATCTGGACCACTGTGGTCCCTTACAAATAAAATACATATAAATACATATAAATATATCCTGGTCGCAGTGGATTCATGCACGAGATTCATATGGATGTGGCCCCAGCGCTCGGCTGACGCCAGAACTGTTATAAAAGATTTGCGGGTCTTTATCGGCACATACGCAATTGGCATGCTGCATTCTGACCAGGGTCCTGCTTTTAGCTCTCGAGCTTATAAGGAGGCCATGACCAGCATGGGCATTGCATTGCGGTACTCTTGTCCATTTCACCCTGAGGGGAACGGAATTGTAGAAAGAAAAAACCGTGACATAAAGCAATCTATAACAGCAAAGGTATTAGGTTCGGGAGCTGGGTGGGTCAAACATCTAATAAGTGTCCAACGTAGTCTAAATAACCTGCCAAGAAATTCTCTGAAGGGATTCAGTCCGTACGAATTATTGTTTGGAACTAGGATGTTAGTCTTAGATCTTGACAGTCAGACTTCAGTGGTAAAGGAAAAAAGCTTTGATATCAAAGATCGTTTGGCTATTTTGCAGGACTTAAACAAAACAAGAAAAGACCTGAGCAACATAAAGTTGAAACAGCAGCCAACAACCACTGAAGAACCACCACCTGTCCCAGCAAGACCTGTCTGGATTCCAAAAGTCGGGGATCTAGTCAGAGAAAAGATCGCGGTAAAGAAGGAATTTGGGCCTTCTTACAGAAAAGCAGTTCCTGTCTTGTCTATTAACGGGACAAGATCAGTTGTACTACCGCCGCTTGCTGGTAAAAAGGAGAACCGAGTTGTATCCATCGACCTGGTAAAACCACAATCATGTGGCCGATAACAAACAGTAGGCCAAGTGGACTCCCGATAAGTAGTAGAACACCAAGATTTGCTACCAATACAGAGGTCCAAACTAAGAGGCTAATCACATTCGAAACGCCTACAGAAGAACAACAAGGACTATGCAACAATGCATTGGAACTTAAACCTCTAAAAACCCAAATAAAAACATTTAGTAGAGACACACCAACCTACAATGAAGTAACAAACGAATATGCAAGAAACAGTAATCCTGAAGCAATTGGAACAATTGACAGAACTGCATCCGGCTACTTCATAAACTTCGATGATTCCTCTGAAGACCTAAGTGAATCAAAAACACAGCCATCAACAAAAACCTTTAAAGATAAAGCTAAAGAACTTTTGAAACAGCTGAAAGAAACATATCTGATTTCTCCATGGATTGAATTTTGGGTGGGCTTTGGTGCATTTATCCTCATACTTTGGCTCATCATGGTACTAACTTTGGGACGCTTCATTGAGGGAAAATATGCTAAAATGGACACAGCAAGTCAGAAAATCAACTTGATCCTCAAGCCACACACATCTTCACACGTCGAGAAAAGAGAACTTTCTTCAGTCAACTTCACAGCCAATCCTATACCGGGTGGGGTAGCATGGGACAATACTGACTACGAAATTTATGGTCCGGTTGAGATCCTGAAATATCCACACCAAATTAAGATCTCGTTGAGTGACTTTGTAAAAACAAGCTCATTTGCTGATGATTGGGACTTTGAAAGTATAAATAATATGATGTCTGACTTAGTGATGTCTGCTAAATTTACCAAACATGATTATTTGCAGGGTTCGACTAATTATGATAGTATGTACTGTTACAACCACTATGGTAACCATTTTCTACATAAATCTGCACAACCTAGAAATGTTTTAAATTATAATCAATGGGAACATTGTGCAACCCCTCCAAAAGGAAGCTCAAGAACCTTTTACGACAAATATTCATACTTTTCAGGGTTTAACACAAGTAATGCTGAAACATTTTATTTCAAATTGTCAAATACGACAGGGACAAAGACCATGCTAACAAACACGAAATTGATATATTCAGACTCATTTTTTTAACAAATGAATACTTTTGGTTTTGATTATTGGGACAAAAATGTTGAAGTTAAAAGTGTTTGGGGTACAAAAGAATGGCAAGTACAAGGTATAGAATCATTGTTTAGAGCCTGCATGATCCCAGAACAAATTATATTTTTAAATGACACTGTTCAACAAACCACCTGTCTTGGCTTAGCCAAAATCAAAGACTTAAATAAACCGTCTATTCCAAAGCCAACAATGGACAGCAATAGCTCTACAGATGAAGAGGTAGACGTAAACTATATATTAAACTAAAACAGAACACATCCTGATTGGAAACAGTGGTTGATCTGGCCCACAGATACTAATAACTGTCAAGACAGATTCCTGAACAAAAAACAGGGGTTCATATTGACCAGGCCAGACCCTAGATATTCCCAAAGACAACACCCAGGGATAATAACCACCTACAGTGTGGGCAAATTATGCCTTCAATGGCTACAAACTTCCACACTGACAGAAATTAAGCAACACCTAACTTTACTTACTGATGGTGCTGACTTGCGTGATTTCATTATGGGACCGCGCAAACAGCGTCAAAAACGCTTCATAGCAGCCTCTGTATATGCAGCTTACAACGAGGCCTGGAAGGTAACTCAAATCGAGACAGCAGAAAGTATACGGGAAATTGACCGTATTAATTTGGAAAAATCACTTTCTGTAGTGGACAATGGGTTAATGACTCTGTCCTCCATTGTGTCTTCAGCAATCGACATAATATCGCAAGACTTACTGTTGTTACAACACGGTCAGTCTCAATTGCGTTCTATTGTACAGCTTGGCTGGACGTTACAAAATCTGCGTTCAGGCTATGTGCCTTGGCGTTTAATCAACACAACGTCACTATTCAATATCTTTAACCTTACTGATAAACAAATCAGTATGGCACAAAAGGGTGCTGATTATACAATCCTGAGCATTGAGAAACTCGAGAGATTACCAGTGACAATGTCAGAACGACCTGTCAGTGAATGGATAATACATGGGATAATTAATATTCCAATATCAACCTTCAGGTTTCAATACTGCCAAAAATATATACAGGCTGGCATGTACGAAAAATTGGGAAAAGGGTACATTAAGACAACATGGAACTTGCCCTATTCACATACATGTGTCAGTAATAAAGGACAGAAAGTGTTTCTTAGTGGCAATAATTGTGCGATGTCACTAAGCGGTACACTTCTGTGTAATGGAATTAGTTTGCATGGAGCCTGTGAAGGGAACTCAAATAACCTTTCATGTCACCAGCTAGGCGCACCTGCAACAGAGATAGAACCATTCCTTAAAAGACTCTATAACGGGAGTTACATTCTAATTGTGGATCGCAGATGTTGTAGTCTTATGCCCGGGACTCCTTATCTCGTAACTACGACTGCGAAGGTCATGTGCTGTGGACACTCATTGTTCCCCAGCTCCTTTCCAGACAGGGAGGCAAGGGCATGGCCTAACTTAAAAATTACTTCTATTCGAATAGATACTTTAAGCAGAATGAAAACAGTGCTTCTTCAGACGCCGACCAGACTCACGTCATCAAAAGAAACGTATGATCTCCTAGTCGCAAGGACGACTGCAGAGATTCACTCATTGTTATCAACTAATTCCCCCATACATTTCGCGGAAATCCTGAATGAAATCTTAAATATTTCTGATACCAGTGGAGTCTCAAAAGTATTTAAGACAGTATTTTCAATGGCATTAACACCATTCAAAGCCATACTGGGTATTTTTCCAGACTTCGTCCATTCGATTTTTGGCGGACTTCCCCTCATTTTGGGACTAATTGCAGGAATCCTATTCTTGGTCCTAATATTTCGTTATGGCAAACCATGTCACAGACAAAACACCTGCGACAAGGGAAGAAACAATCCGAGCCATTGGATACCGGGACCGGATATCAAAAATCCTGGGACTATCCTGGCTTAGAGACCTGAACATGACTTGGTTTCTTTCATTTCGACCAATGTGGCATCGATGTGTTTTACCTGTATTAAGGTGCTTGCTGTGCGGAGAAGAATGCGTGTTGGACACCTGTCTGACGCTACAATCGGATGCGCCTATGGATGCAGAAACATTGTTGGGTCCGATAAAGGCTCATGCTTTGTGCTGCCCTCAACGGCTGCCAATCCTGATGACGGCATTCGTGGACACTTCACCACTACGATTAAGGGGTAGTGGAGTTCAAGATGAAAGCAGCATTGATCAGGTACGACCTTCTGTCAGCAATACTAATCAAAACGTCAATGGAGACAATCATGCGCACGAATGCATGGTTACACCTTTTTCCGAGTTAGTGGAACTCTCCCAGGAAGCTGTTGACCGCTTTTTCGACAGTCTAAATGATATGATGTTCTCACCAGAGCAGAAATAGAGACTTTTGAGCAAGCTAGCACACGGCGTTCCAAACACCCTGAATTTGGCCTTCAACTTTAATGATAAAATTACATGAACAATTTTCCCTCCAGTTCACGGACAGCGATTTTTTCAGCAGCCCCAAAATATTTTTACGATTTTTCGGGACACTTATCTTCTGCTTAAAGTAAAAACTATTCTTAGAGAACTAAAATTTTCTATTTTTAGAAACTTTATAGACATTAGCTGCCCGCTGGTATGTTCATAATTATTTTTATTCTGTGATGAAATGGTCTCGAACCTTTTTTCTTCTGTATTAAGAGCCATTTCATGTGTAAATTCTCATATACCATTTAGAAATAATGTATACATATGCGTGATTACTTTAGCATTATTCTACAGCTTGAGTGCATATAGTACATGTGAATATTATTTCCGTATATTACATTATTCGAAATGTGTTATATGTTGTTTGGGGTGGTAAGGTATACACGATACTCTACAGTATGTTTTACTATGCCTAGATTCGTAAACATGGCCATAGTTAGCGTGGAGTGGGTGTGATGTATTCTTATAGGTTCTGTATCGATCCCCCTATTCCTGACCCTGTTCTGGTTAACAAGTTAACTAGCAGCCATCCCATGATGCAGAAACCGTTATCTGATTAAGCCACACTACGGCACAGGAACGTGTTATCTGATTAGGTCATAACGCTTGCCATCTAATTAGACAAGCGATATTCCTCCAGCCCCTGATAAGGCATACGGAGTTCTCAAAACAAATCAAACCTATGACAACCTGGGAAAAACCCTGCGGCCATTGTTTTGATTTCATCGAGAACTTCAGCAAAAGAATGTGCTAACGACCAAGTCGTATGACATCCTTATTGACGTATCTATGTCCATCCTTACGTCAATCTCGGCACCTTACAGGTATAAATATTATAGGTATTGCCTTAAGCAAACACACGCGGTGGTGACGAGATCGGAGCAGCCAGACTTGCCGAAGCCCAGAGCAGAGCAGACCCCGCTGGCGCAGCCCCGCCTTCCTGATGCGCTGAGAACGAGACGCTGCTTTCTCCTGCCGAGAAATCCAGCTCCGGCGCTTCCGAGCAGCCCTCGCAGGCAGCTTGGAATATCGAGACCAGAGACGAGAGATACCATCCCTCATTCATCCTAGATTCAAGGTACAGAACTGAATAACCCCTTGCAGAGAATTCTTGAGTCAGTCACTTGGCAAAACAAACTTAACTTAAACTGCTACTTTCTATTCCCGCCCATGTATTAGGCTTAGGTCAGGTACACCGGGGTAGGCGTAGTTAGAAACACCAGTTGAGTACGATTAGTCAAATGTATATGTGTATGTATCTATTTTATCCATTTTAAACCACCTTATGGCTTAGAAACCATATACATGTTTTTACAGTATTATTTTATACTTCTGCTTTTATTGTATGCACTTTACTTAACCATAAGTATTGCGATAATATCGATCCATTTCTCTTGTATGAGAAAAGAGACTGATCAATAAATAACATCTTTTATTGAACACGCCCGTCTCTTCCTTTTCTCTACAATCTGGTGAGACTAAGAATGCACGTACTGACTGAGTAAAATAAGTTGTCTTTTGTTTTCACACGACTCTAGAGATACACTCTTGATTAGGGGAGAGCAAAGTTGTCATGTTCTATGGTTGTCAGAAACTAAATCCCTTCTTGTCTATCCAGGGAGGTTCAACTCCTCCTTGCCTATTCGAGAAAGTTTCTAGTGAACTCTGAGCTAGCTGGCAAACCCAAAACTTTAAGTCTAATATCGACAATAGAAGACCTAGTTAACGTCTGGTCTAGGCCTATACTATTGAAGGTATTATTCCAATGCGCAGAGCCTATTGGGATAATAGGAACTACACTACAGTAGCAGCTGAAAGAAAGAGAAAGAAGTAACTAGGGAAGGAGGACTTGAGCGTGATTGCTGTTAATTGAAGTATCTCTATAGTGAGTGAACTTCTTGCCATTTGTACATCAAATTTCACACTATACACACATAACAAGGATGCTATGGCCAGTAAGATGGTAGCCTGGGATAGCGATGACCTATGATGTTCATTTTCATAATGAATAGATTTATGTATTTGTGAACATATGCCCAAGGAAGTTATTCTCATGAGTTAGACCTCAATTTATGATCAGATCTGGATTTACCATCAATGAAATTGAGCATGGAGGCAAATATTTTGGCATACTATGGCTGGTCATTTTTAAAATTGCTACCCTCAAGGTGTCTTCAGTCCAGAGAGTTTCTTGGTTTTCGCGAAAGGGCAATTGCTGCTCTAAACACCATTATGGCTACTGAAAAGCTGAGCAGCAGGAAACAGTAAGCTGTATCTGTTTTCTAAAAATGGAGAGCTAGATTTTATTTGAATGTTAAGCAGTAGAGAATTACAAGTGATATTGTGGCTCCAGTGAATGAATGCGTCTGAGAACAAGTATAGAATTGTGTTACTTCCAGTTGTAGAGAGTGCAAGTTTCTGAAGCCTTTGTAGTTGTCTGACATGAAGAGCTGTTCAGATAAGTGAGAACTGTTCAGGTGAAATGGCTTTTTAGACAATGCAGCATACTTTCAAACTGATCCTTGCTTCTATTAGTAGGCAATTGAGGTAGCAATGTATGGGGGTAATGTTCACATTTTTTCTTGTGGCCATGATATGTCTGACAGCCAAAAGAAATATTGTTTTGGGTGGGGCAAAAGTGCCCAAAAGTAGCCAGACCCTACGCCATGCACAGTCTTGTCATTAATGATGCCATGTAAGATTTTGCAGTGATGATATCAATGAAGTCATAGGACATGTCATGAGTAATGTAATATGGGAATTAATTAGTAGTGCATGGTGAGGGTGTGAGTTATAGTTACTTTGAAGCATGAGTTATAGTTACTTGAGTTATCCATAACTGGTGAATTTCGGTGGTTTTGTTTGTTTAAAATGGCATGTTTTAACTGACATTTTCTTCTAACTATAACATCCCTTTATCATTGCTTTTTCAGTGTATTTCTATGCTTTTTAAAGGTAAAGTAAGATATAATTACAAATCTTAAGAATAATGGGGCATATTAGCAAGGCGAGCGATATGAAATTATCTCTGCTTTTACGGCCGTTTTATGGCAGAGATGCGGCGATAATTTCATCGTCCTATTAGCGAGCTATCCCTAACAGCAGTTAGCAACAGTTTGTAGGCGATAGCGAGCGGTTTGGGGCCCGCTTTGCATGTCAGCAATATTTATCGCTAATGACATGCAAAGTGGGCGTACCCAACCTGTTAGCGACTGAAAGCAGTCGCTAACATTGCTATCGTCCTATTATCAACGCAGGAGTAGCAATGAAAAAAATTGCGCTAATCAATCAATCAATCAATCAGTCATAGCATTTGTATAGCGCGCTACTCACCCGAAAGGGTCTCAAGGCGCTTGGGGGAGGGGGTCTGCTACTGCTCGAACAGCCAGGTCTTGAGTTGTTTCCTGAAGGCGAGATGGTCCTGTGTCAGCCGGAGGTGGATGGGGAGGGAGTTCCATGTCTTGGCTGCCAGGTAGGAGAAGAATCTTCCTCCGGCGGTGGCTCTTCGGATGCGTGGTACGGCGGCGAGGGCGAGGCTTGTAGAGCGTAGCTGGCGGGTGGGTGTGTAGAAGGTCAGGCGGTCGTTGAGGTACTTGGGGCCCAGGTCGTGGAGAGACTTGTGTGCGTGGGTAAGGAGCCTGAACGTGAACCTTTTGCTGACGGGGAGCCAGTGCAGGTCCCTCAGGTGGCCGGAGATGTGGCTGCGTCGGGGGATGTCCAAGATGAGTCGGGCGGAGGCGTTTTGTATGCGCTGGAGTCTTTTCTGTAGTTTGGCTGTGGTTCCCACGTAGAGCGTGTTCCCATAGTCCAGTCAGCTGGTGACGAGTGCCTGGGTTACCGTCTTCCTGGTTTCGGTCGGGATCAAGCGGAAGATCTTTCGGAGCATGCGCAGGGTGTTGAAGCACGACGAGGAGACGGCGTTGACTTGTCTGGTCATCGAGAGGGAGGAGTCCAGGATGAAGCCCAGGTTGCGAGCGTGAAGTGTTGGCTTGGGAGCGGTGCCCAGGGCGGGAGGCCACCAGGAGTCGTCCCAGGCGGAGGGCGATGGTCCCAGGATGAGGACTTCCGTCTTGTCTGAGTTCAGTCTCAGGCGCTGTTCTTCATCCACTCGGCGACGTCTTTCATCCCTTTGTGTAGGCTTGTTCTGGCGGTGGCGAAGTCATTGTTGAGGGAGAGGATCAGCTGGGTGTCGTCGGCGTAGGAGATGATGTTGAGGTGGTGTTGGCGTGCGATGGCTGCGAGGGGGCTCATGTAGATGTTGAAGAGGGTTGGGCTGAGCGATGATCCTTGCGGTACGCCGCAGATGACTTCGGTGGCCTAGGATCGGAACGGGGGGAGGCGGACTCTTTGTGTTCTTCCGGTGACAAACGAGATGATCCACTCCAGTGCCTTTTCTTGGATACCGATGTTGCTGAGGCGTTGAACTAGGGTGCGCTGGCAGACAGTGTCGAATGCTGCAGAGAGGTCCAGGAGGATGAGGGCCGCTGTTTCCCCGTTGTCGAGCAGGGCTCGGATGTCGTCGGTGGCTGAGGGCGGTCTCGGTGCTGTGGTTGGCTCGGAAACCGGACTGCGAGGGGTCGAGGGATCCGTTCTTCTCGAGGAAGGCTGCAAGCTGTCTGTTGACGGTCTTTTCGATGACTTTGGCAGGAAAAGAGAGGAGCGAGATGGGGCGGAAGTTCTTGAGGTCGGTGGGGTCCGCTGTTGGTTTCTTCAGTAGGGCGTTGAGTTCGGCATGCTTCCAGCTCTCCGGGAAGGTGGCGGTGTTGAAGGAGGAGTTGATGACGTCCCGGAGTTGGGGTGCGATGATGGAGTCGGCCTTGTTAAAGACGTGGTGGGGGCAGGGGTCGGTCGGAGATCCGGAGTGGATGGTGTTCATCGTGCGGGCTGTGTCTTCGGTGGTCACCGTGGTCCAGGTGCGGAGGGTTCTTCTTGGAGTCCTTGAGTTCGTCGGTGAACCAGGAGGCTTTCTTGCTTCTGGGTCTGCTGGGTGGGTTCTTTAGTGGCGCGAGGTCGTCGGTGCAGGCGGTCAGCCACTGCGTGAGGTTGCGTGCTGCTTCGTTGGGGTTTGTTGTGCTGGCGGGTGGGTTCTGGCTGAGGGAGGTGGTGAGCTGCTCGGCCGTGATCTTGCTCCAGTTCCTGCGAGGAACCTGTTGCGGGTGGTGGTGGGTCGTGGTTCTTCTGAAGCTGAAGTGGACGCAGCTGTGGTCGGTCCAGTGAAGTCCGGTGGAGTGGCTGAAGGTGATGTGCTTGCTGGATGAGAAGACGGGATCAAGCGTGTGGCCGGCGTAGTGGGTGGGGGTGTTGACCAGTTGCTTGAGTCCGATGTTGGCGAGGTTGTCCAGAAGGGCGGCGGTGTTGCGGTCCTTGTTGTTCTCCAGGTGGAAGTAGAGGTCCCCTAGGAGGATGTAGTCAGCGGAGCGGAGGGTGTGCGGGCTGATGAAGTCCGTGATGTCTTCGCTGAATTGTGTACGTGGTCCCGGGGGTCTGTAGACGAGGGTGCCTCTGAGGGTCGTCTTTGGGTCGGTGTGTATCTGGAAGTGGAGAAACTCGGCGGCGGCGAAGGTGTCGTTGGAGTCGGTCGTGATGCGGATGGTGTTCTTGTGTACGATGGCGATGCCTCCTCCAGTCTGGTTGACACGGTCTCTCCGGATGATCTTGTATCCGTCTGGGATGGCGATGGCGATATCGGGTGCTGAGGAGGCGTTCATCCAGGTTTCTGTTAGGAAGGCGACATCTGTGAGGTTGTGTCGAGCAGGTTCCAGAGTTCGATGGCGTGTCTGTGGATGGAGCGGGTGTTGAGCAGGATGCACTTGAGGTGGCTGTTGTGGGTGCTCGGCTTGGTAGCTGTGGTGCAGGTCCGGAGGCAGGTGAACTTGCAGGCTTGGCAGGTGAAGGGTCTGCGGGTTCGTCTCGGGGTGGCTCGGTGGCAGGCTCTTGTTCGGTCGGGTTTGAGTGCGATGAGGGTGGCGGCGTCGTAGGTCCGTCATGTGGGCTGGCATCGTCGGGGGCCGGGGGTCCTGGCACTGGGCGCGGTCCAGGCACAGACGGGCTTACCTTTGGCACACCTTTGGCGCTTTGTCGGTGCTCCCGCTGCGCGCGTCCGCTGCGGGGTCGCTCAGGGGGCGTCATAAGTAAGGAGCCGGGAGGGAGGAGCAGCTGGGTGGCGGGAGCGGGGCGGTGAATGGAATCATGGGGGGGCGGGGCCGCAGGGAGGCAGCGGCGGGAAATCCAGGAAGCAGCGGGCAGCGGGAAAGTCCCAGGAGCAGCGGGCAGCGAGCGAAGGAATCTGCAGGCAGGAGGCGACAAGGCAGGCAGGAGCAGCAGCAGTGAGTGGGGCGACCAAGCCCCCGCGAATATCGCTGAAAACTAACGCCTGCTCAGACCACTTCTTAACCTGTATATCCAATGGGAGTTGGATATTCAGGTTAAGACCCTATTGGCATTAATGCCTGAATATCGCTGCATTTCCAGCGATATTCAAGCATTAAACCAGTATCACTGGATATTTTATCGCATTTGAGAAACACGTTGCTAATAGCACGTTATCTCTGTGATAAAATCCGGCAATGCACGGAGATAGAAAAACTGTTGCTAAGCTTATTTAGCGATAAAAATCGCTAGTTGTTGATAATAGGCCCCACTGTCACTTTAATCTTTGTTTTTTTCAGTGAATTTCTAGTGTTTTCTTTAATGTGAAGTAATATTTTATTACCATATTTAATGCCGACCCATGACGCGCACAACCTGAGCCCAGGCCCTGCACCCAACCCTCTGATGGTGCCCAACCCCTCGCCGCACATAGCCTTGGGCCATGTACATTGGAGGTTGGGCACAGACCTTGGCACTCAAACTCCTGGGGACACGGGTGGCTGACTTTGTGATGTTATAATATAAAGGGTGTAATTTTAAGTAAGACAGACTTTGTCAAATGGTCAGAACACCAGCATATAAAAAGTGGGCCTCCTAGTTTTATGAAGGGATTAGCATGTCAACATTTAAAAAGTAGGCCTATTGTCTTTGTCAAACAATCACCAATAATTGTAATCAAATGTAATATTTCATTAAGTCACACAGTACAATGTTTAATACAAGGGATTAACATTATTATTATGTTTTAAGTTTTATAAAAAAACAAAAAAACATGTCTGAGTTTTTCTTTGAACTTTTTTCAGCCCACAAAATGAAGCATCAAAAACAACCACGAGAGGGCCCTGAACTGCAGCTGAAGAGCATAGCGCTCAAGCTAGGAGTCCTTAAAAAATAGAGTATGCTCTCCTGAGATCATAGATTTAATGAACCAGGAGACTTACTGTTTTTTGTTGTAATATTGCTGAGTGGTTGTTACAAATAGAGATAGCTTCTTAGTAGGCATGTCACGTAGGTTATAATATATGGATTTATTGAAGAGGTTGTAAAATATTACAGGTTATAAGATGAATGTACGTGCCCCACAAGGAGCAGCATTCTACTGCTCAGCCCACTCTCTCTAATTGACACTCTCACAGGCCAGGCACTCGTCAACATTCCATTACACCACACACACTGGCAGAGCAGCAGGTAACAGGGAAAATAGAGGAAGAATGCATCAGGCATAACAAGGGTTTCTACACTCCCTTCACCTAAGGGGATTTAGACTATTACGGAAATAAGATTGTAAAGTTAGTGAGCCATTAGTTTATCATTCTCTGATAAAAACACAACCAGTTTTAAGTTGTTCAAGGGACTTAATATATTCATTATGACTCTGCATTAGTGTGCCACAATGAGCTATCTTCTTTAACTGTTCTCTGGCATCTGCCCCCCAAATATCTAAGCACTTATGGGACGTAAAGCAACTATCAAAAGCTTGGTTCAATACACCCTTATTGCAGCTTTGTTCATTCCAGATCAGAGCAACAAGACTGTGCAATGAATGTATCCGTAGTGAACTGACATACATAATTAGTACACTATCACACATTGCTGGAATGTCTCAAGTACATTGAGAATTATATGTAGCATTTTTTAAAGGTTGGATTGTGAAAACAAAGCAAAAGTGCATTAGAACAGACATGATCTTTGGCTCTTAAACTGTTAACGTAAGTAAAAAAGACAATCCTCCATGAAAGCATTAAAGCAAAAGATTCCGAAACAAACCCTCATAGAATCAAATCATTCAATAACATTTCCAGCTTAACCTCCTATCTAGAATGAGGCTCAGATAGTTGTACTGATATAATCCTTTTTGTTATGCACTTCCTGGTAACCAAGCATGTCATGTCTAAAAATTCAAGGCCTTAGTTTTTGTGCTATTCGTATTCAGAACAATATTTGCTTATACTTAACCAATGTATCAAATAGCCTTTGCAAATACAAAAGGGGTCTGATCAATAAGAACAAATTCATCAGCACACGTTAGTAAAGAAATCTGTGTGGCAACAAAGCGAGGAGGAGAGCTAAAAACAAAAATAGATTTGACATAAAGAATATTAAATAGGCAGGATCCTAAATTTAAAATACAACCCTGTTTAAGGCCATTTTCACTTGTGATTCTCTTAGTTTGAGTACAGTTTTAAATTGTTCTAGAACCATAGCCCATCTACCCCATCAAAAGCTGCAATTTAGTCCACAAACCAACAGTGTAGCATTCATCAGGCAGGCAGTTCCCCAGCTGCCATGAAGATTAGGATTACCATCTTGCCAACTATTGAGATGTCCAGTTTGAGTAAAGGTTATACACTGATTCACTTAAATCCAGTATTTGAGATCATACCTCATAGCAATTGTAAAAAAGCTTATTTTTAGAGTACATCATCTCAGTTATTATATCACTAGATGGGTGAGAACTAAAGAGAAAAATCAACTTTGAATCACAAACGATGGATGTTCTAGAGTTGCAGGTTAACCTGAAATTATTAATTGTGTTGATAGTCGCCATCAAAGCGTGATTAAATGGATGTATTTTTGTGAGCAGTTTGAAATGCATACCATAACATGGCTTGTTATATGCCAAAACTGTAATGAGCGACAAATTTGCAGTCTCTAAATAGATGTTCTTTGGCAATGATAATGTTCAATTGATTTGTGATGCACTTTTCAAAAGCTTTTACAAGCCAAAAGAGCTTGCGTTTAACTGGTGAATAACAGGTCTGGATACATTTTGTGTTCTTTTTTTAGGATGAGGTAATTTGTCCAGTCTTTAAAGTCTCAGAATGTTCTTTATGAATCTTTCATCATGTTGCACTCACAGAAAAATGGTCTAGAAACAAATTTGCTGATTCAGGAAGATTAATAATAGAGCATAGATTATAGTTATTCATGGGAACAAAAGAGTTCCAAGTGCTTGTCATTTTTGGTGGGTGAATATCTCTTAGTGAAATGCTTGGTGTAAATGTATTTCTAATGGAATTCCTCACACTTGCATAGCTAGAGTGACATTATGGATTCCCAGCAACAATAGCATTAGATTGAATGTGCTAGAACAGGGAATAGCTTATAGGATGATCTTTTTGCATTTTCTTTCTTTCTAATTAGTTTGATATGGAATGGTGTTTGCTCCATTTTCTGATCAGTCTTTTTTAGAACATAGGGATTCTTGGAAAAATTATCTTTTTTTAGAGTTCTTAGTTTTAGTGTGGGACACATACTTTATTACAGATTGAACAATACGTTTATAGTTCTGGACAGTGCCAGGCTGTATGATCAGTTGCTTTATTTGACGGTCTTGGAATATTGCATGTGATAGTTTTCATCCACCTTTTGTGACACAAAATTGTTGATCAAGGTATGTGTGGGGGCAAACATTTGGAGGGAAAGGCAGAGTGAACTGACTAGTAAATTGGAAAGTGGATGAGCATTTGGTCATGCCTTAGATGACCAAATGCTCATGATGGGCCGAATTCACAGAATGAATTTAAGACTCAATCCTAAACTTACTACTATTTTGGTATTCACAGAATGCACTTACTACTTTTGGCATTCACAGAATGAATTTAATACTTTTGGTATTCACAGAAGTTAGGATTTTGTCTTAAGTCTGTCTTAAGTCTGTCTTAAGACAAACTTAATACAAAATCCTAACTTCTGTGAATACCAAAAGTAGTAAATTCATTCTGTGAATACCAAAATAGTAGTAAGTTTAGGATTGAGTCTTAAATTCATTCTGTGAATCGGGCCCGATGAGATTAAGAAATGTGCCTTTTTGCTGGGTCAACTGGGAGGAATTCTGGTAGCATCTATGGAGTAGCTCTAGGTTATCTGGGATTTCATACATATTGCTCTTTTTGTTGCCACCGTCAAGATTGAAGTACCCTAGAATGATATGTTGTCATGGACCATTTGATTCGAGGATACATATTCTGAAAAATGGTCAGTAAAATTGATTCTGATTTTGAATTGGTTATTGATGGTGTGTAGATGTTTAGATAGATAGCATTAGGTGTGTGATAACAGGAAATTAATTTTGAGGCACTATAATGCTTCATAGATTATGGTAGGTATATATCTGCATATGAGGATTGCTTGTGAGTTGCTGCTAAAATGGCTTTTAATGTATATTGAATGTCAATCCAGATGATTTTGTATCATTGAAGTAATAGCTAGTCGATCAAAGATAGATGAGGAATGTGTATCAACTGCATTCTGTACAGCATAAAATGTCAAGTTATCCTTTAAAAATGAGGTTGGACCTTTTGAGATGAAGGGCATTGGCTTACCTGGCACCTAACATGATGTTAGACAGGAGTTTGTACCTCGACTAGAAGACATGTATTGTAGATGCCAGTGCATTTGATACTGATGAGGTTTTTAATTGTGTTTCCACATTTGGTGTTAGAGAATTCGATGCAAAGGTAGAAATGCAGAATTATTGGAATTGGGAATTTGGCTGGATGTAGGCATATTGCTATGTTTGTTCGGTGAGATTTACAGTGAAGAGTTAACTTAACAGTTTTGTGGCTGTGCTCGGGGTTAAATGAGTGATCCAGAGAGTTGAATGACACACATGACCATGCTTACAAAGACTTTTCCTGGAACCCCCAATCATCCCGCAGAGAACTGCCCATTATAATTAAAAAATACTGCAACCATAGAAAAATCATATATTGAGGGTTTCTAACAGCAGAACCAACTGAAGCTCCATTATTGTAAAGCCAACAGTTCCTTCAATAAATCACCAATCATTATAATCAAATGTAATATTTCATTAATTCACACAGTTCAATGTTTAATACAAGGGATTAACATGAAAACAATTTTAAAAAGTTTAATTAAAAAAACAACATGTCTGAGTTTTTCTTTTAACTTTTTTCAGCCTACAAAATGAAGCATCAAAAACAACCACATTCAAGTTTGATGGGGCAGGAGCACTGCCACTGAACGGAGTCGCAGGATATAATTTTGTTTCCAGTTTCACTGTTTAATTTTATGGTAATGAGCAGTCAATGGCAATAGTGAGGAACCGATAGCTGAAATGATCTACCACTATGAAGAGAGAAATATAAAGAGGGGAGTACAAGGGGGAATATATGACAGATTGTAGGAGAGTTTATGAGGGAGTAGGCATAGTACTAGAGCAGATAAGGAAAAATCAGTAAGTAGAAAAATTATACATGAGTTGCAATAGAGTAGATATCAGGAGTAAGAGAGAAGGAGTAGGAGAATAAGTGTAATTGTAGGAGCAGTAATAGGAGAATGAGGAGTAGTGGGTAGTGGTAGTGGGTAAGGGTAGTGGAAACAGGAGTAAGTGGTAGTAACAGTAGTAGTAAGAGGAACTATGAGTAGGAGCAAGGGGATACATATGGGAGCAAGTGTTGCTTTAAATGTAGCTGTAAGAATAAGAGTTAGAGCAACAGCAGGCGTAATAGTGGGACCGAAACACGTGGAGATATTCTTCATCCTACTGCACAAATACATAATTTACCTATCTAAAATGTTTAGGATCAAGGTCAAGATCATTATTATTATCTGTTTTCATCTTGACAATTTGTACATAGTGAAGCATGTACTTTCGGCAGGGCAACATACTTTTTTTTGTCCTCATTCACGAAGAAGTGGTAGAGATGTATAAACTCAAGAAAGATAATAGGGAAAGAAATTTTTTTTACCTGAGGTTTCTGACCATTTTGTCCTGAATTCCTGATTACAGACCTTGGGCAAACCAAGCAAAAGGGGATTCTTATCAACCTGGGTGTTTCTCCTCTGTGATGGGTTTTGATTATTCGTAATCATTTGTTCCAATGTAGATGTTGTTTTGAAAGTGCTCTTATACCAGTCCTCCCATGGTTCCCAGAGCCCTGCTCTCTTTCTCGATAGACAGCTACAATCTAAACAATTTACTCTTGTAACCAACCTTATTCAATCCATATAACCAGGTGGTAGAAAGGATGCCCATTTTATGCAATTTTCTCTTCTTGCCAATAAAATGAAGAGAAAAAGCAATAATGCATAGTATTTTAAATAGTTTTATCACTGGCCAATTCCATTGTAAGACCCTAAAGATCACAAGTGCAATGGTTACCTCGATCTCTTATCCAAAAATGTCAGATAGGGCCTTACTCACTTCTTGCCAAAAGACCTGCATCAGAGGGCACTGCCAAAATATGTGTATGTTGTCTTCTTCTTCCACGGAAAACTTAAGGCAAAATTTGGTTGCTCGGCCTCCCATCCTAGATAACATCTTTGGAGTCCAATATGCCATGTGTACTGTAAACAAATGGTTTCTTTTGAGAGGTGCCGTTTTTATTACTGACCATAAAGTAAGGATCGATACTTGCCATAAGTGTATTAACTCTGTCTCTGGCAGGTCCCTCCTCCTGATCTCCTCGGTTAAAGTAAAAGTCCCTTTCTCTCCTTTCAACATCATCCAGCACCACTTTGAAACTTCTTTACATTGAGGGGGCTTCCCTGCAGCTTATCTTCCGACTCTCCATTTTTTTCAAAACACACTATATTTTAAGTAGGGTCGGAGGCCAAAGTTTTAAAGCCTCAACGGGATATGCAACCCCATTCCACAATAGCCAATACACACTATATACCCCGAAGTCTAATTATGAAGAGCAAAAAAATACCAAGACTTAACCAAGACTCTTTAAAAATACAAAAAATTTGTATGGATTCCCATCATTCACCATTCCAGGTGACATGCTTCATCATCTGGGTCTCCTTTGACAGGTCTAATACTCCACCCTAATGATGGAGGAGCCCAAGGATGTTTTCAAATTTTGTCAATACAGATGTGAGCAGATATATTTTCTTGGGTGTATGGGAGAATAGTGCAGTGCAAAAGTGTAATGTGATTTCTAAAATTGAAGCATAATCAAACTCCAATTTTATTCATGTCTGATACAAACAACGATTAAAAACAGTGCAATGTATTTTTAAAGAGTCTTGGTTAAGTCTTGGTATTTTTTTGCTCTTCATAATTAGACTTTGGGGTATATAGTGAATATTCTCCATTTTTCCCCCCATCTTTGCCTAGACCATGTGCCCAACTTAATAGTTGGTAGTACTGAAATTTAGAGAACCTTTGATTTGTGGAACCAATCAGAGACTCCCAGGAGACTAAATTATTATCTTCAATAATGTGTCCCTCTTTATTTATTCCTGCACCCATTAATGGAACTGCTGGTTTGTCTTGTAAACAATTCGGAGTCCAAGGTGAGTTCCATATAGGCGCAAAAGTACTAAAGTGGGGTATCCTCATAATTTGTCTAACCTGGTACCAAAGCTCACAAGCAGCATTTAAGATCTTTAATCGAACCGTCTTGAAAAACTTTGGGTGTCCAAATTTAAACAGAAAAAAGTGACTTCTGAATGGAAGATTATTGGTCAAGGCTTGGATGCTAGGAGGGAAAGAGGCGAAGTTGGACAAAATGAATCTTATATTCTTTAACTGAAAAGCCAAGCAGTATCGAAGAAAATCAGGTCCTGCAATGCCTCTTTCTGTTTTGGACCTTCAAAGTTTCTTCCAGTCAAAATCCTCACTCCCTTACATGTCTACATGTCCAGATAATATGTGTTAGTTCTCCTTGTAGTTTTTTAAACCATTTTAGTTTGCATGACAAGGGGACTGTGTTAAAGATGAAAGTAAGCTTCAGCAAGGTTAACATTGTTACCAGGTTGGATCTGCCTATAATTCAAAGCCAACCCCAAGATCTAAATAAAATCCCAGTCTCATTGATTTTATTTCCCAAGTTAACCATCTTAGCCAAGTCCTGGATGACCGGGACCCCTAAGTATCTTATTTCTTGTTTTACAGGGGGGTGTTCAATTTTGTGTTCCATGTCATAATTTCGGTCTTTATTTGATATCCAAAAACCCTTCCAAAATCGGTTCAAGTTTGCTGTAACATAGGGAGGGAGACATCAAAGTCCTGTGTGTAAACCATCAAATCATCAGCATATAATGCTACTTTTTTCATCCAGCCCTTACATTCATAAGGGATAATACCCTAATTTGTCCTTATGTTATTTACGAGGGGCTCAAAAAAAAGATCAATCATCATTACGACTACTGAGTATCAAATGTTGTTAATCTCTAAGACCTTACAATACAGCCTGTGTTAATGGTTATAAGTGGAAAGGTGCAAAAACTGATAACCTCAGCTTCCAAAATAAAACAAGTATCTAAACAAAGTGTGAAAGCGGATCAATGTAGTGTGAGGCAGTACCTGACCTCATCTGTATCCAGAATATTTTAGTAACCTGTAAATGAAATATTTTTTTATTGCATATGCTGACATTCAGAAGCCCAGGTAATCTTGTGCTCTTCAGAGAAGATATGTTTTGGCAACCATTGTGAGTGCCAAATGCAAAATATCGCTACTTTAAATAGAACCAGTCATTAAGATATCAAAGAGCAAACTAGAAGGTCATGTTAAATCCAGACTTGAGGTGGAATTCCCCATCTGAGTTTGTGGTTGCAGTATTTGTAAACGGTAAACACACATTACAACGCATTTTTTACAACGCACTACCATTACAACGGAACTTTTACAACGCAAATACCATTACCACGCATTTATTTACAACGCATGTTTTTACAACGCAGGTACTTTTACAACGCATACCATTACAACGTAAGTATTGGTAAGTATATAATTATATTTAAAATGTTATATGTTAGGTTTTTTTTAAAGGGGTATTTTTAGGGTTTAGGGTCAGTTTTGGGTTTTTGGGTAAAGGGGTATTTTTAGGGTTTAGGGTCAGTTTTGGGTTTTTGGGTAAAGGGGTATTTTTAGGGTTCAGGGTCAGTTTTAGGTTTTTGGGTAAAGGGGTATTTTTAGGGTTCAGGGTCAGTTATGGGTTTTTGGGTAATGGGGTATTTTTAGGGTTCAGGTTTTTTTTAAAGGGGTATTTTTAGGGTTTAGGGTCAGTTTTGGGTTTTTGGGTAAAGGGGTATTTTTAGGGTTTAGGGTCAGTTTTGGGTTTTTGGGTAAAGGGGTATTTTTAGGGTTCAGGGTCAGTTTTAGGTTTTTGGGTAAAGGGGTATTTTTAGGGTTCAGGGTCAGTTATGGGTTTTTGGGTAATGGGGTATTTTTAGGGTTCAGGGTCAGTTTTGGGTTTTTGGGTAAAGGGGTATTTTTAGGGTTCAGGGTCAGTTATGGGTTTTTGGGTAATGGGGTATTTTTAGGGTTCAGGGTCAGTTTTGGGTTTTTGGGTAAAGGGGTATTTTTAGGGTTCAGGGTCAGTTTTCAGTTTTTGGGTAAAGGGGTATTTTTAGGGTTCAGGGTCAGTTTTCAGTTTTTGGGTAAAGGGGTATTTTTAGGGTTCAGGGTCAGTTTTCAGTTTTTGGGTAAAGGGGTATTTTTAGGGTTCAGGGTCAGTTTTCAGTATTTTGGTAAAGGGGTATTTTTAGGGTTCAGGGTCAGTTTTCAGTTTTTGGGTAAAGGGGTATTTTTAGGGTTCAGGGTCAGTTTTCAGTTTTTGGGTAAAGGGGTATTTTTAGGGTTTAGGGTCAGTTTTGGGTTTTTGGGTAAAGGGGTATTTTTAGGGTTTAGGGTCAGTTTTGGGTTTTTGGGTAAAGGGGTATTTTTAGGGTTCAGGGTCAGTTTTGGGTTTTTGGGTAAAGGGGTATTTTTAGGGTTCAGGGTCAGTTTTGGGTTTTTGGGTAAAAGGGTACAGGGTAAAAATAAAATAAAATTAAATTTAAATTAAATTAATTAAATGAAATTAAATTAAATTAAATTAAATTAAATACAATTACAATACATTATATTAATTTTAAATAATATACAATTAAAAAAAATATATATACTTACCAATACTTACGTTGTAATGGTATGCGTTGTAAAAGTACCTGCGTTGTAAAAAAATGCGTTGTAAATACATGCGTGGTAATAGTATTGGCGTTGTAAAAGTCCCGTTGTAACGGTATGCGTTGTAAAAACATGCGTTTTAACGTCATATATCCTTTTGTAAACCAGTTCACCTGCTCCTGACAACATATCCCTGCAAGCACAAACTAAAGAAACCTCTATCAAATATTACTGTTTTATATGGTGTTCTATAAATCCTTGAATTATAAAAAAAACAAAGCTATCTTGATACTGAGCTGAAATAAAGTATTTTATATTAAGTCTACTATTTTATTCTCATGTCTGCCAGCTTTAAAATGTGTTTGTAGGGTTATTACACAAGAAAAAAGTTCTTGTTACTCAAAACTGATCTGTGGAAGCTCTACGACATCTTCAGTTCGCTTTTAGCCAGCCCCGTTTTGCAATACCATTCAAAAACCTCACTGTGCTCTCTAGTGGTATTACTTTCCATTGTCTTGGCAGAATGTTTGGCTTCCTAGCAGTGCTTAATTTATTCCACTGGTTGCTGGTGCCCACCATCAACACCTATTACTTTGTACCAGGAATGTTTACAACTAGTCTTGGTGGTGCCATCCTACTAATGAAATTACTCACATTCAGCCAGACCTGATCAGTGGCCATCAGAGGTTGTTGTGTGTCGATTTAGATAACGTCATTAGGTTTCCTGATTTATGCCCTTATACGGCCACAATTCACATTGCCCATATTTAGGCATAGAAATCCTACCTTTATTTAGGCATTATCCATGCTAACCAACTACAGGCATGGCCACCTACATCCGTCCATCAACATCACAATGAGTTCTTGGAAAATCAGACATTTAAGCCTTTAGGACTTCCCCTTGCTTGGAATATTGACTTCTCCAAGAACTCCTTTATTATGCACGAACCTCTATTCCTTAGGGGTTCATTCATGACATTCTTCTGCCCGACTTTTATGTCAATACTGGCATTCCTAAACACCTTTGAGGTATAAATATACCTGCACTTGCCATGGCAAACCACGGTTCGGCTGCCTACTTGCACGACGCGGCTGGCCACGACGAGTTCGGAAGGAAGAGAAGTCCCCCCTGATGCACTGGCCAGACGCTGACATCCTCCTTGCTGAGAATTCAGTTCCAGTGTTTCAAACTCCCCTTGCAGGGTGTAAGAGACCGAGACCCGGAAAGAGATTCCAACCTCTCTCATTCTAAGGTATGGAGCAGACTAGAACCTAGAGGGACTCTTGGCAACTCTGGCAAAAGTAAACTATAGCTAGATACACTTTAGAAACAGCACCTACTTCTTACCACGTACTACACTTAGGTTAGGTACACTGGGGTAGAACTAAGTATGGGCGAAATGTGCCACTTTGCGGTACGCAAATTCGCGCGAAAGCAAATTCGCGTTCCGCGCAAATTTGTGGAATTTTTTGGCGTGTTTGCAGGGCGCTTTGTGTGTTTGCGGGCTTCTTGCAGCGCACCGACCGCGAAGTTACCCATGCGGTCGTACATGGGCGTGGCCATCTTGTTCGCGTTGTGAATTTCCATTTCCGGGCACTGGTTGCATGCTCGCGTTGTGCGCAGTGCACGATTACGTGGTCGCGTGCGTTTTTGCGTGCTTGCAGGGGAAATATCGCGCGAACTTACCCAGGTGGTCCTCAATGGGCGCGGCCATCTTGTTTTTCATTCATTGCTATGGTTCTGGGCATGCTTTTTCAATCCTCCCCTAATCTTTGCAATCCTTTGTTTCTTTGAACTTTTTAAAATATTTTTTACTCATTATCTATCCCTCTCTTTTTCTACATCTTTTTTTATATATTCAATCTTTATTTCGGCCGTTGGCCATCAAAGATATACAGTAAAACATGTATAGTCACTATAAAATCAACATACATAATCAATAACAGTATAAAACCTTAAAATTACATGCTAATAAAACTACTTTAAAAACTGTGAACCTTAAGATTAAGAGGGAGCCTGCATCTTCAAAATGCGAGTGCGAGTGTGCCAAACATTAGTGAGGAACTTTGCTAGTGCAAATACAGTTAAACTGGAAACATCGGTTTTTAGGATTCTATACATTGGGAGGTACTCCCTACCACCCAGATTTCTGATCAATGGTAAGAGCCAGTATTTCCTCGCTGCCTTATAAGCTGGGCAAAACAGAACCACGTGTAAATCACTTTCCTCTGCCGCAGTGCAAGCCGGGCACTGCTTGGTGGAGGGAGGCGATGACCAGGAACTAGTAAAGGATCGTAAAGGCAGTGTGCCGTATCTCCATTGGAGAAACAGCTTCCTGGCCAACACGGGAGAGACGGCATCTAAAACTCTCTCCTGCCTGTACAAATCCTTGCTTTGCACAAAGACAGAAGTTAGTGACCCTTCAGACTGACTGTCTAAGGCCGTGGCTAATTTATGTTCATGATAAGCGCTAGCCAGACCTTTCCTTGAGATATTTAATGAGGCATTGGCAGAGTTAGACCATAGGTCGGGGAACCCCAGTACCGTACAAGAATTTTGAATGCATTTTATCCAGGGGATCAATAGCGCTTTCGGGTGGGTCAATAGCTCCATTAGTTCCGCCCTATAGGCGAGAAGTTCGTTGCTACTCCACAGCCTTCGCCAGAAGGCTATAGGTCTCAAGCCTAGTATGTCGGCTATGGGGCGCAAGCCCAGATCTAGCCTCAGAGGGAGGAGCGGGGTGCTGGGTGGAAGTGCGACTATCTGTCTGATGAATTTGTTCTCTGTCAAAGACAGACTACGACATGATGTGTGTCCCCACAATTCCGCCCCATACATAGTAGCACCCCTGGCTTGCGCTTTGTAGATCTGGATAAGCGACCCCAGTTGTCGGTATGTGGAACCATTTAACATCCGCGTGATACCCCCTGTGGTCTGTATCAATTTTAGATTGGCCCTGCTCTGGTGTGATCCCCAAGACATAGTTTCATTGAGAGTTACACCAAGATAGTCAAAAGTGGAAACTCTCTCGAGCCGTGAGGCTCCCAATAGCGGATTTGGGCGCAATTTATGACTTGGGTTCAAAACCATAAACTTAGTTTTGGCCGCATTAATTTCTAAGCCTCTGTCAGTGCAAAAGGCCACAAATGAATCGAGGATCCTCTGTATCCCCATTGGAGTTTTGGACAGCAGCAGGGTGTCATCTGCAAACATAATTGCAGGCACCCTACTGCCGTTTAGTTTAGGGGCGTCAGTGTATTCAGTTGCATTTAGGTGGGCGATCACCCCGTTGACAAAGAGGCAGAACAGGGTCGGTGCCAGCACACAACCCTGTCTAACCCCTCGGTCAACGGGGAATCTATCTGTCAGAGCCCCAGACCTCCCGCACCTCACTCGAGCATAATTATTTTCATGCAGTCTCTGCAAGATTATCAGGATGTCCGGGGGAACCCCCATCTCAGCAAAGACGCTCCACAGTTTCCCTCTGGGCACCAAGTTGAACGCGGCCCGCAGATCCACAAAAATTGTGTATAGGCTGCCGCCCTCGAATACCGCTGCCCTCCAGTAAATAATATTCAGTCGAAAAACCTGGTCCACCGTGGAAACACCCTTTCTAAATCCCGCCTGATACGGGCTAAGGACACCCAACTCTTCTGCCCAATCTTGGAGCCGATTCAACAATACCCTGCCAAACAGCTTCTGCGCCACATCAATTAAACTGATTGGTCTGTAGTTGGCTGGGAGAAGAGGCGAGCCCTTTTTAAAAATGGGGACCACCTCCGCCCCCAGCCAAGTACTAGGGATTTCCATACCGCTGAGGACTCCATTGAACAACGTGGTAAGGTAGGGCGCCCAAACATTGGGCTCCTGCTTGAACAGGTCCCCGGGTATGCCGTCCAATCCTGGCGCCTTTCCCGAGGTAAGTCCTGCTATTGCAGCCCTAACCTCGCCCAGTGTTATTGGATCTCCCTCATAATCAGGCCAACCAACACCGGTGTCAGTAGTGGGTTCTCCCGGTTCAGAGATGTAAAGGGATTGAAAGTGTGTCTGCCACACCTCTGGTGCAATATTCGGCTCAATTGCCGAGTGTAGATTCCCCGACCCCCCGCTTACAATTCTCCAAAACATTCGGTGGTCCTGTGTCTCTAGGGACTTAGTGAGCTCTTCCCACTGGCTCTCTTCCCATTCAGTTTTGGCGTGGGCAATAAGTTTTTTGTACGCCCATCTGCGTTCTCTTAGCTGTTCCCCACCTAGACCCTCCTTGATCGCTCTAAGGAGTTCCCCCTTTGCTCTTCTACAGGCTGCGTTGTACCATGAGGATTTACATGGCTGCCCCCTCCTTGAGTTCGGCACGTTACTGAAGAGGACGGGAGCCACAGCCTTTATGAGATCCTCATGGGCCTGGTGTAATTTGGCCTGTGAGTCCTTAATTCCCACCTCGGTAGCCAAGTCTCCCACAGTTTCCAAAATGGGTATTATCCCTGCGTAAAGCCTCGGGAGTTGTTCCTCACTTGAGGCCAGTTGTTCCCACCTGATCCTTCTCCTGTTGTTTTCCAGGAGAAGTTCAGGTTGGATCCCCTCCCCTGATGCCGCATAAGTTCGGCGCCCGGGGTGGGTGAGGTCAAGTTCAAGGGCATTGTGATCACTGTCTAGCCTTTCCCTAACCCTAAAGTCCCGGATAGCCGGCCAGTTCGCTATCTGTACCAAGACATAATCCAAGCGAGATTCTCCTCCCACTCTATTATAGGTGGTTCTGCTGGGTATGTCAGATCTAATACGCCCATTACAGGCTCTAATTCCAAACTTCAGGGCAAGGGCTGTGATCTGCAATGCTACAGGAGACCATGCCTTCGGGGGGGAGCTTCTACCGTAGGCACGGACCACCTGGCCTCTTCTTCCATTGGGAAACCCTCTAACAGGCCTGGTAGTGGCTCGAAATGGGAATTTAGGTCCCCTCCTACTACAAAGGGTAGATCACTTGGTAATTCGGATAAATAATCCGAAAGTTCATCTATAGTGGACGATTCCCTGGCCATTCCAACTGGCCTAGAATAGATGTTTATTAGGACAAGTTTCGCTAGATTTGGCCAGGACAATAGAACCACGAGGATGTCATTGGAGGGGACCGGTAACCGTGTGGCCTCACAACCTAGGTGGGATGCCACCCAGGTTGTGAGCCCTCCTGAGGGACGTCCTTTGCCTTCCCACCTGGCCGGAATGAAAAATGACTGATAACCTTTGTGCCCATAGTCTTCCCTTGCCCAGGTCTCCTGGAACATGCAAACATCCCCAGTCTCAATATAGGTTTCCCAATCTTGAGCAGCCAGCTTGTTGGCTAGTCCGGCCAATAAGTTTTTTGTACGCCCATCTGCGTTCTCTTAGCTGTTCCCCACCTAGACCCTCCTTGATCGCTCTAAGGAGTTCCCCCTTTGCTCTTCTACAGGCTGCGTTGTACCATGAGGATTTACATGGCTGCCCCCTCCTTCTACATCTATATTTTGTGTTTTTTTCTACTTTTGGTTACTTTAAAACTACTTTTTTTTAACTCTTTTCTTTACTTTTTCCCGATTCTTTCCTATTTTATTTTTCAGCTGTCCAGGACCATGGCAAAGGGAGCCAGGAAGAGCAAGGGGAAGGGTCCCGCACCACGTACCCGGCTCCCATGCGGGCGCTTAAGGGGGAAGCAGTAATAGCCCGGGAGATTTTCAGCGCGGTGGAGGTGGCCGCACTGGTTTTCTTCGTTCAGCGCCAACTCCCCATGACCGTCGCGGCAGGCCCGGTGCCGGGTAGGGGCTCCGGGAGCATCAAAGGCTATGGGGGAAGGTGTGCCGGGCCATGTATCGTGAGTCTGGGGTCCGGCGCACCTACAGCCAAGCGACGCACCGGTGGTCGGACGTCCTGGACCGGGAACACCACCTGTTCGACCTGCTAGGCATCGGGATCCATGGGCTTGGTGAGTAGTAGTAGCTATTTAATCACTACTCTGTTTTCTCCTGCTCTTTGTTATCATATTGCAAATGTTTTTTTTTCCCGAAGAGCAAGAATACTGCAGATTACATTGCAGGTAAATTATGTTTTAAAATCTTCAGTGATTGCAGGGGCTTGCCTGCTCAGTGGCGGTGCTACTATGATTACTTGTTTTCAATGTTGTGCTCATTTGGCCTGAGTGATTATGTATGAGTGTACTTTACAGAACTGCGTAATGCTAAATACTAGAGATTACGTTGCAGGTAAATTATGTTTCAAAAGCTTCTGTAATTGCAGGTGCTCGCCTGTTCACTGGCGGTGCTACAATGCTTACTTGTTTTCAATTTTGTGTTCATTTGGCCTGGGTGATGATTATGTTTCAGTGTACTTAACAGAACTGCGTAATGATAGACATTAGAGACTCAAGTCCAGTCCTTCCTTTGTACTCCTGCCACTAAGAATAGATAGTGGTGGTGATCATGACAGACTGTGTCTGTCACTTCGCGTGCTGCGGAGTGCTGCCTGCCAGTCCTAGTAGAACCTTTTTGTAGTTGGTTTAGTGAGTAACATAACTTTCCAAGTAGACAGGCCACGAATCCAGCAATACTAATATCCTAGTAGACCACATAAGATAGGTCAATACATTTAGTGCAATTGTTGTCTATTTCCCCGAAATAATTTGTTATTGTTTTTTTAAATGTTTGATGTGGTTGACAACATCATCCATGTTTGTGTCTTTCTTTCATGTTGTACATCAGCTGCTCCCCCCAGGGGCAAGGGGACACAGGAGGAGGTAGCTGCGCTGGCAGAGCAGGGACAACAACAGGAAGGCCAGGATCGGTCCGGCAAGGGCTCCTCTGCTGGCCCCAGTAAGTTTTTCTGTTAAGATTAATAATTATACTTCCCTATCTTTTACAGCACCTGTATTTTTTCCGAACGTTCCTCATTCTATTGTTTCCTAACTCGTCTTTGATCTTCTTGTAGATTGTTTCTAAATTCTTATCCTGCCTTTAGTATGACTCCCTGTGGTACTACTAGATTATTATTGTCTGTCTGTGTAGCTAACTAAGCTTGCACAGTTGGCAAAAGGTGTTAAACAAAACTCCTATTCTATTCAGCAATAGCTCTATGCACTGAGTGCAGTCCTCTGGGTTGTCCATAGTGTCTATTGAAGTCTTCTAAATGTTTATGCTTTGACAATTCCCAACAATAAAATGTCAATGGCCACCAAGAATTAGATACTAGTTTACTTTTTGATTGGATAGGAGGACAATCCATACTATTACTATTGCAGGGACTATTCTTCACAAACAGAACTATGGACAAGAAATAGGGCATTGGTTATAAATTATAATAGGCGCAGTTAGACTTTCCACATACCTCAGTCATAACAGAAGTTAAACCCCCAATCTCCTTACTGACTAGCTAGTGTGTCAGAGTCATTATTTAGCTCCCAAATGCAGCAATGATTGATCCCCAATGATTATACAACCCAGGACATAAGACTACGGAGTCAGAGTCCCGACCTCTCTGAGCCACTGACTCATGCTTGTAAATTGCAAACCCTTTCGCTCACTCACTCATGACCAAAAACCACAGAGTCTATGTAAGTTTAAAAGCTTTATTAAAAGTAAAAACATTTATTAAAATCAACTTCATCATATAAGATAAAAGGAGAAGGATTCAAAACTGAAAAGTGGCTGATTTCACACATTAATTGTGGGAGAGCCCTCACCTGGTTGGAACTTCAAGTCTTCTTTGTGGGGATGAATCGTTGCTGACTCCGTCCAAGTGATGATGATCTGATCTTGCTCTTGTTCCTAGAAGGGAAGCTTCTGTCTGTTATGAAAAAAATGGTGCGTGTTAAAAAGCAAGCATTCATCAGTTGTGCCAAAAAGTGTAGCAAGACATGTTACGGCTAAGCATAAATTAAAAAAAACCTACCCTGAAGAAAGGGACATTTTTAGTTTAGAGACTAGAGAGTCACAAATTATTAAATTTGTTTATGTAGTACTAGTAAAAAATGTTCATTTCTAGACAAAATAGGGAGTGGTGTATATGGCATCTAAGAATATGAAATGTATTTTCTAGGCGGAACATCGGCACAGCCATTCACCAGTGCCGGGGCCAGCACGGAGGTGGGCACTCCTGGGGCGGAGGCGGTGCAACAGCCATCGGGAACTGCTTTGTGGGGTGCCACAGGAGTGGCAGGCAGTGGTAAGCTATTATATTCCTTACTTATTGAGTTGCAGACTGCAGAGTGTGCTCTCTGCACAGGTGTATATGTTGTACAGAACAAGTACAATTTACTGTTAAGAAGACTTACAAATTTAGAACTAAGTTTTTGTCAACCAGGTAGAAGACATTCACCCTTGACTTCGCATTAGCAATAGCATTAGCGGCGGTAGTTGAGGAGTTACCAATGGCCTCCTCTAAATTTGACTTCAACTCAGCTGTGAAAGTTTAATCGAGAAGCCAAGTCAGATCAGAGATGAACTTGATGGATGGGATGAACGAAAAGGGAAAGAAGGGTGTAAGGAAGGACGAGCAAGTTAAAAGTAATGACTGGCAAAGAATGATACGTGTTTTTGAATGCTGCCCAAAGTGGCTGGGAATATGATGCATAGCCGGTTGAAGGCTGAAGCAAGGATGGGTGACGGAGAAAGGGAAGAGGACTGCCTGGGTGGGGGAAACAGAAACTGTATGTGTGCGCAATATATCCTTTGGTTCAAATTCAAATGCAAATCAAGCACGGATGCATGGCTGGCGGTTTCCACAATAAAATAAAAAGGTTGTTTTTCCATGAGAAAAACTAAGGTTTGTCCAGTTGAGACATTAAGAAGAATGATTGACATTTACTTTGAATGGATGGATGCCTGGATCATGGTACTATCTTACTCATAGATAGCATAGGTGTATGTAGACAGAGTAGACGGTCACTGGATGAAGTAAGTGTTACTTTGAAGAGCATGTAACACCGCACCTGCAAGCCTGTTCCAGTGTAGCAAAGGCGAGGAAAAGAAGTTGTAATTTTTCAGAATACTACCATGACTATTAACAGTAATTTGCAAGCACAGCATATATCCTGCGATTACGGGGGCCACTCACTACCTCTGTTAATAATTGTATTACAACTCTGTCATTCATGTGTGGCCTACCAGTGTTCACTCAATAAAAAAGAAAGCATCCCATATGTAAGCAAATATCCTGTGAAGGGATAGATAATCATATTATTTATCTTCTTCATTTCTAGTAGTCATTGGCACTGCAGGGTGAAAGTTAAATTAATTAAGCAGTAGCCCTTGTAACAGAGTATGGCCAGTGCCACTCATAATAGAAAAGTAAGAGCTTCACCACCTGCATATACTAGAGTGGTACCGTAACGCAAGTCTGTGTCATCATGGCTTGCGTCTGTTTTTCTCGGGTGCAAGTTGACTGCTCTGGCATTATGCCGGCTTCCAGAAGTTTAAGTACCAATTTCGCTAAACAAGAGAGAAGAAGAAGAAGAAGAAGCTGGTGTACTGTCTGAGTCTAATGTAGTGAGTCCATATAGTGCTAGTAGAATTGATTCCGGAAACACTCACTAATGTTAGAGCAGAGGCCGATGAAGTAGGAGGTTAGATAGATACAGGCCACAAATGTTATATACTGTGCTGGCAAGTTGCTAGTGCTACTGTGACACAACTTTCTGCTGAATTATTTTGTGTTAATCTTAAAGAGCATTGGTTACAGTATGTTTTTCTTTCTTCATATAGATGCTCCTTCAAACTAACCCGGAAGTAGCTGGCTAGACGGGCCCGGCAAAGGAAGTTGGAGGCAATTATCGCCGAATATCGGCGGCTGGTGGTCCGGAGGAGGAGGACACACAGTCTCAGTCCACAACATGCACCACGACAGCTGCATCCTCCTCCGCGCACCCTGGGTCAGCCAGTCAGCGCAAGCCTCCAGCGGTACGGAGCAGTGGTACCGCAGCCACCTGCCACCGCCAAGCAGCCAAAAAATCAGCTGCCCCCCACAGCAGGTGCAAGGCACGCATCCACCGCCTAACCCTCAGGGTGTCCAAACTTGAGCAGGAGATGGAGAGAGTTAAAACCCTGCTCAAGAACCTCCGCAAGGAGCAACGGGACCACCTGGCCAAAGGACACCGCCGGCGGCAGTAGAGGAGGCGAGACTGACCCTTGCCCCTTTTTTAAAGACTTTTGGGGGGGTGGGAATTGGGAGTTGGGTTTTTTGGATTTTGGGGACTTTTTATTTCACGGACATTCTTTGGGGTTAGTGAGGGGGTGGGTCGGGTCTTGCAGGATAGTTTATTTTTGTTAGGGATAAAAATAATTATTTACTTTCAACTTAAACATAGCATACAAGTTTTTACTGTTTTGCGGGGGAGGCGGTGGGGGGTTAACTGTACGTTTGTTTTCCTGAAACTTAACTGGCTGCTTGATTCAAATTATCTAAGTAATCGCCCAAATGTTTACAAAAGTAAGTGCCACTCACAGAGTTAGTGAATTCAATTGTCCTACTACTTTACAGTCTCTCCTCTCTCCTCCTACTCCATTATCCTTCCTCCCCCCAAACGCTTATTCTACCTGTGATTCGTATTTGAGAATAGGGCTAGGCACAGGGCTGGCTGCATGGCAAATGGCGATTAAGGTTGGCAATCCAGGGCGGATGAAATGGCATCATTGTGGTGGTAGTAGTGGTGGTACACAGTGGCAGTAGCAGCATATGAAAAAAAAGAAAATGAAACCTTGAGTGGCCTGAGCGGAGCATTAGAACTGTCATATAGCTCCTGTATATCCTTATATCGTGTTAAGTTGGCATAGGTACATTTGAGGTTTAAACGCCATTTTTCTTTCTTGCAACTTCTGCTCACGACACTTAATTGTTGACTTAGCTTTCAACCTAGTAGTTTGCCGTGGTGTATGTGAGAATAATATGTTATTGCTCTGATATCAGCTTTGCTTAATAAACTATGTCTGCACGAAGAGTGCTGAAGTTTCAGGAACAACACGATATGGAATTGTTATGAGGTCTGATCTCCACGCCTTCATAGTCATAACACAAGTGCAGCCTTTGCCAACTCCGGCTTCAGGCGGGATTGATATTGCTTTGCACGAAACACATATAACACACTTGATGCGGTGCACATGCAGAGAGAGCTGGTGTATGCTGATGTGATTCCTTCATGCTAGGACACTAAGGTATGGGCCCGCCCTAAAACAACCCAAAGAGACCTTCTTAGCTAATAATATAATATATGTGTTAGGGAGGGTGAGATATAAGTGTTGTTAACTCTTATTCATTACAGCATGTTAACATGCTGTCACCATTCGCTTTTTATGTCTTAGTAACTATGCTGATAATTTTGCTACTGATAATAAGTATACTTGTATTATCTAAGATACTGCGCCTGAGAAGACGGCATTAGTAAATAAACATTTCAAATGCACATGTGTCTTCTTTACTCCATGTTCTGGTTTGTAATGATAATATAACGAAAGAGTGTTCATGAGTTCCACGTACCCTGAGGTACTATAAGTTCATGTTCTGGTTTGTCTAAACATTGGGAGTTTGATACGTCCAATGAGACACTGTAGCTAGCTCGGTAAGGGGTGAGGTGGTTGCTAAGGTGAGTTTTGGGACACCCTAATTCGCCGAGGTTCCACTCCTCTGTGCACAGTTCTGTGTGAGAACAGAAACCCTGCGACATGGCGCCCAACGGTTTCGGTGGTCTTATATCATGACACTCGAGTAGTTTATCGTTCATACCTTAACCCCTTCACCTCCGTTTCCGGAAAGCGGGGTGTCGGTGAAACCTACCTATTTTTTGAAATAGGTCTTATTCAAGCTTGATTCTTTCTAAAACGGTTTCTTTGAATTACTACCCAGTTGTGCTACAAAGTATTCTTTGTGTTTTCTTGTTTCCAGTGTAGTCATGGCGGCGGTGGCCATTGTGCAACATAGTCGCGTGGCGGTGCGCAACCATCTTCAGACGTACCAGGTACCGGTGGATGGGATGGCTGTGGTTTTAGTGGTGTGTGCAGATCCGGCGTTCCCTTACGAGTTGTTTTACTCTTGGGTTACGTTTCCGGCAGTGGACGCAACTTCTGGGTTGTTCCACTCCTACACCGCCTCAGCTGTCCCGGCTGAATATACACCGTACAGGGCACTGGAAATACCTATTGATCATTGGCAGCATCGCGTTTGGTTTGATGGCGCCCTCCCCCACTCTTTGTCCGCTGCGAGGTTAGGTCCACTCTCGATTCCAGGTACTAACTGGCCTGCGTTGGGTGGTTTTACCCCGCACACGAATCACGGTGCTTGTACCCTTCAGGAAATTCGAAGGTTACATGTTGTGTCTATTTCCGTGATTCGTGCACTAGTGCAATACATTGGTCGTCATCTCCCGGGTGGTCCCCCGGGGGGTCTGGCCGCTCAAACGGAACGTGGTGGTTTACGGCTTAATCCAGTTATGGTAAATTCTGTTTTTGGTCAACGCCCTGATAATAAAGATGATTTTCCTTTTTGGCTGGCCGAGAAATTTGACCAACTGGAGGCCGTGTTTCCCAATTCTTCTCCTGCTGACAAACATAGAATGTTGACGATTACTTTACCTAAGGATATCACTCCCGAACTCGTTGACTGTGAAAGCTGGGGTAAGACTTTTGCGGCTGTTTATGCGAGGTGCTTTGGCACCCCATCTATGGCTGTACTGCCTACGATCATAAAACGTGTTCAGGATGATCACGGTCCTGAGGCAGCGGTTGAATTGGGTATGCGCCTGTGTGGTTCTTTTGAGATTGTGAGTGATCTCATACTCTCCAACATCAAGGGAGATGCAGTGAACTTCCAGGTTTTTAATGCATTGGCAGCGTTACCCGATGCCGAAAAGCCCCGCCAGTTAGCGAAGATTGTGGTGGCCGCTTACAAAACTATCGGTCGCACAAGTAAAGGTTTGAAGTACTTCGCGGTTAAGGATAAAAAACAACCACAAGTGCAATCTGCTGCGGCAGATGTACAACCGAAGTCCAAAAAGCAAAATTGGCCTCAGAAACAGAAACAGGGGAAGCAACAGCAGCAAACGAAGGAATCTTATCCTGCAACACAAGTCCCTGCGCCGTCTGAGAAAGTTTATGATTTGCGCGATCGCGCGATGATTAAATCACCTGATCGATTTCAGGTTTCTGATCAACGCTCTCCTCGTTCCTTACAGGACTCATCGGCCCAGAAGACCGGTGGAGGAGGAGGCGGTCGGGGATGTGGTGGCCAACAGGGACGTGGCCAGCCCCGCCAGACAGAGGGCGCTTGGAAGCAGGAGGATTCTACGCCTAAGAGACCGCAGTTTGCGAAAAAGAAAGTCGCAGCCTTAACAGCGCATCGATATGCCACAGATAGTGAGAACGCGGCTTCGGAATCTGACGTGGGCTCTGACCTTGCTGGACAGCGCGGCGGAGATAACCATAGTCAGAGAGGCGCTGCGTCCACTACTGAGGGTGACAGCGACTGATGTCTACGTTGTGATAGAAACAGCGGATACGAGACTTGCTCCCCCTGAAAGACTATATGAAATTGTCCTGTTAATTGAAGGTGACATACAGCGTACCGTTAAAGGTGTATTTTGGGAGAATCTGTCTTCTACATATGATATTTTACTTTCGGAGGCTGACTGGCCCCCACCTTTTGTGCTCGCGGCGCCGCGAGGGGAGGAGGTGATCCTACCCAGTTTCGCGAACACTGTCTCGAAAGAGCATGCGCAGCATTTTGCAGAAGAGTGGGCTCGGGCTCTCGCGCCGGCTCTGTACCGTAACCAATGTGGTTGGGATAGATTGTCGCCTTGCCACGAAATTCCGTTGCGGTCTCAGCCGCAGCCTCAACCTCAATATCCCATTCGGCGTGAAGCTAAATCTTCCGTCGCGGAAATCCTTGAACAATTGGAATATCAGGGAGTTATTGAAACGTGTGTGTCACAGATGAATAATCCCCTTTTTACTGTGAACAAACCTGACGGATCATATCGTTTGGTTTTGGATTACCGGCATTTAAACTCGCATTGCCGTAACTGTGCTGTACAGAATACCCACGGCTCTGCCCTAGTGGATAGTCTCGTGCGTAAGCGTTTCAAGACAACGCTTGACATATCCAATGGTTTTTATGCCCACAGATTGGACAGCTTTAGCTCCCAATGGACCAGTTTTACGAGCGCTGGAGTCCAAAAGCAATTCCGGCGTCTTCCAATGGGCTATAAGAATAGTCCTGGTATATTTACCGCTCGCATTGTCTCTATTCTGGAGGCACTCGACCCTGATGCTTTTTCGTATGTGGATGACATATATCTCACAGACGACGATATTTGGGAGCATCTGTGTCGTGTAAATTCTGTTATTTGCAACTTCGCTGACATGGGTTACAAATTTAACTTTGCAAAATCGCACATTGCTGAACACACAGTGTTGTTTTTGGGCTATGAGCTCAACAATGAAGGTAGAGGTTTGGCTCCTCACTTCTTAGAGAAGTGCGCACAATTGCGCGCTCCTACAACACTGAAAAAATTACAATCTTTACTGGGCTTTTTGAATTTCGGAAGGACATACATTCCGGAATATGCCCAGCGTGTCAAGCCGTTGTATGCGTTAATACAACCTACTTTCTCAAAATCATGCTGGCTGCCTGAGCATTCAGCCATTTTGCAATCCTTGCAGGCTGATCTGCTCGCTTCTGAATACTTACTGACTCGTGATAACCACACCAACCTGGTGATAAGAATAATCCCAGGGGCGGTGGGTTTCACGTACCTGACTTTTAATGAAGGAGACACAGTGCCTATTGCTTACAAGTCACACTTGTACACTTCGGCTGAATTGCGGTTTTCCACTGTGGAGAAAGTTTTAACTGCTGTACAGATGGCGATTCTTAAAGAACGAGCTCTGTCACAGGGGAAGCGCATGTTAGTGGTAACACCCTGTCCTCATTTGGAGGCAGTCACGAAAGCCAGTGTACCGAATTCAAAAGCTTTGCACCCTCGGTGGATTTAGTGGGCTGCGTCATTGACATCCACGGATGTCACGTTCATTTTTGACGCTTCCTTACGGTCGCAAGAGTACTTGCAGTATGAGTTCGTTCATCCTGCTCCTCTGGCTATGCGACCTTTGGAGGACTTCCATTGCATCATTTACACTGATGGGTCAGCGCAGGTTGCGCATGGCTCTAAACATGCCTACGTTTCCGCATGCGCTATTGTGGTAGGTGCTATGTTGAACGATGAGTTCATTTCCAGGGAAGTGCACACCTTGCCCCTTGGCGATTGCACTGCACAATTGGCTGAGCTTCGTGCTCTTTTACTAGCGTTGGAGTACGCAGATCCTAGTGTGACTACATTGATTGTAAGTGATTCGTACTACTGTGTCCAGTCTTACAATGAAAACTTGTTCTTTTGGATTCAGAATGATTTCCATGATTCCAAGGGTAGCGCAATAAAACATAAAATGATCTGGGTTCGAGTGGCAGAGCTTAAGGCTTTGTTGCCGCTTGTTTATGTAATTCATACTCTCGGTCATCAGCGCGTAGGAGTTCACGCTGTTGGCAACTCGCTTGCTGATGAAGCAGCGAAATCAGCAGTATCTACATACTTAGTTGCAGCGGTTACTAGGTCAAAAACAAAGATTGATAGCGACATCTTGGCGGCAGTTGCTGCCTCTGAGAAGGGAAGTAAACATCCTGCGGGATTCCCTTCGAAGTACAAATACCACTTAAGTCCCGAAAAGGTTCCTTTTGTGACAATTCCTGATGTTGGGGAACGGCTGATTCCCAACTCGGATCGCAGAGCAGACTTGATTACAGCGGCACATGAAGGTGTGGCGTCTGCGCATGCGGGCGTCTCAGCCACTGTAACTCAATTACAACAACGTTTCTGGTGGCGGGGATTGTACAAACAGACGCGTGATTATGTCCTGCTTTGTGACATATGCCAGCAGATTAAACCTTCGACTGCTACGCGTCCGCCACAGACTCAGTTGTACATTTCTAATAAACCGCTAGGTTGTGTTTATTTAGATCACTGCGGTCCTTTTTCATCTGATACTGCGTATAAATACATCTTAGTAGCAGTTGACTCATGCACACGCTTTGTGTGGGTTTGGCCACATCGCAGCGCTGATTCACGGACTGTCATTAGAGATTTGCGTGTCTTTATAGGGATTTTTGCCTGTGGTACCTTCCATTCGGATCAGGGTCCGGCTTTCGCCTCTAAGGCATATAAGGATGCCATGACTTCGATGGGGGTCCAAGTCAAGTTTTCGTCACCCTACAGACCTGAGGGTAATAGTGTAGTTGAACGAATGAACCGTGATTTAAAGCAATCTTTGACAGCCCGAGTTATAGGCACTGGCAGAAACTGGCTGGCTCACCTCTATGGCGTGCAGCGTGCTCTTAATAATCTCCCTAGAAGGTCTCTGGGTGGGCGGACCCCATACGAAATGCTCTTTGGAATCGAGATGTACGTCCCTGACCTTGACGGTCTAGACTATGTGGTTCGCGCCACTTCCTTTGACGCAGATGAACATTGCAATGTTTTACAGAATCTACAAAAGACCAGAGACAGTCTTGCAAAGGAACATTTGCCCTCCACGTCGGATGATGTGTTGCAGATCCCGGTAGTTGGCTGGCTACCCCAAGTTGGAGAACTGGTTCGGGAGAAGATCGATAACAAGAAAGAATTTGGTCCTTCCTATCGAGCTCCGGTTCCCGTCGTTGGAGTGAAGGGCACAAGAACAGTCATTTTACCACCTCTTCCTGGTCGTAAGGAGAACAGGTTTATTTCAATTGACAATGTCAAGATACACAGAGTGGCCGATTCTTCTTAGCATGACACCGGCTGTTTCCTGTCCTTCCATTGTGAGAAATTCAGTTATGCCTACTGCTTCTAATATTGAACCTGAAGTGGCCATCGAATTACCTGCTCTTTCCAGTCCTTTATTAAATAATTTACCTGGAACTAACATTGATGAGACAGACTATGCCTATCCCACTGATTTGTCCATACCTGACCTGCAAGCACGTTTAGCCACAGACTCCAGATTTTCTTTTGACTCTGTTTCTCTTGCCTCAAAGGAACCCTCTCGTGTTGCAGTTTATGCAAGCCTGTTTAAAAAACATTTTTTGATACCGCCTTGGACTTACATTTGGCTAGTCCTTGTTTCGATTTACCTTTTTATGTCAATTGGTTTTGTGTTTTATTTTTTTCGAATCATCAATGGACATTATGTCGAGGAAAGAACATGCATTACTCATTTAAATGGAACTTTGGCCCCTCTTTCCTCTTCACATTCTACACACAGATTAAAAAGAGACTTGACTTTGGTTAACATCACAGCATGGCCTGTCCTTGATGGAATCGTGTGGGATGCAGTTCGGTTTCAGATTCATGGCCCCACGGAAGTCGTTAATGTTCCTAATGTACTTAGAGTGAATATGGGGGATGTGGTGAAACAAAACATTCGTTCAGATGACTGGGATGTTAATGCTGTGGAAAGTTTGTTTTCTGATTTAAAATACTATGCTGCCTTTGATGCTGAGGATTTATATTTAGAATCTGCTAATTATGGTGAATTGTTCTGTTACCAACATTATGGCAATCACTTTTTACACAAAACATCATCCCGAAGGGATGCTGTTAATTATACTCAGTGGGAACATTGCCCAGCACCTACACAAGGGAGTTCAGAAACGTTTCTTAAAAAGTATACTTATTTCACTGACTTTAACCAGTCCAATCCCGAGTCCTTTTATTTTAAATTTCACAAACAGCCACTGTCCAAGGTTAGACTTACCGATACAAAATTGTTGTATTCGAAGGCCTTCCTAGATCAATTAGTTACTGGAGGCTATGAGCTATGGAAGGAAACAATAGACCTTAAATCGGTTTGGGGTTCAAGGGCCTGGCAGGTACAAGGCACTGAGGCTTTGCACCGTGCATGTCTCATCCCGAATCATATGTTGTTTTTAAATGAAACAATTTCCCAGACCACATGCTTTGGATTGGCTACATCTAAAAGGCTAAACACTCCGTCTTTCCCGGAGTTGGAGGAATATGATGGTTGGAGTAATTTTACTCAATTGTCAATTAGAGAATTACAGACTCTGCTTCTCAATTCCTCCTTTAACATTTCCAGTATGAATCCTAAGGGTTGGCTGCTTTGGCACCGTAGTGCAGATTCTTGCCAAAGTAGATTTTTAAATTTAACTGGCGGTTTTAAGACTATTAGATCTGATCCCCGGTTTGACTTAGGTCATACTGTCACCTCGTATTCCGTAGGCAAGTTGTGTCAAAATTGGCTGAAGCATTCAACTTTACCTGCGGTTAAGAATCACCTTTCCAAATTGAATGCAGAAGTGGATTTGAATGATTTCATTAAAGGCCCGGCTAGTGGCAGGTCGAAAAGGTGGTTATATGGGGTTTACAATGAAATTTGGAAGCTATCACAGATTGAGGCTGCTACACGCCTTAGGGCTATTGATCAGGCTAATCTTGAGAAAGTGCTTGCAGTTGTTGACAATAGCATTAATGTGCTTTCCTCTAGAATTTACACATTGGATAATATTGTGTCGTCAGTTGTCGATATTGTGCATGATGAAATATCTGTGTTATACCATGGTCAGAATCAATTACGATCAATCATGCAGTTTGCGTGGACCCTTCAAACTCTGAAAATGGGTAAAGTCCCCTGGGGTTACATGAACGTTTCTTCTTTATTTGCACCTTTTAATTTGACTGAGAAACAACGCTTGCTTTCAATGCGTGATGCTTCCTTTTCTATGTTACATATTGAGAGGTTAGAATCTTTACCTTTTTCCGTGGCAGAAGCCTCTGCTGCAACGTGGCTTATCCACGGTTTAATAACACTGCCTTTTGCTTTATATAAATTTTCAAATTGTATGAAATATGTGCCAATAGGTCGTTATGAACCTTTGGGTAGCGGTTTCCTTCATGAAGTCTGGTCACTCCCATACACATACAGATGTTTTAAGGATGACCAGGAGGTTTATCTGAATGGGGAGGAGTGTACTGAGACGCCAGATCATTCTTTAATGTGTCGACACATACAGTTACACGGTTCATGCAACAAGGACAGGCCGAATATGGCTTGCGTTTTACAAGGCACGCCTGTTCCTGCTATCATCCCCACGTTTAAATTATTAGAGAATGGAAGTTATTTAATGCTTAATAATGAAGACTGTTGTGGGTAAATTATAGGTATCCCTTTCATAGTTACAGTAAGTGAGCGGGTTATTTGCTGCAGAAATGTGCTTTACCCTCCCACACATGAACATAGAGATTCTTCCATCTGGCCAAGAATACCAACCTTGGGAGCAGAATTCAGCGGCATGGCAAGAATAAGAGCTCTTTTGTCCCAGAAAGAGGTGGCCTTGAGCTCGGCCCGTGAAACATTCGTGCTTCACGTTGCTAACACACGTACAGAAGTTCAGGCTCTATTGAATACTGATTTGCCTTTGCATTTCGGAGCAATGGTTCGTACTATCTTTAACGCATCCTCCACAAAGGGCCTATCACATTTTTTTAAAGTTGTTAGCAGTGGTCTTGTGACTTCCTTTGAGAAAATTTTTGGAGTCATCCCTGCTTTCTTCCATTCAATCTTTTCATCCTTGTTTGGAGGGTTCCCGTTTTTACTTGCAATAGCGGCTGGCGCTCTGGTGGTTTTCTGTCTTTTTAAATATGGATGCCCATCCTGTGCAAGACCACGCGCAACTGCTGCTGCTGCTGACGCGGTTCCGCAATCGCATGCTTGAATATTATGGCACACTGCCGTTGGCGACTTTGAGCACGGCATTTGGATTATCTTTTCGATTCTCCTATTTCACATGTGTCCAGCCTGTTTTTCACTGCCTGACCTGTGATTTCCAGTGGGCCATTGATTTGTGTCTCTGCGGACCGGTTTCTTCTGACGTCGATTTTAATCAACTGATGAGTCCTATCATTGCTCACGAGTTGGTTTGTTCTGATGAGAGGATTATGGCCTTAGCAGTGGCGCATGGACTAATTGGTCCCTGGGATGTGTTGTCGGCAGCACGGAATTTCTTGGAACTGAGTTTTCTTGAAAACCCACCGAGCTGTCCTCTGATGGTTATAGAGGATCCGGTGCTGGAAGAACACGTATGTTCCTTTCATCTTTTAAATTGGATGGCTGAACTGTTTTCGGATGAGGACAGTGACTTCCTATTGGAGGCTGTTGCTACTTACTTTTCATATACAGTTTTGTCATAGACACTGCTTCATCTTGACTTGCTGATTTATAGCATGTCGTTGATTTATTTGTCATGAATTTTTAATTTTGTCTTGCCTATTGGCTTGAGCCACATTAGATTTTTGGGCTATTTTTTAGCATTACCTTTTTATTCTTTAATTTCAATTCATGCTCGTTTACTGTTGAGTTCTGCTCTCATGAGATGGCACTTCTGTTATCATATTTTGTCCGTTCTCGGATCATGGGGGGGTGTCATATAGCTCCTGTATATCCTTATATCGTGTTAAGTTGGCATAGGTACATTTGAGGTTTAAACGCCATTTTTCTTTCTTGCAACTTCTGCACACGACACTTAATTGTTGACTTAGCTTTCAACCTAGTAGTTTGCCGTGGTGTATGTGAGAATAATATGTTATTGCTCTGATATCAGCTTTGCTTAATAAACTATGTCTGCACGAAGAGTGCTGAAGTTTCAGGAACAACACGATATGGAATTGTTATGAGGTCTGATCTCCACGCCTTCATAGTCATAACACAAGTGCAGCCTTTGCCAACTCCGGCTTCAGGCGGGATTGATATTGCTTTGCACGAAACACATATAACACACTTGATGCGGTGCACATGCAGAGAGAGCTGGTGTATGCTGATGTGATTCCTTCATGCTAGGACACTAAGGTATGGGCCCGCCCTAAAACAACCCAAAGAGACCTTCTTAGCTAATAATATAATATATGTGTTAGGGAGGGTGAGATATAAGTGTTGTTAACTCTTATTCATTACAGCATGTTAACATGCTGTCACCATTCGCTTTTTATGTCTTAGTAACTATGCTGATAATTTTGCTACTGATAATAAGTATACTTGTATTATCTAAGATACTGCGCCTGAGAAGACGGCATTAGTAAATAAACATTTCAAATGCACATGTGTCTTCTTTACTCCATGTTCTGGTTTGTAATGATAATATAACGAAAGAGTGTTCATGAGTTCCACGTACCCTGAGGTACTATAAGTTCATGTTCTGGTTTGTCTAAACATTGGGAGTTTGATACGTCCAATGAGACACTGTAGCTAGCTCGGTAAGGGGTGAGGTGGTTGCTAAGGTGAGTTTTGGGACACCCTAATTCGCCGAGGTTCCACTCCTCTGTGCACAGTTCTGTGTGAGAACAGAAACCCTGCGACTAACAAATGCTAAAGTATTCAAAGTATAACTACTATTTGCGTGGAGTTTGGCTACAAGAAATAGTACTGAATGTGAAGGACACAGCAGTGTAATCATTCACCACGTGTAGGAGGAGGATGTTCTTGATGATAAATCCAGTTGATGGCGCCCATGAAAATCAGATTTGATTTGCAAATAGTCAGGGGTCTGTGTCAAGCTGAGTAAGAATATATCCTCGGATTCCTTCACCAGCCTTGAAATTGATTTTCTGTTGCTTTGACCTTATCCTCCCCAGCAAGTGTGTGGAATTATTGTTGTCATTTAGTCACACCTCAATGAAAACCACACAGCCCGGGGGAAGAGGGTTAGGGTTTTAAAATTGGATGGGAATGGGGTTTTTTGGGAAAGTTTTGTGGAGAGAGGAAAAAGAAACACAGCATGGACAAACAACAAATGAAGATTAACAAATCTTTGGATAGGAAGATATCCATAAATCTTTTAAGGGACATAAAGGAAGTGCATGCACTACTACATGCATGAAGTTGATTGCTAAATAGATGGTTAGGTTACTTAAACTAAGTAGTACTTTTTACAACTTACTAACTATGAAGAAACAATGTGACAGTACAGGGCTGTAGTAATTACGCAATTTCACTTGCCTATCTGCCTTCAGAGAGAATAAACAACACTTAGTACATGAAATTAGTTTTAAAAATAGCAAACAAAAACGTATACAATGGCTGGAGGGATGAATTTGAAGCAGAGAGCAAACAAATGCATACTCATAGAAGTTCACAATAATAACATTATTTAAAAGATAAGGAGAAGTGAAGAGGATACTGTAACTGTATGTTGTAGTTGTCCTGTTGAATTTGGGAAGTTGCGTGCATCCAGCCATTCCTCTTATTCGCAGTACTCCTCCATTCCATCTGATGCTCCGTCATTTATTCTTGGTGACCAGACACACTGTCCACTGCCTGCCTGGCGGATGCGGAATTGCAGATCGCTAATGGTCAGCCTGAGTTAATTGTTTTTCCAATCGCACAGGGTAAAAGCCGGCCTGTAATTGTTGATGGAAAAACAGGAAGTGATATTAAAACACCATGGAGAAAAAATATATAAGGTACGCTGTGTAGGACAAAAATAACACTTTCAGTTTCAGAGGCGACAGTATTACATACAACCATCATTTCGAAAGTGCGTACTCTGAGTCTCCTTTTCAAGGATAGTAATTAGTAAGTATGGGCGAATTGTGCGGATCTGCGGTCCACGAATTTGCACTAAATCGCAAAAAAAACGCGAATTTGCAGATTGTCCCGCAAACTTGCGGATTTTTTCCGATTTGCATAACTATCACTGGAGTACTTTTACCTGGCTAATCCAGTAAGTGCTACCTCGTTGGGTAAATGTATAGTTCTTTTCCTACACTACAGTGCCAGAAGAGTTGTCTCCAGTGACATCTGATATACCGCATTACCAGCAATGTTAGCCTATGGGCCGAAATGCACATTAGAAACAGGGCCAAATTACATTTCCCCTCAACCTACGACCAAACTGCTGTTTGGACACTAAATTAGACCAGCAGTGCTCCCAGACCCCTAAACCCACTCCCAAAAATCTAGAACACCCCACATTACCCTCCCAAAACGTGCATTACCGTGACCTCGCACAGGCCTTAAAATCATGCCAAAACGCACTCTGAAACTAGGCCCAAAACACCCCTTTTCCACCATGGATTTTCTTCAAACCACTTGCAATCAAAACTAGACATTCCCAACTCTCATCCAAGCTACAAAAATACACTAAGAACCACTACAACACACTCCAATCGCAATAATCGAAAATTAACATAGGCCCCTACGGCAGCGGTTTCCCTTCCTCGACTTTGCCTAAACACACCCTTCCCATCAATCGATTCCTCCCAAATTTCCTGCACAACCACCAATTCCCCCTCCCTACTACTTACAGAAGCCCCGTTCCCTACCAAATTCAACCCAAAAATGCTAGTAAACCACACTGAACCCCCAAAACAGCCCTAAACCCTAAAAAAAACACATTCCCTCAAACCTAGCCATCAACCCTACACTGTGCTGGCCTAAAAAAAATATCCACCCGTTCGCAAATTTGGGAATTTTTTGGCAATTTCGCAAGATTCACGGATTGCGAATTTGCCGGTGAGAATCCGCAAATTTCGCGAGCGGAACGTAATTTTGGCCCATGCTTGTGGCAGGGCCATGCAGACGTTCAAGGCAGGCACCACTGAGTGAAGCAACCTGATGTAGCATACCTAGGCTCTTTGACACAGACAGACAAAGCATATCTAATTGTATGCAGCAAGCCACACAGCCCCAATTTTACATGAACTGCTGTCTGGACTCTGCCTGGCATAACAACACTACACTGCCTCGACCACTCCATACCACGGCTAGACAGAAATGTAGTTCTGCTGTAGTAGTTGTGTTGACTGGTTTACCTGTTTGCCACTCACAAATTGGCCATAGTTCTTCCGTAAACCGACGCTGATGATCCATCCATCCCAGTGAGTGACTGTAAAGAAAAAAGATATATTATTTAACTTTGATCATCAACACTCAGCATCAATCATCATGGTATATTGGCAAACAGTGAGTCCAAGGACATTTTGCATATTGGAAAATGCAACGTAGTGGCCCCTGCAGTTGAAGTACAATTTGAATTAAACAAGGTAAAAAAAGCAGAGTAGACTTGAGTTACATTTAGTGTGTAAAAGATTAAATAATAACAGAAGACATATGATTCATTTCATGCACAAGAAACAAACAGCAATTGCTTTCATCAGAGCCAGACAGCCATTGTTGTCCACTGCAAGCCATCTTCTCATTATTCATTACCTGTTCCACTTTTTGTCTGCATCTTCTTCTGAAAGTGAGGGCCCACAGGGCAGCCTCTCCTGTCAATTTCAGATGTAACTGTCAGCAATCAGCAAGCATGTAGTCAGTAATTCCAGTCCCACTTGAGGGGACTCGTCTACGAAGACAAAGTTTCTTGATTCTGCGTAATCCAGCCATCTGCCTTTAGGGAAATGGATAGGGGGAGTCTGGAGGAGGAGGATAGAGGAGCATGATTGAGTTGTGAACTTGTGAACCTCAGGAATGCAGACGGCGGCACCTTCAAATCAATAAGGAAATAAGATGAAGACAGTGCTGCTGATGGACTTGTTGTGATTAAGTGATTAGAGTTTTGTTGTGGTAAAAGTTGCAAAACAAAGAAAGACACACAGGAATAAAAGTGAATAAGGACGGAAAAAAAAGGAAGTCATTTTCAGGCCTTGGTGTCAGGGAAGTAGAGCTCGTCCTCAAACTTTGTGAATTGAGACGGGAGTAGGTCAGCTAACAGAGAAGAACTTCCGTCACCTAAGTCGGTGTCCTCTTCGGCCTGCGTGCATTCACGCATTTTGTAATCTGGTGGTATGAAGTTCTGATTCATCTTGATCATTGTTAACCTCTCCACATTTTTGGGCGAGAGGCGGGTCCTTTTTGAAGTTACAATGGCACCAGCAGCACTGAAAACATGTTCAGAAGACACGCTTGCGAGTGGGCAAAACAAATAATTTAGAGCCAGGTTTGTGTCGCCATGGAGGCCTTTTCCCATACCAATACAGCAATGGGTTCTGATTAACAAAGACCTCTGTTGGGTCATCCAGATAGGCCTGCACCATCGACTCAAGGTTCTCCAGGGTTGCTCCACTTTGCATACCATCTGTGGCCTTTGCATCACTGGAACGAGCAAACCCTTGATGAGTTAGCCAATCCGCTTCGACAATATTATGGCTGGGCCTGGTGCAGGTGAGGATGATGATACGGTTGCTGGTGTCGTTAACGGCTGTGAGGGAAAGCGACTCCCTTCAGCCACAGATTCAGAAATGGACCTTGACGCCGGATGGCCTGCTGATTCAGTAGTACTTCTGCCGGTTCCTTCAATTTTCTGCCGCTCTTTTTCAAACCGAGTGGCTGACAGAGCTAGCCAATGTTTGTACTTTGAAACATCTGCCTCATTAAAAGGAATGAATGCTTTGCTGGCCACTGCCTTTTCGTACCGTGGATCCAGAATAGTGGCACAAATGTAATGTTGTTCTGTATGTATTTTATTAAGCCATTCATTGTCAACTAGGTGGCTTAACAACCTCTCCGCCAACAGATATGCGTCTTGCTTTTCAGCATCATCTCGGAACGTCGAAGACACCGCCTTAAGTTGGTGCTCTAGCATGCGCAACAATGGAATAGATTTGCCCAAAGTACAGTTCTCTCTGCTGACTTCATGCGTGAAGACCTCAAAAGGACGAAGCATGTCTGTCAGGCCTTTAACTAGCTTACATTCCTCCAACTCTAGCCACATGTCGTTCATAGTAGAACCCAGTGCAAAGACATACTGATTGATTACAACCCACTGCTCAGACAGACGCTCAAGCATGTAGAAGGTTGAGTTCCGTTGTGTTACCACCTCCGGGATTAGTCCTCTGACTGGCAGTCTACGTTCATGTTGCATGTTCCTCAGCTGCTTCCGGGCCTTAAAATAATGGCTGAAATGTGTGCAGATTCTTCGGCAGGTGGTCAGTAACTTGCTGACTGTGTTTTCTTTTTTCAAAAAATCTTGCACAACAATGTTAATACTGTGCGCCAAACACAGCAATCTGAAATTGCCACCCTCATGCATGGCCTTAACTTTATTGCTGTCATTATCCGTAGAAACATAACCAATCATGCGCTTTCTTGGATGCAGCCATTCATAGACCTTATTCTGAAACTCACCCAAAATGTTTACTGCAGTATGAGATTTCTCCATGGCATGTTTCCAAACTGTGTCCCGGTCAACACCTGCACGTAACTTGTCTGTAACCCCTGCAAAAGAGACCCAGTGTGCAGTGATGCATATGTAATCAAGGGCTTGGCAACTGGTCCACATGTCTGTTGTCAGGTGGATAGTGTGAACAGCACTCTTCTGCAAAGCTGCCCCAATCACCTCCAGCAAACTTGATGGAGTGCTGGAAACCCAACTCTGGCAAAATGGGACCGGCTAGGAACCTTCCATTTAGGGCAGACTGTTGCCACAAATTCTAGAAAACCCACCCCTTCCACGAAAGAAAAAGGGAGAAGGTCCGGCGCTAGCATTTTAGCCAGCTTTGCGTTATACAGACGTGCTGTTGGGTGGTTGCGTTCAAATGCCGCCTCCGACCAAAACATGCTTTCTATGGTGGTTTGGACCGCTTTACGTGATGATGATGATGATGATGCAGACTTCTTCAAACCAGTTAGGCTCATTGATGTACTTTTTCGCATTGGTGTCTCTCCCAGACTCTTAGTGTGGCTCATACATGTTGCTGGGGTAGAGGGTGTGGGCGCTACCACTGCAGTGCTGCTCCCAGGGGTACTGGGTGTACCAGAAAAAATGTCTGTCGCTTCTTCACTTCCCCCCTACACGATCAGCCCCTCATCATCATTAGATGCAATATGAATGGATACATTTGGATTTGTTGTACTTTTGTATTCCCGGATCTTCCTTAGGTGCGCCTCCCAAATGATAGTGTGGTGTTGACCTCTCTGGCCTCCGGTACCATAGTTGGTACCAAGCTTACCCCGACTAAATACACTTTTACAAATCGAACAAATGACCATGTTTTCCGCCTTTTTGCTAACACTAAAGAAGTCCCAAACTTGGGACTGGAGATGTAGTGGTGGAGGTGCTACTTTCAATGCCAGATGAAGTGGAGGATGGGCGTGGCTGAATTTAACTCTGTTGTGCACTTACAGCACCACCAGGTAATGGAGGTCGAGCTGGATGGAGGTCCCTGCCGGCCCTTCTGACAAGAAAATATGGAAGCTGTAGGTCGTGTTGGTGTAGTAGTTAACTGCATTGGTGGTGGTACCAGTGCCACGCCGCCCACATCCCTCTCAGCAGCAATTCGGGATAGGGTAAAAATTTCTGTCTGCTGCATGCCCGCTGGGGCTGGAGTGACATCTATGATGACTGGGTCATCGTCAGACTGTTGATCAGCAGCAGAATACACCACTTCTTGCTCGTCGTCATCATCAGCCATAAGTGAAAGCCTTGCGGGAACCTTCCTTTTAGGCTTAGCTACGTTTGTCGGCTCATGGCGTGCCTCACTCTCAGACTGCATTGGTGGGTTCCAATCAACATCAAGGTCATCAGAAGGAAGGGGGCTTGAAGAAGAACTTGTAGTAGTAGCCCTCCTTGACCTTTTTCTTGCTGGGGATCTGGAAGACAATGGATCATCATCAGGAGGAGTGGCTTCCTCGGATGATACCTCCGCTTGAATCTCCATTTCCTGATGTGCCCCTACTTCTAGAGGAACAAGCATTGTGGGCAGTTGTGCCCATCCATGCGCCTCTAGTTGTGCCTCTCCATGCGCTTGCGCCTCTTCTTGCGCCTCTCCTTGCGCATGTACTTGCGCTTGTACTAGTTGCACCTTTGGTTGTCATTACGGCTGTGGTTGTTGAACACTCGTCAGATGAGTTACACCATGCATTGATTGGATGCTACTTTCTTGCGATGAGCCAACATCACTGGTCGATGGTGATTAAGCAATTACAGTGGCTGCCTCTGCAGCACTCATGGTCTTGGACCTAACTTCGCGTGGTGACACTGAGCCCAATGAAGCGGAGGTGCTGCTCCCAGCTTGGTCCCCGGCGGACACCGCTGCTGCTGCAGGCGTAGGTTTTTTTCCCAAAAAAGGTGTCTGTGGGCACACCAGTCTCCTTGGTAGGTGGTGCCACTTGCTTCTTCTGCTCTTTCTTACTGGCAGTGGCACTGGCAACTTTTTTCTTAGAGGCGCTACGGCCACCTTTCTTTGGGCCCATCTTCTTCAGATGTCAGAACAGCAGGCCGCAGTTGCACGAGTTGCAGAGTTGTCTGTGGCCACACGTGACGTCACGTGACGTTGTGCTGCACACACCGCTGCAGGACTTCTTCCTGGCACTGATGATGAACGATGACTGATGTGATTCTCTTGTGCACCTAAAAGCAAAGGAAGCCAGAGGAACATCAGTTAAATACATGTTGCATATGTTGTGCTTCAATTAATATTTGCAACTAGGCATTGCATTTATTATTACTACAACAACACACCCCAAAACGGAAAGACACAAAATAAAAATTGCAATTCTAATCCAAAATAGATGTTTAAATTAATAGAAGAGAGACCACACAGAGAGAGTTGGTGCATGCACCACTGAATTCCCCTGGGCCTAATGGATGAAAGCAAGGCAAACTGGGTGCAGGCCGGAGCACACTGCCTGGCTTCAAAATGGCCCCTTGACCCCCAGCCACATGGCCAGGCCCTGCCTGAACCAGGCCTCAAAATGGCCCCCACCCACATGGCCAGGCCCCAACAACACCCCAAAAAGAAGAACAACACACAAAAATAACCACAATCCAATGCCATCCATGCCCTCAATGATGTTTAAATTCAAGACACCCCACAGAAAGACTTGGTCCATGCACCACTCACTACCCCTGGGCCTACTCGCTAGTGTGGCTTTACAGGCACCCCAAAATTGAACAAAAATCCACATATAGTGAGCTAAAATTCAATGACATAAATCAAGTTCAACAAAACTCACAGAAATAGTTGTATCATGCACCCATGACTAACCCTGGGCCTACTGGATACTGTGGCTACCCACAATATATTTTTTTTAAAGTTGTGAAAAAGTTTTAAAATTGTAGTTGCAGCAACTGCAATGCCCCAAACAAACAACACCAACTTACTTGTAAAATCTCAAATCCAAAAGTGATCCAAAGTCCAAAAAGTCCTCAAATACAAATATCCAGCTGCAGCCACAAAGAGTAATCCTTCCAGCTCCAGATCCAAATGAAAAGTGACCAGGACATTGACAAAGCACTGGGAGGATCCTGCTGGGCAGGAACAAGAAGTTGGAGACTCTGGGGCACTTCCTTCCTCCCACCTCCCCTCAAAAATGGACTCCATGCACCAAAATGTGCATCCAAATGTCAATCTGAGGAGTTATTCTAATCAAAATCATCATTTTCAGAAGATGTATGCTGCCTGCGGTGGATTTCTTGTGCAGAATTGTTCAAATCTCCCGCTGGAAGTCAGCTGCGCACCGCATCTACGTGTTCGCAATTGTTTACTCCCGCGATACGTGATCGTGGGCCCTTATGACGTACTCGCGTTGTCAAACTCTCGCTGTGCAAGATAGGGGGCCGCGATGACGTACACGCGGTCGAAAAACTCTCGCGCAATCACGCAGCAAGATCCAAACTGGCGCAGTACACGCAAACCGGGGGGAAAACAACTCGGCAGACTCAGAATCACGGTAAGTCAACGCAGCGCGCACGATATTGTATTTTTTAAGCGCGACCAAGCAAAAAATCCGCCAGCTTGCGAATTGCGGACTTTTGGGAAAATTTGCGCAATTCTCGGACTGCAAATTTGCCCAAAAATCCGCAAATTCCGCGAACGGAACGGATTTTCAGCCCACCATTAGGTAGAACTAACTAGAAGCATCAGATGAGTATTTACATTTTAGCCTGTGTTATTTATGTATGTATTTTTATGAATATATGTCATAGCTACAAACCATGCTATTTCAGTATTATCTAATCTTACTGCTAACACTGTACGTATTATACTTCGCATTCTGTCTTACGATTGTAGCAGTTCATATCTCTTACACGAGAAATAAAACTGTTCAATAAACCCTTTTTATTGAAACAACCGTGTATCTATTTCTGGGTAAACTCTGTAGAAATGAAGCATGCACGATTGACTGAGTGAAACTGTTATCTATTGTTTCCACGATTCTGAGACTGTTCCGATTCTAAGGGAAACAAAGTTGTCATGTTTATGCGGTTGTCAGAAACTAATCTTTGCTTGTTTATTCAAGAAGTTTCTAGTTACCTCTGAGTTAGCTGGCACACACAAGTAATTAAGTTTAATGTACTCGATAGAGACATACTGACCTCAGTCCAATGTCAAATCTATAGTGTATATTATTCCAATGCGCAGAGCCTATCAGGGATATAGGAGCTACACTACATGGCACCCAACGGTTTGGTAAGGCACTAATTTAACGCTACATACTGAAGTAACTCAGTCGTGGTTTTCTCAGAGACCCCTACTCATAATACTCCATAAGACGTCTGGAGTGGGTAGGGATAATATCCGCCATAGCTGAGTAGGACAAAAATCCTATGTATTAGCTGTTTGGTTTGTTCAACGTTGAAGGATCTAGTGTCCCAAAATATTGTGCACCTTATCTTTGTTCCCTTGAAACTTGCTCTGCAACTTTTATTAAAAACAATGACCGAAGACGGCATTAACAATGAGGCTGCACCCGACAATGTCGTAGAAGCTTTTGATTATACAGGTTTTAATGAAGCTGATGAAAATGCGATAACCATCACTCCAAATTTAAGGAGAGCCATCACTGTGAAACAAATAAAACATGGCCTAACACCAAGAGATGGTAGAGCAGTTTTTGTGATAGAGGCACATGAATCTCACCAGACAGAGGTTTTCTACTCATGGATAGTATTCGCAGAATCAAATCCAGTAACAAGAATGTTTCACTTCTACAAAGAAGATGATCCACCTGAGGAATATATTCCTTTCGAGGATATTGAAATTCCACTCACATAGCAGGAGCATGAACTCTGGTTTAAAGGCACCCTAAAACATTCAAATCCCATTACCAGGCACTGTCTACAAGGTAGACCAGGAGCAACATGGCCGATTTTAGCTAGCTACACACCACATCCTGACATTGAAGAAATGCCTAATGAAGAATTACTTTTTTTTTTTTTTTTCTCCTCATATTGCGAAAATTTTGTATGTATGGAAAAATGGGTCTTTGCCTCTTTACTTTTATGCCGTCACTGCCCCTAGGTCTTTCTCGGTTGGGGAGTTTCCCTTGTTTCGTAGTATCAGAGGAACCCTTTTTTTTTAGCCATTTACAACTTGACATTTCTGTTGGTAGGAGGGGGGGAGCTAGTCACCTTGACTACTCTATGAGTATTATACTCATCAGCCAGGAAATGTTTTCGCTTTAATCATGGGAGCGTATGTTCTATCCTTACATTAGGGGACAGGTGGTTTTCCATGATTTCCCAGAATTTATATCTCTTGTTAAATTTGCCTCTCCTATCTAGTCTGTTTGTCTTAATGGCTGAGTTTATCCATTCTGCATGCGTTGGAGGTAATGGTCCTACCCACTTAATACAAATCTCCCTTCTAGCTAATACCATTAATACAAATAGTAGGTTTGCTTCATCTACTGTTAGTTCATGCTCTTCTCCTGAACTATCAATCCCAAATAGAATAAGACTTGTACTTACATTTAGTAGCCGTTGGAAGATCGAGCTTAAAGTCTTACCCACTTCTTCCCAAAACTTTTCCAGAGAGGGGCAGTTCCAAAACATGTGAACATCATCAGCTTTTTCTTCTCCGCACTTTGGACATTTTTTTATACCTGCGTTTTCAAATTTTGATAGTTTTTTCGGACTCCAATATGCTCTGTGAAGCGTGTAAAGATGGTTTCTTTTCAAGGCCGCTGATTTTAGTGTTGACCAGCATTTCTTTAGAGACTGTTCCCATATTTTGGCTAGATCTATCATAGGCAGGTCTCTTCCCCAAATTTGTTCTTCAGTCTGAATGTTTTCGTCTCCTGCCGTTACAAAGGTCCAGTACCACTTTGCAATTTCCTTGTTTATGGGCAACATTTTTATCATTTCTTTTTCAAGAGTTTTACTGTCTTTATCACATGCCGGAATTGTTTTAGCCCAGCTGTTTAATTGGTAATACTTGAATTTTGAAACTGTTCCATTAGAAATTGTGTGTAGTTCTTCCCAGGAGATTAATGTTGAACCGTTTATAAGTTGGCCCCAATATTTGATGTCAGCTTGTTCTAAAGGTTTAGCCAATGTGTCTTTTAAGCACTCCGGGGTTCCCGGTGAGTCCCATATCGGTGCCATTGAGCTATAATATGGAACATTTAGAATTTTTCTAATTTGGAGCCATAATTTAGCTGCCTCTCTTAGTGTCTTTAATTTGATTTTTTTGAAGTATTTTTGGTGTCCAAATTTGAAAAGAAAATGGTCTTCGGCTTCTGTCATTGCCTGTAGATGTTCTGGGTAGTATTGATGAATTTTTAAAAGTGTTCGCATGTTTTTGAAGTGGAATGCTCTATGATATTCTGTCAGGTCGGGGCTTGCTATTCCTCCGCACTCTTTTTTTCTTCTGAGTTTTTTCTTGGATATTCTTATTCCTTTAGAGGCCCAGATAAAGTTAGTGATTTCCCCCTGTAGTTTTTTCAATTCATCTTTGTTAAATTCTAGTGGAATGTTGTTAAAGAGGTATGTATATTTGGGTAGTACAGTCATCTTGATGATGTTTGACCTGCCGATAAAACTTAAGGGTAGGCTGGACCATACTTTAAGTAGTTTCCTTACCTCATGTGCCACTCTCTTTAAGTTTTTCTCTGGAATTTTGTTTAGGTCCTGATTTACTAGAATGCCCAAGTATTTTATCTCTTGCCTGACGTTTGAGCTATTGAGATTTGTATTCCATGTCATGATTTCTGTTTTGGTATGATTAACTAGATATCCAGACACCGCCCCAAAACTGTTTAAAAAAAATTCTATGACTGGTTTGGAGCTGGTATAATTGTCTGTGAATAGCATCAGATCATCTGCATAAAGAGCAATTTTTTTTTCCCATCCCTGATATTTAAAGGGGATTATTTCTTTGGTATTTCTGAGTTTGTTTGCTAAAGGCTCGATATATAAATTAAAAAGCAGAGGGGAGAGAGGACATCCCTGTCTGGTACCTCTTTGTATTCTGATATCATTTGTGAGATGGCCATTAATCAAGATTTTAGATCTTGGGGTTTTATAAATTTCTGTGATGGCATGTAGGAATGAGTCACCTAGATTGTTTTTGATAATTATTTTTTTCAAAAAGGACCAGTTTACTCTGTCAAATGCCTTAGCGGCATCGACAGTTAATATCGACAGAGGGATATTTTTTAGTGTGGCAATATCTATCGCGCTCAACAGTTCATGTGTAAGTTCATGTAGTTGTCTACCTTTTGTGAAGCCTTTTTGATCTGGGTGTATAAGCTTAGGCATGAGTCTTCCCAATCTAGCTGCTAATATCTTTGTGAATATTTTATAATCTGCATTGAGCAGAGGTATTGGGCGGTATGACTCACATTTCGTAGGATCTTTCCCTGGTTTTAAGATGATAATGGTTATTACCGCATCGTTCCAGGAATCAGGTAGCTTATCGTGTTGTTTGAAAGATAGGTTTACTAATTCTGCTATGTATGGGGACAAGATTTCTATTAATATCATGTAAAGCTCATTTGGCAATGCGTCCGGACCTGCGGCTTTTGCTTTCTTTAGTGTTTTTATTACATCCTTTACTTCAGTGATTGTTATTTCCTTATTTAACTCCTTCTTCTCTTCTTCAGTTAGTGCTAAAAGTGATATGTCTCCTAAGTAGTCCTCTATCTGTTCCTCGGGTAGGTTAGTGTCTTCGGTGTAAAGTTCAGAAAAAAAAGCTTCAAATTCTCTTCTAATTGCCTCTTCCTCTATTATTAGGTTTGACTGATCAGGTTGTTTTAGGCCCTTTACTTTATTTCTTGCCATGTCCGTCTTTAGCTTCCATGCAAGCCATTTTCCGCAGCCTTCCCCATATTCGTGATTAGCCAACTTGCTTGATTCCCATTTTGTTCGTATTCTGTCTTCGAGAATATCGTTTAAGGCATCTTTCTGTTTTTGTCTGTCCTTTTGTAGCTGTTCTTTCTTAACTAGGTCTCTTTCCTCTAGTGTTTGGATATCTAGGGTGCTTATTCTCTTTTCTAAGTCTATTATCTCTTGCTTCATTTTCTTGGAATTATATGATCCTAAACTAAGTAACTTGCCCCTTATTACAGCTTTATATGCGTCCCAGGTAGTTTGTTTTGTTGTACCATGTTTATTGTTTTCAAAAAAGTTTTCTGTTTCAATTTTAAGTTCCTCTATGATTTGTTGGTCTAATAACATGGTTCTTTCGACTGTGAATCTTTTTTGCGTTTTTTTTCCTTTACTTGGACAGTTAATTGTACGGCGGAATGATCTGATAAGTGGGCTGGTACATGGATTAAGTTTGTTACATTTTCAACTAAGCTTCTATCTACCAGGAAGTAGTCTATTCTTGATCTGTGTCCCAATTTTTTGTTATGTAACGTATAGGGCTGTCTTTTATCTCCTTTATCTTTCCATATATCTGTCAGATCTAGGTCTGTTTTATATATCCCAATCCATTCCCTCATTTTCGGTAAGTTTGGTTGTCTTCCTGGAGGGGACCTATCTACCTTAGGATCTAATATAAGATTGAAATCTCCTCCTAGAATTATTGGGGTAGTGGTGGAAAGTAGGTGTGTGTATAAATTTTGAAGGGGCTCTGGGTCATCAAGATTAGGGCCGTAGTAGCCTGCTATTGTGTATGAAATATTTTCCATTTTTATATTAGCTATTGCCCATCTACCCTTACTATCGACTTCTGAAGATTCCATATTTGCTTTAAAAGATTTTTTAATGATAATGGCTACTCCCTTGATGTTACACCCTTGATTTGTGCAAACATATGTATCAACCCATCTTAGATTTTTCATTGCCTGATCCCATTCTTCTTTTACGAGATGTGTCTCTTGTAAAATGATAATATCACTTTCAGCTGTCTTGAGATATTCTAGGATTTTATTCCTTCTGCTTTTTGTCCTCATGCCATTTACATTCCAGCACAGTATTTTGATTTTTTTACTCATTTCTCCCATTTAACGTGTTTGTTGCAGGTGAATATAGGATATGAAAAACTTCTAGTTTTTGTAGGGGCTTCCATTTTCCATACATTCCATTTTTTCCGAATCTTGAGGTTTAATTTTTTGTTTTTTTTCCCAACTTGCTCCCCACCCAAACTTTGATTTTTTTTGTATTTTTGTTTTTGTGTTCTTTCCTTACCCTCCCTGGGGAAGCCTCCTTTTTCTTTTCTTGGGGTTTTCATCTTAACCCCTTCGTCGCTCTTTGACTCCAGACTTCAAATAGTGTAGTATTTGTTTATTTTTTGCCTGCCGCGCTCTACACCTTTTTGTTCCGTGGCTTCTTATCAATTGTTATTTTTTTTTTTTTCTGTAAATACCTCTTTGAGATCTCTTTTAGCTAACAGGGCCTTCCATCCGAATGTTGTCTCTCATTAGGTCAAGAAGATTTTTCGCTTCTTCAGGATCTCTGATGTTTCTCATCTTATTGCGCCACATAATTCTCAACGAGGGTGGAAACTTCATTTGCACTGTGGCACCCAATGATTGTAGCTCTGGCATGAGTTTCCCCAACTCCCATTGTCTATCTTGCGATGCTTTCGACATGTCAGACCTGATTTTGAAGGACCATGAGCCTTTGTTGAAGCTACCCTTTCTCAGGGCCTCGCCAAGAATTTTTTCCTTTAATGTGTAAGTTTTGAAGTTAACGAGTATTCTCCTAGGTGTCTTTCTTTCTTTGTTTCTCCCGAAAGGATCTCTGTGGACTCTTTGCATGTCTTCCTTTACTTGTTCTACATCAATCCAGGGAAAATATTCCACTAGGAGTTCTGCAATAAACTTTTTAATATCCGTTCCTTCTTCATTCTCCGGTATATTTAAAATACGAATATTGTTTTTCCTGGCTTGATTTTCAAACGATTCCAGTTTTTCTCCCAGAATTTTCCCTTCCTGTTTTAACGTGCTTAGCTCCTTTCGGTTGCTTTCCACTCTTTTATTCAGAATAGTTACTTCTCCTTCCACTGCTGTCACTCTTGTTCCTAGTTCGTTCAGTTTTCCATCTAACTTCTCACATACTTCTTGGATCTTATCTTGTTTGGCCTCTGATATGGTAAATTTGTCTCTCATCTCGGTCCATATTTTCTCCAGAAGTTCATTCGTGTGATTTTTGGGACTTGTTTTTTCAGCCTCTTGGGTTTTTTGTGCTGTTCCTTCATTCTCCTCTATTTCTTCATTGTATTCGTTTTGAAAATATACTGTTCCGGGCGCTTCTGCCATTTCCTGAGGTGAATGAAGGTTTACTGCCCCTTCTGTGATTTGTGTATGGCTTTTGTCCTCCATAAGTTTTGGATCTTCTTTCTCGCACTTTGATGTATTTAGCGTATTGTGAGGCCTCTTTAAGCTGTCGGTTTGGAGTGAGAGCGTCGTCACTAAAGTAGGGAGTTGAATCCTTTGTCAGGTTGATTCGCCTTATTCGTCTTATTTGTTGTCGCGTGTGACTGTTGTTGAACTTTAAAAAAGGTTCTCAGAGAAGGGGTAAATTTGATTTTACCTTTCAAGACAGAATCGTTTTCTCTTCTGCAGACTGCTTTCTACAATCAGTGTTATTTTTGGCAATCTCTTGAAGCGTCTTTCTAGACTTTTTCGTCTTCCTCTTCTTTGCTTCCCTTGGAGTGATATTTTTTGGATACTGCTCTTGTTTAAGGAAGTCTCTATTTCTAAGGCTATAGCAAGACACTAAGGTTGGAGGCTTCCCATCCTTTCCAACGCCCTTTCTACTATCTGAGCTTACGCCTGAAGCCTCTGATTTCTTGTGTTCAAAGGTCGGTTCCTTATTTTGTGTTGGTTCTTTTGTGTCTTTAAGCCTCCCTTCCTCGCTCTTCTCTCCTTTCTTGTCCCTCTCCTCCTTTTTTTTTTCCAGTGTCACACTCATGTGTTGCAGTGCAGGGTGACTTTCCCCTTTATATTCGTCGTTGGCGAAAGAGTCAGCGACAAACTTCTTTGTTTTAGAAAGATTGCACACACTATTCTGTAAATATTTAATTATTTTTGGTAGTGAGGCTTTCCAAGTTATGCAGTTACTTTCGCATACCTCGCGTGTAGAGAAACCCAGTCCCGGCCTGTCTCTACCGCTTATGCCCCGGAAAAGGAAGCCTAGCCTCCCGGAAGCTTCCCTGCAGGCAGATCTTGCTATCCTTGCTGCCGCCCAGACCTCAATGTGAGCCGCGCCGCCGCATCTCAAGTCCGATGTGTAAGAAGCTTCAGAAACTCTCCGTGTCGGGGTTTCACTGGAGATCAGGTAAGCGGTCATTCCCGAAAGCCGCTCTTTTTATTGCTGTCTCTTTGAACTCTTAGGCGCTGAGTCATCGTCGATAACACTAACGCAGGCACTGATTCAGAATTTTGAGTTTTATGTTTACGTTTACTCCCTTGCTCTAATTGCTTTTCACCCTTACCGCTTCTCGTTGCCTCTCATTCCGATCCACTCCCGGTATTTCTTCAATATATTTGATGTATTCTTCGGTGTAGATTAGCGTTTTTCCGGCATTCTCAAGTGGAGTCTTGGAGCTCCCCGACCGAGCGTCTCACCCGGCCGCCATCTTCCCCCCGGGTCGGTATCAATGAAGAATTACTTGCTCAACTCAAATATTTAATCAAATGAAGAATTACTTGCTCAACTCAAATACTTAATCAAATTATATAGACAATTGGTTCAATATGTCATGCGGACTTTCACAGGCCAACCAACAATAGCCATTCAAAGACAAACCTCTCACCAGGGGAATGCGCTAAAGATCACCCCACAGACGTTACACGCAGTCATGGGTAAAATGCCCACAAAACGTGAACAAATTCCATTTTGAATAGCTAAAAAATTACTCAAATCGAAGCAGTATTTCCTAATACCAGCCCTTAGGAGAAACACAGAATTCTAACAATCTGTTTACCAATGGGGATAACACCACATCTGGAAGACTGCACCACTTGGGGCACATTCTTTGCTGCTATCTACACTAAAACACATGGGGCCACATTTATGAAAAGTGACGCATCGCTGCGTGAAAACAGTGACGCATCACTTTTCACTGCGCCCTCCTTGCGACACCAATGATGCGTCATATTTACAGTATGACGCATCATGGGGCATGGAGTTACAGATACGTCAGTATTTCTGACGTATCTGTATGGTGCAAAAGTGACGCATTGCTGGAGTGTGTCACAAAAGTGACGCAACTCCAGCAATGTATCCTTTCATGCCCCATGTGAAAGGGCCTGCGTCAGTCTTACGCTTGCTGTGAGGCAGGCGTAAGAAATTGGCGCATTTGTGTCCTAGATGTGGCGCAGTGAAATCTTATAGATTTCACTGCGTCACTTCTATGACCCTTTCTTGCATCAGAACGCCCCCCCTGTATACATTATACCTGGCGTAGGTATAATGTAGCGCAGGGGTTTACAAAATGACGCATCTACCTTGATGCGTCACTTTGTAAATATTTTGCAACAAGGCACATGTTTTACGCTGCTGGTGCACTGGCGGTGTAAAAGTCACGCATGGCCTCATAAATGAGGCCAATGGTGTTCTGTCTATGGCGGTAATACCTGATGTCCTGAAACAAACTCAAAACAAATACGGGGCAGAGCCTGCTCTGAATTTAGGTATGAAGTTACTGAAAAATTTCGACTAGGTCTCAACAATAATATTATCTACTATTAAAGGAGAAGCAGCATCAGTGGCCATCCTCCAGAAATTAAGGGAATTTGATGTAACAAAACAACCACAAGAATTAGCTAGAATAATTGAAAAATCCTATGAAGAATTAGGCAGAGACAGTGTGGGTGGGAAACCAGTTAAATCACAACTGTCTGGAGGTCCTGAGAAGGACTCTGTTAAACACATTCCTACCTCTTCTAAAAAAAAGTGGGACAATAACAAACAATATTCAAAAGAGAAACGGTCTCAATCCCGAGGTAGGTCTCCTCAAAAGGAGCCCTCTGAAAGGAGGTATAACCTCAGGAATAGGGATAATTTGAGAAAACCTGATAGGTATCAAGATACTGATACATGTTCCTCTCGAACCTTTCAGATATAGTCACAGACAGCCAAAAGAGGACGGTCAGATCAAAAAGAAGAACGTGTGAAGTCCAAAGATGATCGACACGATCAGAAAAACAAACCAAATCTCAATTCTCCAAAAAGAAGGTAGCAGGTCTGAAAATCAGACATGCAGAGGATTCTGAGAACACAACTCACGAACGGAGAATAGACTCGAACAATGCTGTACAGTGCAGCAGAAGTAACAATAGCTCGCCAGAACCTGAAGGAACTTCTGGAGACAGTGGACTTGAATGAGTACATTCAAGTTGAGACTGTAGACACCAGGGTTAGTTTTCTACATAGGTCATATGAAATAACACTCCAGATGGAGGGAGACATACCACGAAAAGTGAAAGCACTCTATTGGGAGAAACTTTCAAAGGGTTATGACATACTTCTAGCAGAACAGAACTGGCCACCAAACTTTTCAGGGGGGGCCCACCTGGCGAAGACATCATTATGCCAGTTTTCTCCAACATGTTCCAGTACATTTAAAATATACTTTTGCCAGGAAATAAGCAGTTGCCCAAACCCCAGTATTATACAAAAATCATGTAGGATGGGATGAGGACTCACCACATCACAAGATCCAGTTAAAAAAATCAACCAACTGCACAAAGGCAGTATCCACTTAAGCAAGAAGCTAAAAAAACAGGTCAGGGAGATCTTAGATCAACTTGAATACCAAGGGGTGATTGAAACATGCACCTCATCAATGAACAATCCTGTGTTTCCTGTTTCTAAACCAGACAATACATTTTGTCTAGTTTTGGATTACAGACACCTAAACTCTTGTTGTAAAACATTTGCGGTGCAGAATGCACACAGTACAGCATTAATGAATAAAATTGTGCGTAAAAAATATTAAACTATATTAGATATTTTAAATGGTTTCTTTTGTCAAAACATAGCACCTGGAAGCAGGCATTTGACAGCATTCTCTAAAAATGGGGACCCACTGTCAATTCTGTCGTCTCCCACAGGGATTCAAGAACAGTCTGGGGTTATTCTCAGCAAGGGTAACAGAGTTACTACAAATTTATGATGACGAGGCATTGTCATATGTCGATAATATCTATCTTACAGACGATGACCTGAACAAGCACTTGAACAGGGTGAACACCAGTATACCGGACTTCACCTCTGAGGGTTATAAAAAAAAAAATCAACGTCCTTTTCCTAGGATATAAACTATAAAGTGAAGGCAAAAGCCTGGCAGCTAACTTTTTAAAAAAGTGTGCGCTGCACCAACTTCCAAAAACGATGAAAAACGTACAGTCAATTTTAGGTTTCTTGAATTTTGGAAGAACTTACATTCTAAACTATGCAGAAAGGGTTAGACCGCTCTACACATCAATCAAACCTGATTTTAAAATCACACATTGGACACAGAAACACACAGATAACCTGCGTTCACTACAAGCGGACATGTTAGCAACAAACCACGTAAACGTACGCAACTTACTGATCCGAATCATTCTGGGTCAATGCGGAGTCACCTACTTAACTTTTAACGAAGGTGAAAAAGTATCAATTGCATACAAATCACATTTGTATACACAAGCAGAAATGAAATTTACATCAACAGAAAAATTTCTGAAAGCAGTTCAAAGCGCTGGAGCAAAAGAAAGAGCCCTAGCACAGGGGAAACGCATTATGGTCGTAACTCCTGCACTTAAACAATTAAACAATTTGCCAAGAAATTCTCTAGGGGGTGTTACTCCATATGAGGTCGTATTTGGGACTAGAACAGTGGTACTGTACCTTGCCATGAAAGGCACAGTGGTGGAAAATAAAAAGTTTTATATCAAAGATCGTTTGGCTGTTTTACAGGACTTAAATGAACTAAGATCGAAACAAAGCAATGTGTTCCTGAAGCCAACCACCACTGGGGAAAAACCAACCATCCCAACAAGACATGTCTGGATTCCAAAGCTTGGAGATCTAGTCAGAGAAAAGATCGTGGAAAGAAGGAATTTGGGCCTTTTTACAGACAACGAGTACCTGTCCTAGCAATCCATGGATCAAGAACAGTACATTTGCGGCCCCGTGCTGGTAAAAAGGAGAAAAGATTTATGTCCATCGACCTGATCAAACCACACCATGTGGCGGATACTAAGCAGTAGGCCAAGTGGACTCGGACAATGTAGCAGACGTAGTCCTCTAGCTACAATCCAAAAGATTCAAACTGAGAGACTCATCACCTTTGAAGATTCTATAGTGAGAAAAGAAGGACTATGCATAGGTTATCTGGTTTTAGGTTTAAACCTATAATAACTGACAAAACCCCACTGAAAGGAAAATAGCCACCACTGGTGTAAACATATAAACACTGGAAAAAAACACCTTTGCAACCTCAAACTAAGTGCCATTCAAAGAAAGGAAAAGATGAGTGAAAGAGTAATTTTTATTTCTTTCTGAAGGGGCCCATACAATGTAACTTTGTTATACAAGGTAGCATCAAGAATGACTGGGCTAATTTTTCTGCTTGAGTTTTGTTGTTTAGGGATGCCACTAAAACATTGTCTCTTTTACCTTCTGCGTTTTCAGTTTTGTGGTCTTTGGTCTAAAGATGCAGTGTTTAGATACATGTTTTAGGTCTTATTTAGTTATTTTATAAACTGTAGAGAATCGGGAAATATCAAAATCATATTACATATTTTGGCTACATTTGATTTCACTGATAGGTAAAATGGCTGGTTTCATAAGAATCTTTCCTAATATGTACTGTCACATTTACCCACATAGAATGGGTGAAATCTTTTGATACATCAGCTCCATTTTATAGCGAGTCAGTATTGATTATAAGGGAATTGACAAACACTCAAGGCTTTAAACATTCAATGCAAGAGGGGCGTGGCCTACAGTGCAGCGGAATGGCCGCTTCTTAAGCGAGCTCCGCCGGTCGGAACCTAATCCTACCTTTATCCTGCATTGGGAATACCATCGCGTGACCCAAATCACATGCGGAAGTAGTGGAGTGGGTCGGGACCGACTCGACAAAATCCTGAGACCCGGGTTGCTACGGAGCTGGAATTGGAGGAGGCGAGGTGCCGTGCCGAGCTGCCCGTGGGCAAGTATGGAGCTCCGAGGTCGGCTGACTATCCTACTCGAGCCCGCTGCCTCATGGGCCTTGGACTGCTGTGACGGTGGGGCCCGATCGTGATTTGGCGGCAGACCAACTGGTCCCCCCCACGGGTGCACTGAAGCTGCCGTGTGAGGTGAGGTGGAGGATCTGCTTGGCTCGCTGGTGACCCACAGGCTGTGTGGGGCTGTGGTGGCTGCGGACCGGACAGGGCGGAGGTACACCCCGGCAGCACTGATAAGTCACACCAGAAGGTAGTGCTGCATCGCCAACACCTGGGCTCCCTAGCTGTTGATACCGCTAGTTTTCCTGCGGAGCGATGGGTGTTTGGGACACTGAGGGGACGCTCCGCCATCTACGCTGTAAGGGGATCACGGCGGCCGCCAATTTGAGCAGCTCCTTCTGTGGCACCTGGACGAGTTAGGAGAGCGGGCGGGCGCTTGCTCTTGGAGGACTTTGTGCTGTTCGGGCGAGTTGATTATATCCTCCCTTTACCCCTGAAATCACTATAGTAAACGGGGTGAATTCTAAGACACCAGTGGGACTGTGCATGCCGTTCATCCGCAATATACCAAATTGCACACTGGACCAAAAGGGGGTATTGCATACGGGGGGCTACGTGCACCATGGGACAGCCCTGATGATCCGCTGATCGTGCCCTCTGGGAACACTTGGTTTGCACAGGTGCGTGGACCTGCCGGCCCCCCTGCTGGTGCTAGAGCAAGGAGTGTCTGGGGTGATCCAGCTTTGTGAGACGTGTGGCAGGTGCCGACGGAGTGTACCACCCTCGGTTCTACACCCTAGAATTTGTTGGTTTGGGTGCTATCGGCTGCCTGGGGTGCAATCCATTGGCATAGTCCTTATTCACCCCTCAGCTTTCCTGGAGTGGAGCTGCGCGGTCTCCTTGTTCCGGTGCCCTGCGGCACGGGCATCATGGGGTGACATGATGCTAGACAGCCAAAACTCACCTTCGAGAACAAACGAGCTCCTAAGCAAGGTGACGCGGAGTCGGAAACGCAGACGGATGGAGCTGAAGACCAGGCTACAGGTGACCAGAGTCCGGACCTCCAAACGCTTGTTAAATATGCGCTCCAGTCACGCAATATAGATGCCAAACTTGACAACTTGACGTCCCAACTGGACATGGTTAAAACGCAGGTCTCAGCGCATGAAACGCGTTTGGATGTGCTTGAGAACCGCTACACAGAATGTCACGAATTCCAAGTTGAAACAAAGGAGCAACTGCTTCAAATGGATAAGCTCCTCGGCATCATACGCACCAAAAGTGAGGACTTGGAGGCCAGGAAATATCGGAGACGACCACTATCACCAAGATGGAAACGTACATCACGGACCTCCTCCATGAGTTGTTTGATCCACAGCTCTCTGCGGTTTTTGTGGTGGAGAGGGCGCACAGGTCGCTGGGTCCGAGGCCTCCGGTGGGGACTGCGCCGAGGCCCATTATTGCCAAACTGCTAAACTATCAGGACAGAGACATTATCCTGCGTTTAGCTAGGGAGAAGGCCCAAATCACGCACAAAGGGAATAACCTGTAATTTTACCCTGATTTCACACCGGCGGTGCAGGCGGCGAGGTGGGAGTTCCTCCATGCAAAGCGCATCTTATTGCAAGCACAGATCCCCTATTCTCTACTGTGCCCTGCAAAGCTGAAGGTGTCTGTGGATGGGAAGCCTCATTTTTTCACGGATGTCAAATCAGCGCTCAAATTTGCAAAGCATCTGGGGGGAAAGCCATCCAGGAAGAAGCAGATGGGAGCTGAGGCGTCCGGAAGTGCTTTGAGCGATAATGACTGACAGGGGTATCGTATGGTCATTATGTGTACCGTGTCCTGACTCTCACCCAGGGGACCTCAATGGTCTATTGGTCGTATTTTGAGTGGTCCAATGTTACCTTCACATGTAATCCTTGCTTGTGTTCTATATAGCTATAATTTGGGGAGTGCTGAGGTCTCCTTTGTACTTCCGACCACCTTGAGTGATGCAAGGTAGCTGTCTGGCATTGCTACGCCTCCAAGGGAAGGCTCCCACTTTTGATGTTAAATGTTCTGTGGGTTGCATTCGGGGGTGTAGGGTGGGGTAATCTACAACCTGTTTGGAGGGTTGGAGTGGGTGGTGGGAGGATGGGGAGGGTTATTCTGTTATGTATTGCAGAATTGGTTCTATGGTTCTATGGCGTAGGATTGTTCCATCTACTGTTCAGGTTGTGTCTGGTGAAGGGAATGCTGAGGTATTCTTTGATGTAGTTACGCATGGCTGCTTCTAATAAGTTGACCTGTCTCACTTGGAATGTCCGTGGCCTAAACGATGGCAGAAAGTCGAGGCTGGTGCATGCATATCTAACCCGGCACAATGTGGATTTATGCTTATTGCAGGAAACGCACCTAAACAGTGCGCCGTCACGAAGGCTTTGCCACAGCAGGTGGGGAAGTATTTACTCTGCGATTTACTCTAACTATGCAAGGGGGGTGGCGGTGTTGCTGCGTCGAGGGTTGGACTGGAAGGAGGGCTTATCACAGACAGACCTGAAGGGTCGCTATCTCCTGGTGCAGGGGCTCCACTGTGGTGTGTCCGTCCTACTTGTGGGTATATATGGTCCGAACTCCGACTCTCCTGATTTTTTTATTTCACTCTGGTCCAAAATCAAAACCATTGGCTGTGACACGATCATATGGGGCGGAGATTTCAATGCCATACTTGACGACCAAATAGATAGACGAGGTACTGCTAGGTCCCTGCACCCGGCGGCCAGTACGGCTCTTCTGGAGATAATGGCAGAGAGAGATCTAGTCGACATTTGGAGACATAGAAATGCCGGGTTAAGGGAGGGCACTTGTATCACGGAACACCACAATGCCTGGTCTCGTCTCGATTATTGGCTGCTGTCCCGAGACATGGCTGCCTGCACAGTAGAATTCAAGCATTTGCCCCATTCCCTGTCTGATCATGCCCCGTGCCTGCTTCGACTGTCGCTGCCCAATATGTACTTACTCTATTTACTTAGAGGCTGCCGCCGCATGCCCTACTTGATGAGGCCTTCAAGGCAGATATTGGTAATGACATTGCCAATTATTTTCAGAACAACACAGGGTCAGTAGATACCAAAATGGGCTGTGGGAGGCCTTTAAGGTGGTTATAAGGGGGCAGTGCATCGCCAGGCAGGCAGGGGTGCTTAAAGCAATAAGGGGCTCCTTGGCTTCTTTGGAGGCTGACATTAAGAAACTTGAAACGCAGTATTATGCCGAAGAGAACCGCAATGCCTCGGGACTGTTGAAAGTTAAACTGTTAGATTATGCAGAGGAAGCACAGCTGTAGGGGAATATGCAGAGGCGAGGAGGTATGGCGAGGGGGACAGACCAGGGCGCACGTTGGCAAACATGATAAGGCCTTCCAGATCAGCAACACACATACACGAGATAAAAGACATGTCCGGTAATGTGGTGAGAGGACAAGATGAGATATTAAGAACGTTTTCTGGATTCTACTCCAATTTATATACGGCCACCTTGAGTGACTACTCGGAGGGGTTGGTGTCTTTTCTCGAATCTATTGAGCTAGCTTGGTTTAATGATACGTATCAGAAATGTATGGACCTCCCGATCACAACTGAAGACGTAGCAATGGTAATAAAAAGTATGCCCCCAAATAAGGCGCCAGGCCCTGATGGACGAACCACTGCTTTTTACCAAACCTATGTGGAGGTGCTTGCGCCCAGACTGTTGGCGGTGTACGAGGAAGCGTTAGAAGTGGGCAAGCTGCCTGAATCGATGAGAGAGGCCTTAATCGTTACATTACGCAAACCGGGCAATGCAGAAGACGAACTTGACTCTTAAAGACCCCTTTCGTTGATTAACGTTGATGCCAAAATATTCGCCAAGTTGCTGGCTGACCGCTTGCAGCCTTTGTTGCCCCTCATAGCTCTCCCCGATCAATCGGAGTTTATCCCAGGACGAGCAACGTCACATAATTTACCAACCATTTTCTCTACATTGCACTATCTGCACCCGAGTGTGCATGCAGCTGTGGTGTTTCTGGACGCCACAAAAGCGTTCGACACCTTAGAATGGCCATATCTGTTCACGATCCTTGCTAATATGGGATTTAGCCCGCTTTTCGTAAGTAAGATTAGTCTGTTATACACTGCCCCCAGTGCCATAATACAGGTTAACAGAATAATCGCTGATCCCTTCTCCATCTCGCGGGGCACGCGGCAGGGCTGTCCCCTGTCCCCGCTGTTGTTCGCGAAAGCGATGGAACCCCTAGCGGCCCGTATACGGCAACACCACACTGCACGGGGAATTGGTTTTACCCCCCCGAAGCCTGTTAATCTCATTATATGCGGATGATGTGACCCTGTATCTGGTGGATACCGAGGTCAATTTGGATCCGGTTTTGCGTGAATTTATTTGGTTTGGAGGACTGGCAGGCGACTGCATAAATTGGTCAAAGTCAGTTGTGTTCCCCTTGACAGACAGCACCCCTGTAGTTGTCTCTGAGTTCCCTTTGAGATGGGAGGAAGAGGAGGTGAAATACTTAGGAATTTGGATAAGCAGAAATTTTCAAGAAATCTGGAATATGAACTATGGGCGTGCCATGACCTGGCTCGAAGGCAAGTTGAAATTGTGGGCAAGGCTACCCATGTCTCTAACTGGGCGGATCGCCTTGGTCAAAATGGTTGTATTACCCAAATCTTTGCACCTTTTTGTTAATGTCCCGATCCCACTGACGTCCCACTTTTTTGCTACGCTGAAATCGCAGCTTATCACATTGGTGTGGGCGGGGGGGCAAGCCAGAGCAGCCTGGGATGTGCTGTCGCTGCCTTTGCGACAGGGTGGCTTGGGGGCCCCAGTCATCCACGTATATGCACTATGCGCCCAGGTTCAGTTTTTAAATTTTTGGGTGCACCCCACCCCATTCCAACCACATGTAGATGTAGAGCACGACAATATGGCCCCAATCCCGCTCCAGGTGGCTGCCTGTGCGAAGGCAAAGCGGCCCAGAGGGGAGGTCGACACAGCCGAGATGTTTAAAATGGGCGTGGGAAGAGCTGAGGAAAAGGGCAGGTGTGCCACTATTGTATGCACCATCATTGTCCTTGGTCCAGAATCCCCTATTGCCCTGCATTGAGGGAGGCATTGGTAAGACAGTGCAGCAGAAGCTGGGCCTCCACACATTTGCTGATTTGTTTCCCAATGATGAGTTCATGCCCCCCCACTGTGGCTGAAGAGGGACGAGAGGTTCCTTTCTCTGACATGTTCTTGTACCATAGACAGAAATCGGCCTGCCGGGTGCTGAGAAGTGAATTTCCACTCGCTCCTCCAGCATTTCAAGCGTTAGAAACAGAAGTGAGCTCTCCTTCTCCACGAAAATTGATCACTAGGATATACCAGCAAATGCAGACAAGTGCACCCATAGAACAGATTACGGCCCTGCAAAAATGGAACGATGAGCTAGACCCCCCGCTTACTGAGGAGCAGTGGTCCTTTTGTTGTGGGCAACTCACTGAACTGTCCCCTAATTACAGGCTGCGTTTGATCCATTTCAAATATCTGCACCAATTCTATAGGACTCCGGTCAACTTACACAGAATGGGGCTTCGTGAGGAGGACTGTTGCTGGAGATGTCGGCATTCCCACGCTTCGTTTCTGCACATGGCATGGTCATGCGAGAAACTAGTGGACTATGGGTCATCGGTGTTTGAGTCCACTAACAAAATTGTGGGGCGAGCTGACGCCCCGTCCTCTGTGTTAGGCCTCCTGGGATATATGAAACAAACTGTGCCCAAATTCAGGAAATTACACGCTATGCTATTGTTGTATGCTAAGCGGCGGTTGGCAGTGCATTGGGGAAGGCGGAGAGGGCCGTCAGTCAAGAGCTGGCTGGCTGATGTTACATATGGGCACACACAACTAGGCACCTTTTGGGAGTTGATGCTGCCCACCTCCAGACCACGTGACATCTGGGAACCGTTCCTCCAGTGGCAACGGGAGAATCAATGTGAAAGTGGGTCTGTTGAAAAAGTTGGCGATTGAACGGGTAGTTAATTGACTACGTGCTGCATTGAAATGAGTGTTGGGTTGAGTGGGGGCTCCCTGCCGGATGAGATATGTCGGGTGGGGATTGGGTAACTGGCTTGCACTGTTGGTAATTTTTACCCTGTACTCTGCTGAAGATTTTGTTAAGTGCATTGACGAACTGCTGCAGTACAGACTACGGACAAATGTAGCTATTTGAATGTATGTAATGTTTTCCCGATGATGACACAACGTTCTGCTGTGATTTCTATTTCAAACTGTCACACAATATCTGCACTTGGTTACATTATTGTAAATGTATATGGACTGACAAAATTGAGTTTGTTTTGCTGTTGTATATGGTATTGAAAATGCCAATAAAAAAAATAAAATAAAAAAAACATTGAATGCAAGATGTAGTGACAGTTATATGGGAAAAGAAGGTTGTCACCAAGCCTCCGAGATAGTGGTGAAAACATGACACCAGACGTTTGGGAAAGATTGAACGCAGTGTCACTTAGAATGCTGCTGAAAAAGTTCCTACCAAGTTCAATAAAGATTGGCGTGATATTGTTTGTATTTGCAGAAATTCAGCAATGTTTATGAAAAAGTTGTAAGATGGCCTGTCAAAATCAATACCTGAGCTGCAGTGCTTCTCTGAAAGAGATCCTTGTCACTTGTTAGATGGTATGCTGAAAGCATCTTTACAATCTTCAGAGATAATGAAGAATGCTATTGAATTTGTAGTCTATTCTGTAGCAGTAAAACTTTATTTGGACCTCATATACCCTGTGCACACGCTATCTATATACATGCACTATCAGGGCAGAAGGCAAGCAATAATTAAAATTAAATAAAAATTCCATAAACACTGAAAAACACAGTTTCTGTTGTTTTCAATGGCGCGAAAATGTGTAACCACTGATAACCACTGTTTTTTTAAGGTATTGAAAAAACAGGAAAAACCCCACCAGAATTTACCAAAATTAGAAACTGAAAACAGGAATGCCTAACTATGCAATAAAGCTATGGAACTCGTTCATCTTGATACCCGAATAACAGCTCATCCTGATACACCTGTCTACAACGAAGTAACGAGTGATCAACTGGTTCCAGCCATTTCAACGAATCCTGATGCAATTCCAACCAATTGACAAAACTGTCTCTGGCTATTTCATTAACTTTGACACGTTTTCTGAGGATTCTTGCGAACCTGAAATGACCCCAGCGCAAAGAACTTTCAGAGAACAAGCAACAGATGTTTTTCATCGTCTGAAAAAGACTTATCTGGTTTCACCATGGATTGAACTATGGATTGTTTTGAGAATTTTCTTCTTTCTACTTTAGTTAGCTCTGGTAATAACTCTGGGTATGCTGGGTATGCTGATATATTCAAATGGACACAGCAAGTAAAAAAGTAATCTTACTTCTCCAGCCACACAAATCATCACATCGTGAAGCAAGAGTCTTGTCAGCAGTGAACATCACAGCCGTTCCTATACCAGGTGGTATAGCTTGAGACAAAACCGAATATGACATTTTTGGTCCGTCGGAACTCTTGAATATTCCACACTTGTTTAAAATGGCATTAAGTAACTTTATTACCTCTAGTACCTTTTCTGATGATTGGGACTTCGAGACTGTTAATAACATGATGCCTGATCTAGAAATGTCAGCTGTATTCACAAATCATGAATATTTAGAGGGTTCATCAGACTATGAACAAATGTATTGTTATAACCACTATGGTCATCATTTCTTGCATAGAACTGCATCACCTAGAAATGTATTTATGTATAACCAATGGGAACATTGTCCTACTCCTCCGAAGGGTAGCTCAAAAACTTTTGCAAAGAAATTTCCATATTTTTCAGGCTTTAACTTGTCAAATCCAGAAACGTTCATCTTTAAAAATATGAACAAGACAGGAACGAAAAATATGTTAACCAATACAAAACAGATTTATTCTGCAGCCTTTATTGCCCAACCGTCTAGCCAGGGTTTCAACTTTTGGACAGACAACATTGAGACAAAATCTGTCTGGGGTACAAAAGATTGACAAGTACAAGGGGTAGAAGCTTTGTTTAGAGCCTGTATCATCCCTGAGCAAATTATGTTTTTGAATGACACTGTCCAATAAATGTCTTGCCTTGGGTTAGCCAAGATCTAAGACATGAACACTCTGTCCATACCTGCACCTGCAAGTAATAGCACTACACAGGGGGAGGTCAACGAACATACTATTTTGCATCACAACAGATCAAATCCAGATTGAAAAAATAGTTGTTCTTGCCCACAGACACTAACAACTGTCAAGATTGATTCCTGAACAAAACACAGGGTTTCAATATCAAAAGGCCAGATCCACGCTATGTTCAAAGACAGCATCCAGGGGTAGTAACAACATATAATGTAGGGAAACTTTGCCTTGATTAGCTACAGAAAGATGTTGTGAAACAACGCTTATCTTTACTTACAGAAGGAACAGACCTTAGGGAAATCTTGCTAGGTCCAAGAAAACTGCATCAAAAACGTTTCCTATATGCCGGTATCTGCATATGGAAGGTTACCCAAGCAGAAACTGCAGAAAGAATACGAGAAATTGATCATATTAATTTAGAGAAATCCATCACTGTAGTAGACAATGGATTAACAACTCTGTCGTCCAGAATATATTCTTTGGACAGCATGGTATCCTCTGCCATAGACATCATGGAACAAGACTTGGTCATGCTGCAACATGGTCAGTCTCAACTATGTTCTATCATGCTGTTAGGCAGGACGCTACAAAACCTGCATGCAGGCTATGTGCCTTGGCGTTTAATCAACACTACGTCACTGTTTTCAGAATTCAATCTCACTGATAAACAGCTCAAACTGGCACAAAGGGGAGCAGAATATATGGTGCTGAGCATTGAAAAACTGGGAAGAATTACCTTTTACGGTGGCAGAAAACCCAGCTACTGAGTGGATCATACATGGTAAAATTACTCTGCCTGTTACAACTTTCCATTTTTAATATTGCCTAAAACATATAACAGCAGGCAAATATGAAAGGTTGGATAAAGAATACACTAAGACAACCAGGGATTTACCTTACACACACAGTTGTTGGAGTGGGGGGCGTGAAGTGTATCTTAGCGGTACAAACTGTGAAAACGCACTAAGCGGTTCTCTCCTATGTCAGAGTATTAATTTACACGGGCCTGCGATGGTTCCACTACAAACCTATCCTGCCACCTGCAAGGTTCTCCATCTGCAGTGATTAATCCAATTTTTGGACAACTTTCAAATGGAAGTTACCTAATGTTGAATGATCACAGCTGCTGTGGCATATTGCCAGGTATTCCATATCTAGTAACCGTTACATCCAGGGCACTTGCTGTATGCGAGTCTTGTTCCCCCAAATAGAGACAGCCAGGAAGTCATCTTTTTGGCGTTCACTGAACATCTCTTATATACAAATTGATACTCTAAGCAGAATGAAAGCCATTCTTTTACAAAAAACAGTGCCTCTGACCTCGGTTAAAGAAACCTATGATCTACTAGTCGCAAGGACTTCAGCCGAGATACAAGCCCTTTTGAATACAAACTGCCCTATACATTTCTCAGAAATGTAGGAACGTATCTTAAACATGTCTGATATGAGCGGTATTGTACATGTATTTAAGAACGTGTGTTCAGGACTGTTAGCACCTTTTCAAGCAGTCCTCGGAATACTTCCCAACTTCGTGCACTGTTTGGCGGACTGCCACTACTTTTAGCACTCGTTGTAGGGATCCTATTTTTGCTCCTACTGCTGCGATATGGCAAGTCAAATTACCAGCGTCACTCCAAGCACCACAGAGAGAGCTGTATTGGAGATGAAGTGTTGTGAGCGCATCATCCAAATTTTAGGTTTACCTCGTTTACGAGAATTAAATACCACATGGTTACTGTCATTCAGACCAATCTGGCAAGATTGCATATTACCTGTTCTACGCTGCGTACTTTGCAGTGAAGAATGAGTGCTAGACATCTGTCTAACACTCCCATCATGTCGTGCCTACGAATACGGTGAATCTGTTGGATCCGGTAACGGCCCATGCTGTGTGTTGTCCCCAGCGGCTACCAATCCTGATGATGGCATTCATTGAGATCTGCAAAACAAGAAGTGTCAGAGGGTCTGGAATAACAAGAACAAGAACGCCAGATGAGCGTCTACAGAGGACTCCAAAATATCATGTTGTGTAAAAACTACAAAGACAGAGGTCACCCTTACATTGAACCCAGCAAGTGATCATATAAGGATGCCCATCAGTCACCACACGGAACCGCCCTTCATCATTTGGGTTCCTTTTTTAAGACCACTGATGGTGTTATCTATTATCTTTCTCATGGAGGGCTATGATTGTAAAAACCCTCTCATGATCAGATAGATTAACGTGGTCTTATTCCTCAACTGAGACGATGTTAAAGAGGGGAACTGATGTCGTAGTGCAAAAATAGTGATAAAACAGGAAAAAAGTGTGTGAGATAAAATTGGATGAGAGGGTGCTGAAAGTGACTTTATTCTGTTGCACCTCACTTTACCAATATTAAAAAGTAGACAAGGACAACCCAATTATTCTTGGATCATCTAGATGTGTTAGAGGGTCAACATTTTTCAGCAATAGTTGACGCAAATTGTCATTGCTTTCGTCAGGACCACAGTAATTTGTTTGCTACTACGAAATAGTGTTTGAAAAACGACAAACGTGCTCAAAACTATAAAGAAATATGAAAACCGATACTCAGATCACCTGTATCCACTAGATGTCTGTATCGATGACTACACCTTTCCAAGTAGGCGATTGCTGGAAATAGTGAAAACATAAAGATATTAAACTGAAGTCTTAGTAGAGAACATCGCATTCTTGTAAATGTATGGAAGTACTAGGTTGCAGCTATTCAATCCTAGTGTAAAGTAACATGTATTTGAGCACAATTATAGACACATCTTATATAGTGCAAGAATCTGAAAACATTGGATGGAATTGTCACAGTAGCCAAAGGAGATTAACATCTTACCCCACTCGGAGGATGTATGGACCTCACCCCACCTGGCCACGGCTCAGGGTAAAGGGGAAGCACCGCTCTAAAAAGGGGCAAAAAACAGCAAAGCTGAAAATGCCACTTGTATCTCGTGTGTTCAAACAATCAGAACTAAGCGCCTGAAAGCGCCAAATATTGTTCCACTCAGACTGTATAGCTACATTGATTCATTTAAATTAAAGACCATCTGTTATACTGGAGTGAGAGGATGTTCAACTAGGCGCTGCATATTTGTAAGATGCGCCATAGTACTATGCAGATGTAAACGCTAGTTCTCAGCGCTGTTAAGTACCAAGTACCACACTCACAGTATAAGCTATAGCGCAGGAGCTAGGTTTCAGCAGGAATTCAAGGCATAAATTCCTGCTCATACGTCTAACAACTAATGATCGTGTACACGACCTCCAACAGCTAGTTGGTTTGAGCGAGGCACCCTACCTGTCCGTCGATACTTCGTGTCGGCATCCGAGTCGATCGGGGAGGTGAGGGAGCCCGCCTACGTCTCTGTATATGATGCTAAGCGTAATTCGTTGGGCGTTGGTCACGTGGGGTAAATACGGTAAACGCTATTGGTTAGATGATGGACCAATAGGAACAAAGGACTGAAATTGTCCAAACCGTGTAAACAAACCAGGATGTTATTATAGATCGGTATCTAAACACAATCTTAATGCGCACATGAGTAATTTAATATGGAATTAGAAGCACAACACTCGATATAATGTTAAGTCTAAAGCCACACGCTAAGCAAATCCTTGTTATAGAAGCCGGTCACGTGGGGTGAATGCGCTAAGCGCTACTGGTTGGATGTAGGACCAATAAAAACCAAGGACTAATATTGTCCAAACAGTGTAAACAAACCGGGATGATGTTGTAGATCAGTGTCTAACCACAATCTTAATGTGCACATGAGTTATTTAGTATGAAATTAAAAGCGCAACACTAGATGTAAAATGTTAAGTCTAAAGCCACACGCTAAATAAACAAAGGCAAAGCAAATCCTTGTTACAGATGTAGAGAAATATATTCCTCTTCTAGGTAATGGTAATACAATTGAGCCACTGCCCCGTATGGTGTTCTAGAGACACTAATGTGCTGTGCACTGAAAATTCAGAAAAATGTCTCAGAATGAAGATGTCTTAAAGTGAGAATGGCATCAGTGAGGATGATGTATGTACAGTGTGCAGTATGTATACAGAAACAAAACGCTGTTCCATCTCAGCCAAGGTTATGTGAAATGAGCATATTTACTAGTTTGCAAAAGACCCATATTCATGAAGATCATAAGCTGCCCCATGGTATGTCATCATTAAGGCGCCCCGATTTGTGCCCATTTTAAACACCCACTTTTGTTCTTTCAATAGGAGGAATCTGCCTATATCAGTGATATGTGCCGGGATGCTTGGTTGTTCGATGACTGTCCACTGGAAGGCCGTAGATGGATGCCATGCCTCCAGAAAATGATTCGTTAATTTGGTGGCTTGTCTCTTACACCTAATGGTGCTCTTATGTTCAGATATTCTGACACGGATCTTACGAGTGGTCATGCCCATGTATTTGAGACCACAGGGACATGTAATCAGATATATTAGGTTATCACTGTTGCAGTTCGTGAATTTGTTCTGGATCCACGGTCGCGTCGTGCCTATGTCTATCTCTGTGGATTTCTTTGTTTGTGGGCAAGAATGACATGACCCGCATGGATGGTGACCTGTTACTGGGGGGAGACCCCATAACGTGCCCAGAGCCCTGGGTTCTTTCATGCGTGGTCTGGTGTGAACCAGACGGTCTCTGAGATTGGGACCTCTTTTAAAAGAAAAAAGAGGCACCTGTATAGTGGACTGGTCAGAATTTAGGATGGACCAATTACGTTTTACCAATTTCTGTATTCTGTTGGATAGAGTCCCAAATGTTGTGACAAACGTTAACCTTTCAAGGGGAGGCTTTTGAATAGCTGGTTCTAGTAGTGCCAACCGGTTATTATTCCTCGCCCTTTTTAACGATCGTTGTACTAATCTCTTTGGGTATTTTCTGGAAATAAGTTGTTCTTTGAGAGCCAATGAGTGGTTTTGAAAGGCCTCGACACTGGAGCAGTTTCTGTGAACCCTAAGAAACTGACCATATGGCAAGTTCTCCCGGAGAGATTTGGGGTGATGGCTGTCAAAACATAATAGGGAATTTTTTGCCAGTGGTTTTCTATAGAGTTCTGAATGTAAGCCCTCTGGAGTGGATGTAATGAGTAGATCCAAGAAAGCCAATCTGTCTTTCCCTATTTCGATGGTAAAACGAAGGAATTCATTCCTACTGTTGAGCCATCCCAAAAACTCAAGGCAACTCTCACTAGTGCCCCGCCATACCACAAGGACATCATCGATGTACCATCTCCAGGTTCTAATACATCGAAGAAACGGGTTGGTGTTGGCCAGCACATGTTGCTGTTCAAACCAATGAACGTAAAGATTTGCCAGGCTGGGAGCGTAAACGCTACCCATGCTGGTACCCGATACTTGAAGGTATGTTGTATCTTCAAATTTGAAAAAATTGCGTTTAAGAGCCAGAGTTGCACAAGCCATAATGAAACTAACAGGAGTTATACTTTCAAGTGGCCTCGATTGTAAAAGGTGCTCGATAACTTCCAGAGTTTCATCTTGGGGTATTGATGTATAGAGGGCCTCTACATCAAATGAGACCAGGAGATCCATCGTGGGGTCAAACTCTATTTCAGGTAGAAGACGTAGTACATCACCCGTGTCCTTCAAATATGTTGGCATTTCCTGTACCATTGGATGTAGAAAGAAATCAACAAATGTTGATAACGGTTCGAGGATAGAGCCGATGCCCGATATTATCGGGCGGCCAGGTGGTGGTCTCTGTTCCTTATGTACCTTTGGTAAGGCATAAAAGTAAGGAGTCACAGGGTACGGAGTGCACAGGAAAACAGCCTCTTGGGGTGTGATTCATCCTTCAGATAGAGCTTCCTCTGTCATGGTGGATATGATAGTTCTTAGTTCCTCCGTCGGGTCAACATCAAGAGGACGATATGATTTCTTGTCACTCAATTGGCGGAGGCATTCAGCGCGGTAAGTGCTAGTGTCCAAAAGGACAATAGCACCCCCTTTGTCCGCTGGCTTTATTGTTAAGTCATTGCGTGCAGATAGTGCTCTTAACGCCATTTCTTCTTCTTTGGGAAAGTTGTGGAAAACCTGTTCCTCTTGAGCAAACAGATCCTCTATATTCTTCTCAAGAGCCTGCTCAAAAGCCAATACCTTAGGAGGCATGGCGTGTGTAAAAGTTGATTTTCTTTTTAATCCCGTGTTGGTATCACGTCCCTCCTCCACATCAGATCCTTGTTTGTTGGCAAAGAAAAAATGCAATCTCACTTTTCTCAGAAATTTGGTAAGTTCAAGACATGTCTCGAAGTGATCATTAATATGTGTTGGAACAAAGCCCAGTCCTCTATTTAGGGCTTTCTCTTCCACTGGTGTCAACACATGTTGGCTAAGATTGATCACGAGCCCGGTTCCAAATTGATTGTTGTTTGGTCCTTGCTCTTCGTTGTTGTACTCCTCAGGAGCCTGGTCGAGGTTGTAGGAGGACTGTAATGGACATGCGGTTGCTGTTGTCCTCTCTTTCTGCCTCGCGACCGTCCTCGACCTACGCCTAAAAAAGGCTGCCCAGAAAAATTATTCGGGAATTGAGGTGGAAAGGGTTCCATGTGTGATTGAAACGGACCTATTTGTTGTGGTCCCATTTGAGGAGGGAAGGAAGGTCCACCATACTGCCATGCATTAGGGGGCCACCACATAGGTGTCTGATTGTGCTGATTGCCCCTCCAGTTGTTACGGTAGTTTCTCCTATCTCTACCTCTCGGTTTCTGACCTTGATTGGTAGACCCAGTGTCACTTCCTGAACTGATCTCTTCAGAGCTTGAAGTGCCATAATTGGACCTGTTTCTGCGTCCATTGGCCGTGAAGTCAGGAGGGACATATGTGTCACTTGTATAGGGGTATACTTTATCAAATGTGAAATTTTTCCAGGTCCTTTCGAAATTTTTCAATTTTGACCGACAGAGTAAATTCTTTAAACTCTCGGTTATTTTTGTTGGTCTCATCTTGATTTTTCTGCGTTTACGCTCCCAGCCTGGCAAATCTTTACGTTCATTGGTTTGAACAGCAACATGTGCTGGCCAACACCAACCCGTTTCTTCGATGTATTAGAACCTGGAGAAGGTACATCGATGATGTCCTTGTGGTATGGTGGGGCACTAGTGAGAGTTGCCTTGAGTTTTTGGGATGGCTCAACAGTAGGAATGAATTCCTTCGTTTTACCATCGAAATAGGGAAAGACTGATTGGCTTTCTTGGATCTACTCATTACATCCACTCCAGAGGGCTTACATTCAGAACTCTATAGAAAACCACTGGCACAAAATTCCCTATTATGTTTTGACAGCCATCACCCCAAATCTCTCCGGGAGAACTTGCCATATGGTCAGTTTCTTAGGGTTCACAGAAACTGCTCCAGTGTCGAGGCCTTTCAAAACCACTCATTGGCTCTCAAAGAACAACTTATTTCCAGAAAATACCCAAAGAGATTAGTACAACGATCGTTAAAAAGGGCGAGGAATAATAACCGGTTGGCACTACTAGAACCAGCTATTCGAAAGCCTCCCCTTGAAAGGTTAACGTTTGTCACAACATTTGGGACTCTATCCAACAGAATACAGAAATTGGTCAAACGTAATTGGTCCATCCTAAATTCTGACCAGTCCACTATACAGGTGCCTCTTTTATCTTTTAAAAGAGGTCCCAATCTCAGAGACCGTCTGGTTCACACCAGACCACGCATGAAAGAACCCAGGGCTCTGGGCACGTTATGGGATCTCCCCCCAGTAACAGGTCACCATCCATGCGGGTCATGTCATTCTTGCCCACAAACAAAGAAATCCACAGAGATAGACATAGGCACGACGCGACCGTGGATCCATAAAAAATTCACGAACTGCAACAGTGATAACCTAATATATCTGATTACATGTCCCTGTGGTCTCAAATACGTGGGCATGACCACTCGTAGGATCCGTGTCAGAATATCTGAACATAAGAGCACCATTAGGTGTAAGAGACAAGCCACCAAATTAACGAATCATTTTCTGGAGGCACGGCATCCATCTACAGCCTTCCAGTGGACAGTCATCGACCAACCAAGCATCCCGGCACATATCACTGATATAGGCAGATTCCTCCTATTGAAAGAACAAAAGTGGGTGTTTAAAATGGGCACAAATCGGGGCGGCCTTAATGATGACATACCATGGGGTAGCTTATGATCTTCATGAATATGGGTCTTTTGTAAATATGCTCATTTCACATAACCTTGGCTGAGATGGAACAGCGTTTTGTTTCTGTATACATACTGCACACTGTACATACATCATCCTCACGGATGCCATTCTCACTTTAAGACATCTTCATTCTGAGACATCCTTCTGAATTTTCAGTGCACAGCACATTAGTGTCTCTAGAACACCATACGGGGCAGTGGCTCAATTGTATTACCATTACCTAGAAGAGGAATATATTTCTCTACATCTGTAACAAGGATTTGCTTTGCCTTTGTTTATTTAGCGTGTGGCTTTAGACTTAACATTTTACATCTAGTGTTGCGCTTTTAATTTCATACTAAATAACTCATGTGCACATTAAGATTGTGGTTAGACACTGATCTACAACATCATCCCGGTTTGTTTACACTGTTTGGACAATATTAGACCTTGGTTCTTATTGGTCTTACATCCAACCAGTAGCGCTTAGCGCATTCACCCCACGTGACCGGCTTCTATAACAAGGATTTGCTTTGCCTCTGTTTATTTAGCGTGTGGCTTTAGACTTAACATTATATCGAGTGTTGTGCTTCTAATTCCATATTAAATTACTCATGTGCGCATTAAGATTGTGTTTAGATACCGATCTATAATAACATCCCGGTTTGTTTACACGGTTTGGACAATTTCAGTCCTTTGTTCCTATTGGTCCATCATCTAACCAATAGCGTTTAGCGTATTTACCCCACGTGACCAACGCCCAACGAATTACGCTTAGCGTCATATACAGAGACGTAGGCGGGCTCCCTCACCTCCCCGATCGGCTTGGATGCCGACACGAAGTATCGACGGACAGGTAGGGTGCCTCGCTCAAACCAACTAGCTGTTGGAGGTCGTGTACACGATCATTAGTTGTTAGACGTATGAGCAGGAATTTATGCCTTGAATTCCTGCTGAAACCTAGCTCCTGCGCTATAGCTTATACTGTGAGTGTGGTACTTGGTACTTAACAGCGCTGAGAACTAGCGTTTACATCTGCATAGTACTATGGCGCATCTTACAAATATGCAGCGCCTAGTTGAACATCCTCTCACTCCAGTATAACAGATGGTCTTTAATTTAAATGAATCAATGTAGCTATACAGTCTGAGTGGAACAATATTTGGCGCTTTCAGGCGCTTAGTTCTGATTGTTTGAACACACGAGATACAAATGGCATTTTCAGCTTTGCTGTTTTTTGCCCCTTTTTAGAGTGGTGCTTCCCCTTTACCCTGAGCCGTGGCCAGGTGGGGTGAGGTCCATACATCCTCCGAGTGGGGTAAGATGTTAATCTCCTTTGGCTACTGTGACAATTCCATCCAATGTTTGAGATTCTTGCACTATATAAGATGTGTCTATAATTGTGCTCAAATACATGTTACTTTACACTATGATTGAATAGCTGCAACCTAGTACTTCCATACATTTACAAGAATGCGATGTTCTCTACTAAGACTTCAGTTTAATATCTTCATGTTTTCACTATTTCCAGCAATCGCCTACTTGGAAAGGTGAAGTCACCGATACAGACATCTAGTGGATACAGGTGATCTGAGTATCGGTTTTCATATTTCTTTATAATTTTGAGTACGTTTGTCTTTTTTCAAACACTATTTCGTAGTAGCAAACAAATTACTGTGGTACTGACGAAAGCAATGACAATTTGCGTCAACTATTGCTGAAACATGTTGACCCTCTAACACATCTAGATGATCCAAGAATAATTGGGTTGCCCTTGTCTACTTTTTAATATTGTTAAAGTGGGGTGCAACAGAATAAAGTCACTTTCAGCACCCTCTCATCCAATTTTATCTCACACACTTTTTTCCTGTTTTATCACTATTTTTGCACTACGACATCAGTCCCCCTCTTTAACATCGCCTCAGTTGAGGAATAAGACCATGTTAATCTATCTGATCATGAGAGGGTTTTTACAATCATAGCCCTCCATGAGAAAGATAATAGATAACACCATCAGTGGTCTTAAAAAAGGAACCCAAATGATGAAGGGCGGTTCCGTGTGGTGACTGATGGGCATCCTTATATGATCACTTGCTGGGTTCAATGTAAGGGTGACCTCTGTCTTTGTAGTTTTTACACAACATGATATTTTGGAGTCCTCTGTAGTCGCTCATGTGGCGTTCTTGTTCTTGTTATTCCAGACCCTCTGACACTTCTTGTTTGGCAGTACTGTTGGGGCCGTATGAGAGTGTGGTCTTTAAATCCCTTTTGACCCTCCTTACATGTTTATTGTTGTATTCATTGAGATCTCACAGACGCAAATTGCTACTGCTGAGGTACGGGAGAAAATAACAGGCACGCAGGTAACATCCGATATGAACATTGCTGATGCGACCAATGCTAAAGGCGATGCTTCTCATCTATGTGCGGTTAGTAGATGACTTTTTGTCTACAGGATTAGAAGATTTCATGTTTTCTCCATCCCCATATACTCACTTTTGATTTAGGCACACAGTGTTCCGGAGAGACTCTGAATTTGGCCTTCATTTTCCAAAATAAGACTAAACTTGGAACTTTTTCCTATGATTATTTTTTTTCCCCAAATTTCTACTTTTCATTTTTGGCAAAGTAATCTGCTTATAGTAGAACTATTCATAGAGAACATAATTCTTTGAAACACTTTCAGAGACAATATGTCACCTTGTCAATATCAATTGTTTTATGTCACTTGACATGAAATGGTTTTAGCCTTTTTCATCTGTATTTTTGAGCCATTTCATAATGTATATATGTATGTTCATTCACTTAGCATTCAATGCCAACTTGTGCTTAGAATGAAACATTGCTTTAATGTGTACAGTACCATTGCATTTTCATGCATAGCAACAGTTTTAATGCATTTTTACAATGTATTTTACGACATGTTTTTAGCAAATCATGTGTAGCTATATTTTAAATATGTTTAGCATGTTTAGAATTTAGTTCATACGAAAGTGGAGTGGGTGTTGTGTGTCGATTTAGATACTGTATACAGGTTTCCTGATTTATGCCCTTATACGGCCACAATTTGCATTGCCCATATTTAGGCATAGAAATCCTACCCTTTCATGCTAACCAAATATAGGCATGGCCACCTACATCCGTCCATCAACGTCACAACGAGTTCTTGGAAATCCAGACTCTTAAACCTTTAGGACTTCCCCTTGCTTGGATTATTAATTTTTTCCAAGAACTCATTTATTATGCATGAACATATATTCCTTAGGGATTCATTCATGATGTTCTTCTGCCCGACTTTCACGTCAATACTGGCATTCCTAAAGACCTTCGAGGTATAAATATATCTTCACTTGCCATTGCAAACCACGGTTCGGCTGCCTACTTGCGCGACACGGCTCGCCTCGGCAAGTTTGGAAGGAAGTCAAGTCCCCGCCTAATGCACTGATCAGACGCTGTCATCCTCCTCGCAGAGAATCCAGCTCCAGAGTTTCTGACTCTCCTTGCGGGGTGTTACCGATCGAGACCCGGAAAGAGATTCCAACCTCTCTCATTCTAAGGTATGGAGCAGACTAGAAGCTAGAGGGACTATTGGCAACTCTGGCAAAGCTAAACTAGAGCTAACTGTACTTTAGAAATAGCACCTACTTCTTACCTTGTACTACACTTAGGTTAGGTACACTGGGGTAGAACTAACTAGAAGCATCAGATGAGTATTCACATTTTAGCCTGTGTTATTTATGTATGTATTTTTATGAATATATGTCATAGCTACAAACCATGCTATTGCAGTATTATCTAATCTTACAGCTAACGCTGTACGTATTATACTTCGCATTCTGTCTTACAATTGCAGCAGATCATATCTCTTGCATGAGAAATAAAACTGTTCAATAAACCCTTTTTATTGAAACGCCCATCTATCTATTTCTGTGTAAACTCTGTAGAAACGAAGCATGCACGATTTACTGAGTGAAACAGTTATCTATTGTTTTGACGATTCTGAGACTGTTCCGATTTTTAGGGAAACAAAGTTGTCATGTTTATGCGGTTGTCAGACACTAATCCCTTCTTGTTTATTCAAGAAGTTTCTAGTGACCTCTGAGTTAGCTCGCACACAAAAGTAATTATGTTTAATGTACTTAATAGAGACATACTGACCTTAGTCCTATGTAAAATCCATAGTGCATATTATTCCAATGTGCAGAGCCTATCAGGGATATAGGAAATACACTACAAGGTCTTTCAAGTCTTAGTGCTTTGGGTGACAGACTTGGTGTGTTTTTTAAAGGTTCCATAGCAAAGGCAGCCTTATCCCTGTCACTGCACAAATCTTTCAAAATGTGTTGGTGATGACTAGGCTGTAGGACTAAGTGGCGTGTTGTGCAAGCACGACTAAATCATCCACTCAATGTATTTTTGCTAAAACACTCAATGCAGCTGCTGCCCTCTGCATCAAGGGTTTTTGCAGCTCCTGAATGGTCCCTGGCTGCCCTTCCTTTCCTGCCCTTCTTGCTTCCTACATGTCCAGGTGGTGTCTGGTGCTATTCCTGTTATGAAATGGCTGAAAAAGGAAAGCATCCTTCAAGCAAATGCAGGTTTTTTCCTCTTTCCTCCAGGTCTGCCTACTGTTTTTTCCCCGCTGCCCAAACCTCCTGCCATCCCTTTCTCCCAGACAGCCCCTCACACCTCCCAGGGCTAAGTAATGGAGGCCGCAGTAGAGCCCCTCCCCCAGTGTGCCAAAGGCAAGACTGTCTATATCCGTCTGCACGTGGACCACGCCAGAGCCAGGAACCCTTCCCATCTGCACTCCTACAGGTCCTCCACCACAGAACTTCATGCCCTGCACGCTACAACAACTGCAACCTTGCATCACCACGCTCCACAGCAGGACCTTTCACCTGCATCCACTAGCGATTCTCCATAACCCCAACATCGATCAACACCACTTCAAATAACGCCACAGCAGCTCCGGATGCAGACACCCCAATCAACTCAACTGTCTCCTGATCAATGCCCGATCACTTTTCAAACAAGCCACACAATCTGGGACACTATCTCCACCATCGCCCCCACGTGACCTTCATCACAGAGACCTGGCTCACCCCCACATCAGCGCCAGACATCGCCATGGCAACTCCGAGAGGATACAAGATGAAACACTGTGACCTCACCAACAGATACAGAGGGGGCATCACCATCATACACAAGGAATCCATCACCTGCACCATCACCAATGGCAACACCACGCCGATCATGAAACATGTGAGTTTCCAGCTTAGCAACGACAACAGAAACACCATCAAAGGCACCCTATCATACACACCACCAGGACCATGAACCAGCCTCAGTGATGCCATCACCAAATTCATCACCCCTCTCGCTGTCGAATCCGAACACTATATCTTCCTGGGAGATCTCAACGTCCACCTGGATGACCCCACCGACACCAACTCCACTGACTTCTCGGAAAGACTAAACAACATCGGCCTAAAGCAGATAGTCACCGACCCCACACATAAAGCAGGACACACACTAGACCTCATCTTCACGTCCAGCAACAGAATCAGATACAGCCACACCTCGAAAGTCACCTGGACGGATGACTCCATCGCACACTTCACCCTCACTGGTCCACCACTCATTGCGACCAACTGACACAATGCTCCCTGTCGCACCTGGACCAAGGAAACTCAGCAGCAATGGATCAACGCCCTCAGTATCACGCAGCCCAACATCGCCACCAACATGGACCAGACAGTAGGGAATGCCTGGATTACCAGCGCTGCCAACCAAGTCACCCCCAACAAACCAGCCAAAATGCACCGACCCCACCAAACAAGCCAGCAGGTACGCGCCAGAACAGGTGTAAACAACTTTAAAGAAGATGGCAAACCAGCAGGAACCCCACCGACTGATCCGCCCACAACTCACCCCTTAACAATTATCACTGCTGGCTCAAAGCAGCAAAAAAGGAGGCCCTGACACACAGGATCGAGACCAGCACCAACCAAACCAAAGAACACTTCACTATCATCAGAGAGTTCACCCGCCCCAACTGCCATGGAAAACCTGATTCCTTCCACACAGGAATGCTGCGACACCCTCGCCGCCACTCCCGAAACAAGATAGCAACCATCTACAGAAATTTCTATCCACAAACCTCCTCCCTCTTCAGAAACCCATCAGCCATAACCTCCAACCACTCGCTCACCACATGGGAAAAACTCAGCACATCGACAACAACCACGCTGATTAGGTCCATCCACTCAGGAGCACCTACCGACCCACGCCCCCATCAACTCTTCAACCTCCGAAGTAATGAGATCAATCACCATCTCACCACCTTCCTCAATGCCTCCATAACTACTGCCTCATTTCCCATTGCATGGAAATATGCAGAGGTTAGACCCCTCCTCAAGAAACCTTCAGCAGACTCTAGTAAGCTCCAGAACTACTGTCCCATCTCCCTTCGCCCATTCCCCGCCAAAGTCTTGGAGAAAGCCATCAACTGCCAACTCACCGATCATCTGGAAAGAAACAAACTGCTGGGCCCGTCTCAATCAGGTTTCAGAGCCAACCAGAGCACCAAGACAGCCCTGAACACTTCAACAGACGACATACGAGCCCTACTTGACAGAGAAGAATCCGCCGCACTCATCCTCTTGGACCTCTCCATAGCTTTTGACACTGTCTCTCACCACACTCATCAATCCACTATGCCGAATTGGAATCACAGATGATGCACTCAGATGGATGGCATCCTTACCCATGCGATGCACCCAGTGAGTTTGCCTCCCTCCCTTCACCTCGCAAACCAAGCAAACCATCTACGGAGTATCCCAAGGCTCATCCCTCAGCCCAACCCTCTTTAACATCTACATGACACTAGCCGGCTTGACTAAGACAACTGACTCTATGCCAGCACCACCACCAAACTCATGCAAAGACTCCAGAACACTACAGCCAGACTGATCCTCAACCTGCCCAAGAGGACACACATCAACCAGCACCTAAAAGACCTCTACTGGCTCCCCTTCCAGGGCAGATGCCATTTCGAGCTCCTGACCCCGGCCTACAAAGTCCTCCACAACCAAGAACCAGCATACATGAACCACTGCCTGATCTTCCACCAAGCTCCCAGAAACCTCCACTCTGTGCACCTCGCCCTCGCTCAGACACCAAGTATCCACCGAAACCACTCCAAAGGATGCTCCTTCTCCCACCGCGCCGCCCATGTCTGGAACCACCTCCACATCCGCTCTGCACCCTTGCTGGCCGACTTCAGGAAGAGACTCAAGACCTGGCTCTTTGACTGATACCTGTAGCACACCACCTGGATGCTCCTGGGTGATTAGCCACGCTATACAAATACTGCTTGATTGATTGATTTACTGATTGATTGATTGATTGATTGGAAGTGTGAAGCTGCATCATAGGAATGTTTTTGAACCCCACATTTATTTTTACTTACCTTTTAACAAATTAAAATGTCTTCCAAGTATAGCTGGCTGCAGACAACAATCTACTGCAAACTTAGGGCCATATTTATCAAGTGTTTGCGTCGCACTTATACCAGTGAACATGTTGCAAGTGTACCACAACTACTAAGTAAGATATAGCAAGCCATGCAAGGCCCCCATGCAGGCCCTGAGTGGCTCGATAAATCCAGAGAAATGCAACACAGTGCAAATCGCTGTGTTGCACTACTACTGTTAGATCTGGGATTACGTTAAAGTGCTACATCTTCTCAGGTGAGCTGTTCCAAGGATAAATATGTTTATTTCTCCTCGTATTTTTCTCTTTCTTTGTGTGCTGCATTTTGCACTACACATAGAAGCAGTACAATGCCTCAGAAGATTATTTTTTTGCAGGTCGGTATCCCTTCCTGCACAAAAACAACCCTGATTACATCATAGATACCCTTGCACCATGGTGCAAGGGTGCCTATGTTGGCGCTAGGCAGCACATTATGCACCAGGGCTGGGAAAAGAAAGGAATGAGCAGTACTATATTAAGTATGGTTCATTCCAGCCCTTTGCCTATCGTGCATATGCCCAACATTATCAACAATTTACACCATAAATGTTTCTCAGACAACTTGATCTTGTCCCAAAAAACTGAGTATTAAATGGCTGCTGAGCTGCATGTCTCAGCATAGTCACCTGCAAAATTGCTCACTGGCCTGCAACTCTGCCATGGCACAATGTCAAAACTGCGAACAGCGGTGCTGACTCCACATGTCCACTTTCCCTGCCTTTGCCAGGGGCTAAAAGGTTACTGCAATGGGGTACAGTCAGAAGGTGGCCACATCACACACAGGAAGACATGCAGGGAGACAATAGCATCTTAGGGCCTCATACTAGCGCCCCGGACCCACACCTTGCAAGTCTGTGCTACCAAAGTTAATAGTTCTCCTGTTAACTCTGGAGGTGAGGAATTAGGCCGTATTATGAGGGAATCTTAGTGCAGACGGGACAGGGCTCATGAGTGCAAGTGGTGTGAACAACAAATTATGATACACAAATATACATCGCCAGAATGTCCACCTTTAACCAAAATATAAAATTAAATGTTAATATTGTTCCTTATTTCCAACTAATTATATGGAGGACAAACCCTGAGGAAATGTTGTCTTTTCGACCCAAAAAACAGATCAAATGGATCTCCTCAAGATAGCACTATCAATGAGGCCAGCTAAACAGTTACTTGCCCCATGCCTTAGTTGGTAGGGATACCTCTGTCCTACCCTGTTTACGTCATGCGTCATTCCGCGGGAGAGTGGGTGGGGCCTGAACACTGGTAATCTCTGGTAGCATCACTCAAGCGTGTGTCGGACACTGAGATTGCTGGGGTTAATAAGCATCTGAACATTAGAGGAAATCCTCTTAGTGTTATTCTGGTACAACTCGCCTTACCATTTTCACCTGAATAACAGCTTTTTGATCTATGTATAACTGTGTCTGTGTCTTACATTATCCATTCTTTGACCAAGAGTGAGAACAAGGAGACTGACAGGCATGACTTTGGGGGTCTCTACAGCATGGCCTTGACATGGAGGAAATGGGGACCCCTGTTCTTGCGGGATGATTTACATCGTGAAGAACTGTGTGGCTGGTCTGGTATCACTCTTTCTAGTGTGTGATCAAGTTTTTCCAGAGGTATGGGGTCCAGATACGAGGAAAACCCTGAAAACGTTGATAAGGCAACATCAAAGGCTAAACAATACTTGGTGGAGGGTGTTAACTTGGGTTGCAAGACAGCTTATGTGATCTCATCAATGCCTGGGATCATTCTAAGGTAACCACAACAAACCCGAGGTAATACACCTGCAACAAAGGTCTTCCAACAAAATATGTATGATGCAATTTATTTCAGATAATCATGCTGCATACAGTTGGCTTCACAGTTTGTTGCTGTTATGGCTACTGTCTCTTTAATGGAACACTGTATGTTCTACATCATTGATGGAGTGTTTACATTCTGAATACTGAGTCAGTTGCTGTGGCTTGCTGTTGATGGTTGTACTAATAAACCTGCTCTTCTAACTTGATCAGTTTAAGAGCATTTATCACTGGCGACGAGGGTCAAGGCTTGATTGGGGACAAGCACTTACAACCATCAATTCCCCTACAATTGAAATTCGGTTTTGGACTTGGTTTGGACAAATTCGGGATTTTGAACCAACTGCCGCACTTGGATACCCTACAGGTACTGCAACTTATTATAACACCATTCTCCACTGATACTGCTAATAATTTGAATTTGGACTACATCACTTTCACTTCGGATTTCTAAATTCTACCTTGCCTGGACTGACTGTTTCTCTAAAAATCCTGATTCTCAACATTTGAATGCTTAACTGCAGTTTTGGACAATTCATTTTTGGATTTATCACTCTACTGGGATTCTGTACAGTTGTCCTGATATTTTCTTTTGGATACACATTTCTACAATTTCCTGAATTTAAAGTTTCTTAACTTCACAATTTTGTTGACTGCTACTTTGTCGATGACTTTAGAATTTGTTTGCCACAATAAGAAAAAAAAAGAAGTAATTGCCCGTGTGCAGAAAATCCGATTAAAATTCCTAATCTTTAAATTCATGTTGTCAAGAATTCACCGATGTTTACAACTGTTACTAACCTTGTTTGGATTTGAATTTGCCTCGCGTTAAGCATCGCGTGTAATCTGCACGCCTGGATTTTTGTTCGGTAACTTCTTCGTTCCGATGCTGAGATGTGGTGATGCGGTGCTGAGAACTTTGACCTGACGTTCACGTCGTCACTCAACGTCCCACGTCATCGCGTAAGTGGCCATTTTGTGGTTTCCATAACTACGCTTTCAACGCCGATGCGCACGGCTGTACATCGATGAATTCCAACATTTAGAATACAGTTTCAACACCGATGTGCACGGCGGTGCATCAATGAATTTCAATATTTGGAACTGTTCATTCAACTCATCACTATTTTGTACGCTGAAGCGCACAGCATTGCATTGGAGGTTTTAGGTATTTTAAAGCAGTTATCAGCACAACAGTGCATTGGAGGATTTGGGCATTTTAAACCAGATTTCAACACTCATTGACGTGTGCCACAGCATATTTGTTCTTATCTGTACTGTGTTGTGAGTTTTTGCGTATTACCTAGAAACAAGTTTGGTTTTGGCATTTATTTATTATTTCAATATGGCTACCACATCTAGCATGTCACAACCTCCACCATTTCTTTCAGAGGAGGGTGAACCTATACTCCCTTGGAAGAGAAGGAGGAATTTGTTTGACTCTTACTTAGTAGCAATAGGAGGAGAGAAGTTCTCAGCTGTAAGGAAACAAGCAATTTTACTGCATAATTTAGGAGTTGAGGGCAGACACACATATGACAGTATGGATACTATACCTGTGGGTGGGGCTGATGGTGAGCCTGCAGACATTTTCGAAATGTCTATGACTATGTTAGAAAGTTATTTTGGCCCAAGAATTAATGTTGTTTTAGAACGACATAGATTTTTCACTCGTGTACAAGGTCCAACTGAACGTGTTGGCACATATGTAGCTGTTTTAAAAACTCTTGCACGCACGTGTGATTTTGGAGATTTAGCTGAATCACTTGTGAGAGATCAGCTTGTAAGATGTACGAACAGCGCAAGAGTCCAAGAAAAGTTGTTATCAAAGAATCCTTCTTTAAAAGAGGCTATGGATATTGTGGAAGGCATGGAGAATACCTCTACTTGGGTTAAAGAGATAAGAAAAAATAAAGAGGAAGCAAATCACACTTCTGTTGACGTTAAAAAGAAAAATCAAGACGTCATACATAGACTAGAAGAAGATGAATTTTTAGAGGAATCCCCTGATGGCTTGCTGTTGATGGTTGTACTAATAAACTTGCTCTTCTAACTTGATCAGTTTAAGAGCATTTATCAGTTGCTTATGGTATAGCAAAGCTATGTGAATACAGTTCTTTCTCGTTGGTGCCGACAAGATCCATTGGATGCATTAACATTTCACATATTCAAGCAAACTCAACCTTTCCTGGACACTATAGGCTATAAGTAAAAACTAGTGTGATTTAAAAATTGTTCTCCCGTGGCTGATACTAGCCCGATTCCATAAGTTTGTAGTGAAAACTGTGCCTCTCCGCATGGTGCTCAGTCCCATGAAAATGAACATTGACTGCATTCCAATCGTCGCATCACCATGTCCTGAATGAACAAACATCACAAAGTCTATCAGTCTGGCTTTGGCTGTGTGTGGTTTGTCTTTGACAATGCTTGTTTTGTTCGCTATGTTTTCTATAAAACTTTGTTTAGGTAGCTGCCGGGCTCTTGCTAATATTAAAAACAAAAATCACATGCCATATACCTGGGACTGAATGTGGTTACCTCGTGTGCTGATGTGTTCCTTGTAAAAGAGCAGAATGCAGTCACAGTAAGGGCACCCATTTGTTGAAATGAGCTGATCCACTGCCCCAAGCTGTATGCTGCAGTGGGAGGAAGAAATATTTGAATAATACCACAGAGTAAGGGATGAAGATGTCTGCCTTAAAGACCCCCATAAATATGTTATATACATAATTTTACTAAAATCAACTTGCTTTGGCGTTGGGTCTTCGGGAATGGATAGAACATGGGGGAATGAGGAGCAGTGAGAAATTCTAGGAAGGCAGTTGTTGCCTAGGCGTTGGTGTTGATGATGGTGAACAAAGGTCCATGTGCACTTTTTGGTTTCTTTGTCCTTTCGGTGGCAATGAGTGCCATTGGCACCAGGCTCCTTCTTCGTTCCTGTTGCAGGTCTGTTGTGTCTTCGTGGTCTTCTGCATGCTGTGTGCTGGCAATGAAGGTGTCCTGGTAATGAAAACGTCCTGACACTTTCACGTCTCTCCATCTTTTGTGACTTTCCGTTGGTGAGCCAGGGAGCCCAGGGGTGGCTGAACGTGCCTATTTCTGCGCTACCACCTTGATTCACTGGTGCCTTTTGTTATGTCTAGTTAATGTAAGAGCTCACACAATGTTGTGATCTCATGGGTGAAATGTGCATGCTTGTGGGTAGAATGTGCATGGAGATTATTGGGGGGCATTCTGGGGAAGGACGGCTGTCTGAGAGGACACCTTTGGAGTGGCGCTCCCTTTATACTTTGCTGCAAGGGTTCAGAGCTACGAACAAATCATCTAAATCCACACTGCATGTTCTGTGGTCAAAGAACACAAGAATATTGGAAATAAGTGCCCTGGGCCGGTTGTTGAACCCATTGAGTCACTAACCATCTACTCATCAGTGAGACTGTTTAACTATGCTTAGCGCCCGTACTGCGAGTGACTGTATAAAAGGCCCCTTAAATTGCGGCATTTCTTTTTGTGATTTACACTGTCAATGGAGTGATTATCTCCCCATTGCCCTACAGCTAAACCCTTGTTTACAGGAAACCGTTATTACAGTTGAGCGTGATCATGCTTAGGTGTGCAAGTCTTTTCTTCTCAGGCGCTTCTGGTTCTCTAACGTCACAGTGTTAGCCCTGCTACAACTTGGATTCTCGTTTCCCTGCATGCCAAGCACTTGACAGTGTGAGCGCTGCTACGGCTTTGGTTCCTGCTCTCCTGCAAGCCCAGCATGTGATGTGAGCGCGACTGCTCACGTAATAGTGGCCATTTTGGATTTGGCCCTCATGAGTGTACAGCAGATCTTCACGGTGATGTGCACACCAGTTCAAGCTGTGTAAACTGTGAGTCTGCGGCTTTGCAGGGTTCGGATATTTTACTCTGCCATCATGTGTGCCTCATCAGTTGAGATTAGCTTGTTTACAGTGACAGGCACACCCTTGCAGCACAATACATTGTCCTGTCTAAGCCTGCTCGTCACAGTATTTTAACGGTGACCGGGACACCAATTGGGCACAGTGTGTCATCAGGCATGGTTTACTTTCGGTGACAAGCACACCTTCCTAATTTTTGGCAAATTACTAATTTTTACAAGGTTTTGTCACACACACCTTCCTAATTTTTGGGCAAAATGACTATTGTTTACGTGGTTTTTAATTCTTGCTTGTACACTTAAGGGGTCATTAGGATGGCGGACGGGTCCGTCCACCATCCTGGTGTAAATCGGGACTGTCCGCCATGCATGCAGCAGTCCCACACACCCGATCAGGATGCAGCCGCGACCATGGCGGTCGGATCTTGATTTTTAACATTGCGGCGTTGGCTGCTGACAGCAGGACCCACCGCAATGCTAAAACAGCATGTTATGAATTTCACAGCACTACATGGCACGCACCATGCGGTGCCTGCCACATTGTGTTGTGAAATGTAGGGGGTAGCATGTGTACCCCCCAAGAGCACCCTCGCCTACCCCCAACACAAGGGGGGGCCTGCCATGGGCCTGCAATTGCCAGCATCCTGATTTGGTCGACGGTGCCTGGTAGGCACCGCCACCATTCAGGGCTACCTGATCTGTCCGCCAGGCAATCTGTTAGATTGCTTTTGGCGGACCCGTGTCGTACGGTCTTTGCTTCCGCCATGGTCTGAGCGTGATTCCCTCCGCCATCGTAATGTGGCAGGGGAAAATCGCGGTACAATTGCGGAAGGACCACCACCGCATGGCTGGCGGTGATGGGCCTTCTGCAATCGTAATCGGGCACTTCATTTGTACTCTCTGTGCTGTGCTGGTTACTATTAATATTAGTATTATTCTGGAGTAAATTACGGTTTGTAGGTTAGCTAATATGAAACTATCTTCATCACAACCTTTTACGGTAACGGAGGTTAAAGTAAATAATTTAAAATTGAAGAGGTGGAAGGATTGCTTCATCAACTATATTGAGACATTTTAGGAGGTGTCACCGGAAAGGAAGAAAAAAATACTGTTGCATTGCCTTGTTCCTGGATAGGTGAAAGTGTACAACCTCTTGGAGAAGAAACCTTGTTTGGGGGATGAAGGGGTTGCTTTCACAAAAGCATTAGCGTATTTAGATGCACATTTTGCACCTACTGTTTGTAATGCGATTGATCATTACAATGTTTACCACAAGAAACAGGGTTTCAATGAGAAAATTGAGAATTATTTGGCTGCAATAAGGTAATAGCCATTATCATGCAAGTTTGGAGTTTTGGACGATGAGTTGGTGTAGGATTAATTGATTATGCATTGTAATAACCCTAACATACAGGACAAGTTGTGGGTTCAAGGTGAATCCAGTTTGCAAGAAGTCACTGCTATTATTAGCAAATCAGAACTTAGGTGCAGATGTTCTACATCAATTGTGTCCTCTAGTAAAAAAGATGGGGGGGTGATATTGTGAAATAGGTCAAGAAGAAAGTTTAGTCAAAGGATGTTTGGGAGAGACAGGAGAAGGATGAAAAGGGCATGGGAAAACAAAAGCCTAGTACTAGGATGGAGGATTTGAAGGGTAAATGTTACTGGTGGGATAGTTCTTCCCACCTGACTCATGATAAGAAATGTCCTGCACTGGGACAAAAATGTGGCAAATGTAGCCTCAAAGGTCATGATGAGTGGGTGTGTCACAAATTTAAATCTGTTAAGGGAGTTGTTGAAGAATATGAAGAAGAGGACCACTCCGGTTCTGATGTAGACAATCTCCAGGTATTGTGTGTACTAGATGGTGTGATGTGTGTGGAAGGGCTCAGTCGGAAGTAGCCTATTTGTGAAATGGTGGCTGGAGAAGTTCAGGTGGAGTTGCTGACTGACACCGGTTCACCATTTACTATCATCAGTAAAGATACGTGGACCAATTAATTTTGTGACAAAATAAGCTCCGAATTGATAAAACCAGACATCTACCCACAGAGTTTTATGGCTGAATTTATTGATCTTTTGGGATTTCGCAAAATTAATAACCCCAGACATCTACCCACAGAGTTTTATGGCTGAATTTTATTGATGTTTTGGGATTTCGCAAATTGGTATTCGAGTTCAAGGGTAGGAAAGCAGAATGCAAACTGTATGTTACAGTGTGTAGTCCATGTGTTCTGTGTTGGTGGGTTCTGGGAAAATTGGGCATCATGCTTGACCGCAATAGCCCAGATCCTGTGTTGATGTGAGGAATGAAAGCACAGATAGGACTGATGTTGTCAACAAATTCCCAAAGGTATTTACTAGTAAAGTGGGTGAACTGGAAGGATTTGTCCACAATATTACTCTTCAAAAAACACACACCCTTGCATACACAAGTTAAAAAACATCCCGGTGAGTGAAAAGGATTAGGTCATTAGGGGACTTCATAAGCTGATGAAGAGTGGCGTAATTGAGCAAGTTAAGTCTTGGGATTGGGTGGCTCACCTGGTCCTGGCGAGGAAGGTGAAGGATCTCATCCGCCTCTGTGTGGACTTGGGAGAGCTTAATACGAACATCTTTGTGGATATGTTTCCCTTACCTAGAATTTATGGGCTATTATCTACGACCAAAGGTATGAGGTGGGTTCCCACAACAGACCTAACATCAGCCTCCCACCAAGTACCTTTACACCATAGTAGTGAACACCTCACTGCGTTCATAACTCCCATAGGGTGTTTCCAATTCAAGAGAGTTCCATTTGGGTTGGCCTCGGCTACGGCCATGTTCTAACCTCTCATGTACAAGTTGTTTCAGGACAGGAAAAATGTAATTTTTTTACAAGATGACATTCTACTCATGGGGAAATACAGAAAAGAGCATGATGCGAATTACATCGGGTACTAAAGACATTGGAACAGTATGGTTTGACAGCTGAGGAAACCAAGTGCAGGTTTGCAAAAAACACTGTTACGTATCTAGCGCACGAGATCAGCTCAAGTGGTATTAGACCCAAAACAAATTTAGTTGATGCCATAAAGAAGGCACCTGTTCCTCAGAACAAGGATGAAGTATGATCCTTTTTAGGATTAGCCGCGTTCTACTCCAAGTTTGTGTACAATTTCTCAGGGAAAATGTACCATATCGCGTACTGACCTCGCGCGATATGGTACAAGGTGCTCACTTTGCAAGGCTAAAGCAATGTTTCTCTGAGAATAAGTAGACTGTCCATGCAATTATTACATTTTGTACATGAGGTAACGCACTTGCAGGTGCACGTAACATAATAGCAGATTTTCTAAGTAGGTCACCTTTACCTATCAGTGAACTAACTAAAAACTAGTGGGATGTGTACCTAGTGGCTATGGTGTTTGCAGAGGAATTACAGAGCATAGGAGAGGAAGAGTGGTCCAGTACACTTGCACAGGATGGTATTTTGAGCACTGTCAAGGACTATGTTAAGGATGGTAGTCCTGAGGAGAAACTCTTACATAAAAAGTTAGTTCCCTTTTGGGAGGTAAGAGTTGAATTGTTGGTGGAGGATTATGTTTTATTAGGAGGTGGCAAACTCGTTCTGCCCAAAGTGTTGGGGGAGAAAGTGTTCAATCTGTGCCGCGAGGGCCACTGTGGCATAGTTAAGACTAAGAGTAGGGTTAAGCAACTTGCTGGCATCCAGGAGTTGATAGAGAAATAGAAAAAGTGGTAAGAGACTGTGTCAAGTATATTAACTTGGATATGTCCATGGTTACATTTAAACCACTGTTACACCCCACTGTAGTTCCACAGATGCCATGGGAAAGGTTAGAGGGTTGACATCTTTGGCCCTGTGCAAGACAAAAATGGTGTTGCTAAACTGATTTAGGTATTGGTGGACCATTTTTCTAAATGGCCAGAGTTCAAGATGGTACACAAAGTGGATTCTGAGGCTGTGGTAGATTTCTCAGAGGACATGTTTGTTGTGAGGACAATTGCAGTTTCCGATAACCAAGGACAATTCATTTCTTATGTCCTCAACAGATTTGTAAAGAAAACTGGGATGGTACATAAGACTACATCTTGCATCACCGCCAGGGCAATGGTAATGTTGAGCGCTTCAACAGAGTCATTAAAGGTACCATTAAATTGCCTAACAATAATGTCATGGATTGAGAGGATGAATTAAAGAAGAGAGTTGGAGTATACAGGATTACCAAATGTGAAGTGATTGAACATAGCCCTTTTGAATTAAGGAGGGAAAGATCTCCACACACTAAGGATAATATGGGTTGGTTGAGGAACACCAAGAAGGTCGCGTGGCCACCAAGTAGGGTGAGGAGACATATTGAGTCTGAAGTACAAAAAGAGGTATGCCTCATTGCATGGAGTGAAGGAAGTGGACCTCAATGTGGGGGACATGGTAAATATTAAGAGGGGAAGGCTAGTGCATAAAAGAGAGAGCAGATTCTCTGCACCTCTGAAGGTGATTAAGATTCTGCATAGTTCTGTCCTACTTAGTAATGGGAAGGTATGGCATGCAAAAAGATTTGCATTGTTTACAGGGAAGATTTCAGACCCCACATTGATACATTTGAGAGGTGATTTGAGAGCTAAGTTGTATGACTGAATGGATGATATACATGTGGGTGAAAAGCCATCTGGTACTCATGATTGCAGCCCTACACCTAAGGGTAGTCATGAGTGCAGTCCTACTCATGATCGCAGCTCTGCCCGGATGTATCACCAAAAAATCCACAAATTGGTAAAGGTGTTGGTGCTGGTAATGGCTTACCTGGAAATCATATTGCCAATTAATGATGATTTAAAAAAACAACTATGTCAGGCAGTGTGTGTGAAACCTAAACACTTCAACGATTTTGTAGTTATGTGAACATGTTGAACTTTTTTTTACCTTGTATCCAGCTTGTAAGTAAGGAAGTTCTGCTTTACATATGTGTTCTAATTTCCGCATTCATGGTGTGAGTTATAATGTTTTATGACTTTTCTATATTTTATTGTGTATTGCTTTACCTAATTATGTTTTACCAATGTCAGGTTTGGGATAGTAGTATTTTGTTATATTTTTAGGGGCAGGATGTGTTATGACTAGGTAATGTAAGGGCTCACACAGCATTGTGAGCTCGTGTTTAGAATGTGTGAGCTAGTGGGTGAAATGTGCATGGATAATGTTGGAGGGGCAATCTGGGGAAGGACAGCTTATCAGTGGCTCCCTTTATACATTGCTGGTGTATGTAAGTTTTGTGATCAATGAAGAAAAGACCTTTTAAGGCCTATACGAGCAGGCTCCTGGTGAAATGGACATTCCTAGCCACGGCGTTCTTTTGATTGTGGTCTACCCACCATAGAAAGAGACGTTACGATGTGACGCATTGCTACGTGGTGGCCATTTTGCTTCTTTGATAAGTATCCCAAACTCCTAAGTCCTGCTCGTCATTGGATACCTTGTTATTTCCTGCCTGCATTACCAGTGAAAGCCACACCTTACCCACACTATTTATTAATATTATGTTTATATTCCAGTGACTGTATTATCGGTGATAGGCAGACTCTATGGGCCCGATTCACAGCACTAACTTAAGACAAAATCCTAAACTTACTACTTTTGGTATTCACAGAAGTTAGGATTTTGTCTTAAGTTTGTCTTAAGACAAACTTAAGACAGACTTAAGACAGACTTAAGTTAGGATTTTGTCTTAAGTCTGTCTTAAGTTTGTCTTAAGACAAACTTAAGACAAAATTCTAACTTCTGTGAATACCAAAAGTAGTAAGTTTAGGGTTTTGTCTTAAGTTAGTTCTGTGAATCGGCCCCACTACCTCCTAAAATCAGCTTGTCATTGTATACCCTATTACTTCCCACCTGTCTTATCAGTGACAGGCACCCCGTACTACATTAATTGTTATTATTGCAGTTATATTTAAACCATCTGCAGCAGAGTTATTTTGCCTGCATTATCAGCGACACGCACACCTTATGTGTTAGTAGAACAGTTTTTTGAGGACCATTCACTGATCTTCATTGGTTGGCATGGCAGCAACTCATCCACGTACACATTTTAACTTGTTATAATATGGATTATAGAATCTCTGCACCACCTCCAATTTTCTAAGTACCAAGATCTTCTCCATTGTGTTGGGAACAATGGCTAGAGGCTTTTCATGCTTATTTGGAAGCCATTGATAGCAATACTTTCACATCTAAAAATAAAACAGCCTAGTATTTAATTTAGTTTCAGAGGGTAAAAAGTGTCTTAAAAACTCCTACTTTAGAGGTTACATTTACTCATACTGGCACTGGGGAGGATGGTGATGCCAAAGTGGTGCTTGAAAAATACCTTTCTTTCATCAAAATTTTGGACAAAAGGTTCAATCCAAAGAACACCACTTTTTAGGAACGTCAGAAATTCTTACAATATTCACGACTTCCTCGTGAACTTATTGATGAATGTGTATTGGCTTTATGCACACTTTCAGCAACATCTAAATGCTGTGAATTTAGAGATTAAATTATGCGTGATTAGTTAATGGAAAACACGAACAGTAACAAAATTCAGGAGTCACACACAAAAAGGAATGTAAACTGTATAGAATAAAAAAATATAATTCTGAACCAAAAATACAATTTGCATAACAAAACAGAATCTCTCACACGTTACTACTATCTACACTTTGCTTATTATTTACCAAACCTATGTAAATTGGCACAAAAATTATATGCGAACTGTACATGTAAGAAACAAACACATAAATAATGCTGCATGGAAACCTGGAAATACATTTGTGATTTTGATAAAGTTGCAACTGTGTGAAAGCATTTTGCTATTTCGGGAGGTGTCAGTAGTTATTATTAATGACTTTCCAATTAATTACCTGCCTTTGGAAGGAAGGAGATGAGGGTGTGCTGCTGCTCCAAGGAGTAGATCTGTTGCAGGCTTCGCCCCATTAAGTATGATAAATAACACACCCCCTGCCACAGACTCTGGCAGACTCTATCTCTGAAACAGAGTTTCTTTGACGTGCGTTGAGGACAGGTGGAAGGGAGCATCAGGGTGAGATGCAGGTTTTTCAGTTGCCCTTGAGCTCCAGGTGAGAAGCAGGAACAGATGCAGTGTGGCTATTTGAATGGCTGTCAAAATTGAGTTCAGCAAATGGTACATTAACTGTATGCAGCAGATGGGATAACTTTAGAAAATGCACCAAGCTGCCCAGGGCACCAGGGATCCATATGAAGGGAAATGCTGGTCCGAGGCTAAGATAAAGCCTCATGTAAGGGACGTTACTATAAAAGGAGAAAGTAGACTTTTTAAGTGTAATCTTATTTATTTATTTATTTTTATTTATTTTATTTTTTCTATTTGTAAGGCGCACAGCTACCCAAAAAGGGTTTCCCGGCGCCGATGACAGATCAGACAAAGCATGAGAAAATTGATGAATGAAAGGATTTATTTGTGGAAGAGCCAGGTCTTTAGGTTCTTTCTAAATCTGGCATAGTTATCTTCCTTGCGGATGTGAGGCGGGAGCTTGTTCCAGAGCGTGGGCCCGAGTACCGAGAAAGATCTCCCTCCCATTCTCGCTAGTCTGAATCTCGGGGTTGCAAAAAGTGCCGAGGTCTGGGAGCGCAGTTCTCTAGCTGGAAGGTAGGGGGTTGCAAGGGATAGAAGGTACTTTGGTGCGGTGCCAGATTTAATCTTGAACATGTAGCTCAGGGCTTTGAACCTAATGCGGTTTTCCACCCTGAGCCAATGCAGATCGATTAGGTGTTTCGACACACTAGATCTTCTAGGGATGTTGCAAAGTAGTCTTGCGGCCGCATTTTGGGCAAGTTGCAGTCGTTTGGTGACGGCTTGGTTGGAGCCCAGGTAAAGGATGTTGCCGTAGTCAAGCCGGGATGTTATAAGTGCATTGACTACGGTCTTCTGGGTGGCAAGGGGCAGCATCCATAGGATCTTTCTCAGCCATTTCATGATAGTGAAACAAAGGCCGACCACTTTGTTTGCTTGTTGTTTCATTGAGAGGGTGTTATCAATGATAACACCAAGATTTCTCACGTGAGTGGCCGGAGTAGGAATGGAGCCGAGTTCGGAAGGCCAGTGTGAGGGATTCCACAGATCTTTATTTTTCCCCAGAAGAAGGACCTCAGTCTTGTCTCCATTTAGCTTCAGCTGGTTTGCTGACATCCAGCTGAAGATATTTTGAAGACCTTGTTTGAGACAAGATGGGGCCAGTGGGCTTGACTCTGATAAGGAGAAGATGATTTGAGAATCATCGGCGTAAGTCATCAGAGTTAGCCCTGATTTGTCCGCTAGGTCGGCCAGGGGTCTGAGGTATAAATTAAAGAATAGAGGGCTCAGAATAGAGCCCTGTGGTACTCCGTAAGGGGCATTCACTGACTCTGAGCAAGCTATAGGGGATGTAATTTGGAAAGTTCTGTGTGACAAGAAAGACTCAATCCATCTTAGTGCCTCACCGCGTATACCGATTCTCTCTAGGGTGGCCAGAAGTATGGAGTGGGAGATGGTATCAAAGGCCGCACTCAAATCTAACAAAATGAGTGCGACTGTCTGGCCGTCGTCTAGGAGTTTTCTGATGTTTTCGGTAACTCCCAGTAAGGCTGCTTCCGTAGAGAAACCAGCTCTGAAACCGGACTGTGATGGGTGAAGGAGAGAGTTCTCTTCAGCGAAGAGTGTGAGGGTGGTATGAACATGACGTTCCAGTAGTTTTGAAAAAATTGGGAGAAGGGAGATGGGCCGGTAATTTGTTAGAAGTTCAGGGTTGGCTGTCGGTTTTTTTAGGAGTGGGCTGACCATGGCGTGTTTCCAGAGTGAGGGAACTGTGGAAAGCCGAAGTGAGGAGTTTAAAGTGTCAGCAATGATGGTTAGGGAAGGAGTATCCAGTTGTTTAAGAACAGCGGCAGGTATTGGATCACGGGGGGAGCCAGATTTAACGGTTCTAAGAATGGAATTGAGTGATTCCAGAGTGATGGCAGGCCAGTGTTCAAGACTGTTAGTAATACTCAAATTGGGGGGGGTATCCTCTTCAGGAATGTGAGTAGGGAGGTTGCTTTTTATACCTAAGATGATTGTTTCAACTTTCTCACAGAAGAAGGAGGCGAGGTCTTGGCATTGTTTTTTATCCAGCGGCTGGGCTGATGCAGTTGTTTTTTCTCCTGCTAGGTCTTTGACTGTATTAAAAAGCGTTTTCGCCTTATTATGTGCTGAGTTTATGGTATTTGCCACAAAAAATGCTCGGGCTCTTGTGCAGGCTGAGTGATATTCGTTCCTGGCTTTATGGTATGTTACTTTGTTTACGAGGGCGTAGTCTTTCCGCCACCTTCTTTCAAGAGCTTTGCATTTGGACTTTTGCATTTTAAGAGGCTCAGTAAACCAGGGGGCTGGGGGGCGGTGAGTGTTATTTTTAACTCTAGAAAGTGGGAGACAGCTGTCGACTGCACTTTCCAGCCATGAGTGTGTGGCTAGAGCAATGCTTTCAATGTCAGAGGATGGGGCTGGAGAATTCTTGGCAAGAGTTCTGTTAAGGTGACCAATATCAAGCTGTTTCCAGTTTCTGAAAGCAGAGACAGGCCAGGCGTTTTTAGGTTTGGATGTGGGTAGTTTAAGGCTAAAGTAGATAAGATGGTGGTCTGACCAGCAAATTGGAGAAGTGTTTGTCCATTTCAGTTCAGGAATGTTTGAAAAAATGGGATCTAGCAGATGCCCTGCCTTATGAGTGGGACCAGAGTTCAGTAGAGATAAGTTTAGAGCTGTTAGGTCGTCCAATAAGTTAGTACAGGCCAAATTTGTGGGGTCATCAAAGTGCATATTTAGGTCTCCCAGGAGAGTGAAGTTCTTTGAGGCGAGATAAAAAGGTGTAATGAAGTTAGCCAGGTTTGCGGCCCATGTGCTGGCGTTCCCCGGAGGTCTATATATCAGGATGCCAGAGGCTGTAAAGTTATGATTAAGGGTTATTTTGAAAAAAACAGCTTCACAGTCAGGAATAAGGGTGGGTTCAAGTGTGCAGGTAAATTTCCTGTTGAAAATAATAGCAATCCCTCCGCCAGTTTGACCAACATGGTCTTTCCTGACTATGGCATAATCGGAGGGAAGAGCAGTTGCTATATCAGGGCCAGAGCTGTCATGCAGCCATGTTTCAGTTAAAAAGAGGGCGCTGGGTTTGTGGTCGAGTAGAAAGTTAAATATATCTAATTTATGCTGTGGCAAAGATCTGCAGTTTACGCTGCAAAAAGATAATTCTTGGTTATCAGAGTGTACGTATTTTTTACATTTCGAGTTACTGAGTTGGAGATCAGGATGGGGCTGAAAATTGGTGAGAGAAAAACTGCAATTACCACATGGGGAGCATCCGGTAAGCGTGGGCAGTAGTACAGCGCAATCTTTGTGGAGTTTGGGGCGTAAGGACTTAAGGTGCTCTGCAGTCATACCTCTATAATGCGGATTAGATATAGCATAAGGTCGTGCCCCGTGCCCCGTACTGTCACGGACGGGCACAGACGGGCAGGTCTTTGGCGGGTCTTCGGCGCGGTTTCGGCGCGGCCGTTGCGCGTCATCGCTACGCGTCTTAGGTGGCATCAGGTTTAAGTAGAGGACGGGCTCTTCCTCATCCCCCCTATATCTTATATTGGCACAGTAATATTCAGTTTTATGTCAGAGGCATATACTTGTAGGCCTTCATTGTTTCACTACAAAGGCTATCATAATAGTTTTTTTGTTTACTTATTGTTTTAAAAGCAGTACGGTTAGCCCATCCGGTTACTTCTGAGCACTTCAATATCTTTATAGGCTAGGAGATATTTAAGGATTTATGTCATTGATTGTTGATTTTGGTACATTTATCTCCATGAATTTTATTGTGGATTATAACAATATATCTAATTATTATAAAAGCACATTCTTTCCACTTTTTGGTCTATTCTTGTTTGCCTTAACCTGCTTTTCCCAAATGATTCTCTTTTGTGCACAGTCGTTTGCTCAATGGTTTCATCTGAGTTAAAGCATCACATGCAGTGTCCTACACTTATGATCTGATCCACAAAAGTTATAATTTTGGGGAGTATGAGTAGACTATTCTGTGTGTGAGTGACACTTTTGTAACTGCCTAGACTACGAGGGCCTCATTTATGAGGCCCCTTGCACCACTGATGCGTCATTTTTTGTGACATTCCTTGGTGCGGGATTCTGCTCCGTATTCACGAGGCAGCACTAAGCCAAATGTGTTTTGGCTTAACGCTACCTCGTGAATATTGTTCCCTTTAACACAGTTTTCTATGTTAAAGGAGAGTGCAATGGGTGTTGCTGGGGGCATTCCCAGCAACATGCATGGCTTTTTGACACTACCCCAGATTTAAGAGAAATCGTAACTTTGAGGCAGTGCCAATAAATTACTTTATTTTTCCTCCTTTTTAGATTATTCTATGTGTGCTGCATTCTTCAACACACATGTAAAGAGGAAAAAGACTCTTGTGATTGTTTTTGTGGAGGAAGATTTCCCTTCCTGCACAAAAATATTCATCCCTGCAACTCAGGCACCCTTGCACCATGTTGCAAAGGTGCCAGAGTTGGCGCTCTGCAGCCCATTGTGCACTGGTGCAGGGAAAAAGGACAGTAATGCGCCATATCTGATAGACACAGCACATTCCTTCCTTTTTCTTTTGCCATAGGGCAGTGCAGCAGTAAGGCATGCAGTACTGCCCTACGGCAAAACCTCATAAATGAGGCCCAAGTGTTTCTGCAGCCATTCACATCCCTTGATATTTATGCATGAAGTATGCATTTGATAGTATATATGTCCAAGACAGGAAAACCTTTCTCTTCAAAGAATAGCCTACAGAAAAAGGCAAAGATACATCTTTTCACTGGTACCTACAGACATGTTCGTATCTTTTGTCACTCCACTTTCTTGTTTTTGACCCTGATTGTAAACCTCACTAGGACGATTCACATCAGATTTGACCTGGTGTCACCCTGATTCTGTTAACCATCTTTATCTTGGGTGAATAGCATCAATTACGAGATCAATCTATTGCTACTTTTGAACAATGTGTCAGGCGCATCTATGCACAGTTGATGGGTGCCCTTCCACAAACCTGCTTTCTAGCCTACTTTCAAGGTGGGACTGTTTTCCTCCCGCCTGAAGTAATTGCCCACCACTTAGCTCCACAAGGGACGTTTCCATGTTCAAATCTCTATACTATAGCTCAGTCAAACAATTTTCAAATTCTTCTGCTAATCACTGCTCTAGTGGATTGAAATCGTAACGCTGTTCAAATCTACATGCAAGTTGAGCATTTTCCTGGGTTTCTCATGTTAAAAACGGGCCATCCGAGCCTCTTATTTAAAACACGTACAAGCGCTAGGTTCAATGACAGCAGTTTATTTAGAAAACCCAATGCATTTCAGGCCTCTTGGGCCCTTCGTCAGGGGCAACTGCAAATAACAAATAACACATACATTAAATATTGTTCACTTATTTCATGTTCAACATTTCGAGAAATATTTTTTTCTCCAAATATGACTCATCAATTGCCCATAATTAATACCAACGGGATTATATGTAAAAGGAAACCCAGGAAAATGCTCAACTTGCATGTAGATTTGAACAGCGTTACGATTTCAATGAAAACAGAAAAACTAAAGGAATAAACGGACAAAATTCAAAATATTGGAATGAGAAGTGCAAATGCAGTTTCGGCAGTGCCATTGGTATTATGGTGAAAGGTCGCCCCAAAAATGATGTTGTGTAGGTTGAAACGTGCAGTTTGGGCTAGGCACATCACCAGTGATAAGCATGCTATAAGGATGAAGTGTCGAAAAATGTTGGGAGAATTGTGAGAAAGAAAAGGTGTGCAACCCATAGATATGAAAATACGTTGATGACTTATGCCCCACTGGGTTAGCACCCATGTTGAACAGAGAATTGAAATTTGGATGTAGTTGAAACCATGTTGCTATGCTCATGCAAGGGGAAACATCTACGTTCAAGAAGCACGTGTATTCATTCAGGAGTTGGAAGACTATTGAAACATTAGAAAAGACATTGGAATAAGAAAATGATAATGTGTTCTAAAGTTGCTTTTGTTTCTATGAAATTGCAATATAACAAATGCTGATTTCAGGATTAACCAACGAGCATAAAAAGATCCAGATTATTGGTAGCACCTCGGTGCATTATGGGTTGTGTAGTTTTGGTGGCAAGCGCGGGAGAATAGAGTAGGTAAAATCACGCTAGAAAATTGGTTGGTCACCTAAAGGGTTTAAATCTGGGGTGTGTATTGGAAGAGGTGATAGCCGTTATGCAGGAGAGTTGAAGATGATGTTAGATAGCAGGTACGTGCAAAATATTCAGTTAGGTCAGGGGTACTCATAGTACGGCCCGCGGGCCGGATGCGGCCCGGCAAGCCTTCCTTGGCGGCCCGCGGACCTTCGAGACAATCGTACCTGTCCTTAAAAAAAATAATTTATTAGTGTTGGCAAACACCGCCGCAGCAGTGCTGGGCTCGGAGACCTTGATAATCACCGCTTCCCCGGCCCCCACAGAGCAGAGGCTTTGTTGTATTTCACCCCTTAGCGCCTCTGCTCTGTGGAGCCGGGCGAGATGTTTGTCAGAGTGGAGATGCAGGGGCGCTACAACAAAGCCTCAATAATATATAAATGGTCTTTTAACGACCTGCTAAGTACTTTGGTGCGACTGATGGACCGCTGTCTCTTTGCCCCCCCACGCCCCCTTAATCACCCTGATGCGGTGTCCATTCACTCAGTCGTGTGGACACTCCTGTAATTATCAGAAGGGCGCGCGCAAACTGCATTTTAGTCATGAGAAACTTCTTGCCAGATAGGGATCTTTCTGTGTGCGCGCTGAGGAAGCTGTATCAGCCCGGGCTGAAGGCTGACACAGACAGACACACACAGTGAGCTGACAGAGGGGGAGGGAGAGGGAAAGCTGGATGGAAAGAGAGATGGAGAGGGAGGGCAGGAGGGAGAGAGGGAGGGCAGGAGGGAGGGAGATGGAGGGCAGGAGGGACAGGGAGGGCAGGAGGGAGAGGGAGGGAGGGCAGGAGGGAGAGAGAGCGGGAGGGCAGGATGGAGGGCAGGAGAGAGAGAGGGAGGACAGGAGGGAGAGAGGGCAGGAGGGAGAGGGAGAGAGAGAGGAAGGGCAGGAGGGATGGCAGGAGGGAGAGAGAGAGAGGGAGAGAGGGCAGGAGGGAGGGAGGGCGGGAGAGGGAGGGCAGGAGGGAGAGAGAGGGCAGGATGGAGGGCAGGAGGGAGAGAGGGGGAGAGAGGGCAGGAGGGAGTGGAGGAGGGAGAGGGAGGGCAGGAGGGAGAGGGAGGGCGAGAGAGGGCAGGAGGGAGAGAGAGGACAGGAGGGAGAGGGAGGGCAGGAGGGAGAGGGAGGGCAGGAGGGAGAGAGAGGGCAGGAGGGAGGGCAGGAGGGAGAGGGAGGACAGGAGGGAGAGGGAGGACAGGAGGGAGAGAGAGGGCAGGAGGGAGGGCAGGAGGGAGAGAGAGGACAGGAGGGAGAGAGAGGACAGGAGGGAGAGAGAGGGCAGGAGGGAGAGGGAGGGCAGGAGGGAGGGCAGGAGGGAGAGGGAGGGCAGGAGGGAGGGCAGGAGGGAGAGGGAGAGGGAGGACAGGCGGGGGAGAGTGGACATGAGGGGGAGAGAGGGCAGGAGGGAGAGAGAGGACAGGAGGGAGAGAGAGGGGAGGAGGGAGAGAGAGGGCAGGAGGGACAGAGAGGACAGGAGGGAGAGAGAGGGCAGCAGGGAGATAGAGAGGGAGGGCAGGAGGGAGAGAGAGGGCAGGATGGAGGGCAGGAGGGGGAGAGAGGGAGAGAGAGGGCAGGAGGGAGGGGAGGGAGAGAGAGGGCAGGAGGGAGGGGAGGGAGGGCAGGAGGGAGAGGGAGGGAGAGAGAGGGCAGGAGGGAGAGAGAGGGCAGGGGGGGAGGGAGAGGGAGGGCAGGAGGGAGGGCAGGAGGGAGAGGGAGAGGGAGGACAGGAGGGGGAGAGAGGGCAGGAGGGAGAGAGAGGGCAGGAGGGAGAGAGAGGGCAGGAGGGAGAGAGAGGGCAGGAGAGAGAGGGCAGGAGGGAGAGAGAGGGCAGGAGGGAGAGAGGGGGCAGCAGGGAGATAGAGAGGGAGGGCAGGAGGGAGAGAGAGGGCAGGAGGGGGAGAGAGGGAGAGAGAGGGCATGAGGGAGGGGAGGGAGAGAGGGCAGAAGGGAGGGGAGGGAGGGCAGGAGGGAGAGGGAGGGAGAGAGAGAGAGAGGGCAGGAGGGAGAGGGAGGGCAGGAGGGAGAGGGAGGGCAGGAGGGAGAGGGAGAGGGAGGACAGGAGGGGGAGAGAGGACAGGAGGGAGAGGGAGGGCAGGAGGGAGAGAGAGGGCAGGAGGGAGAGAGAGGGCAGGAGGGACAGAGAGGGCAGGAGGGACAGGGAGGGCAGGAGGGAGAGGGAGGGCAGGAGGGAGAGGGAGGGCAGGAGGGAGGGCAGGAGGGAGAGGGAGAGGGAGGGCAGGAGGGAGAGGGAGGACAGGAGGGAGGGCAGGAGGGAGAGGGAGAGGGAGGGCAGGAGGGAGAGGGAGGGCAGGAGGGAGAGGGAGGACAGGAGGGAGAGAGAGAGATGGAGAGGGAGAGCAGGAGGGAGAGAGAGATGTATGTATGCTGGGTCTGGTGGCTCAGTGGATGAAGGCATCTGCTGCAGGGACCTGTGTGCAACCTCATGGTCACAAGTTTTCTTTTTGTTTTAGCCCCGCCCCCTCCCCCTCTGACCCCGCCCCCACCGGTGCGGCCCTCGGCCACAAACCACACTGTAAATTTGGCCCCCTAGAGAAAGTTTGTGAGTACCCATGAGTTAGGTGGAGGTTGGAATTTTGATGGGTAGTTTGAGAACATGAAAGAAGTGTTATTGGTAATGTAAACAATGAGTTAACTGGGCCCGAACAGTCGAAGGGAGGTAGAGTGGGTGAGTAGGAAACTGAAGAAGTTCAGGCGCAGCTCGAGTGAAGTTGTGTTACATTAAAACTGAAGGAAGTTAGCGCTGCCAGAGTAATTTCGATGAGGAGAGGAATTTTACATGTAATGCCGTTGGTATTAATTATGGGCAATTGATGAGTCATATTTGGAGAAAAAAATATTTCTCGAAATGTTGAACATGAAATAAGTGAACAATATTTAATGTATGTGTTATTTGTTATTTGCAGTTGCCCCTGACAAAGGGCCCAAGAGGCCTGAAATGCATTGGGTTTTCTAATTAAACTGCTGTCATTGAACCCAGCGCTTGTACGTGTTTTAAATAAGAGGCTCGGATGGCCCGTTTTTAACATGAGAAACCCAGGAAAATGCTCAACTTGCATGTAGATTTGAACAGCATTACGATTTCAATGAAAACAGAAAAACTAAAGGAATAAACGGACAAAATAGAAAATATTGGAATGAGAAGTGCAAATGCAGTTTCGGCAGTGCCATTGGTATTGGGGTGAAAGGTCGCCCCAAAAATGATGTTGTGAACATATCAGGCCACAAAATAACAGTGCAGTTGGTGAAAGTCTGTGCGCAAATCGCAACCACTTTTGCCAAAAACAAACAGAAGGCCTGATTATCTCTTCATTCACATCAGCCACTTGTATGTGTTCAGTTAGGATGCCTGCCCAACATCCCCTTTTTTTACCCTCTCCTGTAGAGGTGGTGAGGTAAGAATGATCTACTGCATCCTTCTCAGTTTAGAATACTTTCTTCCTATTTAGCAACATAAGCACCTTTGCTCAAATCTCAACCAACCCTAGATCACATTTATGTCTCAAAAACACACGTCTGCGCTTCCTTGTCCTCAAGTATCCAATGTCCTCCCCATCATTTAGCTCTAAAATAGGCATCTCCCAATGCAAAAACAATAAAGCCCGGGTTGAGCAGGAAAGTTACATACATGACCAACTTATGTATAGGGTTCTTCTTTTCTTAGTATTGATTAAAAGGGATACTGGTAGTCGAACACGGTAGACTTGGCATTCTTATCTCTGAATGACCTCACCTTCAATACTTTCCTGCACACAAAAACACTATATTTCTATATGAATGGCACAGCATTCTGACCTTATGTCAACGTGTCACTGTATGAGACAGAGGATTGTTATCCTGCCTTGGAATATAATGGTGTTTAGTGCTCTTTCTGTACATGTATAGAACCATTGGAAGGTTTGACATCTCCCTGTCATGACAGGAGGACAGCGGCTTGGATGTGAAAGCACATAGGTTGTACTGCTTGAGTCTATCCATCCACACACTCACAGGCTGGAGAGCTGGAGAATGTGAATATGCAGGCAAGCACTACATGAACCCATGCAATGCACTGACCATCCTATCCGAAACCCATTGGGTGCAGTTGAGGCAGTGATGTGATCCCATTGCATGGCATTTCAGCAGACCTGTCAAGCAGCAGAGAGGTAGTGGAAAAGGCAGCAGATGCAAACTGATGTGGAGTAGAAGGGCCTAAGAAAAAGAAGTAAAATAGAGGACAGCTGGAAAAAGAAGGCAGTATGTGGGATTTAGGTGAAGTACAATAACACCATTTACTGTTATTTCTTCTCATATTCTCATGGCCCTCATGCCATGGCAAACCACTGCTACACACGTTACATGCCACAAATGCTACACTAACAGGCGGTCATCATCATGAAATGTTGCTGAAGGAGAATACATAATCCTCGTGGAACATTTCCCAAACTTCCCCATACCTTCAGATGATCAAGTGATCAAGAATAGGCATCCAGATTTCAGGGCTTGGGAAGCTCTGGAGGAATTGAGGGGGGCAGCGTCTAAAGTTGAATGGCGCCACCCTAGGGTGTGCAGGACGGAACAAGGTAGTTTTGGTGCAGGCATTCCAATCCACTGTGAGCTTCACCTCACCTCTCATATGGCTCCCCCCCCACCACCACCTGGAACCACCCTCTGTCTTGCAATGCCCAGGGCATGATCAATAACTGATGGCTGATACAAAATCCCAAAGATTTCCCAAACACCACAAAAAAGCTTTCAGATAGGCTGAGGAGAACTCAAGAGCAAACCTGATTGCATAGTCTGTTTTTTTTCAGATTCCAGTCCGGGTTTTCACGCTGAGACTGAGGGTGCGCGAAACGAGGAGGACGCCGGCTGTTCCAGACCTCGGTCCGCGGCAACTTTGCAGCTGCATTCCGTTTGTGGCCCCCCTCATCTGCGCAGAAAGTTGAGGGGGAGCCAGGCGCTGGGAGAGCAGGCAGTAGAGGCGGCGAGGCCGTTCAGCGGGAGTTAACGACCCCGCGATTCACTGCAGCCTGCAACGCACATACCATACTCCACGACGGTGTTTGAGGTGGCGGCGGAAAACCGCAGAAGCGGTGGGGGCCGTCTTAGCACCACGATCCCCTACCCGCACGCCAAACAGCATACAGCGCTCCAGCACACCACCGCTGCAAACATACATAGTGGACGCGAGCAGTGAGCAGCAGCCTGCAGCAGCCTGCAGCAGCCTGCAGCAGCCTGCAGCCTGTAGCCGGCCAGGAGTACAGAGAAGGACGAGTAGGCGGCTGGCGGGGGGAGGCTGTGGCCGGCGCCACCATCACCGGCTGCGCATAGAAAAGGACGCCCTCACCCCTCCCCGGATCCCCCCCGGCCCCGGCCCCCCCTCCAATCGGGGCTTCAGCTCCCTGAGGCTGCCAGCCCCCCTGCACTTCTTGCGCCTCTGCGTCACGGCAGCGGTAGGAGCCCCAATTGAGCCACAAGCACAGGCACAGCGGAGCGAAGTGACATCTGAGGGCAGTGAGACCGAGCTGAACTGAGCGAATTCCCCTGCTGCTCATCCCCTAACTTGGCAAACCAAATCCTAATCTACCAAGGATATTCGGAAACCAACCAGTGGTTGTGCGTTCACGGATACTGGGGACACCTGAGGATAGCAGAGGATAACAGAGGAGGCGGCTGGTGAATGAAGAGAACGGAGAGCAAGGAAAGTTGATTGGAGGACGACACTCAGGACACAGCAGGACACAGCTGGCTTCACGGCGTAAGGTGCGTAAGGTGAGGCCACTTGACTAACTGACTAACTGAGTTACTGGCTGTCATTTTTGTGTGCGACCCTACAAGCCTATAGCCCCTCCGGTCTTGAGGACGACTTTCTGCTCCTCTTTATTTCCTTCTGTCGCGGTTACCTGGTCCACCAGGCTCCACTACATCCCAGGAACGCCTCCCCCTCTCTTTGACCTGTCAGGAGGTGCGCCCAGAGAGGTTCACTGAGAGCGGGAGTTAGACATCAATTTTGAAAAAAACGCGACATTAGGAACATTTTGCGGCCACAGCAGATAGCAGACAGCCTAGGCAGCCACATTAACCTAAACCGACCCTCAGCGTCCCGCTTGCAATAAGGCGGTCCAGAAAGACAAGGCAACAGGAATCAGCAAACCTCGCCAAAATTGTGTAGAGAGCAAATAAGAAGTCAATAGACAAAGATAGCCCCGAAATGCAAGTGAAGGCAAAAGACGAAGCCCACAACCTAATCTCTCCGCTTCTTACCAGACCTGAACTCTTATCAAGCGGGATGGCAAGCTTTACAAGCAGTCCAAGCAGCTCAAGCAGCGGCCTCAACATGCCTAAGCCAACACACCAACAGAAAATGTATACAAAATTTTCATTTCTAAAAGATGCTGGGCCGGTACTGTGCTTAAACAGCAGTAAAGTAACTAACCTCCCGGAGCCGCTCCAACCTCTCAATGCACACCAAACAAAACACCAAACAGGACATCAACATCAATTGGTGCATAAGCACCAGCAGCAGCAGCATTGGCAGCAGTGTCAGCAACAGGGGCCAGACAGTAGAAGCCTATCAGCAAGATGTAAAAACTATATCAGTGGCGGCGCAAGCCCTGAAGAGGGAAAAGATCCATCTACCATAATTAAGGAGGGAAGGACCCAGGGATTCAAGGAAGAAAATAAACTAGGGTACAGCGACATGAACCAACTGGAGATACCCCTGCCTACAAACAAAGTAAATGGCAATGATCGGAGGCTCAATACGTCTGGTCTGGCGGTGAGCGGCAGAGCAGCAATGACAAAGGGAGGAATTGAAGGCGGGGAGGAAAAAAAGGGGTAAATCACAGACAACAGCACCCCCTATGAGCACATCAAGGATGGATCATTGATCCAAATGTTACCACAGCAACTGGGAGGAGAGGTGGAGGCTTCTGAAACTAAGAAGCATAGTCTAGCTTCTCATGGCTCCATACAGCGACCAGACATGCCGCCCCTGGCCCCAAAAGAAGATAAATTTAACCCCAAAGTTAACCCTCTCAATTTGGGTTCTCATGATTCCATACGGCAACCAGACACGCCGCTGCAGGCCAAAAAAGAAGACAATCCTGACCCCAATTACATCCCTCCCATTATGGGTACTCTTGGACAGGATACACCCGAGATACCTGGGACACGCAAGCATCTGGAGGCACGCACAGTTAATCTGAGCACAGCTAACACGAGCAAAAGAGATAGCACAAACTCCAAAACAACGATAAAAAACACAGAGGACGAAAAATTACCAACATCACAAGATGAGCACGTTCAACTAAGACGGGCAAAATCAAATGCCCAACACGGTCTTAGCCTTGTCACAGCCCAACCTGACTGTAATACAAAACAATCACTAATGCCTAAGGAAACCAAACCAGAGACATCGTATCTTACACCTGAAGAATGGGAGGAACTAGTCGCGTCCTATTACAACGTTTCGAGTCAGATAGACGAAATAACAGCTCTCCAAAACTAAACAATGAAAAGGATAAATCACAGGACAAGGACGATATCTGGTCCACTTTACTGCACACAATGCAAATGTCTGTGAACACATTGCAGTATCAATCAGACAAGATGGACCTCCAGCTGTCAGTCCTCAACTCACTCTCCATTTTTGTTTCCGGCATAGATGACAAGCTGGCCGACCTCAACAATTTGATCAAGAGGGCACAGTCAGACATAAAACTTGCCCAGACTAGCTGTACCTGCATAACAATTGTGGACAAGCTAGCAACATTACCATCAGCATTGGATAATCTCCTTGTCGACATAAGGAAAGCAGTGCCAGCCCAACCAACGCTAGGCGTGGTCCACTCCAGTATTAGTGGACAACAAACAACTAAGCTACGTAAAGCCGAAAGACCCAAAGCACAGGCTAAGCAAACTGCAAGTTCGGCACAGACATCAGAGAACAAACAGTCTTGCGACGACGAGGGCTCACCCCTATTAGGGCCAAACATCAGTGCATTAACTGAAGGCGCAACAGTAGCCCTGAAGAGCAATACCACTAAATCTAGCAATCTCCGGGAAAATCAGGGACCGCTTGAAGGGGCACAATTATCCTCCAAACAGCGGAGAAAACAAAGGAGAAAGGGGCGAAACCAAAAATCCTTGCAGGCATCGTCATACAACAAGGAAGGAATCCACAGAACCAGGGATGACCCAAGGGATGACCAAGTAGTCTATTCATGTAGGGAGGAAGAAAATATGGCCCCCGAGTCGGGGAGAGAAAAAGAGCCCGACCCATGAAAAAGGACCAGAAATCACCGTACGAACACCCGCCAAAGAATTGACTATGGATAGACTGGAGCAGAAACCGGGGAACAACAGCGGGAGCCCTTTTGGGGAACCGATAACAATATCAAATGTCTGGGCACTTAATAAGGCTAAATCATGCCCTGCCACTCCATTAATCAATGGGTCGAGGGAGCCAGTAGGAGAAAAAATAAACCCACGAAGCAGCATGGATGGGGAGACAATTAAAACATCAGCGCCGAATATGGAGAAAGCTGCAGTAAGCAACAGCCAGCCACTAGGCTCGATTACACTATTACGGGGCCATCATTATTAACAGAGAACTCAACAGTGACAGAGGACATCCTGGGCCAACAAACAGGGTACTCAGGTGTTACAAAAGCAATCATGTTTCACCCAGAGTATATATCAAAGGGACGGGCAGATACACTAAATAGGGGTAACATCTTGCGTTTACTGAGGTCTATTAACACGCTAAAAAATATAAAAACCACCGACCTGGAGTCAGTTGAGTTTAAAGACTCACCCGATTGCCCAGGCTTAGAGCTAACGAAAACATTATGGGCCACACCAGACCTAGCCGAGTGAGTCCTAAAAGAACAGAAAAAGTTTAATGAATGGGGTATTAAACTTCAGCCACTAGCAAAACCAAGGTATCCTGACCCACTACTGGTCGAGTCAAAGCGCCAAGAAGAAAAACGTGGCCATGAACAACTGAGTCCATGATTATTCTCGGTACTACGAGGGGCTCGTAGTAATAGTATACAGTATAGGGGTAATAGAGAATACAACGCACCTAGGGTACACATGGACATAAGTAGATCCATGCTGGAGATGAGCAGGGTAACCAGGACAATAATTATCAAAACTGGAAGACCGTGACCTTCTAAGTATAACATACCACCAAAAAAGACCTTTTTGAAAATCTGTTCCTGGAACATCAATGGGCTGGGAGACAAGACCTCCGACCCTGAACTGCTAACTTATCTGCAGAAATTTGATATAATTTCACTCCAGGAAACATGGAGCACACTACCAACGGCACTGCACAGCTTTAACATGCTCTACCTACCTGCAATTAGAAGCATCAAATTTGGCCACAACAAGGGAGGTCTAGTCATATATACCTCCATAAGCAGCATATATGCAATAGAACTCTTACCATACAATTTAGCGCCACCTAACGAAATGCAAGTAAGCCGAATCACCCTACAGGGGAAGATAAGCAAGGAATACATAATACTGGTAAACCTCTATCTGCACCCACGCGATAAAAATAAAGGGAGTCAACAACTAAAGGAGGAGTTGGTGAAAATAATAACAGATGAGAAAACAAATAATTGGATAATCACAGGAGATTTCAACTTAAATATGCTGAGGAGACAAACTAATGACATCAACACAGAGGAGGACCCATTTCCATGGGAGGAGACGCCCAAGACATTAATACAGATGGAAGACTCACAAACACCTCAAAAAGTCTACTGCCATTCTTAGAGCAACTGGGTGCACGTGCATTAAACGGAAGATTCCCGGGAGATCGCCCGCAAACAGCTACATTTAATAATGCAGCAACGAGGTCAACAATTGACTACACCTTCTGCTATCGCTGCATGTTCACAAAAGTAAAAAACTACTGCATTGGGAGCGAAGAATGAAGCGACCACCTACCACAGGAAATCACGGTAGACGAGCCATCATTACACAAATTCACAAATTGCCCCCAGCACATATAATCTGCTCAGAATACACCAACAACGAGAGAAGAGTAAAATGTAGCACCAATGACCCTGAAGGACTACTAGCATGAGCAAAACAACTCTGGGAAGAAGGGAAAGCAGTTACCCCCAACATAATCGGAGGCTGGGAGGCATTTACAAACGCCCTACGTAAAAGTTACGGAGATACAAAGATCCGTTCTGGAAACGGGAGAACAACGTCCCAGCAAAATCTACAGCCTGGCTCCAATCCACGGAACAGAGCCAAATTAAAAAAGCTAAAAACTCAGATAAATCTCACATTGCAGAGGCTGAAGAAAGATCCCTCGGCATTACAAGAGCTGAGGCTGCTAAAAGCCACTCGCAAAAAACTGATTTGGCAAAACAAAAAGGAAACTGAAGAATCCCTTTGGGCCAAACTCTTGTATGATGTCAAGAACAACAATAGTGCACAATTTTGGAAGAAGATAAATGCCCTATCAAACCCGCTAGGTCAGCACATCAGCTCCAATGTTACAGAAGAAGCATGGATAACCCACCTCGAACCCCACTTTAATAAAGATCAGACCCTCCAAATCAGTGTAAATATCCATGAGCCTAATATGGAACTTCGTCTGCACCATGAAATTCTCAATGCAGATCTTGGACAGAACTTCAGAATCACAAACACCCAAGTTCACAAAAGAATCTTGAAAGGCAGACGAGAAGGAGCTCCTGGCCCCAACGGGATTCCGCCCATATTATTCAAAGAAGACCCTGCATTTTGGGCTACAGTTCTAAAACCGATCTTTGAAAGAATCCTGCAGATGTCAACATTTCCATCATCATGGAGAGGCTCAATAATCTCCCCCATTTACAAAAAAGGCAACAGGAACGATCCAAAGATATATCGGCTGGTAGCTCTTTTGGATAACGATGCCAAATATTATGCCGGGGTACTTCTTCAAGAATTAACAACATGGGCCACGGAAATCAAAGCAATACCCTACAATCAAACCAGCTTCTGTAGGGACATGGGCACTGCCACCAACATCTCTGCCCTCTCACTAATGATAGACGCAGCACTTACAATTAAACAGCCTCTGTACATCTGCTTTATCGACTATAGTTCAGCATTTGACCACATAAACCAAAATATTCTGTGGCAAAAATTATAAACATTAGGTATTCCATCATTGCTCCTAAGACAACTAATCCTTGTGCACAGTAACACCTGGATACAAGTAAAGCTGGGGGCAGGTGACCATCTATCGAAAAAGACCATCACAACCTCAGGACTAAAACAGCGGTGTGTATTAGCCCCCACACTATTCAATCTATTTATGGCTGAGCTTTCAGTCCAACTCAATGGAAGCAACGCGCATGCCCCAAAGTTAGGTGGTCACCAGCTATCTAACCTCCTATATGCAGACGATTTAGTACTCATCAGTCGGGCACCCATAGGATTACAACGTCTGCTGGACATTACATCTCAATACTCAGATACCAGCAAACTAAGCATCAACCAAGACAAAACAAAAGTCATGTGTATAACTTACCGGAAAACAAAAACAAAATACAACTGGCACTTGGCAAAATGCAAGCTTGAAGTCGTACAAGACTACAAATATCTGGGGGTTATGATCGATAGTAAAGGCAATTACACGATAGTAAAGGCAATTACAAAGTATAATTTGAGGCAATAAAAAATAGGGGGCTTATGACAGCAGTAGCACAAAGAAACTTGAAGAACATAACCGCGGGCCCGAGCTTCCTCCCTCTGACCAAGGTGATACAGGCCAAACTCATACCGTCTATCACCTATGGAAGCGAAGCCATGAGAGGGAGGGATGCGGAAACATTAAATGGTACCATCGCCAGAGCGCTAAGAATTATATACGGGCTGCCTGGATGCACATCTCCAGCGCAAATGAGGCTGGAATTTGGGATACAAAAACAGGAGCTAGCCAGGAAAGGAGCCTTTGTTAAAACCTGGTTCAAGATCAAAAAAGGGCAACCAGAAATTTTAAATTTCCACTTGTGGAGAGAAATAGAAACGAAAGAAACTTACCCAGCCAGACTTTTCTTGGACACTGCACTGGACCAGTTGGGGTTACGGCAACTCTGGGCAGCGCCTGGGACCATGGCAAGCTTCAAGAAAATCATAAATAACATTGTTAAAAAAGAGTCCATCTTACAAGACAAAGCGGCCTTGACCGAACGTTCGCATGGCTGGCTCACTATACAATCTTATAGTAAAGCGACTCCTCAAGCTTACCTCCTTTCTAACTTCTCCAGAATCATCAAAGAGAAGTTTCTGAAATTTCGGTTAGGTCTGTTGCCGACAGCATACCATCTGCCCCCCTGGCTGCGCCCTCCAAAGCCAGCAATGTGCCGTCTTTGTGGGGAATGACAGGAGGACATTGTCCACATTATAACCATTTGCCGCGAGCTGGCTACTACTCAGACCCATTTTCAACAAAAACCAAATACGGTTGTGCAGACAAGCGGTGCTTGCAAGCTTCTCTGGCCAAGACACTCAACTAAGCTGCTGTCTGGTAAAGTTTTTAATCGCAGCTGACCTACATTTTTAAAAAAAGTGCACACAACTGTAACAGTGTTTTAAGCATACAATGTCAAGTCTTTTTGCACACCTAAGCCTCAAGGAAACTATCGAAAGGCTAACTATATGACATATTTTGCACAAACCAACGGAAGCCGAGGCAGCACTATGCACTTTAAATCGGCGCCTCTCGGCCTGTAATCATTCTGCAGCCAAGACTCTATTAAGGGGGGTACTTTTATCTCATGGACAGTTACTAATATTCGCCGGCCGAAATGAAGAAACAAGATTATGGATTACTGAGGGCGGGGGTGTGGATTTTCTTTCCAATCTTAACGCATATTTTTTTTAACTATGGCTATCAGCCTTCTCATAAAAAAAATTGAGGTTTTATTGTTTATAATAGTGGGTCAATCATTGTAATGGTTTTAATTAACTGCACAATAAACTTATTACATGCATAGTCTGGACATTCCAAACATTTAGTCAATCAAGGAGATCTACTTCCATAATGAATGGTGATGCCAATTAATAAACCACAGTAATTTGTCATCTTAGTGACTCTTTATAATGTTATTTAGATTTTTGTATCCTTTCTCCGTCCAAGACGTTTAGAGACCTTGGTCAGAAACTACTTAGAACAATCAAATCTTGTTCCCTGCTGTTTGATACTATTTTATTCCAATTGTGTTCTTTTGGTTGTATGTCATATTGAGTCATAGCAACTCCTTTAATATTGGTTACAAATGGGAAATAACCTTTACAACGCAGTCATCACATCGCACTACATTTACAACGCAGGCATTACATCGCAACATCCTTTACAACGCATATCACTACAATGCAGCCATTACATTGCATGTCACTGCAACACATGACACTACAACACATGTCACTACAATGCAGGCATTACATCACATGTCATTACAACGCATACCATTACAACGCATAGTTCCCCTACACTATCCAACACTTACCCTACTGTTGCACCCCCTGGAGTTAGAATAGTAATTTTTACCCCTACACTATCCAACACTTACCCTACTGTTGCACCCCCTGGAGTTAGAATAGTAATTTTTACCCCTACACTATCCTACACTTATCTTAAATGCAATGTAATGGTATGCGTTGTTAAGGTATATTGCGATGTAATGGAATGTGTTGTAAATGTAGTTTTAAAAAATTCATTGTAATGGCATACAATGTAAATGTATGCGTTATAAGGGTTGTTGCGGTGTAAAGACTGCATTGTAAAGGCATGCATTGTAAATGTATGCTTTGTAACATCACACATTCCTTACAAATATATCCAGTTAGACGTAGTACTTCTATTATTAACTCCAATAGAGCAAAATGTTTACACAAAACATTTAGGAAACAAAATGTATGTCAGTCAATACTCTGGCAATGAAATTCTTGTATCACACATGTCTTTAGCTGTACACTACTATTCTGGCAGGGATACCCCCTTACCATTTGTGATGGCCCCCTATCATGTTGTCCACTTCACTCAGAGTAAGAAACATACTTATCTTAAAAAGAGTCCCTTTTCCGCCATCTAGGGTGTTGGGTTTAGCTGCCTCGATTGTTGCTGGATGTGTTGATGAATCTCTTGTCATTCCAATACGATGGACTCAGGGTCAGAGGAAGCAGGCAGACATTGACAAAAAGAATATGAGAGTGCCTTGCATGTGTCTTTCATTATGCTTCAGAACACCGAAGCTTCAATAGATTTTCAAGGGCCATACACACACAAAGGGTCATCACAGCACCAGTAAAGTAATTGGAAGAATTTTGTTTTAGTCAGTCACTGAATTTGGAATATACTGATGCTCAATCAACCCGTATTTGTATTTATTCTTTCTCACCGTGAACAATTTGATATCGTATAGAGACTTTATCCAGTTTAATACCATATATGGATGTCCATCCGGTCGGTGCCCTGTCCCAAGCCTGACATAACCTTAGTTGGATGTTAAGCTTCTCTTATTTATGCATTTACACCAAAATTCTTGTAGGCTTTATATCAATTAGCTATTGATGTAACAACCCAAGTTTGGAATTGCTTTGTTAAAACTTCCAGATTTACTTGACCTGTTCTGAAGGGATGAATAAAAGGAAGAAGAGGCAATTCCCAGAATGTTAATAGGGTAGTGAGAGGTCTTGCAGTGAGTGTAAGGGTTCCTGCAGTGAAGCACATGTATGAGCTGGATACGTTGGTGTCCTACATTTGAAAAATCCCACCCAAGCTTTCTTTTCACTCTTTGCTCCTCTGAACATGAGGCCCATGAATCATCTGCAAAACATTAATTACCAAGGTTGAACGATGATCAGGTAATTCATATTGGTACCTGTGTATGATTTATATTAAGTGCTATTATCCTTGCTCCAGCCAACCCCAACCCATCAGTTTTTCACACCTACTGATTTCTAAACATAGAACCACTCTTTTTGATGTCCCATCCCAGAGGTGATCTTGAACTAAATAATCGGCCGCGACCCTTTTTGTGCATCTGTCACTATCACTGCTGTGTTCTTGCTAAACCTAAACCTGTTATTCCCCAAATTGGAATTTAATAAGAATTAGGCAGCAGCGGCTCCTTCGCTAAGGTAGAGTAGCATCACCCCACTGCTCTTCAAGCAGTTTAAATAGGAAAAATAAAATGATAATCGCACAACATTATTTTCATTTTATTCTTCTGTACAGCAGTGGCTCAGTTAGGTTCATACGGGGCAGGGTCGTACTGGCTTGGCCAGAGCAAGGGGGAGGAATGGTGGCACTCTCTAAGTGCGCATGACAGTTTGACTGGCCATCTTGGGACGGCCAAACAGTCATGCACGCTTAGCATGTCCTCCACCCGGCTGTATTATACAACTTGGGTGGCATATATTCTGTATATAAATAACAAAAACTGGGTATATATATATATATATATATATATATATACATATATATATATATATATATATATATATATTCGTTTTAGTTAATGTAATTAATAATGAAATAATTATGTGTCTTTTTGAAACTTTTTTAAAAATTATGGTCAAAATGAATCCCTTGTAAACAGTTTTAAAATAAATGAAATGTGAATGTATTCCATTATACAGGAGCGTTGGAAGCATTATAAAGATGATCCAAGATGGCGCCCAAATATTTTAACCCAAATGCCTTGTGTATACAATGGGTAATGTCCTCTGTTTATGTGACTTTCTTGTCCTTTCCACTCCTCCTTTTGGGGAAAAGGTGTATGTATTTAATGAATTAAACAAATGTGGACTTAGTATCGTGACCAAGGCTGCGGGCGGCAGACAAAACGCCTTGCAACCTTTTATTATTCAGTGAAGTCATTGGGTCGTGTAAAATATCAACATAGACGACGTACCACTGTGTGACATTGCTGGCATTCATATGTCAAATGAGTGCAGTCATCTGGTAAAAAAAAAAAAACATTGATGAAACCTTCAATTCATTCAGAGAATTATTTATTTGATTTTCTTTTTTAAATCTTTTTATTATTTTTAAACACAAACATTAGACATGAGGATGGGCAATCGCATCTACATAGAGCACGACATTTAAGAGCGATAAAGGAGTTATTTGCCATTGTTCTTACAGTCAAGGTAAATTAACGAACAGGAACCGACCCAACTGGCACGGATTCCCATTATTATAGCAATGAATACAGTTGCAAGAGACATACATAATATCATGCTTCTATGTCATAATGTCTCGTGCATCAACTCCTTTCCCAGTCCCATTCTCAAGTTCCCCAACCCGTATCCCCTCCCCCCCCCCGCTGGCGCTCCGATCTTAAGGCTAAGTGTAACAGAATGGCAAATCTTATTTTATGGAATCCATAGGTGACATAATTCTAACAGCATGATCAAAAATTATGACTATTATGGTAGCCGGGAATCGCCACATGCACTTGCTTTTCCTCATCTAGGTAACTATTCTACTGCTCCTCGTCCACAGTTAGAGCGCTCGTCTCTGAGTTCGTTTCTAGATCTGTCGCCTTTAGCTGTATTACAAGGGCCTCCAATGCTCGCGCCGCCTCCAATGCCCTGTCATTGTGGGACCTGTGGGCCTGTTGCAGGCGAACTGAGCTCTCGCTGTGTGCCTGCGTAAGTAATGCAGTCTTCATTCTAAGGTAGCTAGGCCCCGCCGTGGCTTTCCAGTTGGATGTAATTTCTCTCTTAGCAAGTAACAATCCTAAGTCCAAAAACTTGCTAGTCAATTTTGTTTTGCTAGTATGTGGAAACCAATGTAGCAAGCAAGTCCCCTTATCCGGAGTAATCTGTCGCCCCGTTACACTACAGAGTAAAGTGTTTATCTCCTCTCAGTATGCATCCAAATTCGGGCAGTCCCACAGCATGTGCATTAGATCCGCATCCCTTAACTTGCATCGGGGGCATAGTGCCCTATTAACATGGAAATATTGGTTGATTTTTGCCGGTGTAAGATATGCCCTGTGCAGAATAAAAAATTGGATCAATTGGAACCTGGCATTTCTGCCCTTCCATGCCCTTTTAAGTATTTGCGACCAGGCCGTGTCGGGTATTTCTTTATCTATATCCATCGCCCACTGCTCTCGCAGCCTCTGCAACTGTGCCAGCCCTTCTCCTAGCATGCGTTTATACAAGCAAGTGAACGCCGTATACATGCCCGCTGCCATCCCTACATATCAACACGCCTCGCTAGTTGGTGGTTCCGAAAGGCCAGTGCCCCAGTATTTCTGGATGGAAGCAACTAGGGCCGCATGTATTAAGAAGTGGACCCGCTGGAGCCCGAAACTCTCCTGCAATGTGCTATAGGGCAATAATACGCCATCTCCAAACAAGTCGTACTACCTGTAAACCTAGTGTCTCCCACTCCGCGAGGGCAGACCAATCCCCACCATGTTGTAGGGCCGTGCACATGCCCAATGGTATCTCTGGGGCGTAAGGTCGTTGCACCTCAATTCTATTGTGGTATCGTTTCCAGCAATGTCTCAGGCCGCATTCTGCAGCCGATAATCCAGCAGCCCGCAATCTTTGCTGCAAGACCACAAATGACAAGACATGCCGCGGCACATCTGGTTCAAACTCTCGCTCTGGCCCTCGAAACTCCTTTGCCACTGCCTGGGTAAGGTATTGGAATTGTGCAGCCAGATAATATAATTCAAAGTCGGGAATGGTGAGGCCCCCCTCAGCTCTTGGGTGCATCAAAGTATCCAACACTACCCGACGCCTCCCTGCCCCCCAAAGAAAGCCACCTACCGCAGAGCGGAGCTGTTGAAATAAGGCGACGGGTAATCGTAGAGGCAAAGTCCGGAAAAAATACAAAAGCCGAGGAAGCGCCACCATTTTCAGAAGGGCTACCCGACCCGCCACCGACAATGGCAGAGTCCCCCAGAAGTGCATGCTGCCCTTAAGTCCCCTTATTGCTCTACCTATGTTACCTTCAATTAGATCTTCCTGGGTATGATAAACATGCGCCCCCAAGTAGGGAAGGCACCTAGGTTCCCACGCCAAATCAGGCGGTAGGGTAGGTGGGTCGCACACTCTGGTTACTGAAAATACGCAAGTTTACGCCCAGTTGACCCGCAGAAATATCTCCGAATCGGCTGAGCAAGGTACGCGCTCCCTCCAATGCCCCTCCTGCATCCCTCAAAACAGGAAAAGGTCGTCCTCATATAACGAAATATAATGTTTCCGACCACAAAGTCTCAAGCCTTGGAACACCCTCCCCATCCTAGCCCGCGCCGCCAATGACTCCATGGCTAGGGCAAATAGCAGCGGGGAGAGTGGGCAACCCTGTCTAGTGCCACGTCTTACTGGATGCGAAGAGGAAATGACCCTACCCACCCTCACCCTAGCGCTTGGCGAGGAATATAATATTTCAGTCCAACGGTTGTATCCCTCCCCAAGCCTGAAAGCTTTCATGACTGAGAACAAATAGGGCCATCCCAGGCTGTCGAATGCCTTGGCAATGTCCACCGAGAGGACCACTGCCTGATCATCCCCACTATAGTCCCCATCCAATACACGTATCAGCCTGCGTACGCTGCCAGCAGTCTTGCGAGTCGGGATGAAGCCAGCCTGATCAGGATGAACCAGCCGCGTCATAAAGGGAAGGAGTCGAGTAGCCAGCACACTATTCAGAATCTTATAATCAGAGGTGAGCATAGATAGCGGCCGATTCGCGGACGGGTCGGTCAGGGTTTTCCCCGGTTTAAGAAGGGGGATGATGATGGCCTCCCTAGTGGAGGTTGGCAGTACGCCCCGCTGTTTGGCCTCTCTACACACCGCCAGCAATCTGGGAGCCAGGAGATCAATATAAGTCGAATAGAAGTCAATGGGTGGCCCATCGCTTCCCGGAGTTTTGTTGCGTGCCAGCTGTTTAATGGAACAATGAATTTCAGCAATCGGAATGTCCTGGCCAAGAGACTCTGCCTGTTCCGCCTCAATGGTAGACAGCTCCAAGTCCTCCAAGAACGCCTGCACATCCATCCCTCCGGCTTGCAAGTGGCTCGTATATAAGTCTGCATAAAAGGACCGAAATCGATCGTTTATTTGATGCTGCTTGTATTCTAATCGCCCCGATGATGAAGTCAGCACCAGAATAGGAACGCATCTAGGGATGGGGTTGGACAGCCATGCCAATAAGGTGCCCACCTTATCCCTTTCAGCATGTGCACGGGCCAAGTAAGCTCTGTGGTCGAAGGACCTTAAACGCTCCACAACCACTGCCACCGCTTCCCTCAAGGTCCGGACCAGGTCCCGTGCTTCGGAGCCAATAGAGTAGGCTCTTTCGGCCTCCCTTAGGGCCTGCTCCGCAGTCTTAATTTCTTGCAGCAACAGTGTCCGCACTCCTACCCATTTAGTAATACAAAACCAGCGAATCACTACTTTAAAAGCGTCCCATTCCAGGGCAGTTGTCGTAGCCATACCTTCATTCTCTGCAAAATATTGGTGGATCCCCACTCCTAGCTCGGCACGAAAGGCTGGATCCTCCAGCAACTCTGGGCGCAGTTTCCAGATCGGGACGGTAGGGCGCTGAGGCAACCCAACAGAAACTCACCAGCAGCGGATTGTGGTCCGAGATGGTGCGTGATAAATATTCGCTACCTATTGCCATAGCTGCTAGACTGGGACTACACAAGACCGCATCGAGGCGCACATGCAAATCGTGTAAAGCCGAGAAGTATCAATCATCTCTATCAACCGGGTGTTGCGCTCGCCAAACATCTACAAAACCCTAGTGATCCTGCCATTGGGCTCTGATCCTCACTAGTTTATGAATCGGGCCGTAGGTAGCGGAGGGTGGGACCTGTCCATGGCCACATCCGCAATGGAGTTAGAGTCCCCCCCATCAATACCGGGTTCGGAAAGTAATCTACCAGGGCGTCAGACAAGCGCTCTAAGAAGGGTGCCTGTTATACATTAGGGGCATAGATACTGCAGAGGGTCACCTCCCGCCCATAAAGGCATCTTCTAACCACAATATAGCGGCCCTCAGAATCTACCAGGTGGTCAGTCATTTGAAAGGGGACCCCAACCCTAATCCAAATCAACACCCCTCGCGCAAAAGCTGAATAAGAGGTATAATAAAGCTGCCCTCGCCATCTGCGCTGCAGTGCCAACCCCTCTGTTCTAGTCAAGTGTGTCTCCTGCAGGAAAGCTATCTGCGTGCCTCTACGCACTAAGTAAGAGTGGAATTTATATCTACGCTGCATGGAGTGCAATCCCCACACATTCCAAGTCACACATTTCACATCGGGTAATGGACCCATAGTATCAATGCAAAAAACACAGGAACTTCCCGTTCCCCCTAGCCGTGCCGGCGGGTACCATTTCCCACTCAAACCATTCCCTTCCCCCAACAATCCCATCCTGCCCACAACATCACCCTCCCCCCCAAGAACAGGCACTAACATAGTGAATCCCATCCAAACCAGCCCAACAATTGCCTCAAACTGTATGAAGGCCGACTAACTGGGGACCATCCGGCAGGGGCTTGATAGAGCCTAGCAAGTAACCTGTAGTTGGTCAGTGCAGCACCCAGCTACCGCCCCAGGAACCCCCCAGTAACACATCCACCCCAGTTCTCCCCAAGCATAGTCCCACGTTCCACAATGGCCTAAGCATTAGTCCATTCTATCCATATCGAGCCCAGCCCGGGGTCCCGCTGCACCGTAGTGCTAGATAGCCTCCTAAGGAACCCACAACATTCCCTTTTGTTCCCCTGCACTCTTTCCACATCTAATCAGATCAGACCCCCCTGTCCCGCATAAAACACAGAGTCTACTCATCCATCAGGCCATCCGCCGTTCCCGGTGTGACCAGCGGTAAATGCACACTGTCTGATGCTGAAGTGTCCGCCTCCGAATTATCCTTGTCATTCTCCGGGTCTGAGCCTCTCGGCAAAGTCAGCAGCAAATCCCCAGATATCGCTGTTACCGCCGCTAAGGCTACCCTGCACTTCAACTCTGTTTGTGAGGTCGATGGTTTTCGCGATCCCCGCCGCCGGCGTCTTATACGCTGTGATCTTCTGGGCAGCGAGTCCTCAGCCAGTGCCCGTGCCTCCCGTTCTGGTCCATCCCTGTCAGCACGATAAGATTCCAGCCATGTCCACGCATCCTCCGGTGTGTCTTGAAAGCAGGACCGCCATCCAGTATGATGCAAAGTTTGGCCGGGAATAATAGGGAGTATTGAATCCCCCCTGCTCGACGTTCCTTCTTGACTGTTTGGAAGGACGCACGATGCCGCTGAGTTTCGAAAGAATAATCCGGGAACAGAGTGACCTTACTATTGCCGACCTGGATGGGGCCATCCGGACGAGCCTTCTGAAGAAGCAAGTCCCTGTCCCTAAAATGTAACAGGCACGCCACCACCGGTCGAGGAAGGCGTCCCTGATGTGGGGGCCTAGCAGGGACGCTGTGCGCACGTTCAAGAGTTGAGAAGGCAGACAAGCCCTCAGGCGCCACCTCCTTCTCAGTCAGTCCTCCAGGTATTGCGCCATGTCTGATCCCTCCGTTTTCTCCGGCAGACCCACCACTCGAATGTTGTTCCACCTGTTTCGCCCTTCTGCATCCTCCGCGCGTTTCTCCAGCACTGCGATCCGGTCCAAAGCGCTTGTCATCGTTGCAGCCAGTGTGGTCTGTGCAGGCGCATTCTCTTGGACTACTTCCTCTACATGTTTCATCCGGTCCGATAGCTTCGAGTGGTCTGCCCGCAGGAGGCCAAGCCCCGTCGCCACTTGTGCAATGTCCTGCTGTAGGGCTGTAGGAGAGTCCGCAATGGCAGATAGGATCTTATCCAGCTGTTGCTGCAATCCAGGTTCTTGTGCCAAGCCTTGCGTATCCTGTTTAGCTTGGGACGGGGACTCGGTGTCAGAGGGCTGGTGATCCTCGTCCTCCCTCCCTCAGGGCTTACCCATAGCGTCGGTAGTGAGGGCTCGCACGAAGGGCCCGCAGTGCCAAATCGCACAATACGTATTGGGTGGCTATGGGGTCCAGGTCCTAGTCGAGATGACCCTCCAGCACTTCTATCGGGTGCTCAGCCCGTCTTCCGCCGGCACCGCCCCTATTGATACCACCAGCCAGTGCCTCCCGTTCACTGCGCCATCTGCGTAGGCCCCTGCAGGCCAAAAACATAACAGGAATATCCGGTCCAATGTGCTCCCAAGCCTAATGACCACTCCCCCCACCGCAGCTCAAAGCGTGGCAACACCTGGGCCCACACCAGTTCCTATGTATTACGGTGGTCACGGCCACTGTGCCGCAGTTCTGTCCAAGTGCATCATCGCAGCCCTCCGAGAAGCCTCTTGCTCTTCAGGCACTCTTCAATCGTGAGACCACGTGATGGGTTAGTGGCTTATACCTCCTGGGAATGGGTCTCCCCTGTACCTACGTTGAAGGTCAGCCTCTGCAGGTCCTGTTCCCAGTGGCTCCAGGTCAGGCCGCTTTCACCTCCCCGTGGTGGCCGGCAAGAGACTCAAGTCGCCAGCCTCTATCCTCGCCTCAGTGCGCAACTAGCGGCACCCCAGGGCTAATCGGCCACCTCCGCCGTCCGCAGCCCCAGTGGCCACCTCTCTGCACTCACCAGCACAGCTCCGACCAACATGCTGGCCGCAGGTGGCCCAGGGCCTCAGCCTCCGCCACTATGGCCTCCGGCTCGCTGGTGTGGCACAAGGATGGGTCCGGGCCTACTCATCAGCTGTCTGGGCCCTCTTGTCTCATTCGGTGCGATCACAGGCACCGCCGGCCTAGAAGCACCAGCCGCCGCACCCCGCACCCCGCACTAGCGCCGCCGAGCAAATGCCGCCACCAGTAGTGCCCCACATCCAGGGCTGATCCACTACGTAGTTCAGGGCGTGGCAGCGAGCCTCAGCACTGGCCACACAGCCCAGCCAGGTGATCCTCCGCTAATTCAGCCCCGGGGGACCCCCAGCTGATGCGGAACAACACCCACGCCGTAATCGCTCTGCTTCCCTTTCCTGTGTGATCCGCGCCGATACCAATGAGGGCACACCAACAGGGCAGTCCAAAACGTCCGTCCATGGCACCCGCTGTGCTGCGTAGGCGCCTCTCGTCACAGTGGAGCCGCCATCTTGTGATCGCCGATCACACTCCGTGCGGCCGAAGAAACCCCTCCACAATCTCGGGTTTCGCCGTCCAATAAAGCAGAACTACTCAGGGTCAGCTCCCCACTGCCTTCTCGTCCCCAGTTGCTGCCTGGGGGGCCAAGGGATAATTTCTTCAGGAGAATAGCGGGGTTCGCGAGCGGAGCCCAGCGCTCACACCACTGCCTGCATCGGCGCCCAAGCCACGCCCCCAAAATTATTTATTTGATGTCGACATTTATCAAACTGATTACACTTTTTGATACCATTGATTATTTCCATGATTCTGTCATCAGAGAGCTGGATATGTTAAGGACATCAATGAAACCTAAAACAGCTAACAAAAGATTCAATTTGATTAAGGAACAATGGGATGCGCAGATCTCCTTTAAGAATGATACATCATTAGTTATCAAACCCTCCGATAAGGGTGGGAATATTGTTCTATTGCAAAAGTCAACATACCGGAAGAAGCATTGAGACTACAAGGCTACTTTGACTTTGTACTTCAAATATTTCAGACTATCCTTGCATTTTGAATTGAACTTAACAGTGACAGTTTGATCTTTGAATTTGTACTTAGAATAGTTTTGGAGGACAAGCATATGTTATCCTCTTGCAAATTTGAATAGCCCGACTAACTCATCTTTTTGATTTCTGTCACGATTCTTAAATGTTAAATAAACTTTTGCGGTTTTGTCCTATGTTGATTTTCCTATGTGGATTTCTATGTGAATTTCATGTGTGGAATTATTTTTATTTTTTTATTTGCCGAGGGCCTCTATCCTTTAGGACTCAAAAGCCCTGATCCATTGAATTGACAATTTAATTAGTAGGAATCACGGACACCCTCCTGCTTATGAGTGTGGTGTGAACTTTGCAAGCAGGAAAACACCTAAAGGAATATGTGCAGATGCTTGCCTCAGGAATGTACCAGAAACATCCTTGAAGGATGTCAAAATGTTGTAGTGTACACCTTTTTAAAGCCAGTTTGTGGAGACTGTACCTAACAACAAGCTCTACATTTCTAATCCAGTACTCTGTGGCTCTCACCAATTTTGCTTTTATCAACAATTATAAAATTAATCCGTAGAAACAAGCTAAAACTGTTACCTTTATCTAGTTCCCATCAAAATGACCAGACAACTTTCATCGGACTATTACAATTTGTGGATTTGAAGTTAACATCAAACTTCAATATCCTAAGCAAGGACTTACATTCAGAACTTAAACTGACAAATACAATCCCTAAATTTCACTTTTTGGGGTAAGGTAGTTTACCCGTTGCCCAATGCCTTCTATTTCATTCTCAATGCCCTATCATATCCAGAAAAGGTATTGTGACCCAGGCTGCGGGCGGCAGCCGAAACGCGTAGATATTAATACCGTGAATTCACCCTTCACGTTTTGCGGCCACAGCACCCGTCCTGACTTCGGCAGTTAGGGTGAACCATGGAGCATGTATTTACTTCTGCCAGAACCTCCGCGCTCCTGATGGAAACACTACCTGATCAACCACGCAGTTATCAATGATTACATTGAGGGGGCACTATCGGTGTTCTCCACGAAGGCGATCAGACAGCGAGATACGGTAGTTTCACAACTTAACAAAGAAGAGTTCTTGCTTCATATACATGGGCATGAGGTGGACCTATTAAACAGATATTTTAAGAAGCCACATTTGAATAAACCAATGTTCCTTATAGCCTGCAAGAGGATCAGCCACATAGGTTGCGTATAGCCCGCAAGAGGATCAACACCATAGGTCTCGCAGGGAAGATTTTAACTCATGGGATGATAATGAGAACTATAAAAGTATAAATAAAAGAGCTGCAGTATTTAACCCAAAAAATTGGGACGAGCAGGGCATATCCACACTGCGGCTTAGCCAAAGAATCTGTGATGGAGTCCTGACGTAGGCCTAAGCCGAAACACACATAGTTGCTAGAACACAAACTGCCACTCTCCCCATGCCATTATAAAGATGGATTGTTTTTTAATATATTGTATGCATAAATTTATTGCAGAATAGAAGAACTCATTTGTTTCCATGGTTGAAATTGCAGGAGGGTTGGTCATTTAATTCTGGATTAGACTAACATTATAATTCTGTTCCTTGGTACGGTATATAGAAGGTAGAAATAAGACAACAAAGAAATGTGGATTTGTTTAACAGTTTAGAATGTATGTCTACCAAACTATGTGTTTTTAATAATGGAAAATAATTGAAATGATATTTCATCCTGACATCAGACTGGGTGCCATCCCATCACTAGAAAGGAGTGGCAGCCATCTTAGGACTCAGAACTAAGTCCGAGTCCTAAAAAGAAAAAAAAAGAAAGACGTGGTGCAGGGTCCCCAGAGGGCAAAAAGCTTTTTCTTTAAAAAAAATATTTGTCACAAATTTATGGAGGATCCATGAATCTGCTCTAATATTGAAAAGAATGCACAGGCTTATATCTATTTCTATGATTCCCCAGCCCCGCCTGGTGGGAGAACAAAACATTTCCCTGCCTGCGCTCTCGCTTTCCTAGGGAGGGGAAAAACCAGCAGGAAAAACCCCTCCTAAGAACTTGGAGCTCCAAGAAGTCCTTTTGACAAGATAAAACAGCCAGACTGCAAAACTGTGAAGACCAGTCACTGGAACGAGGAAGTACACAGAACTGGAAAAGCTGTAGACTGAAGAACAGCAGTTAGCTGAATCCAGGAGTGTGAAACACTGCGAGGAGATACGAAGTATGTGATGCACTGGAAGTCAGAAAGAGCCTCCCTTAAATAAGCATTACATAGGAAAAGGGAACAGAATCAAACGAATCCTCCATAACTGTTTGAGATAGTATGTGAGCTGCAATAGTGATGTCTATCTTGGATTCAGCCAATACATAGGTCTCCAAAATCCCCACAGATAGATTCTGGGAAGACGGCCCTAAGGGTACTGCCTGGTACTCCTGTAGCTAGGAAAATTCCCTGACAGGCAGGTATCTACGGACCAAGTGTGAGGTGAGTGGGGAAAGGGGAAGTGCTTTTCCAATGGACTGTGAAGTCCATGCCATGTAGGAACGGGGGTGCATGTAGACTAGGGGGCACACCATGTGCCCCCCTGCATGCATTCCCTGGCCCAGAGGCAACAGGGGGCCCTGGAGGACCCTCTTAGTCTCCTCACCTGCACAGTTTTCATGGCAAGTTCACCACCATGAAAACTGTGGCTGTGAGGAAACTCATCTTATGCTTGGTGGTGTTGCTACAGCACCACCAGCATATTCCTGGGCCAGACCTTCGTGCCACAGCTGAGGGATCACAGATCTCTGGTGGTTGCGGTGGTCCTGTGTAGGTGGGACTCCCATACTCATAATGCAGAAGTTGGACCACCAGTGTGGCAGTTCACTCCATGCCACCACAAGTGTGGCGGTCTGATAAACCACCAAACTTGTAATCAGATCCCTAGATTTTTTTTGTATATTGTCTCATTGTCCTTTGGGGTGACTCAGTAAATTCAGCTTGTACTCTAGCAAAGATGATCTTATTGGAAGGAAGAACTGACTGGTGGTATGTTGTTGGGGTGTCTGGTTGTCTACATAAGAGGTCATCAACAATATTGTTTTGTGAGCCAGGTCTGTACGTGATGTGAAGGTCATATTTGAATGTCCAACATGCTTGTCGGCTGTTCATGCACTGCATATTTCGGCAACATTGTAATTATCTGTGGTCTGTTCTGATCTCAAAGGGTTCTTGGGCCTCCATTAACAGATGCCTCCATTCATGGCAAGAAATTCTCTCTCCAGAACTGAGTGGTTCCTCACAGAATCAATCATGGTATGTCAGAAGAATGGCTATAAAAAAACAATTCTTCTGACACATATACTTTTCCCAATTGTTTGCTTAGCGCAGCCACCGTCTGACGCTTGACTCCCTCACAGCAGCCGCTACAAAATATTAACCCCAACAGTCTTTTCTCAGACACATTTCATGCATTGATCAGTAGTACTTTAGGATATAGCCCAGTCAGGTTGGAATTATCACTGGCAGTGCGAATACAAAGACCTTAATCGTCACCATTCAGCCTGAGGAAGTCGCGGAACTATTTCCACATACGAGGAAACACGCCTGCATTAACAGATGTCTCCATTCATGGCAAGAAATTCTCTCTCCAGAACTGAGTGGTTCCTCACAGAATCAGTCAAGGTATGTCAGAAGAATGGGAGTAAAAAAAACCAATTCTTCTGACACATATACTTTTTCCAATTGTTTGCTTAGCGCAGCCACGTCTGACGCTCGACTCCCTCACGGCACCCGCTACAAGATATTAACCCCAACAGGCTTTCCTCAGACGCATTTCGTGCATTGATCGGTACTACTTTAGGATATAGCCCAGTCAGGTTGGAATTATCACCGGCAGCGCGATTACATATACCTTAATCGTCACCATTCAGCCCTGAGGAAGTCGCGGAACTATTTCCACATGCGACGAAACACGTGTCGGCTGGTTTTGTTTTGGTCGGATTGAATACAGAATTAAAGACAAAGCAACACTATCTTCATTATTCATTGATCACTGATTTGATTGTTCACGAATTGTGTAGTAATTTTACATACTGTTCATTTACTCTGATGTGTGCCTGGACTTGGATGTACAGTGACTTTAGCCAGTGTGAAATTAGTCACCTTAAGGTTTACTGCTTGTAGATTTTTGGCCCACTACCATCACATAGGCCTTTGAAAAGTTGACTGACAGGTCTAAGTTCACCATAAATGAGACATACATGGCCAAGAGTAGCTCCAACCTCCAAGTGGTGCAGGCCATAAGAACCGCGTCATCTGCGTATAATAAAACTGTCACGGATCTGGTTTGAACCCTAAGGCAGTCCGCCAAGACTGACAATAAAGCAGACTCCAGCCACTCACATATAGGTTAAACAAAAAAGGGACAAGAGTGCACCCTTGGCGGACATCGTAGCTAGTAGGGAATTAGCGAGTACAAGCAGTGCCCTGGAAAAAAATCATAGAGGCAGATGTCTTTGAATGGAGATTGATTTAGAGGGCCACAATACTCGAGTCAACCCCCAACTCACTAAGCAGACCCAAAGTTTTTCCCGGTTTGCCCTATCGAATGCAGAGATTAAGTCCATGAATGCTAAATGCAAAGAGTCAGACAAGGCAACTGTATACTTATTTATAATTAGATTAAAGATAAAAAGTTCAGGAACAGATCTGAAGTAGACCTCCCCAACCTGAAGCCATATTGAACATAATTTTTGTGCTCTCCTGCCCGCCACACGCCTATTTAAAATACCCCTCCTGCCAAGGCATGTAATAGAGATATTGGGCGGTAGCATTGTGGATTGTCCTTATCACCCTTTCTGAAAATTGGGACAATCATAGCTTTAGACCAGGAGGACAACATCACCTTCCTGGCAGCCACATTCAACACCTGAGTCACGAGTGGAGCCCAAACCTCCACATAAGACTTAAACAAATCTGGCAGATACTGTCAGGCCCTGGAGCCTAATTGCCTGACAAGGCCATAATGCCCTATGTGACTTCTTCTAAGGTAAAGACCACTCGGTCACAAGCTATAGCCTCTACAGTCGAAATTATGTCAGCCCTGCAATCTCCCTGGTTATAGACACCTTCACAGTGGTCAACCCACTGCTGTTCAAAGATGTGCTGGCATATAACTGGGCCAGAGCCATCTACAAAGCAGGGCATGTTAACCACTTTCTAGAAAATAGAACTATACCCTTTTTTGCATGCTTGACAAAGCTTCTCGCAGGCTAACTAACAAGACCGTTCTACACAGGGGAAGTTGTGGACATTATTTTAAGAACCCCCAAGGCAACAGCTTCAAATGCTTCCAAAATCTTCCCACCCCCCACAGGTCTAGACAAATTTCGAAATCATTCATACAATTTGTAAAAAGGGTAGCTTTGAAGGGCTGGGAGTCCACTCGGGACCATTTCAGCCTCCTCTGGTCAACAATGGAAAGCCTCATGAGAGTCCCCTCTACTGTGATTGAGGGGCCATGCAAACGTCCAAAGTTAAGGATAATGGATTGTGGTGGCTAAATTGACAAAGGGAAGTCAACAAGTACGATGGGACAGGGACTGATATAACCTCAATAAACGACCTACAGCGCCTCCCTTTGAAAAGTTGGGAGAATTATGGAGTTGGGAAGTTCACCCATTTCACCAAAGCTAAATCCAAGTTGTAAAACTACAAGATCTCACTTAGCTCCTGACCCTCTGTCGAATGTACGAAATGTAGCCCCTTCTTGAGCAAACATCAAAGATTTAAATAATCAAGTTCCTGGGGAGGGTCACGTAAATTACAATTAAAATTCCCTGCAAGCACAATTTGATCTCGCCCAGAGCCCTTCTCAAACAATGACGTCAGAGCCTGGTTAAGGCGATAGACATGACTGTCCCTGTCGCTACCTCCTTAACACTGTAGAAGTTAATTAACACTATCAGGAAGAAACCCAGCAGTGGCAGCGGAAACCCCTGCATAGTCTGAGCCTGCCAATGAAGATCGCAAATGTAACTGCTTTGTTCTACTGTAATAAACCTTGGCCCTTCCCACCATAGAAGACACTGTTGGTTCAAAATAGGTGGTATGGCCCTCCAGGAAAAACAGTTTTTAATTTTCCATGTTTGTTTGAGGCAAATTATGTGTAAAGATTTAATGAATTGCAACCATCAGGAATCAGTGAACTTAGTAGACAAAAACCACAATATTCCAAGATAGGAGGGTATAGCCTTTAAAGAATGGGGAATGGCTACTACAGAAACAGGGGGGCACAGGCACAGGGAGTGATGACATAAAGGGTTGCTTCAGGTGGCAAGTTAAGCACAGCTCCAGGTTTCGCAGAGGCCAAATGGTGCAAACTTCCCCCTTGTTATTTGTGGGGGGAGCAGCTACTCCCTGAACTTCTGTCATATTCCCTGAACCCTGGAGCAACCAAGGAAAGGCCTGCAACAGCAGGGACATTTTTGGGGAAGGGCTCTGTAACAGAGCATCTAGGTTCAGTGGGCCTATGTTTGTATAAAGAGCCTGCTCTTTGCGCTGCCCTCTTCCCTTGTTTGAGTGCGATAGAAACTCCAGGACCCTATCCTCTATGAGGGAGAGCCTCGACAGAATTGGGTTCAACTTTTTATTTAATAGTGTCTTGAGTTCCCTAAGAAAGTCATTTCTAGAAAAAATCTTTGCCTCGTCACAAGTTGGGTTAAGGATTGGTTGAGCAGCCAGATTAGCGTGAGAAGGGGGCTGGGCTTTGGCACAAGTTTTCCTCTCATACTTGCACCTAGGACTAATAACCGCCGTTATGGAAGTTGAAGAATGACGGTTGCCCAACATATCTCCCCCCAGATCTTCACCCTGACAGTCCTGAGTGCATGAACCATGAGGTGACCCACCCATTTCTCTGCACACCGGCAACACATGGGTAGGTAGGCGGAGGCTGTCCCTGTTCAGAGAAAGCCTTCTTTCAGCCAATCCGATTTCTTTAGATACTACCTCCACCGCCTGATTAAGGAAACCCTCTATGGTGGAGACTCGAGAGGCAGCGGGCGGGGACAGGATTTTAATGGAAGACCCTTTCTTCTTACCCATGTTTGTGGAGCCCTTGAGTACCATTTCCCCTACTTTCTGAACAAAAATAAGTGGATAGCCATGCTCAAAATAACAACCCCTATAGCAATGCAAACCTCATGTATCAAAAACACCCTCCCGCACCAACCCTATAGAAGTCTAAAAACTATATAGAAGACCATGAAACATCACAGAGCAGGAGGCTGGCTGAGATAGGTGATCATGTCACCCAGAAAGCAAGTGGGGCCACAGAAAGTTCCTTGGCAAACACCTAGATTAAGAGCAATAAATCACCCACGACAATCACGGTTTCCTTCACTGCATCCAGAAATGTTAGCCAAGGGGGTGGCCCCGCCCAGCCTCTTCCTGTCACTGACAGGTGCAAGACGGGACCACCTTCGGTTTGGACTTTGCCCGGGCGCACCCCACACTGCTGGTCTTGCACATGCGCTATATAGCGCCCAAAAGGAAACAGCTGGTGTGTGCTGAAGGGAACACCTCCTGGGGCTCTGGGGAATGCTCGTCAGCATACTCCTCCTTAGTCTGCAACTGCGCCGGTACCATATTTACAAGTTTTTTAAATGTTTCTTAGAGATTTTTTAGATCAGGATTTTATAGTCATGTTGCACTTCATTATATTCACACAAATAATTTGCATTGGATCGCTGTTTTATGATGTATAGGGGCCCATTAGGATGTCGGGCAGATCGCCACCGCCATGCTGCCGGTGGAGATCCGCCCGACATCCTTGCCCGCCGGCCACCCGCCCACCACCCATTTCCCCTCCGCCATATTACAAGGCAAGACGACCGGGGCGGAGAAGGTTTAATATTGTGGCGGTGTCTATCAGACACGCCATCCATATTAGTATGTGTTTTGGGAGATGCCTTGCCGCCACGGAAAGGCAGGCGGTCTTCACTTTGGGGGGCCCCTGCGGACCCCCTGGTGAAGGCAAGGTAGGGGTGCACATGGGGGGTACCTGTGGTACCCCCAGCCGCGGGCCGTGGAGGGAGTTACGGTCGGGCAGGGAGGCGGGGAGGGGGAGAGGCAGGGTGGAGAGGGCTAAAAACCGGCATATGGATAATTACAGGTAAGTAAACAATTTAAATAATAAAACAAATTTCGTAGCGCGCACTGCATCGCATTTTAGTGCACGCTACGAAATTAGTTTTATTATTTAAATTGTTTACTTACCTGTAATTATCCATATGCTGGTTTTTAGCCCTCTCCACCCTGCCCCTCCCCCTCCCCGCCTCCCTGCCCCACCGTAACTCCCTCCACGGCCCGCGGCTGGGTACCCCCCTGTATTTGCATACACAATGCGGCAGGCACCGCACGGTGACTGGCGCTTTGTGCATGCAAATGCATTACATGTATTTTTAGCATTGTGGCGCCACAATGTTAAAAATGCAGGATGAGCCCGCCACTGTGGGGGGCGCATCCTAATACCCCCCACGGGACCCCCGCCCTTATGGCGGGCGGTCACGTAATCCGATAGGATGGCGGGTGGACTAAGTCCGCCCGTCATCCTAATGACCCCCTTAGTGTTGTCTCCAGAAGTGGACTAAATGGATAAAGTTTGAAAATATATATGTGGACATTTTTACTGCAGCTTCACTAGTCCCTTTATTGTCTGTGAGAATACATATAGTACTGTAGCATTTATAATATATCTATATGCATACGTACGCGTGCACACACAGACCTACATGCACATATAATTCTCCTGTTCTTTGCTACCTATTAGCTTATTCCCCAAGGGCTATCAAAGAGGAAAGTCATTATCAGCACCCAGACAGAACTTTTAGCTATCAACAGCTGGAGAAGTAGCAGCGAATTTCCAAAGCCTGTTTAGCTTTGTACACTTTGAAAGAGAAAAGATCTAAGCCATTTTAGGTATGCAAGAGCTGCTGTTAAAATACAAAACAGCAGCTTTTTCTTTCACTCTTGTTTTTTTTCAGTTTACTGCAAACAAAACAACAGTATCTCATTGTCACAGAGACAAACTCATCTTAATTTCCCGGTAGCAACATGACTGCAGCTAGCTGGTGTTCAAAAACAATTACGCTTTGGTTTTATAGCATCCCAAGGTCAAAAGGTTATTGTATTTGAATAATAGTGTTCCCAATCGTGTAACCATAAAATGCGTTGATAAATTTTCATTAGGTAAATTCGCCTAGTAAAATTTGAAATCTGCATATTTGAGCGCTTTATTTCCCTGTCTTTGCGCAGAGCTTTTTAAATCGACAGACAACTTGGTCTGGGAGACCATCAATATTTGTCTGCTCAAAAGCCGGCATTTATCTTGGACAGGCACGCTCGCCAGTCCTACCTCCTGACAACTTCTGTGTTTATGTATTACTCTTGTAACAAATAGACTGTCAGCTCTGCTGGGCCTCCAAGAAGAACAAAATCTGCTGACGCAACTGATTGAGATCGGCCACAAATTATTTTATTAAAAACCATGTGAGAGCAGACGAAAGAAAAGTGCTGAAATCTGAATTTTGCCATCCATCCATATCTTTTCAAGGGCAACAGTGTTTAAAGAAAAAAATACAATTTGCCAAGCTTTTCTTAGCATGCATGTGAAGTTTCATCGCATATACCTTAGGATTTATTAGAGCACGGTGTGCTCAAACGGTGCAGTAATAAATTCTAATACTTCCGTTTTTTATATGACACCGAATATTTTTTATAATTACGGGGCCATTGCCTTCAGACAGGTTTGATTCTCCGGTGAGGAAGTAATGGGGTTTCTTGACAGTGAAAAAGATAACGTGTTAGGTCTTCCTTTTTTCACCGTCAACTACATTTCTGTGAAATGATGAAATTAGTCTTGCTTTAGGTTAAAACCGCGTTGCAGCTTATTTGAGTCCACATATATATCCAAATAGCGCCGGTGCATAGGTTTATGTCAAATGAAATCCTTGTAATACAATGTATTTACATCCGCTACAAGGTTTCTGGGAAATGGTGTATTATCTCTTACGAGTAGCCCAGAGGAGGGTGTGATATCAGGCTCATCCGACAGTAATGGGGAATAACATGCATATTTTGGTCCTTACTGCACCAAAATATGTGTAATCTGTGCAATTTGCAGGATTTCCCCCCAGGTTACATGCTGCCCAATTTGTCTTGGTGAAATTTGACTCTGAGGGGTGGGGGGGACTCCCAAAACTACCAGATGCAATAAATTATATTTAACTCATAATTAATTTCCGACCCATGTTCAAACAGTGATTTCTGCAGGGATTAGAATTTTACGGGCCGCTCTTAATTAGACCAGAGGGGAGACAACGTCCTTTTTGGTAGCATTTCAAGAAACATAGTATAGATAGCAGAGACTGGCTGTCTTGAGACATCAACCATGCAATCTGTGGATGAATATTTGTTTGCCAACAGAGCCTACAACAATGTCAGAATCAGAGGACTTTCTTGGAGAATGAGTGAATTGTTGTTGGACCCAGAGTTGACTTTAAGTTACAGTGCCATTGCTCAATTTAACTACAGTTTTGATAAAAGCAAGCAATTTGTTATAAACATAGTAGGCTTCATTTCCTAATTAGTTGTTTTATGAATTGTCTCTCGGACCTCTCTAATTCCCTTTCTGCCTTGTATTTTGCTTGCCTGATCCACTGCCCTTGGAAGGGTTCTTCCACTTAAATTAGATGAAAAGGTTCTCTCTCATTTTTTGGTTATATTCTTGGTGAAATTGATGTTCTATTTAATAGTTGATGCCACTTGTTCATGAAATATTAATTTAGTCAGATATCTGTTGTTTCTTCTACAATTAAGCTTACCTGCTAGGCTTCACCTCAGCAGCTTTTCTTTAGAACAAATTGCAAAGATGAGACATCAGGAGATTTCTCACCCTGACTTTTATTGCCAGGGTTTAGGTTCTCCTTTCCCCTTATGCACAGTGGCTTTCCTAGATTTGCGAGGGAGGTATATTTAGTCCTAACCTCCCTGTTCATTTAGCAGTTGGCGGGGATATTTTCAAAATGTGTGACTGGAACTCCTGAAGGGCACAGTGAATTGCAACTAGGCCCCACCAATTGGAAATTACAGCTATAAGATCATTTCACCTGAGTTATCAAAATCCTTGAGCCAGCGCTGCCCCTCCAGACTGGCAATTATGGGTAGGATCGGGAGTTATGGCTGTGAAATGGGAACCCCTCATTTCCAACTGGGTTAGTGTAAATCACCAGTTGAGAAGATATCAATGAGAGTTGAGTTTTCAGACAAAGAACTTGTAACATTTGGACTGTGAACACCTGAGCTAAATAGGATGCCTAATAAGTGGAAAAATATTATTTGCCCAAAGAACTATAAAGACAGAGACACACATGTTTACTTGCACCTGTATCCACAAACCTCCTATGTACTTAAGGAATTTGAGGATAGGGGAGAGGCAGAGGTAAACTAAACTGTAAGAGAAATTATGCAGTGATATGTCACCAAAGGTAGTCCTAGTGAGGATATATCAGTGGCATCCTCTCCCTGGTATTGATCTGCCAGTCTATACTCCTACATTTTTTTATGAGTCATATCAGCTCTTTACCTGCAATCTCTGATTTTGAGGCTGCAGGATGAAATGTTTACTTCAAAATCTGGTTCCCCAGACTATCTGTCTAATGTACAGTATTAAATCTATATCTTTTGTTACATTTCAAGTTATTACATCTATTCTCAATTGATTTTTTCGCTTACGCATGGTCCCTCCTAGGTGTAAGAAGCTGTGGTGAAGTCTCTTTGAAAAAGCCAATATATTTCCGCAAACAGTGTTAAATATATGCTTATCTAATATTTAGCTGCAGTCTCCGAGACTGTCGAGCAATTACTTGCCTATTGGCTGGCTGGTAATCTGGATGAACATAATTTGATTGATGACATGGAGTTTAGAGTTGGATTATCAACTGAAGCTGCACTTGTCTCAGTGTTAAATGATCTTAGATTAGATCTAGATCTCAGCCTTACACCAGCCTCATCCTCCTTGATTTTTCAGCTATATTTGACATATACAGTGTTTCATGGTTTATTAATCAGATATATAAATAAGGTGGTGCTTTCAGGAACAGCTAGAGACTTGTTCAAATTATTTTTACAAAACAGAAAACACTCCCTAATTCTCCTGTTTATTGGTCAACATCGTTTTCAATTATATGAAGTGCATCTCAGGACTTATTGCTCTTACTGTTTTTTATAACATCTATATCTGGTCCTGATGAAGAAAGGTGAAGAACAAGATTTTGTTCAAACTTGTGAAGTTAATTCCTCATAACAGTAATTAAATTAATAAGCTTGTGGTGAAAATTACTAATCAACTTAGTTTAAGAATACATTCATCAATACACGTGGGATAAACTAATGTGCTTTATGTTGCAATTGCAAGAAAAAATAATAAACTAACTTTGTCTATTGTCTTTGTCAGTATTAAATGCGGCTGTTTAACTAATGGCAATAGCTTATTTTCTGTGCTTATGTTATGTCCTTTCTGTGACAAAAGCTCAAGGAGTTCGTGCAGTTCCTAAAGGAGAAGTAAATATAATGCTGCCTGATTGTGCTTCTGCTAGGTAACATAATTAACAGGACTACTTAGTAAAGGGGATGGGTAACAGAATGGGTTTCAATTCTTTAATTAATTGATGTCTTGTGTTTGTTTAATAATAGTTTCCAAAGTGAGGCCTAATGTTGGTTCAGAAAACATGGCTGACAGAGCTGCAGACACAAAACCTTGTCCAGAGTAAAGTCTGTGCACCTGCGTAGCTGTGAAGATTTTTACTGCACTGTCATCGTTAATTGAAAAAGCAGTTCTTTGACTGAGTTGAACGTGCTCATGGAGAAAAGGCTCAAGGACAGAAACTTAAAGTGTCTGTCAAGGCTAGGAAGTAAATGTTTGAAACTGGAGGAAAAGTAACTTTCTTGAGGATGTTGAAAGATGTGGAAATGAAAGACAATAGGGCTTATGTGAAGCCTGGACCTGGTCAAGAAACGGAGATGACCTAATGTATTTTATCATGGACTGACACAGGACCGCCAATGAAAAGCTCGGATTTGCTTAAAAGAATGTAAAATGTAGAAAGTTTAGCTAGAGAGAAAGGTATAAAACCTGACACTATGAGCAAGAAAAAAGCTTGCTCGCTGCTAAAAAGTTCACTGCTACTCTTACTTTCCGTTTCCTGATTGACGTGTCATGCTGTTGGACTTTTGACGCACGTAAGGACAGCAGACTTTAAATAACTTTTCCTTTCTAGGTGAAGTGAGAAATAGACAGGGAAATAGATTTAGGGAATGGAAACTGTTATTCTGCTAATGATTTTTCTTTATGAAAATAAAGTTAATTAAATTAGATTTGAAAAGACAAGCTGGTCTTGTTTATTCATGGTCTAGTTACCATCAGTTGATCCAATCGCCTTGGTGGTCTGATTATTAAATGTTAAAACCATGGTAAAAATAGATAAACTGCAGTTGTATATAATTTTGTAAATAATATGTGAGTAGTTTAGTTAATCATACCACCTGATTCAGTTGCTCAAAAATTTTCTCATTGGTATTATGGGCCTTTATATGTGTTTTATGATTAATGGTGAGTATTGAGGTGATAAGTAGCGTTTTTGAGACAGTTTTTCAATCTGAGCGCCGGATCAGATTACTTGGTAGCAGAGTTAGGGTGTCTATGGTAATTAGTATGTTACATGGTAATACATAGGATTGATGTCTAAAACATGTTAAGTTTGGTCAGTTGTTATATGTAGTCGAAAGGTTTTTTCCAGCAGTGTGAAAATTCCTGGTTTGTGCCAGCATGAGAAGTGTGACAGGTGAAGTTACACAGTGCATTTGTTCTGTTTCAACATAGTGGTATCATCGTATATCACAAGTGTTGTGGTCGTACAGCACAAGTTTAGGGATTTTAGGTGTGTAAGGTAGAATGCATAGTGAGGATTGTCTATGAAATCGTAGCTTTCGAGTATAGGGACTTCTGTCCTGTTTTAAAACTCACTGTGAAAAGAGTAGTAGAATTTATCTAAGCTTGAGTGAAGGGTAAGGAAGCGTCGTCTATCTTACTGGTGTGTGAGGATTTCTATTGGTAGGTTAAAGTCCTACTAAAGATTTATGTATGCATGGTTAGGGATTTTTCTGTATGAATGTGCGAAAATGAATTTGTAATGTACGATCGAGTGAAACTCTGAATTGTCTCTAAGGAGGTGTAAAATATCTCTGTATGTGCATTTAGAGAGAAACGAGTTCGTTATTACCTGCTAGAAGGGTAAAGTAGCCTTACTTTATCAACGAATTTAAATATTCTGTGAAAATAGTGTCATCTATTTCACGTAAAAGAATACTTGAATGTTTGGAAAAGCTATCACTTTATTTTAGTGAAACAGACAAATGGTGTGTTTTGTGGAGTTATTAACAGAATTAAATTGAAAGATTTGTAAATATGGTGCTTTAAAAATTGTAAAGGAGGTGTTCAGTTTAAGGAGTGGCGTGAGGGACAGAGCAGCTGCAGCGGTAGCATACGTCACAAGTGTCACGCTGTGATTGGCTAACATACGTCACAGTATTCGTGCACAGATTGGTTCATGTGACTAAGGCAAGCTTACAGCTGATTGGCTCATCCTGTAAAGCAGTAATTCTATTGGTTGAGCAAAATAGTGACGAAGCTTAACTTGATAGGTTTGTTGGTAAGTTTCGCGCACGGATTGGTTGGTGTTGTGGAATAACAAGGAAGTTGTTACGATTTTTCCGAAGTAAGGGAAATTGTTTAAAACATGGATTACTATTACATAAAGGAGAAAAAGAAGCTTTCATGGTTTCAGAGATTGAAAAACAAAATTAAACCTGACAAGAAAATTTCAACGCGGGGTGGAAGATTACTTCATAAGTACAAAACACCTGCAGCTTATATGTTGGGTGAATATGGTTATTATACTTGTCTTTGGATTGAGAATTGGATGAAGTAAACTGAAAATGATGGTCTATTAGCATGGCCAAAAGATGGATCATTTAACATAGCAGTTTTGAAAAATTTAAGAGAAAACATGATGAAACTTGTACCAAAGCCTAAACCTACTCAATTTGAAGCTTTACTTGAATGGGAAGATTGAATGTTTGAATTAGAACGAGAGAGTAGAGGAATATCAAGGAGAACAGGATTAGGTATTAATAGAGAAACACATGAGGATAGAATGCGTCGATGGAGTAGTGCAGACATGTGTGATGACTTGTACCCAGTGAGACTAATTGATGAGGTAACTGGACAAAAGAGTGCCCAAAAGAAAAAGAAAAATGTGAAGAAAGTGATTCAGAAGATTCCGGTATTAGAAGAAATTTATACTATAAAACCGCCATCTTTTCAACCAGTTTGTTCATGGACTTCTCCAAGTGCCCCTCCAAGAGTAATTATTGATGAGACGTCTCCGAAATCAAATTCGAATTATAGAAAAACACCAGAAAGAGTAGAAAAAAGACGTAATTCAAATATATCAGGAGAAAATAGAAATTATACTGAAACACCAGTCCAAAGAAATGAAACGCAAAGAAATGGGAAAAGAACAGAAAGGTATGAGGAATTACCAAATACCTCAGAATATATTCGTTCAAAGAATGAATTAATACAGCAGTTAACTAAAAGCATGGAAGCAGTAACAGTACCTATAACGATTGGACCTGTCCTTCCAGTATTTGATCAAAAGGAAATTAGGCATTCAACTTTAACTGTTCCATTAAATTCAGAAATACAGAAAGTGACTGAAAGATTTTATTCAGACTTGTCTGAAATACATTGAGAGAAAATAATGATGCCTGACTTAACTTTTAATCAAAGTTTGTCATGTAAAACTCCATCTGGTGCAGAATCTGACTCTGGAACTCCGGAAAAGAGTCTGAGTAAAATAGATTTAACACAAACCCCAGAATGTAAATTACTTGATGTTCCAAAATTGAAAGCAGATTTAGAGGAATTAATAATTGGAACGATTGGAACGGACAGATTAAAGGCATATCAGGATGATCAATTATTATTTATTTGCAAAAGCATAACATGGAAAACGAAAAACAAATATGATCAATTAGAGGATATGGCTTTTGAATTAGAAGTAGATTTAAGTAAGCAGAAGAATTTGCAGAAAACTTATAGGGTGGATTTCTCTGAAAAAGATATTGAAAATATGAATACCACAGGAAGAATCACTCATATAAAAGACTTAATTGTGATTTTGAGAAAATTGGGTGAATTAAGTAAATGGAGAATAAAATGGGCGAAGAAAAGAGATGAAGACAGAACAAGTTTAGCTTTTCCTATCTGAGAAAAGGAGGAAGTAGTAAATGAATTTCCAATGAGAGAAATACCGGGAGGAGGGTATGTGCATGTCCCATGGACGCGACAGGACATTTTACTGTTTACAAATGATTTTCCTCGATTAAGAGAGAAACCTGTAGAATGGTATCGACAGGTAGACAGATTTGTGAAATTTTCAAAAGTTTTATGGATTGATCTTTATGGATTCTTTGACATAGTTGTCCATCAGATCTATGGACAGAATGTAAAACTACTATAAATTGGCCTAGAGAAGAATACCCTCGAGATAAAGTAACATGTGCTCCTTCACCACAGGTAATGAGAAAGTACGAACAGGTAATTGTGTTTTTGAAAAACAAGATTCCCCCAAAAAAGATAGATTTGGTTAAAATAGATAGAACAACCCAAGAGCCAAAGGAATCAGTACATTCATTTTATGAAAGATTACTGCTGGTATTTAAACAATACAGTGGTTATGAACATTTAAGTGAAAAAGACATGAGCCATTTTATATACAGATTTGTATATGGCTTGAGACCTGAAATTAGTGAAATGGTAAGAACTGGAATAGTTGGTTGGCAATCACACACAGTAGATGATATCTTGAGAAAAGCAAAATACTGTAGTGATGAAATAGATGCTAAACAAAATAAGTTAAAAGAAAAGGCTATGTGGGCACAGGTAAAAGTGGCTGAACAACAAATAGCAACTTTAGGAAATAAAAATGTTGATCAGAATCAAGGGAAATTTAAAGGTAATTATAATAAACCAAAATTGATGGGAAATATAGAAGAGTTAAAACAGAAACTCCCATGTTTTAATTGTGGCGAAATTGGACACTGGAAGCGTGAATGCAAGAATCCGCCCAGAAATTATTTAAAAAATGCATCATTAAATCCACAGATGCAGAGTGAGATAAATCAGCAGCAACAGCTACAGCGACAGATAGTGATTCAGCAAAGTCAGTTACCACAACCACCACTTCCAAACTGTGTAAATGTGCAGAGATACAGTGCAGAAACAGGATTCAGCAGAGGTGAACAGGTAAATAGATCGCCAAGAGTGAATGTGTTGAATGTGTCTCAACCATATTGGTTGAAAGAAGATGGAGGAAGTGAATCTGAAGAATATTTCTGACGGTGCCTGAGAGAGGAGGAAGAGTGTGTGCTTGGATCCACTCTTGAGGTAGATCAATCTGGTCCTTTTGTAAATGGTAAAGTGAATGATGTAGAAATTACTTTCCTAGTGGATACAGGTGCTACCCGTTCTACTGTTAGATCAGTGGAAATAGAAAACCTTCCTCTCTCTGGAGATAAAATCCAAGTAGTAGGTGTGGCTAATTAGCAAATAAAAACAGATCTAACTGAACCAGTTGAAGTTGAAATAGGTAAATTTAAAGACATGCATAGATTTGTAGTTTGTAATAGCAGTCCTGTAAATCTGTTAGGAAGGGATATCCCAGTCCTGTAAATCTGTTAGGAAGGGATATCCTGTGTAAAATGAATTGTGCAATATATTGCTCACCGGATGGTAGTGAGCTTCAAACTCAAGAAGAATATGGGATTTACAAATTAAGAATATCAATGGTTGAGGCAGAAGAAAGTAAATCATTTCCTGTGTTTGATAAAAAATAATCTACCTGGAGAATTTAAAGACACAGTGAATGTAAAAATTTGGGATTTCACTGGAGATGAAATGGGTTTGATGAAAAATATAGATCCAGTAAAAATATCAGTAAAACAACGAGCAGATTATCCAAACATCCCTCAGTATAAAATGAAAGCAAAAGTGATTGAAGGTGTTACTCCTGTAATAGACAAATTCATAAAACCAGGTGTTCTAAAAGAAATTGAGAGTAGTCCATGTATTTCACCGATTATGGGAATTAAAAAACCAAATGGAACTTTCAGAATTGTTCAAGACCTGAAAAAAGGTTAATAACATTGTTGTTCCATGTTGCCCAGTTGTACCAAACCCAGCGGTAATTTTCTATCAGATTCCGCATGATTTAGAATGGTATACGGTTATTGATTTGTGTAATGCATTCTTTACTGTTCCATTGCATCTAGAAAGTCAACAAATCTTTGCGTTCCGGTTCAAAGAGCGTATTCTAGCATGGTGTCGAATCCCACAAGGGTACACAGAAAGTCCATCTATTTTTAATCAGTTGCTAAAGAAATTATTGGAAAATCTAGATTTACCTGGAAAATCTACGTTAGTGCAGTATATTGATGACCTCCTTGTGGCTGCAAAAACAAGAGATAATTGTGTAACAGATACCATTACTCTTTTAAATCATCTGGCAGATGAGGACCATAAAGTATCTCCTGCAAAATTACAGTTTTGCAAACAAGAAGTAAAATATCTTGGTCACAGAATTGCAAAGGGAGTCAGACAAGTGACAACAGAAAGAATAAAAATGATTCAAGCAATGCAACCTCCAAAAACACAGAGACAAGTTAGAATGTTTCTAGGAATGGTAGGTTATTGTTGCTAATGGATTAGTGGGTTTTCAGTAATTGCAAAGCCACTGCAGAGACTGACAAAAGTAGACATAAAAGACCCGATTAGTTTAACAGAAAATGAATTAGAAGCTTTAGAACAATTAAAGAAAAGTTTGTGTGGAGCTCCAGCATTAGGAATGCCTGATTATGATAAAGAATTTGAGCTGTATTGCAGTGAAAGAGAAGGATGTGCATTATCAGTTCTGATTCAAAGACATGGAAGACTGAGAAAGCCAATAGCATATTTCTCAGCTGTTCTTGACCCTGTTGCTAAAGCATTACCAGGTTGCTTAAAAGCAGTAGCTGCAAAAGTGTAATTTGGAACAAAGGGAAGGAATAATAATGGGATTTCCTGTAAATGTATATGTACCACATTCAGTTGATATTCTTCTCACTAGAAGCAGAACACAACATTTGACAAATAATAGGCTAACAAAATATGAAAAGGTTATCCTTGGTTCGGACAATGTTTCAATTGCAAGATGTGTGAATTTAAATCCTTCCACATTATTACCTGACACTACTGAAACAGAAATCCGGGATGAGGTTGATCATGAATGCCTCGATGTATTAGAATATTGCACTAAACCAAGACAGGACATAAAAGATGTCCCATTAGCTGAATCAGATTATGTTTTATTTGTTGATGGTTCATGCTTAAGAACAGATGAAGGTGTTCTGAGTGCAGCATATTCGGTATGCACAGTTGCAGATGTAATTGAAGCTTCCTGTCTCAAAGGAATTCGTTCAGCTCAAGTAGCAGAATTAATTGCTTTGATTCGTGCATGTGAATTGGGAAAAGAGTTAAAAATTACCATAGTGACTGATAGTCAATATGGTTATGGTGTAGTCCATGACTATGGCCAGCTCTGGTCTCAAAGAGGTTATTTAACTTCTGCGGGATCACCAATAAGAAATGCACAGTTGATTAAAAGATTGATTGATGCAATTCAGCTACCAGAAAAAAGTGCAGTAGTAAAGTGCACAGCACATAAAAAAGGTGAGGATTACATAACAAAAGGAAGCTCATATGCTGACTCAATAGGAAAATTTTGTGCAAAACATAATGTGTCTATTAATCGGGAAAAAGAAAATGAACATGTTTTGAACTCACTTATGCTATCATCTGTAGTTGAGACTTGGCAGGGAGTAAACCAGTTGCAAGATGAGGCAAATGATGAAGAGAAAAACACATGGTTAAAAGCAGGATGCAGACAGAGAGAAGAAGATGAGGTTTGGGTTTACAAAGATGACAGACCAGTAATGCCAGATAGTATGATTTCTGACATGGCACCCATGTACCATGGTCTAGGACATATTGGTAGAGATTCAATGATTAGATTATTCAGACAAACATGGTACAATCCAAAATTATGAATAATTGCAGAGTCACTTTGTCACAGGTGTCTTATTTGTCAACAGATCAACCCAAGCAGAAAAACTGTTTTAAGCATGGGAACCATAGGACGGGAGGGCGGTCCATTTACCAGAATACAGCTTGACTTCATTGACATGCCACCACACAACAAACTCAGATATGTCTTGGTGATAATCTGTTTGTTTTCAAGATGGGTAGAAGCATTCCCAACAGGCTGCAATGATTCAATTACTGTGGCAAAATTGCTTTTGAGAGAAATCATACCAAGTGACGGTCGAGACAGATCGTGGCACACATTTTGAAAACGGATTGCTAAAATTGATTTGTGAAGCACTGGATATAAAGCAAAAATTACATTGTGCTTACAGACCAGAAGCATCAGGTTTTGTTGAGCAAGTGAATGGTACAATAAAAAACAGAATAGCAAAGATGTGCCTAGCAACAGGAATGAAGTGGACAGATGCACTTCCACTTGTTTTGATGTCTTTGAGAAGCATTCCAGATAAAAAAAACAGGATTGAGTCCTCACGAAATACTAATGGGCAGGGTTATGAGGCAAGCATTTGTTCCAGTTGATAAACTGTTGAGCATTAATGATAGCATTATTATGGACTACTGCAAAAATCTATCTGATGTGGTGACTTCTGTGTTCCATCAGGTGGGAGCTGAAGTAATTACAAAAGAGAAAGAACAAGCACATGATCTGTTACCAGGAGACTGGGTAAGGACAAAAGTACATCGAAGAAGAAATTGCCTAGTACCAAGGTGGCAGAAGGCAAGACAGGTGATATTAGTGACAACAAATGCAGTAAAGTGTAGGGGATTGAAGAGATGGATTCAAGCTAGCCACACCATGCGTGTGCCAACACCTGAGAATCCTGATGAAGGTGAAACAACAGCTGATTCAGATTCAGAAGAAGAACCTGAAAGAAATCCAGATCCTGACGATCGACAAGAAAGTCGACATCTGGAGAATTCAAATCCGAATGAGGCATTGAATAAAGAAAATGAAGAAATTGTGATACAAGATTCTGAAGAAAATGAAAATGATGAAGATCTGCTAGATCAAGAAGCAGAAAAGGAAACTGAACAAGAAGAGATTAGAGATCAGGAGAGTATTGAAAAGGAGATTGGAAGCTCTGGAAGAAGGAACGAAAATTCTGAAACTGGTGAATTGGAAGTAATTGAGGAAGAAGAAGAAGAAGAAATTCCAAGTACCAGCTATAAGGATGATGTTCCTAACAGAGTGAAACTGCCGAGTAAAGAAGTTCCTGAATCTAAAGAAGAATCTGATACAAGAAATCTGATTATTAATGAATTAGCTGATAACACAGAAAGTGAAACAGATGATAGTGGTGATGAATCAAAAGTGAAAAGATCAAGGAAAAGAGCTTGGAGAGTGGAGTATAATTTGGCAGAACCGAAAAGGAAATTAACAAGAAAAGGAGATAATTGGCCAAATGAAAACGAAGGACTAAAATTTAAATTAGCGAATAAAGCAAAAGAACAGGTGAATGAGATCACAAGTCAAAATGAAGAATACTCAAATAAAAAAGATCAAGCAGGAAAGAAAATAGAAGTGATAAACAGCAGAGCAAAAAGGGTGATAAAGCCAAATCAGAAGTACAAATCACCTGAGTGGACTTATATTATAATCCCACCAGTAGTAGAAGTAAATAGTAGTCATGGAAATTTAGATGATGCAAGTGATAATGATTGATTTTGTTCATTAGGTGACACAAGGTCGAAGAAATTGTGTTAGCTGGAAAACATATTAATGTATGACATAAGATCGAAGAAAAACTGTTAGAAAATAAAGTTATCTGTTAATTGAAGAAAACATTAAAAAAAAAAGAGGGGAGTATATTTAGTAGTTGTTAATTTTTAATTTTTTTATTTATATTTTTTATTTGAAAGTAAAGATGCCTTTTACTAATAATAATTCGAGATGCTCAATTTTCAAAAGATGTTGCAAATTGTCTTCAATATGTGTAATCTTGATAATTTTAGTTTGGTTAATTTTAGCTGTCATTTTTCCTTTTGGAATAGATAAAGAGATGTATAAAACTAACATGACTAGTAAAGTTGTGGTTAATCATGATAAAATTGATAAGACTGATAGAATTATTGTACATACACCAGAGATTCATCAAGATAGATCTGTGGGAGATTTTTCTAGTAATACCTTTTCAAGACTTTTATCTGAATATGTTAAGGTGATGGACGCAAAAGACTGTTACATTTGTGTGAAGTTACCTACTTCTGTGTCTGAAGGTGTTATGTATAATATGCTTCCTCTTACTTATGGCATAACATGTAGTGTAATAGCTAGTTTGTTTTATCAAACTGGACGTTTGGAATATTATTATTCAGATTTTGATGAGATTTTTGCAAATTTAAAAGTTGAAGATAGCTTGAATAAAGTGAAATATGCTAAACATACGAGGGAATTTTTCCTAGTGACTAGTGAACTCACTTATGAGTACGCTTTTACAAATAATTTAAATTGAGAACAGAAGAGAAGACGTTCTTAAATATGGTGGAAGAGAGAAGGGCAATTTACAAGCGAAATGAGATGTTGAAACATACTAAGTCTAAATTCTGGCAGATGAAAGATGAAAAGCTCGATGGTAGAAATGAAAATGTTGCAATTCACATAGATAAACCTGTTAGTGGAAAATTATGTATAAGAAGAGATAATACTTTGTTTGATAATTATTTTGTAGGTGCAAGCCAATGTGAAGACACTTATCGTATTATAGGGGGTTGGGGATTTAAAGGAGGCAAAGATCCAATTTTTCCTGGAATTTATTTTGTTTGTGGGAATAAGGCATTATTACAATCTCCCAGACCACTGGTATGGGACATGTTATGTAGGTTTAGTTTTTCAATTTTTTTTCCATGTAGATAGAAATGTAAAAGGTTTATTTGAAATTAGCAATCACCTGAATAGATTTAGAAGGGAAAGATTTACAGAAATAATGGGAGACATATTTGGTGCTTTAATACCTATGGTAGGAATAACTCTGAATGCAAACAAAATCAGAAAATGATCTACAATTGTTGATAGATTGTCATCAGATACTGGAAGTGGATTTCATTAGTGAATACAGAGCTTATTGCTATGAGAACTATGGTGATGCAAAATCGTCTTGCTCTTGATATTTTGCTGGCAAAAGAGGGTGGAGTCTGTGGAATTTTGCATGTTCAACATTGTTGTACTTACATACCTGACAAAAGTCAGAATAAAGAAATGTATATAAAAAATATTACAGAATTACATAATAAAGTTGAACCTTTAGAAGACAAAAGTTTTTCAAAACGTTTAAGAAAAAGATTTGCAGCAATTAAACACTGGTTTCAAGAAATTGGTAATTCAATTATAGGTAAAATAGTTTTCCCTTTAATAGTTATAGCTATAGTGATACTTTTGTTAAAAATTAGTTGCATGATACATAAGAGAAGAAAACATGTAATAGAAAAGGAAAGAATTTGCAAACTAAGAAAAGAGAAAGAAAAAGAAATAGAATTAGAAGAGTTTCGGAGATCTCAACATGAAAAATGCAGAAAAACAGATGAATCTAAAGTTTAGAAATACTAATATTCAAGGGTTGAAAATTTATTAATTTTGGGTATTGTTTGGTGATTTAGAAATCACCAGATGAGGGAGTTGATGAAGCAAGGTGAAGAACAAGATTTTGTTCAAACTTGTGAAGTTAATTCCTCATAACAGTAATTAAATTAATACGCTTGTGGTGAAAATTACTAATCAACTTAGTTTAAGAATACATTCATCAATACACATGGGATAAACTAATGTGCTTTATGTTGCAATTGCAAGAAAAAATAATAAACTAACTTTGTCTATTGTCTTTGTCAGTATTAAATGTGGCTGTTTAACTAATGGCATGTGCTTATTTTGTGTGCTTATGTTATGTCCTTTCTGCGACAAAAGCTCAAGGAGTTCATGCAGTTCCTAAAGGAGAAGTAAATATAATGCTGCCTGATTGTGCTTCTGCTAGGTAACATAATTAACAGGACTAATTAGTAAAGGGGGTGGGTAACAGAATGGGTCTCAATTCTTTAATTAATTGATGTCTTGTGTTTGTTTAATAATAGTTTCCAAAGTGAGGCCTAATGGTGGTTCAGAAAACATGGCTGACAGAGCTGCAGATGCAAAAGCTTGTCCAGAGTGAAGTCTTTGCACCTGCGTAGCTGTGAAGCTTTTTACTGCACTGTCATCGTTAATTGAAAAAGCAGTTCTTTGGCTGAGTTGAACGTGCTCATGGAGAAAAGGCTCAAGGACAGAAACTTAAAGTGTCTGCCAAGGCTAGGAAGTAAATGTTTGAAACTCGAGGAAAAGTAACTTTCTTGAGGAAGTTGAAAGATGTGGAAATGAAAGACAATAGGGCTTATGTGAAGCCTGGACCTGGTCAAGAATCGGAGATGACCTAATGTATTTTATCATGGACTGACACAGGACAGCCAATGAAAAGCTCGGATTTGCTTAAAAGAATGTAAAATGTAGAAAGTTTAGCTAGAGAGAAAGGTATAAAACCTGACACTATGAGCAAGAAAAAAGCTTGCTCGCTGCTAAAAAGTTTCCTGCTACTCTTACTTTCTGATTCCTGATTGACGTGTCATGCTGTTGGACTTTTGACGCACGTAAGGACAGCAGACTTTAAATGACTTTTCCTTTCTAGGTGAAGTGAGAAATAAACAGGGAAATAGATTTAGGGAATGGAAACTCTTATTCTGCTAATAATTTGTGTTTCTGAGCTTGCTTTGAAAATGTCATTTAATTAATTAATTTCCTTATTAAAAGCTGCTTTCGTTAATGCTTATAACATTAAGATTCTAAATGCTTTTTCTTTATGAAAATAAAGTTAATTAAATTAGAAAAGACAAGCTGGTCTTGTTTATTCATGGTCTAGTTACCATCAGTTGATCCAATCACCTTGGTGGTCTGATTATTAAATGTTAAAACCATGGTAAAAATAGATAAACTGCAGTTGTATATAATTTTGTAAATAATATGTGAGTAGTTTAGTTAATCATACCACCTGATTTAGTTGCTCAAAAATTGTCTCATTGGTGTTATGGGCCTTTATATGTGTTTTATGAATAATGGTGAGTATTGAGGTGATAATTAGCGTTTTTGAGACAGTTTTTCAATCTGAGCGCTGGATCAGTCCCAAACCAACATCATCAGGGAATTTGGCTGTAGAATAGTTTTGCATCCTGATGAGACCCAGCTTATTGTAAATCTCTATAAACCATTAGCAAACATCCTATGAGCCTTGAAAGCACATTTATCAGCTATCCTGCACTGGATTAAATAAAAAAAATTCAGACTTAAAAGGTCAAAGTTTGATGTTCTGCTGCAAAGTCATTACAACCTATGGTCTTTGTCCTTTTGGCCCTTTCATGTAGGATCGGCGCTTATCGCTGTTAGAAATTCTTAGAGGCCAGGTTTCTGGTTTGATTCCTCAATTTAATATTGTCTTCTCTTCAAGCACGCTCCAAATATGAATTTAAAAGACATTATTGCTCTTCATCCCTACTGAATTTAGGCCACATCAATCAACCTTTTTTCCGGTCGCAAACGGGCTGAATATGTGAATTGGCCCATTTGCGACAAGAAAAAGTCCTTTTCTGATGCATGATCCCATTTCCATTTGGAAATTAGGTAATCCCAATTTTTTGCGATTACCTAAATTGCAAATGCATTTAGGGATAGCAATTTGCGATTCCCTAAAAGTGATGCATCAAGCCTTTCCTAAATCAACTTAAATTTGAAAGTAATTTGCGCATTCTTTGAAAAAATGCACAAAAGTGCATTTTTCAAAGTGACATATGGCGCACACACATGCCCCTAGGGCATGTGTCTGTGCCACATGTGCACACTTACCTTTTTGGGGGGTGCATCAGGGGGGCCTGAGGCTCCTTTGCACCCTTGGAATTGCATTCACAATTTGCAATTACCAATTTGGTAATCGCAATACGCAAATGCATTCCCATTCATTCCTATGGGAATGTAGGCCCATAGGAATGAATAGAGTAAGATTACCTAATAGCGAATCACAATTTGTGAATCGCTATTAGGTAATGTTAAGGAATCGCAATTTATTTTGCAATTCCTACATACATAAGGATTTGCCATTCCAAAATAGCTATTCCTTAAAAATTGCTATTTAGGAATTGCAAATCCAAATATTGATGCATGTGGCAGTTAGGCCTTTCGTGCTGAATGCAGCCATCAATTTTAGAACCTCAAAGATGCAGGATATATATTCTTCCTTTCCAGATGGCCCAGTCACCAAGGTACCCTCAAGTTGTGAAGTTCTTTATTACAGGCCGAGCATAGTCTTTCAGCCTTTCCAGACCTGAGTATGAGCCTTCTTGCGGACCTTGTAAAGGAAGTAAAATCAGGTTCCCCTTTTGGACCCTGTCCCCCTTCATATCCTGCAGCAAGCAGTTGACAGTATTGATCCCACCTTGCTTTACTTCTCCTATATTAGTGGACAGGTCCCCGCGCAATGGAAGCATGCGGTGGTCTCTGCTAAAAAAGTCAGGTTTGAACCCTCTCTGCCTGAGATACTTTAGGCCAATTTCTTTGTTGGCAGGCTTTTCGAAGCTCTTGGAGAAGCATGTTAGTAAGCATCTCGCCACCTTCCTCGAGTCCAACGAAACTCTCCACCCCACCCAAATGGGGGTTAGGCCATAGTACAGCACTGAAACAGCGTTGCTGGCTGTGGTTGAGGAACTTACTGGCAGATGCATCAAGCAAAATACCTCCCGGTAAAATTGCGAATCGGTAAAACAGGCCGATACCGAACGCAAAACCTGGAAATGCAATGCATCAACCCAAAACCCTTAAGAAATAAAGAATTGCTAAATACCTCCCGCGGTAAAATACCAAATCGCATAATAGTGAATCGGTAATACCGAGAAAGAAACCAGCCTCCGGAAATACCGAATCGCTAATAAAGAATCGCAACGAAATGCATCAAAACTCGCAAATACCGAAAATGCTCAAAATCGCTATTTTGCATGAGCAAAATAAGGGGAATCACAAACTGGAGATAAAGTTATCGGAAGGTAGAAAAAAAAATTCCAACACAGGTGGAGCCAATCAGAAACCCTTCAAATATGCCTCTGGAGACCCTGTAGGTTTTCCAAAATGGCTGCCCCCTATGTGCTTGTTTGGAGTAGGAGAATCAACGCTCTTGCACAGAGCAGGAGGATGATCCAGGACAGAGTCTTCAGGGTGCCCATCACATTGCTGGGCCAGACAGAGGAACAGATCTATGACAAGTACAGGCTCAACAGGGCCATGATCATGCGCCTCATTGCCGACCTTGTACCACTACTGCAGCACCAGACCCCTAGGACCAACGCCATCCCAGCCCATGTCCAGGTCCTATCTAGCCTGCACATGCTGGCGTCAGGATGCTTCCAGGGGGTCATAGCAGAAGATGGAGGCGTGTCGCAAAGCGCACTATCACGCTTCTTCTGCAATTTCCTAGATGCCATGCTGACATTTATACATCACCACATCACCTTCCCCACAACCCCACAGCAGTTGAACCGCACCAAACAGGAGTTCTACCAGGTGGCACAATTCTCCTATGTGATAGGGTGCGTGGACTGCACCCATGTCCCCATCTGTCCCCCCTCAGCCAACGAATACATCTACCGCAACCGGAAGTCATACCATTCCATCAACGTCCAGGTTGTGTGCAATGCCAAGCACATCATTACGAACATCATATCACAATTCCCAGGAAGCACCCACGATGCATACATATTCAGACACAGTGGCATCCACAGGCACCTGATCAACGGGGAATTTGGAAAGGGACACCTACTCTGTACATACAAATGCCTCCAAATGAACACCATCCTCACATATGTAAATGTATCCATGCAACAAACCCTTTGCTCCCCTCCCTGCAGGTGACAGCGCCTACGCCTTGCGTGAATATCTCCTCACTCCCTACCTCAACCCTGCATCACCTCAGGAGCAGCGCTACAATGCAGCACATATCAGTACCAGGAATGTGGTAGAGCGAACCTTAGGCATCCTCAAGAGTCGCTTCCGGATACTACACAAGACAGGAGGTGCCTTGCAGTATGACCCAGTTACCTTCTGCCGGAAAATAGCAGTCTGCGCCATGCTGCACAACATTACCACACGAAGGGGGATACCAATAGAGGTGGACAGAGAGGACGACTTACGGGCACGGCAATGCCCCCCCCCCCAACACCAACAGGCACACGTGCCAAATACAGCTGAGGGACGAAGGAGGCGGACATACATCACAAGACATCACTTCTGAGACAGGTATGAAAGAGCCAACACAACATGTTTATGTTTGCAATTGTTTAATGCACATGAGTACCTGTCAGGTGCATATGTATGAGACGCCAACATGACGCAGAATCAAATAAACGAATGAAAACATGTCCGTTCTCATCACAGGTGTAACATGTTGCTGTATAGTTGGCCCATGGTTACGTCACCATGGCCAGGGAGCCAATGGATCATGGCTATTTGCGCCTGCCCCGTACCCCCAGCCTCCTGTCCCGTGACTAGGTCATATCTCCGCGATGTGTTTCTGTGGCTGTGGTGCTGCGTGCACTGCGCCTCCTCTCGCTGGCCTTTAGCACAGAGATGCTGCTCACGCTTGAGGCAGCCTCGCTCCCCTCCTCCCCTCCCAAACTGCTGGCACTGAAACTCCCAGACTGCAGATGCTCCACTGCAGTGGTCACTCTCTCCAGGGACTTTGCAACATCTCTGCAATAATGGGCCAAATCGACCTGCAGGGACACAGATCTGCGCAACAGCACAGCTGTGCTGTTGCACAGCTTAGTGATGGCTCTATTGATGGCATTAGTACGGACCATGTTCTGCCGATGCCTACGGCGCTCGCTCTGTTGGCCTGCAATTAGAGCACGTGTGAGTTCCTGCAGGCACAGTTTGATGTCTCTGTTGCCCTCAGCAACGGCTGTGGTCATCTCGCGCATTGCGTCTGTCATGGTGCCAATTTTGTTTGTCAGTTTCGCAATGTTGATGTTAATAGCACCCATGTGTCTCCCCTGCAGGTGCTGGACACGCAGGATCCCTGTCTCCACCACTCCGTATCTGTGTGCTGGATCATCTGCTCTCTCAACAGCTCTATCTAGGGGCCTGGCCCGCTGCCTGACTCAGACACGTGTTGCTGCTTGGGTGGTTGGAGCAACGACTGTCTGTCGTGGGACAATTGTGTCAGCTGGCCTCTGCTCTGACTCCATCACCTGCAGGGAGGGGACATTTGCCCTGCGGCTCTGTGTAGTTGGCCGCGATGGTGGTGGTGGCGGTGTTGTCCGCCGTAGTGGTGGTGGTGGTGGTGGTGATGTCCGCCGTGGTGGTGGTGGTGGTGATGTCCGCCGTGGTGGTGGTGGTGGTAATGTCCACCGTGGTGGTGGTTGCGGTGATGGTGGTGATGGTGGTGTTGTGGGTTCAGGTCCCTGCGGGGTCTCAACATCTGTCACCACTGGTGTCTCTGAGATGACGAGGCGTCCGCTGTCATCTGAGTCGAGGGGTGATGCATCTGTATGTGAAACAGTGCATAGTTATTATTTTGCCATGATGTATCTGTGTTGCATAATTTCAACTACATAAAGGAGATTTTGCACTGACATATGGCCATGTGCAGCTGGTTTCATTTCTATTACATCAGGGGTCAGACATGCACTCATTCATGATATGACTACAACTCCCATGATGCACTACTCTGGTGAGGTGATATGCATTAGGCACAGCTACATATGCACTGTGATTGGCCTGGGGGGATGGGCATAGGTGTACAACACGCTGCATATCTGCGCTGGCATGCATCTTACCTTCTCCTCCTGCTGCTTCGCCGGATGTGTCCAATTGAGTGACCCCCACAACAGCTTCTGGCTCAATTGTAGCCTCGACGAGGTCCTCAAGGGCTGTGTTTGGAGTCACATTGGATGTTCCCCCTACTGTGCCATCTGCATCCCTCACCCTTTCGGCAATCCTCTCCTTTGTCCTCTTCCTGAGGTCATACCACCTCTTCTTTAAATCGTCTATGGTGCGGTGGGTGACTCCTACAGCATTGACTCTGTCTTTAATGCGCAGCCACAATTTGCGCTTCTCTGCCTCTGGAACTTTTTGGGACTGCCTCCCAAAAAGCCTGTTGTGTTTGCTGCTCACCCCCTCGATGAGCAGTTCGAGTTCCTTATCCGAAAACTTTCGTTTTCTCTTCCTGGGTGCCTCCTTGTTCTGGGGTGCATCCTTCTCCAACCTGGTAGTCTGCTCTGAGTTTGTTTTGTGTTCTCACTGTCACAATCCTCAGCTCCTGTGCTCTGCCTCCTCCTCTGAGCTCATCAGGGCACTAAATGAAGCATGGCCTGTGTTGCTTCCTGGTTGTGATGTCATCAGCCTGCTTCCGATGCGACTTTTCTTTTTTAGCTGATTCGCTATTACCGAAATCGCAAATACCGATTCGATATTTGCTACTTCGGTATTTGCTAATCTTTGAATTGGTGTCTCGCAAACGTGTTTACCGGATATTTAACGATTTTTAGCGATTCGGTATTAAATACCGAATCTGTTGATGCATCGCGGTATGCGACTGCTTATTAGCGATTCCTTATTTTTCGCTAATAAGGACTCGTTTTACCGATTTTTGATGCATATACACATAAGAGCCTTGTTGGACAAAGGAGGGTCGGTTTCTCTTATCTTATTATCTCTGAACATGGCCATCAACATGGTAGGGTCATGGCACTCTTATTCAGATGATATCAAATGTGGGTGTCATCGGCCATGCCTTAAAAGAGCTCTCCTCCTTTGTGAGAAATAGATTGTTCCAGATGCTTACCCATTCTTGGTACTCTCACATATCCCCTATGAACTTCGAGGTGTCACAGTGTCCCTCCCTGAGCCTCACATTTTTTATCTTTATCTCCTTCCACTTGCCGCGATTGTCCATTTCTTTGGGCTGTTATTAGTTTCTTATGCCGATGACACCCATTTAGTGATATTCATGTCCCCTGACCTCATCTCCAATCACCATAATTTGATCCCCTGTCTTCATGAGGTGGATAGTTGGATCAGCAACTGTAAACTGAAGACAAATGGAGATCATGCTATTGGGCAATAGTTTCATGAGGAAAGGTACAACTCTTGTCCCTGAATGTCTGAAAGTACTCCCCAGCTCCAAAGGGGTGATGAAGAGCCTCGGCTGTGGCTTGATTCCAGTCTCACAATGGACCACCAAGAAAAGAAACTGGCAGGTAACTGCTTTGGTGCCTTGAGGTTGCTAAGGAAGGTGCTAAACCTACTCCCTTTCTTAGCAAGAAAACTAATTGTTTAGGCCCTGGTCATCTTGCGCCTTGATTAAGGCAATGTTTTGTATCTTGGGCCAACTCGCTACGTGACAAAAAGGTTACAAAGCACAGCTTCTGCTGAATCTCCCCAGGCATCAATCAGTCAAAACTGCTCTTAGGGATCTTCACTGCCTTCAATTCAAAACTGTATGTACTCTACATAGATCACTCTTCAAGAGAGTTCCTGCCTTATTAAGTTCACTTGCTACTCTCAATGGGTTGGTAGCTCTTTTTCCCATAAGGCCCCCAAACTTTGGAATACCCTTCCCATTGAACTTCGCCACCAGTCAAATTAAATTTCCTTCCGTAGGGCCGAATGTATGACGGTACGACGCGTACCGTCACAACGCGTGCTTTTACAACGCGTCTTTTACAACGCAAGTCGTAACCACGACTTGCGTTGGGGGCGCGGATAGTAAATAATATAATTTATTATTCCAACACCAGTCCCCGTGGATACTAGGGAAGGTGTTGGAATAGTAAATGTATTATTCTTTATCCTCTAGCGCCCTCCAGCGCAAGTCGTGGTTACGACTTGCATTGTAAAGGACGCGTTCTAAAAGTACTGCGGTGTAAAATCTGCGTCAAAAAGGATGTTCCCCGTAGGGCCATGAAGACCTGAATTTATGGTAGGTAGCTATGCTGGTTACGTTAGTTGCATGTTGACAGACACTGGGAGGCCTTCGGGAAGCCATGTGCTATATAAGACTATCCGATCAGAATCATGTGTTTGTAATCTCTGCCTAAATCATGGTGAAATTGGCTTACACCTTACTGGCTAAATGAATTTACTTGTACGTCCCTAGTTAAGTGGTTACCCAGGGCCTGTAAATTACATGCTACCAGTCCTGCAGCACTTATTGCGCCACCCACTACAGTAGCCTTTTAAAACATGTCTCAAGCCTTCCACTGCAGCCTGTAGCTTAGTTTTAAACTGCCATTTCAGCCTGGCAGAATAAGCCTCTCGCCAGCTCTAAGCATTCCTTTTTAATACCTATAAGTCACCCCTAAGATAGACCCTATCGGCTCATAGGGTAGGGTGCATTGTATTTAAAAGGTAGCACATGTGCGTTTAAGTTTTACATGTCCTGGTAGTAAAAAAAACTCCTAAAGTCATTTTTCGCTATTACAAGGCCTGCTGCCTTGGTCACATGACTAGGTGTAGTTGACAGTTGAACTTTGTGAATTCCTCCCAGAAAGTGACACAAAGGGGGACTAGGTGTTGGCAGGATGGTCCATCTTGTCAAGATAGTTGAAGGTGGAGCTGTTCCCTGCTTTTATTACATTTCAAAGGGCTGCCCCTGCACAGTCACAAAGGGACTTGAGACCAGCCTAATGTGACCCCAGACAACTCAGAGTGTGGAAAGGGAAAGGGATGTTGAGGTGGTATAGGTATTTCCCCCACTTCAATAACTGGTGCCTGGTATAAACAGTGGACCTTTTGAACTGCTCATCAGATCATTTCTGGACCTGTGAAAGACTTAGAAAAAGGATGGCTATGTTGCCCTGCTAATGGAAGGGCTGTCCTACTGCCCTGCTGCAAGACGAACAGCACTGCTGCCCTGCAACCCTGCTACATGAGAAAGGAAGACTGGACCTTCACCATGATCCTAGAACCACCAGAGTAAGTCTAAAGGCTAGATGACTGGTCTCCTGTTTTGATCTACAAGGGACCTACAAATCTCCAGAGACCCGACATGCTTGTGCTCTGCTGGAGGCCTCTGGTGGAGTTCCCCCACAAGCCATAGATCTTTGGCTGGCATCAAACAGTACTCCTCCTGGACTAACTGTGGGTTACCTCAGAACCAACGCCCTGTGACACAACTCGACACAGTGCAATACAGGACCTCACATCTTAGCACCTCACAGCTCCTTATTGGCGGCCTCATTGGAACCGATTGGCTACATTTCACTGCACTTCTGAGCAGACATTAGCCTAAAGAAGCTGCAGCAAATCCTGCACACAACGACCAATAAACGTTTATGATTATAGATATGTATCTACAGGGGTATGTCCATGTTGTACTTTGTGTCATGCAATACAAACATATGTCCGCCATATTTAGAAACGGAGGTATATTTCCACAATATTAGCATTTCTGAAGGAATTAGAAGGAGGCATATTTCCACTATATTTGCACATCATACGCATTGAGTCATACCGACCCTTCTTACATTTTTAAGAAGATTAGACATTGCATATCGAGGTAGCAGTTGCCTCTCTCCTCTTGTCTAGGGAAAAGTGAGAGGAGGCCGGTTCTTTGGTAAACCTGTCAAGAACAGGTGAAGCAAAAGAAGTAGGATTAGTGCTGCCATGGTCCCACGTTCACAAATACATACTTTAGTGATACTTGAAGATGACATGCGATTATCAAGCTGATTCCAAGTAGATTGTAGTCTAAGGACAGTAATTGAACTGGAAAAGGGCAACTCTGCTACTCACTCTATATTTGGAAAAATGACCATCAGCAGCACTCCAGGGTTAGTCACTTGTGGACCACTGGTACGTAAAAATAGGGCACATTCATTGGAGAGTGGAGTTTCAATTTTGGTGCAGACCAATAGGGTTGATCCTTACAATGGTTTGTGTTAAATAATCAAGGTAAAGCTTAGTTAGATCCAGAACCAGACTGGGACAAAAAATAAGCCCGGGCACCAAAATAAAAGCTTCCCCCTCATGAGTAAAATGAATAGCTAAAAAAGTGGCCCAAGTTTGCAAATTGGGGCAGTTTTAAACTTGTAAAGACATTCTCTGTAAGTATTTTGCAAGATATGGAAGACTATGTGGATTTGAGCTTGCAGCAGGCAATGTTTGTTTTAATATCAAGGAAGGAGTCCATACCCAGAAGATGCTTATCTGTGCTAGGGGGCATGGCACTGCAATATGCACCTCTTAAACGATGCCAACTAGGGGAAATGTAGGTGAGACACCATGACAAAGTAAGTGCAGGGGATGGGGTGGGGGCACTCATTGCGACAATACTTAGAGCTTCCGTATAGGTCACTAACAGTGAATACCTCTCCCCCACCAGTGTGTGACTACAGGCTCTGCCTACCTCTGAGTACCTATGAAGCATAGGACAAGCTTATCTAATGTACATGTTAGCCCTGATTTTATACATAGGTGCATGTAATGCATGTATATAACTGCTAAGGATTACGGCTAAAAGCATGAGGATACATAAATCTGTATCCCTTTTTGTGAGGCATATTATTCAAATATTGCATGAAGAGTTTATAGTGTGTCACAAACAAGAAGCACAAAGGGGACTCGGGTCAGTTTCTGCGTTTATGGGATGCTAGAGTAAAACTGCATGACCTTGAATGTGGATTATCACGATGCATAGCACGAATGGAGCTAACATTGTAATCCTATGATACATCCTGTTTCATAAAGTTCTCTGACCAGTGACCTTGATCGATACAAATGCTTTCACATGAGACTTTCCTGTACTGAAGAATAAACGGAAATTGTAAGTTATGAATATAGCACAGCTTCACGAGTAGTAATGCACAGGTGCACACCAATAGGGAAGAGGCAAAAATAATCAGAGTTCACTCAGTTGTGAAGAGCAACAGAAACTTTGGCTAAAACATGTTTACCATAGATGGGGGGGGGGGGGGTCATGACACTCTTGGTCACATAATTTCTTGTTTTTAATCTACCTACGATTCCCATTATTAAAACAATTCCTCTTTGGGACAGAAACATTTTAAGGTATTTTTAACTATCAAGATCCCTAAACGTCAATAACCTGCTCGCTGTAAATCAGACTTTGAAGCTCACCCACATACACTAAGCGTCTCCAGAGCAAACCTTACCATGAAGCATCCTACTAACTGGTGTTAGTGGGTGAGGGTTCTTCTAAAAACTAGTGGTTTTACTGAATATAGGTAGCATGCTCTCTCTTTATGATCATTTTGACGAATTTGGAAGAAGGTGGAGGGGTCCTACTTTCATCTCACTCTCTTGTTGTTGATATTAATATCAAGGAACTCAGCAGTCAAAACCAGCCCAGCAGACCACAAAACAGGCCCATAAATAGCCAAAAAGCTGTCCCACACACAGACGTGAAATACCAGCCCTTTGGACACTGTCTGATTTCCCTATAGGCTAGTCCACCCTGGTTAGACCCTCATTGTGAGTGGCCCAGTGCTTACTGCATTATTTGTTGATCCTCATAAGCAACGATACACTGTGAGTTGTCATTTATCAGGTGTCATAAATATCTACAATTGTGAGGTCACTGTAAGAATGAGGAATAACATGGCTTTTGATGCTTTTTAGAACCAAATTCTGCATGTCTCTAACCATTGTATTTGTTTTCCCAGTGATTTTAGGCAGATCAACATTGACTTAGGGAAAATTGCAAGGATGATTTTCTCCATATTACTTATAATTCTGGCATGTCCAGCAAGAGGAGCCACAGCACACATTGCAATGCACTGAGCCACTTGTAGTAGGGCCTTAGTGTCCACCGTGAACATTCACTCAACAAAGCATGCACATCTCAGTGTTGAAAATGTATTTTAGGGAGGTTTGTGGTTAGTTAATCTCTTTTTATCATCTATGAATGAGGACAGTCTGCAGACAGGGCAAACGATCACTCAATGCACTGGTGCACACCTTATCTTTTGTATACCCAGTTATTGCATACCATGGTGATATGGAGAGAAACTAGGACCACTGGTCCGCTTGCTGCTCAGTGTTTCCGTCCAGTGCCCTCTAACACTTCGATCTCGGAAGGCTACGAGGAGTGTAGGCACCCTCAAAACATATACCTTCAAGACCTGCTCTAGGGGTCAGAGTACACTATCATGGGCGTCTGCAGAAATGTTTTCAGGGGGAGGCATAATTTCAACATCATCCATCCTCCGATCCTTTTTGACACTGTCAAAAGACAGGGGCATAGACATTAGAGGGCAAGAGAAAAATACAGGGGGTAATCGCCCCCCCCCTTAGTACCCCTGCGGTCACCCATGTACATTATGCACTTTAGTACATACTGATAGCAAGTCCCCTGCAGCATGGTCATTTCCTGCACAGGGGCCCACTGGCCTCCATTTAGAAGGAATCCCTGGGATCATCAGATCCCCTGCATGTGTGCCCAGCTTGGTGATGTGGCACAAAGGCACATTCTCTCATTCGCACAGGGCTACACTTCCATGAGAATTAGAGAGCCCCCCCCCCCCATTTCTATTGTTCAGACAAGTCATTTTACAGAAGGACGTGCAATCACTTCTGTAATAACAAATTACGTGTGTGCAAAAAATGCGAGAAAACCCCCTTTGTTTTGCTAGATGTACTCTCTTTATTCTTATTTTCCCTTAGGGAGTGGAAAAAGACAAAAGACGCCTTTGGTAGTGCAATGCACACGCCCAGATTCACAAAGTATTTTTAGTGTTAGTTTCTCCCCAACAAATTAAAGAATATGTCAACCTAAGGTTTGAAGTTAAGTCGCACCTGATACAGAACCGAGCACATAGTGAATAAAAAGTAACAACCAATATTTCCATTGTTGTTGGATCCTTAATTCTAGTCTTTTGTTCTAGGCTTTTTGCATTATTATGTTATCGTCTCAATCTTAGAGAATCAGATGTTGTTCCGGTAAACCATGGACGCGGAAATCCGGATTTAATAATTCATGGGAGCAGGTAATTAGATCACACTGCTCTGTAATCTTTCTGCACACTAAATTAACGAAAATGCAATGAGTAGGTATACCTTTAACGTGGCATGGGTCTATATTGCATTTGAACATAAATGTATATTTCCTGTAATTAAGAAAATAACATTTCACTGTTTATTATTTTTAATTCGCGACATTATATAATTGAGAGGACAAATGAACAATGTATTAATCGAAGAAGTGTTCCTATGCAAATAGGTTTAGTGCATATATGTGTGATATTTAGTCCATTTCAGTCAATTTTGTTTAGAACCTGTGAGAGAAGTAGCGAGAGATATTTTGTCTCTGATTCTGCCATTCATGCTTTTTTGGGTGTTTCTAGAAAGCACACACTCCGCATCTGCATTTGATTTTTGCAGATGCCTCGCCAGATTGCGTTGTGTTTCCGCCTGATAGTCTGAGGCACAACATTTTCTCATGTGGTTGTGCTTTGACTCTGGAGAGGTGCCAGGCTGAAGGTGCCTTCTGTTCCCTAATGATTAATTGGTAGAGGCTCCCCCTGCGACACTACCATGTTATGATTGATTATACAAATAGCATGAAGGTGAACAACATATACTAGCAAATCCAGGGGCTTTTAATGTATCACTGCAGCTTCTTAGTTTAAAAGTTCAGGTTTCTGCTTCTTATGTAGTCTGAAACATGTAAGTTACTCTCTCTTTTTTATTAAAGTAGAAGTGTTGGATATTTGAATTAAGATTTCTTTTGCCACCAGCTACCTCCTTACAAACACAAAGGAAGGACTCAGTCTGGCTGATCTCTGTACATTTAGGCCACTATTTCTCTTCCTACCTTGGTATTCTAATTAAACGTGTGGTATCCTGAGGGCCTGTGCATTCACACTTCCACGACATAGCGCAGTTAGGTAGGAGCTAGCTTGAAGTTACACGGAGGGGATGAGTAGTCACCCAGTCAATGTGACCAACGACCGAACTGGAAGACCGCACTGTGATTCCTTACACTTCTTGTGTTATTTGTTATGGTTTTGTGGGGGGAAAAAACCAGAAAAACCTAAAACGTGACTTAATCTGCGACATATGATTGAACTGTACCTTTTCTTTACTGTAGTAATAAGGTTTATGAAAGAGAGACGTTAGACTACATCTTGACACTAATGCATTGTGTTTACCGCATGGTGATGGCGGCCAGCCCCACGGGTTGTAGGCCTACAGCTGTGTAAATTTAAAGGTGCAATAAAGGTTTTTGGAAAAAAATAAAAAGAGTGGTATCCTTCTGTGTATCTATGACTTGTCATTCCCCTGCGGAACTGATTAATCTGAGTTTGGAAGCAGTTTGTTCCTGCGTTGATGCAGGGGACAGTCACATCCCAGTTCAGGAAGTCTATAGCTCATGGCAGTGACCCCTGGAATCACTCCTTTACTCCAGACAATGTCAGACAATGTTTTTGTGGCTGGGGTTTTGGTTCATGAGGAACAAGTGTTCCTTGGTGGCAGCAAGATCTCGATTGACCGCCATTATGGCTTCCACTTTTCCATTCCTTATCTTGCTGGACAAGAGTCACTCAGATCTACCAGAGGTCATGAACACGATAGACTCCGTGTGGTTGATTAATAAGTGAAGAGGACCATACCATGGGTTTGAGGAGATTACAGCATAATAACTCTTCCTCTACAGAGAAACCAGCATGGGAAGATAGGAGATTGTATACATGAGAGTGGAGGCCACACAGGTGATCTCCACTCATGGTCACATAAGGGGTAAGCGCACATAATTTAGGGGCATATTATCAAGGACAGGCGATACATTATCGCCGCTTTTATCGGCAGGAAACTGCCGATAAAGCGGCGATAATGGCCTTGATAATATGCTCTATGAATTCCAATCGAAGCCCATGTTAGATGTGTTCACATGTAAGTGGATGCATTTGTATGGTATAAAGAGTGTTGCTGTATTTGAAAAGATGAAGATAGCCAAGAAACACACAGGAAAATCGATGAGAGGATAGAATTCAGTAGTAATCCTCTTTCCAGTTAGTTTCTCTCAGGAGGAGCAATGGTGCAGGTGTCACTTGCCTCCATTATTCCTGCCTTGGACAGAGCTTTAGGAAATGATACGGGGGTAGAGGCTACAGCCATGGGAGAAAAACAGCTCGGACACCAGAAGTCTGTATCTCTGCAGTAATGAGACCAGGGGTTGAAGAAGACAGATGTACACATGAAAGACAGATATGTACATGGGGAAACATAACATTGGGGTTCTACTTTCTGTGGAGGAGAACTTCTGACTTCCACTAATGCAGAGTGAAAGGTACAAGGAGGATTTCATATGAGTACAGCATTGGTTGTTGATTCAAAAAAGTATTGTTTTATATTTGTCTTCGTATAATGATTTATATGCTCAGTAAGGTGGCAAAGTACTTTTGCAAATGGGTAGTATGATACTTCGAGGAAGTGCTTGGATGCATATCTAGTGTTTCAATGGAGTGGTGAGGACAAGTGTGGTGCTCTTATGGTGTTTTTGTCCCTTTATGGAGTCATGTAAGTCCCAGCCCATGTATATGTGTGTATGAGACTGTATTTAGCATATGAAAGCAACACCTTGCCACTTGGGGTTACTGCTCATCTGAAGTTGTGCTTTGCATACGAGGGTAGTATCTGGGCACATGAGCATGAATTTGTTCCTTGATGGATGGGACTGGATGGCTGTATCAGATGTTATATGATCAAGTGAATGGGTACGTGAGACAGTACTGCATATATGATGGCAGTACCTGGACAAATAAGATTTCATAGATTATGATGGCAGTGCCCATGGTATATCAAGCCTGTAGCTGTGATTTATTCCACCTAGATATCAATTATTATATAGCTGATAACTAAAATAGTTTTAGCTGCTTTATTGAGATTTGATGTTTATGCTTACACATTTTGTAGTGTTTTTCCTTGCTTTGATGAAGTCAATTTCTACTGTATAACTGACTAAAAGGTTGTGTGATGTCACTTTCTTTTTGCCGTGGTGTCATCAGGGAGAGGGGAAGAGGGGGGCGTACTCCATGAAGTGTGGTATCACGTCTGCTAATCCTGTGAAAATCAAATCAGCTCCCCATAAAGCCTTTCCACTTCTCTAAGTATTTACACACCAGCTATAATCACCATGGTTTGAAAATGATTGAGTGTCATGTGAACTATCTGCACCTGGCTATAAGCAGCCACCAAGACAGTGATCAGGAAACAAACAAAGGGTCGTTTTACCTAAAAGAACCTTCTCACTCTAAGCAATAGACAGCAGCCCCCTTCACCCCCACTTTCTACCAAGTGGCAGTGCTACAGGAAGGACCTAATCTGATTTCTGTAGGATTCATGTCTCCTGTGTCCTCACTTCACTGTCTACGTCGTTTCTGCCCTGCAATCTAATACACTTCCACTGTCTGGGAAAACAACTTCACCCCAACTTGTGCACAGGACCAGGCCCAGTATGTCCAAAATGCAACCCACAGGACTTCATCGCTCAGTTTCGTTTGGATTAGGTGACATAAGACAGAAAGACACACTTAGATAGAGGCAAATAATAATAAGACTAGTGAGGGAAATTAGACCTTTCTTTTTTCTGTGCCTACTCTTCTTGTGCAGCTTACAAACCCTGCACTAAGGTTGGAATACTCCAGAATATGTTTAAAAGGGCTGTTATAGGTTTTGGACAGAACAGGCTGGGGCCCTTTATGTTTGAATGATGTGTACACTCGGAATGGCATGTTTAAGATGTCTGCCCCGGAGGTGTGGCACAAAGTATAATGTTGTTTCTTTCTACAACTTTCATTCTCCGATTGCTTGATAACTCAAATAGCCTTCTCCAGCTATATTCATGAAACCCTGCATGAAATATTGTCCTTGACTCAGTCCTGCCAGATTACTCCCATTTCTAACTTAGAGTGACCCCACTTCTTACCTTTCATCGTTCTATTTTTGAGAATAGCCTCTTCTCAATCTAATGCTTGCCTGCCTCAATCCCTCGAATTGTAATTCTGCAGGAGGATGACATCTCATTTCATAGATCACAAGCTCTCCTCTTTAAAGCCCTACTCCTGTTTGTGATCTAGCATTACCTGATCTCCACCAACCTACCTTGCTCAATAAGCATTCACCTGAAACCACTTATACTCACACCTACCTAGTATCAATAAATCACAAAGTAACTGGAGCAAATGCGTGTCATTTTTTTCTTGCGTGCACACGACTAATCACAATAACCAACAACAAACACTAGATTAACCACTAAACTTGGTTTCTGTAGTAGAGTGCTAATCACTGTAAAGTGCTTCAACGCCTTGTATGGGGTAGTAAGCTATATATAAATACAATTACAGTTACAATCGTACGTCTATGTATTGAATTCATATTTTTTGAAATAACTTTTGTAGAAGAGATTAGGAACCAATTCCAGCCTGTGGCAAACTCATTGCTCACATCCTGTTTGACATTCTGTTTGTTGTGTAGTTAGTGTCTAGAGTAATCAATAGGTGTGTTGATATTGAGTGCATTGAGATTTTCTATGGCACGTTGGTATTTTGAATTGTTCTAGAGGTCAGGAATAGATTTGGTTGGACCTCCAAAAAGACCTTGTAATCGAGAGAGCCTCAGAGGATATCAGAAAACGAAATACTGAAGGATTTAAGGCTAGAAGCCAGAATCAAACACCAGCGATTACCAGAGTATACATGTTTCAGATTCATAAATATCTTGAAGTTATTTCATCTGTTCCTGGCTAGCTCTTTCTTCTTAAGCCATGGCCCTGTGATAACATAGGATGCTTGTGTTTCAATCTTCTCTGTTTTGTAGTGTCTATTTTTCTAGGAGATGATGTGGCGTAAAGGCCAGAGCTGGCAAATTTGAAACTGGGAACCAGGTAGGAGTCTCTCGTGCATGTGTTTCTGGGCAAATCACTTAATCTTCCCATGCCTAAAATAACAAAAAATAAATTTCTTTGTGTATCATAACTGGTGCCTATGTACAGCGGCACTTCTCCACTAAAGTAGCGGAGCATTGCCCCACTGCTTTGCAGCAGTAAAATAAAGGGGAAAATAAATTAGTTCAGTTCAGTTCAGTTCAAAAACTTTATTGCAGTTGGATATAACCATAAAAGCACGTGCATTTTTAAAAAAACAGTTTTCAAACATTATTCCTTTCTTATTATTGTTTTTCTTTTTAAAATTACATACATTTAAAAATAGACCAATTGATTTAAAATACATCAACAATGCAAATTATCAGAATTATCAGAATAGGAAGACTAAATTTAAAAACTATAAAAGAATAATAAAATTACATTTTATACACATTCATTCCCGAGATTTACAAGATTGAATTAATACAGATAAATAACAGATTTTAACTAATTAATTTCCTACGTATTAGCCACATTGAGAACAAGAACTTTGCAACTGCTAGTATCAGTTCTCAGAATCCTATAGAAGACAAGATAATTCCTAATACCCAGGTTTTTACATAACTGGATAACCATCTTGCGGTTCGGTAATTCCTGAGTCTGACTCCATTTTGTTCTGTGCCACCATTTTGTGTTGCCTTCACGTAGGCCTGTAAAGGTAGCCTGGCGAACAAAGTGGCCTGGCCTTCTTAGTTCATGTATACATTAACTAGGTTTCTTTTTGACTCTGAAATGAACTGACCTCCTCACCTGAAACTGACCTCGCAAAGCCAATTTCCCTGATCGATCTTTACCTGAGATTGCCAATCAATGTTCAGGACATCGTTAACTTTTTAGTTTTCTTGCACATGCCTTATCTTGTTCAGCATCTGTTACTGTTTCTTTTTTTATGTTTCTTCATTACATGGGTTATGCTTTCAATTATAGGTTTGTCTGGCTTGTGAAGATTGAATTTGGGACACTCCTAATAATTAACTTTTGGGTTGGGATACTGTAAATTGAGTTTTTGCTATGTGATACTTTGTTTGAAAATGTATCTTATTGGCTAGAATTTTGTGCAGTGGGTGTACATTTATAATGTGAAATATTGGGTATAAAAGGAGACGTCTCGCCTTAGTAAAATGAGCAGTCTCCTGAGAATTTACACCGTGATGTATTTCTAGGATCACTGTTACTAGCTGCAGCTAATAAACTTGGTCTCTGATGCCATCCAGAAGTATTCCGTGTCTTTGAATACCAAGACAGGTGAACCCGAAGATCTTAGGCGTGCCCCTGACGCCGCTGGGTTAAACCCCGGTTCTTCAACTGGCGCCCAACGTGGGGCGACTTCAACGGTACTGGTCCAAGTCCGAAGATTGTGAGGAGCCTCGTGAGGAAATTCTGGAGGACGGCCGCCACTTCATTGACCTCTGCATGTCGACGTGGACCAAGGTTTTTTCTGCGAGGCTTCCCTTTCCGACGGCTGCGAAGGACTGTTGCCCTGACTGTCGCCCTGTCTTGGACCCTCTTGTGATGATTTGTAAGGCGAGACGTTAGACGGTCTTCTGGTGGCGTGACAGACATTTTGGTTAAGTATAAGTGGGTCGCTCCCACGACTTTGTTTTGTTTCTTGGTTTTGATTCGGTCATTGCAATAGTCGAAGCCGAGGGGTTCGTATATTTACGAGTCTATCATTTTTGATAACCCCTTGAAGTTTGAAGCAAGACTAGTGGGCTAAAGATGCAAAATTAGGAAATGGTTTTGTTGTAGTTGTAATAAGGATTCCCGATTGGAGGACTCGTGTCCGATACCTCCGGTTGGAACTCCAACTTATGAGCTCTATTCAAAGCATGGTGTGGGTCCCATTACCTTTAATGAAGCGTGGGTCCGTTATACAAAGAAAGATGGTGTTTTACGATGGCCCCAACATGGTAGTTTTGAATCAGATGTTTTAGATAACCTAGAGGTTGCGCTATTTAAGAAGAAAGCCCGACCGGCGATGTTTGACTCTTTCCACCTTTGGCGTAAGGAAACCAAACAGCGAGAAATTAAGCAAGCTAAGAGAGATAGGAAGGAAAGGAATATGTCGGTAATGCAAGCTGCTAGGCAGTTTAAGGAAGATGAAGAAGATCGTGCGGTTGAAGTGTCAGATAGACAACATTGCATGGCCATTGACAAATGTTACCCTGCTTTGCCACCTCCCCTTTCAAATGTGACTGAAGACCCTGAAAAGGATCCTTTGATGTCACATTTACGGAGATTACCACCCCCTTATGTGCAGGGTGCTACTGCACCTCCGTTACCTCCAGTTGTTGCACCCCTTGTTGTCGTTCAACCCCCTGTTGTTGTTCAGCCATCTGTTGCTGCACAGGTGGTTCTTCCTCCCGTGGAGCAGCCCCCTCCAGGGCCGCCAGCTTTGTCACCAGCCTTGCCTCAAACTCCTTTGCCTTACACTCCTTTATCTTCGACTTCTCTTATTTCTGTCCCTACGTCTCTCTTGCCTCAAAACACTTTGTCTCCTTCCTCATGTCAACCTCTTCTCCTTCTGCTCGGCAACGAATGACTGAGACTGTCACTAGTCTTTTGTCTCCTTTCTTTGGGTCACTGAATATGACCCCTGTTTCTGAACGTAAGCAGATGTAGTCAGCTTCCTGGTCCCGAAGAGCGAGCAGTGTTAGATCTCCTTGTTCGTAGATGGGTTTCAAATGCCTCCAAGTACGGTCCACAAGTGGTTATGGATATCTTGCTACAGTGGGAGGCACCAAAACAAAGGTATGTTTTTGATGTCATGTGTACCTTCCTTCGTCAGGAGTGGGAAGATAATGAGTTGGGTTCAATTCCACTGGAATTGATTAATGTTCAGTCTGAATTTGCTAAAGGAACAATAGTGGGTTCCGATGTTGAGGAAGCGGTAGAGACACTACTCACTTTGAGGCCTAGACTTCCACCCCAGTTATTGTTCGAACCTGACCCTTATGTTAGGAGAAAAGTGAAGCAGTATCCTATGAGAGAGGTTCCTCCTGTATGGAGAGAGGCAGTTGTGGCTGATGCCGCTCATGGTATTGTGGCTGCACCGGCTCATTTTCAGCGAGAGTGGGTACATGTCCATTGGAAGAGAGCTGAGGTCCTGGCTCTTAAGCAGACCTTGCCTGACCCCTGTAAAAATCCTGCTGGTTATTACAAGGAGTTGTCTCAGACAGTTGATGCGTGTGTTTTGAATTAAGCTGACATAGATATGTTGATGGGTAATGTTGTTCCACAACCCTTGTGGGCAAAGATCCGTCACGAGGATCACGCGCCAGAGTTAGGAGATACGTGGGTTAATATCACTGCTGCAGATGGTCGGCAGATAGGAGGTGCCAAACCTGAACCCTTAGTTGCAGAACTACCTGGTAGGATTATTAATTTAATGAAAACTATGATGCCTCCTTTGCGGGTGAATTGGGACAAGCTAGCAGCATGCAAACAAAAGAAAGATGAGAGTGTGTCTGATTTCTTCACTAGGTTTGAGGAAACATTCATTGATCATAGTAGTAGGGACATGAGTACAGAAGGTGGTCAGAGGTTGTTTGTAGATAAGTTTGTTTTTAATTTACTTCCTGAACTTTCTAATAAGTTAAAGTACTCTGAGAGTTCATGGGCAGTTTCTTCTTCGGCCCAGATATTGGCTACTACACAACACTATGAGAATAGAGATAAAGATGAGAAGGATAAAGTGGAGAAGAAGACTAGAGAATTAAAAACGAAAGTTCTTCTGCAGCAGGCTTATCCGCCTCGCCCTAATCAGCGTCAGCTTCAGCAACCCGCACTGTTTCAGAAACTGTTGCAGAAGCCTGAGTCTTTTGCTTCGCGACTCCTGCTAGGCCCTAATCAGTGTGCTTATTGTAAAGAGGAAGGTCACTTCAAGAATAGTTACCCGATCTTGCTACAGTGTGCAAATGGTATGTCTGGTCTGAGAGGTCGTGGTGGTTACCAACAAGTACCTAGGGGTAGGGGACGTGGTACGTTTCCCCAGAATGAACGTTCCTTTTCCCCTCAGAATTCTATAAATTATTTTGACCCACAGAATGTTCCGACCGTCCAGTCTGCTCAGTACTACACTGATGATTATTATGTTGGAAGTGAGAGTGCTGGTTTTAATGATAGTTAGGACAGCCATGGACAAAGGGAGGGAGTAGTGTCAGTTCCAGTAGACCAGAGTGGACCTTATGTTGAAGTGATTACATCAGGTGTGGCAGAACCTTTTCTTTTGAATACTGGTGCAGCAAAGAGTTCTATCATGCACTCTAAACTCCCTGGCGCACCTTTGGCTTGACTAATGTTTCGGTAGGATTTTCTGGCCCGGTTTCTTGTCCTTTGCCCCTTTCTATTGGTCCTTGTGAATTGGAGGCTCCCCTTATTCTTACAAATTTGTTAGGTTTGGACTTGTTGAAAAGATAGCATGCAACGTTACATTCTTCTCCTTTGGGAGTATATCTTACAGTGGGTAAGAAAGTGATTTCCCGATGTATCTGTCTAAGGATCGCCTTCCACTGGAACTGCGTTCTCTCCCTGATACACTTTGGGCTACAGGTCCTAATGATGTTGGTCTCTTGCAGATTCCACCCTACGTTGTTACCCTTAAGTCGAATGCTAAATTACCTCGCATTCCTCAGTACAAAAATTCCAGTGATGGCGAAAGAGTTCTTTTAGCGATTATCTATGATTTGGTTGAGAAAGGTGTGGTTGAAGAAACGAGAGGTAATGTGTGTAACAGTCCTGTTCTGCCTGTCCTTAAGCGTACTGACTCTTCTCAGCCACCTGTGTATCGGTTTGTGATCGACCTTCGAGAGGTCAATAAGATTGTTGTGCCACAGTTTCCTGTTGTCCCAGACATTACTGCTTTATTGACTATGAAACCTGCCTCTGCTGCTTCGTTTTTTGTTATTGATCTGAAGAACGCTTTCTTCAGTATTCCGATTGCTGAGGAAAGTAGGGATATTTTTGGCTTCTCTTTAGGAGGCCGCAGTTTTCGGTTTAAACGCGCTCCTCAAGGTTATTGTGAGAGACCCTCCATTTATAGTCAGGCTTAGAAAACTTAGCTTGATACTTTTGCATTGCCTTCTGGTGCTACTCTCATTCAGTATGTTGATGATCTGTTGGTTGCTGCTGATGATGAAGTGATTTGTAAAGAGGTTACTCTTTCTTTGTTGCGACACCTGTCTGACCTTCATCATAAAGTGTCACCTTCGAAGTTGCAGTATTGCCGACAAGAAGTGACCTACTTAGGTCATCTCTTGTCGATGGAGGGAAGACGATTGACCCCAGAGCGTATTCAAACGATTGCCCAAATGACTGTGCCATGCACACAGAGAGAGGTGCGTGCCTTTTTAGGTATCACCTCGTATTGTAGACAGGGGATTCCGAATTTTTCTTTGCTAGCGAAACCTTTGTTGGCACTTACTCTTAAGGACATGCCACACCCTCTTCCTTGGTCTGATGAATGTCAGAAGAGTTTTCCTGAATTGCGTGATGCATTGTGTTCTGTTCCGGTGTTGGGTACCCCCGACTATAGCAAACCTTTTACACTTTATGTACACGAGAGAGAAGGTTGTGCGTTGTCAATGTTGACACAACAATTTGGAGACAAGCAGCGCCCATGTGCGTATTTTTCAGCCACTTTAGATCCGGTAGCTAGGGCGTTGCCTAGTTGTCTAAGAGCTACAGCAGCAGCGGCTGTTTCTATCCGACAGTCTGCTGGTTTGGTATTGGATAATACATTGATTGTGATGGTTCCACATGCAGTGGATACCCTATTGAACAGAACAAAGACTCAACATCTTACCAGTGCACGTTTGTCAGGTTATGAGTTGACGCTTTTGGCTAGCCATGTGCACATCAAGTGGTGTAACACATTGAATCCAGCTACATTGTTGCCAATTTTTGTAGAGACAGATGTTCAGAAACAGCATGACTGTTTTCTCCGGACAGAGGAGGAAACGAAGGGTAGAGTTGATCTGAAAGATACTCCTCTTTCGAATCCTGATGGTACCCTATGGGTAGATGGTTCGTGCTTTAAGCTTCCGAATGGAGAGACGACTGCAGCATATGCTGTCACAACTTTGCACACGATTGTTGAAACAGCACGTATTGCACAGAAATCAGCACAAGCAGCGGAGTTGATAGCATTGACTAGAGCGTGTGTGTTGTCAAAAGGAAAGAGAGTGAATGTTTTTACTGATAGCCAATATGCATTTGGCGTGGCTCACAGTTTTGGTCGTTTGTGGAAAGAGAGAGGATGTCTTACTTCCCCTGGTACGAAAATTCAGCATGGACAATTAGTGAGTGAACTTCTTGAATCACTTACTTTGCCGACCCAAATTGCGATAGTAAAGTGTAGTGCGCATAAAAAGGTTACGGATGATGTGGGTCGAGGGAATGCGTTTGCAGATGAAGTAGCGAGAGAAACAGCGAAAGATGTGACGAGTCGGATGTATGTTGCAGGTCCTGCCAGATGGGTTGTGGAAGGAGGAATGTGTGAAGATACAACAGAAAGTGTAAAGATGATTCAGGCAGAAGCTACTGAGAAAGAATTGAGTATGTGGAGAGAGAGTACGGGAATGTTGGATTCGACAGGCTATTGGGTTGAGTTGTCAGAGCACCGGCGATGGTTGTTGCCGGATGCATATGTGCTCCCGGTGGTTACTATGGCTCATGGGCTGGCTCACATTAGTTCAAAAGGGATATGTAAGTTGTTGGCTCCGGTATGGCAGAATGGTGGAATTCCTAAGTGTGCTGAGAATTTGGTTAAACACTGCATGATTTGCTTGATGCATAATCCTGGAAAGGCAACCCCAACTCCAGCGGGTCATTTTGCCCCTCCAACGTATCCATTTGAGGTGCTGCAGATAGACTAAGTTCATATGGAAAGATGCAATAACTTGAAGTATGTCCTTGTGGTTGTTTGTGCCTTTTCCAGATGGATAGAGGCCTACCCCCTAAAGGATAATACTGCCTTGTCTACAGCCAAGGTTTTGTTCAAAGAATTTTTTCCCAGATATGGCTTGCCGAGGATGATATGGAGTGATAATGGAAGTGAATTTGTGGGTCAGATTATGAAGAAAGTATGTGCGGGTCTGGGTATTAAACAGAAATTTCATGCTGCGAATCACCCCCAGTCAGCAGGCCTGGTCGAGTGCTATAATTGCACTCTGAAGCTGAAGTTGGCCAAGGTGCAAGCGAGCTCTGGTCTTACATGGCCCGATGCCTTACCATTGGCACTTTTGTCCACGAGAACGACAGTACATTCTCGCATGGGACTTAGCCCATACGAGATTGTTTTTGGACGCCCGGCGAATGTCTGGGGTGTGCCGAGGCCTAAGAAGTACAGTGATATCGTACCCTATGTTGGTTAACTACTTACATGATTTGACTGCTAAATTGTGTGTTCTTCACCAACAGGTCCATGACACTTTGCCTTCAGTTTCTGTAGACGCAGGCCACACGATTCAACCTGGTGACTGGATTCTAACCAGGAATTTCCAGAGGTCAAAGAACTTGGAACCAAGATGGACCGGTCCATACCAAGTCCTGTTATCAATTCGGACTGTTATTAAGGTGTTTGGCAAGAAAAACTGGGTACATGGTACCCATTGCAAGAAGATACCTTTGCCCTTTCCGTACAATAAGTGGGTCCGGGAAGGTGCTGCCGATTCCGAGAGTGAAAGGGTTCCAAGATTTGTACCTTTTAGCGATGCACATCTGGAATGGACTCAGTCAGAACGCGCGGATAATGAAGTCTTGCAAGAAGCTGTGCCGCCGTGTTTGAGATTTGATACTACGCATCCAGAGACACTCTTTCAGGATCAAACTGTGCCTGGTAAAGAACGCTACAACTTAAGGTCTAAAAAGGACAAATACAATCTGAATTTTTTTGTGAATTACACTCTTTCAGACAAGAGACTATTTTTCTTTTTCTTTTTTGAGCCACCATCTGGGTTCAGCTGCAGGGTCGCGGAATAAGGCTTAAGGGGTGGCCCGCGTATTGACGAAAGGTCTGCGGTTCTAGGGACGTCTAGGACGCCTGGACGCACACTTGAGTGAAGAAGGAAAATTGCGCGAGCAGCACGTTAGAGGATGGACTCTATTGTAACTGAAAGAGATGTTGAGAGAATAGATCTTAGGACAATATTTTGTACATTGATATATAGCTAATGTTTTAAAATATTGTGCTTTTTAATGTTTTAAGTATCACATTAGCTTGTGTGGGTTGGATTGTCTATGTTACACAACAGACATCTGCACCCACCGCCCAACCTACGCTTTCTTTCACTACTGTTTCTTTGCGCCAGTTTTATACGTTGCCTGAACATAAATAAACAAGGAGATCAGAATTTGTCAACAACTCGTTCATACAGTTATTGCATCAGCATCAGTTAGTAGTAAATACCACTAATTGTTGGATTTGTGGTCTTATGCCTCATACGACAGATAAAGGTATGCCATATTTGGTTTTGCCTTTTTCTTTTAATGGGTCTGTGTGGGCTTTACAGACCATGTTTATCTATTCAAATGAGGTACGCCCCTTACGTTCCCTTAAAGATAACTCCAGCAATAATGCTTTGATAAGGGGAATAGTAGCTATCATCCGAGATATTGATGCATATAATGCTACCCCTAAGGATGAGGTGCAGGCTTATGTTGGTTGGAACGTGACTGGATATAGTACTAGCTTGACAGAGAAGGAGAGATGAAAAAGGTCTCCCCCTTTTTTGGATTGTACCCCACCGAGGCCATTTTTGTTTGCAAGGTACTGGTCAGTATCCGAAAGCTCAGCTAGGGAAGTGTGTGTGTGCTCAAACCTATGTCTATTCATCCCGGACTTCTCCACCGTTTGTGCCAGCTAAAGGCACATATTTTGTTTGTCATGAAAGAGCCTACACATGGTTGCCACCTGATTTTTCAGGAACATGTTATGGGGCGTTTTTGCTTCCCCCTACATATACTACTGCTTCAGACTATCATAGAACGAGATATGGTAGAGGTGTCTTCAATAAGGAAGATACTGCAGCACACGAAGTAGGAGATTTCTTCAAGGGCTTCCTGCCCTTTTGGGGTCCTATTATCAATAGTAGGCATATTCGACAGCTTGTCCGCATTGTTGAAGCTACTATTAATGAGACAGCAGGTGCTCTTAGTAATGTTACAGCTGAGCTTCAAGCGGACCGCCTTATGACTTTGCAGAATCGTATGGTATTAGACATCATACTTGCAGATCGAGGAGGAGTATGTAAATTGATTGGATCCAGTTGCTGTGTTTACATACCAGATAATGTCCCTACAGTGTACCAAGCCATCTCTGAGTCTATCCATGTAGACGAAGGAGTCTGGTCATTGACGGGATGGTTTTGGGGACTGCTGTACAAATGGGGATAGAAGATTCTGACATTCCTTGGTATGGTTTTAGCCATCCTTTTCTCTTGTTGTCTTTGCATCCAGTGTGGTCCCGCCATTTGTAGTCTTTGTGCTACTATGTGTGTTCGGAGATCTGTCCCGAGAGAAGTAGAGAATAATAAAATGATGCTACAGCAACACTTTGATGACCTAATGAATATCGATATAGACCTAGATTCAGATTAACATGAGTCTTAGGTTATTGCCTACGTAATGGCAAAAGGAGGGTCTGAGGTTCGGTAATTCTCGAGTCTGACTCCATTTTGTTCTGTGCCACCATTTTGTGTTGCCTTCACGTAGGCCTGTAAAGGTAGCCTGGCGAACAAAGTGGCCTGGCCTTCTTAGTTCATGTATGCATTATCTAAATTTCTTTTTGACTCTGAAATGAAGTGTAAGAAACTGACCTCTTCACCTGAAACTGACCTCGCAAATCCAATTTCCCTGATCGATCTTTGTCTGAGATTGCCAATCAATATTCAGGACATCGTTAACTTTTTAGTTTCCTTGCACATGCCTTATCTTGTTCAGCATCTGTTACTGTTTCTTTTTTTATGTTTCTTCATTACATGGGTTATGCTTTCAATTATAGGTTTGTCTGGCTTGTGAAGATTGAATTTGGGACATTCCTAATAATTAACTTTTGGGTTGGGATACTGTAAATTGAGTTTTTGCTATGTGATACTTTGTTTGAAAATGTATCTTATTGGTTAGAATTTTGTGCAGTGGATGACATTTATAATGTGAAATATTGGGTATAAAAGGAGACGTCTCGCCTTAGTAAAATGAGCAGTCTCCTGAGAATTTACACCGTGAAGTATTTCTAGGATCACTGTTACTAGCTGCAGCTAATAAACTTGGTCTCTGATGCCATCCAGAAGTATTCCGTGTCTTTGAATACCAAGACAGGTGAACTCGAAGATCTTAGGCGTGCCCCTGACGCCGCTGGGTTAAACCCCGGTACTTCAATCTTCTTCCGGATTGCTGCATATATAGGACAAAAAAGTATGACGTGTAGGGGAGTTTCCTCCTCCTTCCCACATCCTGGACATTGGCGGGATGGGCCTCCCGTCCACCTATTGATAAGTGCATCTAGGGGCAGAGTTCCATATCTAAATTGTAAGAATAGCTTCTTCGCTAAAGTAGGTTGTATAACATCTAGTTCAGGTTCAAAGCTATAATGTGGCTTAAAGTCGAGGAACTCGTGGGTTAGGCTTGAAGTTTTGGCAGAGCCAAGTACTTTCATTAGGTTATGATCTTTTATTGTTAAGGCAAGTGTTTTCTTAGAGATAGCTTTGCTAGAATCCTCAGGATTAATCCAGAGGTTCTCCAGCCCGATCGAAGTAAAAGACTGCCTAACAAATAAGAGCCAAGGAATCTTATCGGCACCTAAAGAACCCAATACCACTTTTAATTCTTCCTTATAGCTTGCCAACTCAGGAGTACTTCAAAGTCTCCTCCAATAAAACAGGGGCCGCGAAGCTATAACGTCAGAAATCGGACGGATATTTAGATCTAGCCTTAGTGGCATGAGCGTCGTATTTTTTGGGAGGGACATAATCTGCCTGATAAAATTATTTTCTGTTCTAGTTAATTCATTTGATACTGTGTGGCCCCAAAGTTCGGCCCCATAAAGGGATGAAGACCTAGCTTGAACACTAAAAATTTCAAGGGGGACACTTATTATTTTAAAAACACCATTTTTTTGTACTTTTAGAATGCCCCCTACGGCCTGCGTTAGTTTTAGGTTCGCCTTGACCTTTTGGGGACCCCACCCCATTTTATCATTCAGCGTTAGTCCCAGGTACTCAAAAGTAGGGACCCTATCCAAAGGCATACCGTCCATCGTAGGGTGAGGGCAATTGGTAGTATTGGTGTTAAAAGCCATATACTTAGTTTTGTCAATATTGACCACCAGATTCTTTTTTTTTACAGAAATTAGTAAACTGGTTTAACACCCGCTGCATGCCCATAGGCGATTTAGAAAGCAGCAGGGTGTCATCTGCAAACATAAGAGCAGGAAATCTTTGGAAAGCCAGTTTGGGGGAGTCAATATCGTTAGTAGCCAGAAGCTCATCTACGAGCCCATTAAGAAAAAGGGAGAAAATGGTGGGGGCAAGGACACAGCCCTGTCGAACACCCTTTTCAACTGGAAAGGGGCCCGTTAGTTGTCCGTTCTTACTGTATCGAACTCTGGCAAATGTCCCTTCGTGGAGAAGTTTAAATTGATAACATAGATATGGCGGAACCCCCATTTATAACAATAGATTCCAGAGCTGGTTACGGTCCACCATATCAAATGCGGACTTCAAGTCCACAAAGGTCAGGTAAAGGTTTCCCCCATCCAATACAACGTGTTGCCAGTGGAGGACCTGGAGCCTGAAGAGTTTGTCAGTAGTTGAGATTTCGGCCCTAAAACCCGCTTGAAGCGGGGTCAGGATACTGTTCTCATCTATCCAGTCCTGCAAAAGTTGCAAGAGGAGCCGAGCAAAGATTTTCTGACTCACATCAATAAGACTGGTGGGCCTATAGTTGGATTGTTCGAGCGGGGAACCCTTATTATATATGGGGATTATCTCCACCCCCGTCCAAGTAGTTGGTAACGATAGGCCTTGGAGGATAGCATTAACCAGTAATAACAGATAAGGGGCCCATACTATCTGTTCGTCTCTAAAAAGATCACCTGGGATCCGGTCTAACCCTGGCGCCTTGTTTTGTTGAAGGCTTTTTAGTGCCATTTGGACCTCCATAAGCGTACAGGGTGGTGTGCCCCACGTTGGGTCTATGGTCAGTAGGCTAGGCGGGGGTTTACTACTCTTGATCAAATTAATAGAATAGAGCTCTTTAAAGTGGAGAGCCCAAGATTCTTTGGGAATGTTTGGATCGATCGATGTTTTACCCTCCGGTTTCCCGGTATGAACGAGATTCCAGAAGGTCCTTGAATCTTTTATGATAAGCGCAGACCTGATGGCTTGCCATCGTTCTGCTTCCCATTCTGATTTAGCATTGTGGATTATTTTCTTGTATGCCTGCGTAGCTTCCGTGACATGTGCCTTGTTCCCCTGCTTAAGGGCTTTAAGAAGTACACACTTGGCGTCCCTGCAACACCTAGTAAACCAGGGATTTGTATCCTCCTGCTTTTTGAGCTTGACAGGGCCACCTTTGTAAAAACAATCCGCCAGGCTTGCAACCAGTTCCTTATGGATTCCACCTATGTCTGCTCCCACATCATTAGCTGTGTTATTGCCAAGATTGAAGTTTACCCTTTCAAGTTGAGAAAGTATACTTTGGTACTGAGTGGCCATATTTTCTCTTGCCTGCTTAATCGTTGCCCAGCGAATTCGCCTCCCACCTTGCACCACTCTTAGATCACTATTTGTAGATGTTACATCATCATGATCCTTATTAGTCAACTGGAAATCCAGTTTGATCGTCAGAGAATTATGATCATTCTCCGTACGTCTAGTTATGTTAAAGTCTAGAATTTTGTACCAAAGTTCCAGACTGGCCAAAAAATAATCTATCACGGAAGCATGGCCCATTCCCCTATAAGTCGGTTGCCCTGGAGAGTTCCCACAAAATCGCCCATTGCAAGCTCTTATAGAGAATAGGCAGGTAAGGGAGGTAAGCTGAAGAACCAGAGGGGTCCAACCTTTGGCAGGATACATACTCGTGGGTGGAATTGACCAAATTTCATCTTCCTCTAATGTGATGGGAGGGACACCACTAACAGGTTCATAGTGGCAGCTAAAATCACCTCCAATCAACAGGGCGATATCGCCCGGGAGAAGTTTCAATAGGGTGATTAAGGACTCTACGGTCTGAGAAATTCCACCATGCCGTACAGGCCGAGAGTAGATATTAATTAATGCAATTTGGGTAGTTTCTTGTGAGTCATAAGAATACACGTAAGGTCTGGGCTGTTTGTGTTAATGCTTTTGGCGGTAAAACCAAGGTGTATACCCACTCAAATGCACAGCCCACCTGATGGTCTTCCTTTCGAACCCTTAGTGGCTAGTTCCGCATAGGTAATGTATTCCATTCTATGTAGGGGAGTTAAACCCCATGTTTCCTGGAATAAGCAGATCCCATGAAGATCTACAAAAGCCCACCAATCAGGATTGTCTATGTTGGTTGCTAGGCCCGCAATATTCCAGGAAAGAATTTTCAGGGACTTATCCAGGGACATCAGCATATTATCTGGGTTTACCTGCGGGTTAAAAGTCTCAGAACCACCCCCATGATTACAAAGGGTATATTGGAGGGGTTCAGCGCACGCAATTTGGCCACCAGTGGGGAAAATGGGGGATTGAGCCATAGATGCTACGTTGTATATTTGCCCAGCCGCGGACTCTCTTAGAGCTCGGGGCAAATCATCCCCCAAATTCGTAGCTTCCACAGTTGTTGGCGAGATTTCAATTATCGCTACAGACCCCCTGAGACTTTTGATCATCTGTTGAGCTGTGGTAGGCTGTGAGTAACACATTGTGGGCTCCCATAGTCAGTCAACCTGGTCTAGGAGTCTGAACCTGTTATATACCGGGAAACTTGGGATTTCATTGCTGCCCCTCCAGCCCCACAAGCCCTCTTCGTTGTGCGGTGCCACGTATCAGATTGTGGCTGCCATTGGGCGGGAAACCTGGTACGATGGAAAAAGGGGGAATTTGGTGGGGGATAGAAGTAGCTTAGCTTTATAGTTTTAATGTTAGAAACTACACTGTTAGGGTGGCTTCTACACACGTGATCCACCACCCTAGGATTTTGGAAGTTAATAACTACACAATCCCCGTCCACATCTTTAGTTTTAGGACCCACCCAACCAACCCTTCTAGCAAACAGAATTTGTGATCACACATTCCTAGGCAGAGGTCTGCAAGTATTCAACCAGTACATCGATTTGTTTTTAAGTTCCATGTACGATTCCGTTTGGTTGATAGCCAATTTAGGGACCCCTGTTAGGACGGCCACATAAGGAGCACTTTCCGGGGGAAGGTCAATACACAGTAGTTCCAAGAGAGGGGAGTCCTTCTTGGGTCGTTCCAGAGACTTGCGGTTTACCAGTGATAGGGGTCATGAAGTTTCTGCAACTTTAGGCAGAATTTGGCTTTGCAGTGCACTGGGCAGTTGGTCACGGATGTCTCCTGGTGGATTTGTCAGACTGGCAGTTGAAGGCCACACGGTGGTTTGCGGGGACCCTACTGGAATTGCCTGTGCTCGGCCATAAGCTATGTTGGCTATTAGTTCTTTGGTAAGGTCGGTATTTTTGCCACCTAGGTCCTCCAGTTTTTCCAGCCTGTTTTCAATGAACATGAGCCTTTGTTCAAGTGGCTGCATTATTAGAGTTATGGCCGTAGATAATATTTCAAAGAGCAAATCTACGTTGAAGGGGTTCGGAGTTATGGTTTGTTGAAGTTGGTCATGATTGTTGTTCACTGACTGCCACTGGGTCTACTAGCTCGCCTGTCTCCACAATAGGTGCATCAATGTGGCTGTTAGTTTTCTGCTGCTTGGGTTTTCTACCCCGGAGTGTAGCACCCGCTCGTTTCCTTTTGGGGATAGCACCTTCTTTACATACAGGAGATTTGGAGAGGATGGTAGTGTCTTTTGTTCTGTCAACCACAATTGAGTCCAGTTCAACCGTTTCATTGGTTAGATCTATTGGGGCAACTACTTACCTGGCGGTGGACTCGAGTGGACATGTGTGGGCAGAACTCGCCGCTCCTGGGTCCCCAAGGCTGTGTGTCTCCCCTGCCGCCGCTCGAAGATCACCGGCCGCAGTGGGGGGAGACTACAGCTCCCAGGCAGCTTAGCGGCACCACCTCACTTCCGCCCAGAATCACGCCCGGAGGCGCAGAAAAGCGAGAGGCTCCCTCCGCGTCACGGGACGCACGGGGGCGGCGCCGGGAGAAGCCCGGGACAAGGGCGGGACAGTCCGGGACAGGACGAGGCTGGGCTGGGCCAAGGACCCTGGACTGTCGCCTTAAGAACCTTGAGGATTCGTAGATCTGTGAACTGGATCCGGTAATTGTGATTAGTCTCCCAAAAGTTTTTTACTTCATATATTATTTTGGGCCTTTAGAGTAATTTTCTCCTTTTTCATTATTGTATGGTAATTTTTAGGATTGCTTCTGTTATCCTTATGTGATAGGGTAATTGTTATTTCATAAATTGTGCTCTTCGGAATTTTACATTCTTAATATAGGTAAACCCATTTTTACTTGGGAAGGGTCATCTTTCCATATTTAAAATGTCTAAAACCAATGGAGGGAGCATCCGCCCCGTTGTAGCCACTCTTGACAACTACCTTGTCAAAGTGGTAGATAAAATTAACAAGGAACGCCGACAATCTTTAGGACGAGGGAGTTCTTCAGACCCCCTCCCTATTCCTACTCAGGCATCTCTTCCTCTGTCTACCCCCTCCGTGGATGTTAGCTGTGTTATAAGTTCCCCAGACCCTTTTATCACGCCGGCATCCTTTGATTTAGAGCCCACACTGGCGGTGAATGAGACTCTTAACGATTCTGTGGTATCTTGTTCACCGGCCCCAAAAGTCCAGAGGGTGTTAAGGTCTGGAAGAAATGCAAGTAGGCCTGCTTTGTCCAAACGGGGGGGTAATCGTAAAAGTAAAAAAAACATTGAACCAACTCCTAAAGGGACCATCAATGACTCTGACACTGTTTCAAACAATACCTACTTGAAATTAGCACCTGAGCAGTTAGAGTTGCTGATTGGTATCATTGATGCCAAGTTTGATAAATGTATACAACCCCTACTTGACAAACTTGATATTGTTTCCGGGGTACTGAAATGGCTAGGAGGCCTTGTGCAAACCCATCCTGGCCTTAATAACTGTGTGGTATCTGCCAATACGGCTTGGGGCAGCACCAGTGAGCCATTGAAGTCGCTTAATGGGGGTCCAAGCACTGACACGGTAGTGGTTACTAACCCTGTGTCCCCAATTATACCCACTACTTTGACTATAGGGAATACACCGAGAACTAATGTTGCGAAGACAAAGTGTTATGGCTATTCACTGCCTGATTTACCACCTGACTGCGCACCATATGTGGCAGTCCTGACTAATGTCCCACCAGTAAGGGAGGAGGGACCTGACGGTATCCATGAAACACATGAATCGTTAAAGAACAAAACTGTGGCCTGGCTTAACAGAGAATGTGGTTTTCCAGTTGCTTTGGCAGACCAGATTTTGGTAACCACTAGAACCAACTGGATAGGTACTTCACATAAGAACATTTTGGGTGATTGTGCTATTGTTAATTTTAAAAGTCCCCATCTTGCTACCACCTCTTTGATTAGAGCCACCTCTCGCCCACCGAACGACCAGGGTATCTCACTCCGTCCCTTGGGTTATTTTTATAGACATCACACTGGCCAGCCTAATAATGATCATGGGTGGGGCAGAGTGAAGGGTCCCAGTATGTCTAGTATGCCGAGTGGGTTCCAGGCGGTTACCTCCAATCGTTTTCAATGTTTAAGTGGGTTAGACTCTAACGATTGACTGGATTTTGGTCTGGCCCCCTCCTTATCCTGTGAGGATTTCGTATTTCCAGGAGTAGGACCCGTTGTAACAACTTCAGGCCCTGTAGTTAAAGAAACTCTGCCTCATGCAGATTGTACGATAGCCAGTATAGAGGGTGAAATAGGGGGATGTAACGAGGATTTGCCGGAAGATGATAGTCAAAGCATCACCCACCCGTCCATAATCAATTTACGGGGTAATCATTGTATCAATATGGCAACTGGATTTTCTAGTTGCCATATTGCTAGCTAGAATATCGCGGTTTTAACGTCCAAATCTGACTGCCTGAGGTGGTCAGAATTTATGGCCCTTTTTGATATCATCTGTTTCCAGGAAACGTGGTGCAAAGATTTTAAAGGTTACAATGGATTTGTTTCATATCAATTACCTGCTACGGTATCTACCCCTGGAAGAGCTAAAGGTGGGCTCTTGGTTTTGATTTCTGTCAAAACCCCCTTTATTGCTAAAAAAACATGTACTGGTTGGGGCACACTCCCAGATCTTATGGCTCTCCCAGAAGGAGGGTAGAAACATCCTTTTAATTATTTTTTACAATAACATTTTTGACAGCACCAGGGTCCTGGTGGTTAATGCTATAGCAAGCGCCCTGGATGATATCACAATGGGCTGCAATGTTGTTTTTGATTTGCTTTTGGCAGGGGATTTTAATACGTCTGTTTGCCCCCTCTCTAACCTTAATACATGTGGGGTGGTCAATCGCTATGGAGACGGAGATCTCCATTTCCACAATCAGTACGGGGAGTCTCTGAATAATCTCCTAGCATCATATGACATGGATATTTTGGCCAATGAGAAAACGATCTAGGTGAGACAATCCCCACTTTTACAGGTCAGGGTCCAACACTGTGAATGATTTTATTTGTATCTCCTCCAGCCTTGTGCCCTAGACTTTGGCCCCTAAAGTCATTGACATTTTGCTCAGCGACCATAACTGTCTAACTATAGAGGCCTTTCTCTGGAAAGAGAATAGGATATATAGTACGGGGCTTATTGATAATATTGAACCCTATAGACCTAATGGGACAAGACTAAGATGTAAAGGGTATAAAGCAGAAATGACGTCTGATTTTATTATAAATAGCTGCTTATCTGAAATCACTGAGATTCTTGAAGATGTTGACGTCACTGCCAAAATCATTCGGCATTTTATCCGAATTAACTTTGTCATTGATTGCAAGCTTACCATTTCAGTTAAGCGCAAGGCAGACCTCCTAAGGAGGTGGTTTGACCAAGCATGCACTTCTGCGCTAAAAGAGCTAAAAAGGGCATTGGCAGCCAAACCTAGAGATAAGAGCCTGGTTTTTAAACTTATAGCTAGCTATAGGGTTACCTTAAAAAGAAGGAAACTGGAACTTCAGCGGGAGGCCTGGGATAATTTGGCCCAGTCGGCCGAAACTAATAATTGTACCTTGTTTTGGGCCACAGTGAATTGTCCGTTCCTTAAAGATGAGAAGGTTCCAGAATTAACATCTAAGGTCAACAGGGAAACATGGATCTCTCATTTTTCTACTATTTTTGATACGGACAAAGCTATGGGTCATGAAGAGGACTGTTGGCCCATCGTCCCTTTGGACATTACTGTCACTGAAGTATTAGATAGCATCAGGGCCAGCAAAGGGGGGAAGGCACAGGGCCTGGACGGGGTGCCTATCAATATTTATAAATTAGTTCCAGAGCTATGGGGCCCTATTTTAGCTAAAAAATTTAACGCAGCAGTCTGTAATGGGTTGCCCCCTACTTGGGAAGAATCCATCATAATTCCTATTTATAAGAAAGGAGACCGGGGGGATGTGAAGAACTATCGCCCGATCTCCTTGCTACATTCTTCAGTAAAAGTTATGAGTACGGTGCTTCTGGTCAGGCTGGAAGAATGGGTAGAGGCCAATGGCATTTTGGCAGAATTTGGGTTCAGAAAGGGGCGGGGGACGATCGAACAGTGTCTAAATCTTGAACTGTTGATCGGAAAGTATACGCAGGCCAAGCCGGGCACTATTTATTTCTGCTTTGCAGATTTGAGCAGTGCTTTCGACTTGGTGGACCACACAATTCTTTGGGCCAAGCTGATTAAAATGGGGGCACCGGAGGGTATCGTCTATTTTTTAGCACGCCTTTACGCCAAATTACATACTTGTGTACGATACGGTACCCATGGTGAGTGTACAACTAAGTTTAGGATTGGGCGGGGTATTAGACAAAGGTGTGTTCTTGCCCCCTTGCTCTTTACCCTTTTTATTAATGAAGTGGATTCCGTCCTAAAAACCATTGCAGCAGATGCCCCTAAAATTAACGATGCCAACGTCCCGGTATTACTTTACGCGGACGACGCCGTTTTATTGTCACTCTCCCCAATAGGCCTCCAACGCCTGATGGATGGGTTCTCACAGTTTATAAAAGGGAGAAAGCTTGTGATTAACAAATCCAAGACTTATATCATGGAATGTGGGCAGGGGCGTAAAAGGAAGTCATCTTCTTATTTTATCGATGGACATAAGGTTCAACAAATTGATAACTTTTCATACTTGGGTATCACATTTTCTAACAATAGCAGCTGGATTAGCGAGCATAAAAATGTGAGGGCCAAGATGGCGAAGAGTGCTCACGGAGTGTTTACATTAGCCACGAAACTAGGGGATAGGCGGATTAAAGACATGCTTAAAATATTCCAGTCTAGATGTCTCTCTACCGCTTTGTATGGCGCCGGGGTTTGGGGCTTTGCCCCGGCCGGGAGCTTACAAGTGGAGGAGAACGTCTTTTTAGAAAGACTTTTGTGTCTACCTAAATCTGCCTCCAATGAACTATTACACAGAGAACTCGGCATTCAACATCTTACCGATTTGATTCTCCTTAGACCCCTTATGTTATGGCGATCGATCTGGATGAAAGATGAAACATCTCGATGCATAGCCATCATCAATGACTGCCTCTCTATGGATAACCATTTTAAGATCCCATGGATTAAATACAATCTAAATACCTTCCAAGTGATCTATGGCCTCGATATCAAATTAGACAATCACGGGGCGTTAGATTTATCTAAATCCGAAATGAAGAAGTCATTCTTGAATCTTCTTTCTGAGAGGTGGCTTAGTAATAGTGGCAACCTATCCACCTGTGTGTCCTATAATGGTTTAAATGAATTTGTGGGCTATCAACCATATTTGACCCAAGTGACTAGAGCATCACATTGGTTTGTCTTAACAAGATTAAGGATTGGGATTGCCCACAAATTGGTGGCTTTGCCTTCCCAGAACAAGCACCCGGTTGGTCCATGTCCATGTGACAATATTTCAGCACAAAGCGCTATGCACTTTCTTCTGTTGTATCAAACGTATAGGTACTTACGAATTGTTTATTTAAAACCTATTTTTGTGAAGTTTGGAGTCAGGACTGTAAACGACTCCATGAAATTGCTCTTTAACTTGCATCATACCTTCCTTCTTAAAGCAATCAATGCAAGGAAAAGTATGAGTTTTTAAATTATTTATTAACCCCTTGCCTGTATATCTTGTTTTTAACATTGGATATTGTCTAAAATTTTCTTTTTATTCTTCGTGTACTTTTATGGACATTGCTCTTTGTTCCGAATAAAGCCTTATGAAATGAAATGAAATGGATCTATCACATTATTTATAGGAAGGTGTTGCCCTGTGCCTGGTCCTGGCATAGCAGGTTTTAGATGGAGATGGACCGGTGAATGCACTTGTGCTAACTGGCCCAATGAGGATCTCCTTAAGAAGGCTGGGTCCTGGGAGAGACGCGGTTCCGTAATGGCTATCTCACGTTCTAGGATCGAAGAAGCCCTCACAATAAACTGATCCAGAGTCCCGGTAACATGCCCTGTAGTGGTAGGTTTCATACCTCGACGGGCCGCCATGGGCCACGGTCGAAAGGGGCAAAAAAGGCTAAGGTTACTCATGGTTTTCAGTGGTCGAAAGAGAGTGGGCCCGGTTCGGTCTCTTCCGGTCTGTAACGGGTTAGAACGGGCCTGCCCTTGGCCCGGGCTTTGCTCGGGCACGTCCCGCACATGTCCCGTGCAGCGGGATCCAATGGTAAAGAAATAGCAGGTTAGCTTCCGGGGGGAGGAGCGCTGTACTGCCGACGAGAGCGGAGGTTCCTGGTCAACAGAGTCCCGCTGTGTCCCTCTTTCTCCCTCCAAGGCAAGGCAATGGCAGGTACAAAAAGTCCACCGCTGCGAGCGGCTCCCGCGAAGCAGTTATGAAGCTGCTTGTGGCTGGGGGAGGAGCGCTGTACTGCCGGCGAGAGCGGAGACTCCTGGTCAACAGAGTCCCGCTGTGTCCCTCTTTCTCCCTTCAAGGCAAGGAAATGGCAGGTACAAAAAGTCCACCGCTGCGAGCGGCTCCCGCGAAGCGAGGGCCGCGATCGGTTATGAAGCTGCTTGTGGCTGGGGAGGAGCGCTGTGCTGCCGGCGAGAGCGGAGACTCCTGGTCAACAGAGTCCCGCTGTGTCCCTCTTTCTCCCTCCAAGGCAAGGCAATGGCAGGTACAAAAAGTCCACAGCTGCGAGCGGAACCCGCGAAGCGGGGGCCGCAAGCGGTTATGAAGCGGTTATGAGCGGTTATGAAGCTGCTTGAGGCTGGGGGAGGAGTGCTGTGCTGCCGGCGAGAGGGGAGACTCCTGGTCAACAGAGTCCCGATGTGTCCCTCTTTCTCCCTCCAAGGCAAGGCAATGGCAGGTACAAAAAGTCCAACTCGAGGTTATATTCCTTTCGTTTTTTCCCTGCGGCTGCAGCTTTGCGGGCAGGCTGCTCTGCTGACAAAGCAGGAGAGGAGTGGTTTGCACTCCCTAAGTGGGCATGAATGTTTGGCCAGCCATCGCGGGCCAGCCAAACAGTCATGAGCACTTTGCATGTTATCAAACCATGTTGCAGTACAACCTGGGTGGAGAACATGCTCATGCACCCATTCTCTAGCTGAGCGCTGAGCCACAGCACTCAGACTAATCATAACGCTGCATTGCAGTGTTGTGATTGGCCCTGGGGAGAATCAGCCTGGGTGCTTCCTGTTCCTGGAACACCGGCCAGGAGCCACGACGGCGGGACGACAGAACGACGGAGGAGAGTTCCGGCAAAGGGGGTATGTTTTTTTATTTCTTTTTTTACACTCCCTCATCCCCCAACTCCTGCACCCGCCACCCCCGATCCGGGCCGGCAGCTACTGTTCATGTAAATCGCTCCAATTTCTTCAGGTCGAGTTTGTGCTATATAAAACTGCAAAAAAACCATAATCATATACTAACTCTAAGCCCATGGTCCGCCCCTTACTTTATCACTGCTGCACTGATGAATAAATATTTCACAATTTGTACTTCTAACCTGCATTTAAGTAAAGAGCAGAAATTGTGCCTTTCTCTGTAGTAAAGAGAAGCGTTGTGAGCTTATTGAAATCCCGGGGTCTTCTGGACTCACAAGTTGATAAAAAAAAACGTAAGTGACATTGAATATAGTTATGTTATGACCTCATGACCCAAAGGATGATTATTAATGCAGCCAAAATAAACTCATGTAGAATACTGTAATGCATTTGAGGATAATTTTATCCTCAAAACATTTACGTGAGATGTGATTTCTGATGAGGAATGTATAGGCATGTATTGTCCTTAAAGCAGAGACTGACATCCCCACCGATTCTGTAATGATTTAAGGGCAACACCTTGCATAAGAATAGGGTCACTGGAATTATGTGGCAGAGGAGGGCCCAATTATGTGGCAGGTTTGAGCAAATTATGTGGCAAGAAAAGGCAGATTAAGCAGCTTAGTGCAGCACATTTTATGTTAGTATCACATCATTATTTTATCACTTTTACACTTCTTAACACTGTGTGGGCATTGGTTGCACCTCATCAGTTCCTGTTTAACAGTAAAATATTGCAATAATCAAAATAAAAGGTGACCACTCAAGCTTTTCAACGGGTCTTGAACCACGTGACAACACATGTCACTGAGCTTTTAGAAACTTTTGAACCGTTTGAGGTAGCAACAAATTTTAAGGTAAAATCTGCAGATTATGCAGCAGATGGTGGGTTATGTGGCAAATGTGGCAAATCTGTAATTATGCAAAAAAAAACGCTGTAGCACACAACTGCATAACTCCAATGGTCCAGTATAAGAGGAATGCCTAAGAGAATGGCAAGAAAGGGCCTACAATGCCTGAGACCTACAAATGTAGTCATTGCAGGACATAATACATGTTTCTAATGTTATCATTATTGATCAGTTCTGTGAGTACTGGGTATCATACAACATTGCATTGAGTGAATAAACACATTTCCCATAAAGGTTCAAAGATCACAGGGCCTGCACTTAGTTTAAAATTGCTTTATCTATATTATGGTGACTGTAAGCTCAAGTCAGATGCTCAGCTTGAGGCCTACTTGGAAACTGGAGCCCAAAACGAGCCAAGCTTTCATGGGAGGTCATGTGTTTTAGTTGCTTCAAATTCCGACCATGTAACATGAGGGACCAGACTTGAATCCTTGGCTAAGCTCTGCACCCTGCAAAAATGGCAAATCACTGTGTGCCATAAAAAAATTTATAAAGTAGTTTGTATCTCTTGTCAAGCGCTTGTACTTCTGTGGACGAGGTTTGTATTTAGTGCCTCTGCTAAAACAAAATGTGGATTCTGCTTGGAATCCATGTGCTAATCTCCTCTTCCAAGAAATAAGGACAAAGCATTAACCTTTGAAAGAGATACTTATCTGGTGGCTGAATTGCCCAGTGTGAAACTTGAAAATCTGGGATCACTGCAGGCTTCCCCCTGGACCAAATTGTGTGATCCTAGGCAAATCCTTCATTCACTGAGCATCTTTTCTGTTCATAATCACAGATCAGAGCTCCTTCAAATAGGTGAGTTCAGGATGTGTGCTATACAAAAACCTCTCATTATAATTATGTTGATTTAATAAACTAGAATGTTGCTCTGCTCATAATAAGAATCTAGGCCGCATATCGGTTACACATGACAACTGACTTGTCTCTAAGGGCCAGATGTAGGTCGCCCTATACCGGTCAGTAATGTCCGAAATTACCGAATTTCGTCCGTTACCGACCGGTATTAGGCTTTTCAGATGTAGGGGCCTAATGTTAGGATTCAGTAATTTACTGAATCGGTCATTTAAGGAATCGGTAAATTACCGAATTCTTAACCCCTTCGATGCTTGTGACGGAACCATTCCGTCATCAGTCACGGCTGAGCTGTGCTGATGACGGAATGGTTCCGTCACGACCGCACCCTGTTCTGGAATGTCCAGCACAGGGGCGGAATCGGTGCCGCATGGAAGCGGTTAAATACTGATTCCGTAAATTACCGAATCCTTAATGTAGGAGCACTCAAAGAGTGCTCTTCCCATTTTAGGATTCGTTATTTACCACCAACTACAAGTTGGTGGTAAATATCGAAAACCCCAAAAGAAGCAATTTTTTTCAGATTATTACAGGTCCATGTGGCACACATACATGCCCTTAGGGCATGTATGTGTGCCACATGTGCACCCATACAAATTCAGGGGTGCAACAGGGTGTCGGTGTCACTTGCGATATGGTTTCATCTTGTCGAATGTTCTGCTTCCCTTGGGTGTCGCTGCGTGTTATCAGTGGTTGCCTGTACTCTGGGTTCCTAAAGGAGGTAAACTGGTCTTTTATGCACTAGGGCAAGTAAAACGAGTTATTTTTATTATTAGCAATGTTTATACCAGTACGGAAAAGGGTAATGAGGGACTTCAAATGGAATGAGCTCTGGACATTTTTTTTTTTTAATGTAGCAAGGAGACAGGCTTAACGTATATGCTCAGCCGGGGATCAGAGTGGAGTGGACACCCATGCTGATCAGGTTTCAGAGGTAACAATATGGACCTTAGCATGGTCTTTGTCAGTGGAAAGTTTGATTCCCCCCCTTCCCTCCAAATAGTCCTGTGATTTCTTCTGATCCCGTACCCCACCATGCTCACTCATTTCATTCTACCGGCTAGCTTGCTACCGACATTTCTTTCTGTGATGCAGCTCCTGCTGCAACGGATCTCTGCAATCTCTTTACGAGCATCGCTGCTAAGCTTTTTCAAACACACTCGTCTACTTCCTTAAAATGACTGTAAGGGCCACAGCATCGGACAGGAATGGCGCATAGCAAGGAGATTACATGGTTGGTGCTTCGATAACAAAAGGTTAAGAAACAACCTTAAGGTATCACCTATTGCCGATAGTAATGCGAGGCAAAAGACCACCAAATTGCCATTTCTACGTTTTTGGGAAGTGCTCTAGAAATGTCTATGCTGCCTGCAGTGCTAAAAATCCTTACCCTTTTCCTGGTAATCGATGTGGCACATTAAAGCAATAGTAGGGAGGTGTTTTATGGTGCTGCCTTAAGTGGGTGCTAGGATTCATCTCAGGCTTCACACATACTGTTGCTAAGGCAGAGGGAGCACTAAAATCAAAGCCTGGGGCTCTGAAAATACCAACAATTCCAGGTAATGCACATAGGATAAGCATACCAATGACGCACCTAAAGATTGTTTTGTTGTTTACATTTATAAATCAATTAGGACACACACACATCAGTCTGCTGAACCTGTCGCTACATTACTGAAAGGCAGTGTTCCTTTTTTTAATGAGGAGACAAACCCATATCCCGGTTGCATTAAGGTTGCTTCTAAACTAGCATGAGGTGAGATGCGGTAGGAAAGAAATAGCCTAGCTGTCAGTGTACAAAAAATGTGGATCATGGTTTTTACACCATGCCCACTAAGAAGCTACATAGATGTTTTGTAACACTATAGAAAAGTGACTTGCTTGTGACATATATAAAAAGCATTTGCAATGCAATAGTTCTTGCATTTGCGAAAATGTGAACTATTGGCATTGTAAATGACAATACCTTTTATTTTTGGTCTTTTGCAAACCTGCAAGAGTTGCATAAACATACACTTTGTACATATAGTCATTGCTTAGGAGAAGCTAGGCTGGCAGTAACTGTACCTCTTTTACTGCCAGCTTGCTTCTCGTAAGCAAGGACTATGGGGCATATTATCAAGAGAATTATTGCCGCTTTAGCTGCCGTTTTCGGCGATAATTATATTGCATTATAAACAAGGACACACTAGCGCGTGTATCCTTGATTTATCTCCCGTTTCTGTCACCACTCGCTACGTATCGATAATGAGATGCAAAGTAGGCGTGGCTGACAGAAACAACATGGGAAAATATCGCTAAGGCAGCTTCGTGATATTAGCAAGGAGGGGTAGCAATGATAATAATCGCGCTACCTCTGGCCTAACGCAGGAATTTAACGTCTGCTAAATTCCTGTGTTAGGCATACCTAACAAGGGAGGTGTATTATGGGGTTAAGGCTACAGGGCCTTATGACCAAGATCATCGCACTTTTGGGAGGGACATCGCTGTTTTTTAGGCGATGTTTGGCCATTTGCCCACCATCGCTGGAATATTTATCGCCTTAGCGCTGCGCGTTGGTAATACAGCGCTAGCTTGGCAAGATATTCCAGCGATAAAGAAAAGCGCGCTAAGTGCGCTCTGCGATAATTATCGCCAACCCTAGATAATATGCCCCTATAAGTTTAAAGTGCGTGTTCATACACCGCTTCCAGGTTTTCAAAACACAGAAATAAAGTGCATTGTCATTTACAATGCCAATAACTCAAACTCTTGCAAATGGGAGACCTATTGCATTGCAAATACTTGTTCACTGTTACATTTCCTCACTGCGCTCTTACCCAGTGCTTAATTTGAGCCGGTGGTTTCCGGTGATCAGCACGGCACTTATCAACAACGCACTTATGACAGCCTGCCACATGGTGGTGCTGCTTATGTAATTTAGAGTAGAGCAGAACAATGGTTGTTTGTGCATATAATATACATGAAAAATTACCAATACCTGCCTCCACAGCCATTCCCTTAGCTTTGGGGACCTGGAATAATCTGAGCTGTCGCACTTGCAGGTGAGAGAGATGCTTAGTGTTGTTTTGGCAGGGATGACAGCAGGCCCGGTTCTAGCGGGTGGGCCGGGTGGGCCCGGCCCACCCAAAGATGAGCCTGGCCCACCCAAACAGGAGCCTTGGCCCTCGCAGTGAGGGCTTGAAGGCAGGCGTGCAACGCGCACAGGTCGTGTGTGTCAGCCCGGGGAGACAGCTTCCCGGGCGCACACACACACAGACAGTTTAAGATTATCGCAGCCGCACCAAAGTACTTAACAGGTCTTTAAAAGACCATTAACATGTTAACTAGGCTTTGTTTACTTTTTTCACCTCTTCATCTCTGCATGGTGAAAGGGGACAAATCCTTTCTTTGACAACGGTAACCTTTTGTAACCTTTGCCTACTGTCCTGCTGCATTATTATTTATTTTTCTATGCAGCGCAGGGGAAAAGTGGTCTGTTTATTCCTAGTCACCCCCTGACCTCTGCAGCTGCTTATCACATAAGGCTGTGACACAACGTATGACTAATGGAGTAGGTAAGAGAATGTGTTACAAAAAAAAATCTTTTTAAAATCTGCACAGGCCCAGCAGGACACATACTTCGTATGTGCTTCATTTAAACAGTTTTTTATCATTTCATCATAGCCGATGCTGGTCAACAATAAAACAATACAAAATGGCAATGCCCAGATAAAGTTGGTGATTAATGATCCTGCTTTAGAGCAATCGTTTGTCTGTATTTTTTAAATGCAGACGTACTGTATTTTATGTGGATAGCTCAGTGGGTTACTGCCTTTGTCACAGAGATCCTTGTGTTACTTCAGAAGTTACAATCCTAACAAAAGGCAGTGAACAATGAACTGCCACCAAAGAGCTGCAAACAAACATGAATGGTATAATTAGAACTTCGCTTTTTTGTTTTGTGATATAGTTAGAACTTCCCTAGTCTTTTCATTATTCTAATGTTGCTAAAATGAGTATGTTTGGGCAGATATACATTTTTATCAGTAAAGCTGACCCCCATGGAATACTCTTTAAATCCTAAGGTTGTGTTTCCCCAGACCAAACCCTCTTAAAATATACTACCCACCAGAATGGATGACCTATGATTCCTACACCTTGTAATCCTCATTGGCTTATGTGACATTCCCTGTAGACTGATTTACATACTTGCATGATTCATTGTCTCTGTAAGTGTGTGCGTGGTGTAAAGTACTGACACACACTACATTGATATGAGCAGCGCTATACAACAAATTAAATGCATATGAGAGAGGGGATACGTAAACATGAGGGGCGCTGGTGGAGGGTGCCAGTGAGGGAATCCGAGGAGGAGGTAGTGGGAGGGGCTATGGAGCGATGAGGGGCACTGTTGGAGGATGGCAGTGAGGGAATCCGAGGAAGAGGTCATGGGGTGGAGGGGGAAGCTAGGGAGAGATGAGGGGCACTGATAGAGGGTGGTAGTGAGGGAGTCTAAGGAGGAGGTCATGAGGGGGATGGGTTACAGAGAGATGAGGGGCGCTGGTGGAGGGTGGCAGTGAGGGAATCCGAAGAGGAGGTCATGTGGTGGAGGGGGAGCTAGGGAGAGATGAGGGGCACCGGTGGATGGTGGTATTGAGGGAGTCTGATGAGGAGGTCATGAGGGGGAGGGGTTACAGAGAGACGAGGGGCACTGGGGGAGGGTGGCAGTGAGGGAATCCGAGGAGGAGGTAGTGGGAGGGGCTATGGAGCGATGAGGGGCACTGTTGGAGTATGACAGTGAGAGAATCCGAGGCAGAGGTCATGGGGTGGAGGGGGAAGCTAGGGAGAGATGAGGGGCACTGGTAGAGGGTGGTAGTGAGGGAGTCTAAGGAGGAGGTCATGAGGGGGATGGGCTACAGAGAGATCAGGGGCGCTGGTGGAGGGTGGCAGTGAGGGAATCCGAAGAGGAGGTCATGGGGTGGAGGGGGAGCTAGGGAGAGATGAGGGGCACCGGTGGATGGTGGTATTGAGGGAGTCTGATGAGGAGGTCATGAGGGGGAGGGGCTACAGAGAGACGAGGGGCACTGGGGGAGGGTGGCAGTGAGGGAATCCGAGGAGGAGGTCATAAAGGGGAGGGGCTATGGGGAGATGAGGGGCACTTGTGGCGTGTGGCAGTGAGGGAATCCGAGGAAGAGGTCAATAGGGGGGGCATGGATGGATGAGGTACACTGTTGGAAGGTGGTAGTAAAGGTATTTATGGAGAAAGAGGTTTTTGGTGCAGCGCCAAAAAAGACTTTTGCATCAGCGCTGAAGCCGGCCCTGTCATGGCCTTTCTGTTTTTGTTTATTTAATTAGCAGTCGGGCCAAAAGGGCCACTGTGGAACATACTTTAAAGTGTGTGCTAATTATATTTATTGCTCTATTCAATGTTTTAAGTATGAAGGTGATTTTACTAATGTTTTTACCGGAAGATGGTGCCTGACATGGGGCGGGGCCCAAGGTCATCTGTGAGATAAGGTGCACTGGAGAGGAATAGTGGCTAATCAAGCTTGTAAGGGAGTGCGTTGTAGAGTCCGTGGTCAGGTGGAGGTAGTAATGAAGAGGCTCACACAGAGGGAGCCCGAGAAGTGTCACTTGCCTGATACTCCCACCTCAGAAACCTCCTCTTCCCATCAAAGGAACATTACATAGAAAAAACACTTTTTGTGAGTGATAACATTAAAAAGAGATTTGGAAAAGAGTGAGTTTTACTGGGCCTCGTAAGACTAAGAAGAGGTAAAGGAGGGCCCTGAAGCAGGCCTGCCTAGACATATATGCGACAAATCGAGCCCGCAGTGGCCCACCTAAATGCGTCCTTGGCCCACCCAATTAAAAATTCCTGGAGCCGGGCCTGGATGACAGTGAAGATAGGTGGTGCGAGCTGCAGTGGCCTCCTGATCAGGGCCCTGGCACTTATTATTTTACAAATTAAGCACTGCCGTAGTTTCTGGCATGCCGTATAATCTCACTTTTAATAATTCTCTTGGTTGTTGCTTTCGGAACGAGTCATTTTGCACACTAATTTCTTTCGGCCTTTACTCCTACTCCCAAATTGACACTCCTAACCACAAGTTAGTTCTGAGTTTTTCTTTTAGCAGCTGCTAAGAGATCTTTCTGTCCCCGCAATAACTATTTAAAACGCGTTTGATTCCCTTCTCGTCTCAGCACAGGTAATGCCATTATTCACTCCTGCGCCATTTGCTCGAAGAGTCTCCGGTGCGTCTCAGAGAGCGGCTTCTCTCCATCCTTACAGCTGTCCTCGGGCTGCCGAGGCCGCCGTAAATCTCCGTCCTCCCCCTCGCGCCCTCCAATTGCACCTTCGTGACACCAAAGGAGTGGAACGATTTTATGGATTTCCTTAGGAAATCGGTCTAAAATACTGACGGAGGGTATAACGCCGTGTCAACCATTTCAGCCCTCGGACGAAATATGAAATAGTGGCGTCGTGCACTTTATTTAGCTCACGCTTCAGCAAACTTTTTGCATGGAAAGCAACCTCAATGTTTGGCACTAACCTATTCTTTTTGTTGCAAAAATAAAAGTGACAGTGTAGCACACCATCCTACCTTTCTTAAATCCACTAGTTTCGAATACTGAAACTTTTCTAGAACGATCTTGAACTTTCTTACCTGACGTAGGGACTGGGTGAAATTACTACTTTTCTGAACCAGCATCCTTTACTCGAATAGTTTTTTTAGGTTTGCCATTTGACTCTAGACAGCTCGCCAGTATAACAATGCATGCAGAATACACGTACATAGAGGGCTTTAGCAGGCTTCATCCATTGGTCTGTGAGCAGGTTCCTCTGGTTTCAACTTGTTCTGGCGCCTTCAAAACATGGTGCCGGGAGCCCAATATCAACATTTTGTCTCACTGTTCTGCACTGATGCAGTTTTAGCGCCTGTTTCCATCCCAATCCATTGAAAACCTCTCATCGACTAATATCGCCACACTCAGAGGACACAGTAGAATGCATCTGTGCTTTCAGCTTTGCCACACACATTCGGCTGCATGAGTGGGGATGAAGGGGAATTGTAATTCTTGGGAAATTTTGCGACAATTCTGAAAACGGGGAATTCTATAAATCCTCAAGTTCGTCTAGCGAGCAAACCACAGAGACAGAGGAGGGTCACCAAACAATAGGCCAAGAGGATATTAAAAGAAGCATTAATAAAGAGAGTCGGCCATGCCTATGAGGCAAGAGATATTGACTATGACATTGTTTTCGGCCATGTTGTACATCAGCATAACTGCCATGCAGCATGGCTGAAAGTAAAACAAAAGTGCTAAAACACAGCCAGTAATGTTTTTTTTTTATTACTGGCTGGAGGCAGGGCGTCTTAGGGAGCACAGAGGGCAAGAGGCAGGCAACACAGAGAATTAGAGTGTGGGGAAAATGTGCCATGACGCACCCAGAGGTGTCCACATCATTGTGCTTTTCTTTGTTTTGTCAAGTGGGGGCCAAGTAACAACACAGACAATGGATTGAGGGACGGTAGGGGCAAGCAACACAGTGGAGGGACGATTATGGCAAGTAACATGGGGAAGGGTGAGCGATGGGGCAAGCAACATGGTTGGGAACAAGTTGCATGGGGTTGTAAGGGCAATTGGGGGCAAGCAAAACAGGGGATGGAGGGTCGGTGTGGTCAAGCGACGGGTGAGGGAGGCAGGGGAGGACAAGCAGCATGGGAGAGGGCAGACAGGAGGGAGCAAGCAACACAGTGGGGAGCGGGACGGAGAGAGGGCATGTGTGGACAAGTAGCATGGGGAGGAAGAGAGAGAGGGGCGTGGGGCAAGCAGCACAGGGGATATTGTGAGAGATGGAGGGCCCGATTCACAGAATGAACTTAAGACTCAATCCTAAACTTACTACTATTTTGGTATTCACAGAATGCACTTACTACTTTTGGTATTCACAGAAGTTAGGATTTAGTCTTAAGTTTGTCTTAAGACAGACTTAAGACAGACTTAAGACAAAATCCTAACTTCTGTGAATACCAAAAGTAGTAAGTGCATTCTGTGAATACCAAAATAGTAGTAAGTTTAGGATTGAGTCTTAAGTTCATTCTGTGAATCGGGCCAGGAGAGTGGGGCATGAAACACCGAGAGGGTGAACAGGTGAGAGCAAACACAGGGAGGGAAGGAAACTGATAGCAAGCAAGACAGGGAAGGAATTGAGGTCGGGAAGGTGGGGTATGCAAAACAGATGTCCATGCTCCAGGGAAAGGACAAACACACAAAAAGGAAGGAACCCTAAACCAGTTGACCAATAAAAAGCAAGGAAAGGAAAAGAGCGATTAAGCGAAACAATAGTAAGCAATGGGCAGACTCTAAGCTCACTGTTAGAAAATAAAAGGTCTCGAAGATACAGCATTGCCTAAGCGTGACCTAATTAGATGCACATGTCATGTTTCCCTATGATACAGGCTTTAGTATCCCACATCAAGAAACAAAACCACAGAACAGCATGCTCTGCCTAATTTCCAGAACAGAATTTCCAAAGTTTCTGAATTACATATGAAATTCAGCGAAATACTATATACAGTCTAAATGCTGCAACTGCACTCTGGCATGTTAGGGAAAGGCTGGACAGTGCTAGAGAGAAATAATGTTGCAAAGCAGTGGTAGTCTTTGTACATAATTGACTTCTGGCAATGCCAGTGGTGTGGAAATTCCCGACAAGTCATATGCCTGGAGTATGCAGGGTACAAAAGGCTATTTCACCCTTTTTACATTTTTGATCCATACTAGAAGTATACTGTACCGCATCAGCATAATGAAATAGATAAACATGTTTCAATCGCTACCACCCCATGCCTCCACACAATAGTTGTCCTTTTTTTGTGCTGCAAACAATAAGAACCATGTATTGTCTGTGGAAGAATCACACCACCTCATAGTATACAAGTAATCTAGTAGAGGTGCATCATCCTTTTGCTGGAGTCGATGAGTACACTTGTTACTTCCCTGCTTTATGTTGTATTTGACAGCTAATGGAATCCTATTGATTTCCAAAGGATGACTGAAACTGCTTTAGTCCTTATGGTTCAATAACCATTTACCTTTTAAATTAGCTTGAATCGAGCATTTCATCAGTCATGATTATGATGCCTAGAGGTCATACAACATTAATCATGTCGGTATTGATCATGTGTTAGTTCTTCACATATATTGGGATCATTATAATGCATTGCAGGGAGTCTTAATTCCACAGGTGTTCTATGGAATTCTCTTCACGCACCATTACACAACTTAACGGGCGTGGTAGGTACCCGGTAATATCACCCAAATGTCAACTTACAAAATGCAGAGGGAAAGTGAAAGTAGCAAAGGGTCCAAAAATCATGAAAAATGTGGCAAAGATCCAGTAAATTGTCGACCTGTATGTTATTCCTGATTCCACACCTCCAACTAGTAATGGTCCTTGTATAGAGTGGAAATACTTGCAGGTAACACTTGACACTAAGGCCCAGGTTTACAAAGATTTTGTGTCAGGTTTGTGTTACATTTTAACCAAGTTGTTTGTCAAATGGCAAATTATGTTGGTTTGTAACCAAAAGTAATGCAATGCAGAGCAATTCAGTGCATTACGTTACTTTGCATCAAGGGAAAATTCCATGGGTAGTGCATAGGCGTTCCTGTGCATCCACCAATTGATTTTGATGAAAATCTATATCCACAAAGAATTGTAGACTTGTATTTGTTCCAAAATACTGTGCCTACCTGAAGCTGGCGTAACAAGGAGAAATATCTTTCTTTCTTTCTCTTTGTTTGTGTGTTGCAGAATGCTGCACACATACAAAGAGGAAATTGCTGAAAGCATATATTGTGTGCCAGGAACTGTCTCCTTTTCTTCACATACGCTATGTTGACCACAACGTTACATTCATGCACTATGGTGCAAGGGTTCCTGCATTGGCGTATGACTGCAGAAAGTGACCCAGTGCAGAGAGAGAGCAGAACTGCATCACTCCTTTACAGATATGGCACCGTTCTGCTCGCTCTAGTACACCCAATGCAGCATAGCAACTTTGCTTGCCTGCCTGCATCGCGTCAATTATTTGCATATCTTTTTGCAGGGATTCTTCTAGGAAGCATAACTTTGCATTGCGATAACACGTCATCAGAATGTAGCGACTGAGTTTCTCTACCATGTCAGAACCTGCAGGACCAAATCCGACTAGCTCACAGTGCCTCACCTGAACTTCCAACCTTTCCAGAGTAGCAGGTGATTTTGGAAAACCTAGAACATGAACTTCTAGTCCCCACAGAAGCTGTGGAAACAGATCACCACCTTTCATTTCTCAGTCATGCATGTCAATAATAAACAAAAGAAAGAAACATAGGAAGTTTACAATATATTTATTGAAACTATTGTAGTCTATTTTGAAGCAAGTGTGCTGAGATTAGTAACCAAATGCAACCGAGCAACGTAATCAGCCTTACTAGCAGTTGGTTAACAGTGAACAACCCAACCATGGCAACTAATATACCTGTCTAGCCTACCCCACTATGTGAGCACAGGGATATTTTATTGATTGCTGGGATTAGCAATGGACCCCATATCTGGTATGTGTAGTTAGGTGGTCTGCATCATAGGTGTAAACTCAATTTATGCAAGGCTGCTGCCGTTCCAGGACTGGTCTCTCTGCTAGAATTCTCCTTTCTACCACCCAAGGGGCGAGACATGGTTTATATGATAAGAACTACTGTGTTGGAATTCTATGTCATGACACGCAGGCGAGGATTAGGCTTTCCTTTCCTCATTTTATTTCAAAAGCAGCCATCTTAGATGAACAAGAACAAACAACAAAGACTTCATATCCCATGAAGCTTCAGAGGAAACAACATTCCGGATATGGAGTCTCTATCCAATCAGATGTCTCCTGGCTCCATAACTGCCACAGAGTACCGCAGTGCTTTCTCTTTCTTCACTGCTGCAGCCTAGGTGTCAGTTAAGTTCCTCACTTCCTCATGGCTTTGGGGATAGTTCAATGGCCTTGCTTTTGGCACCTTTTGCTTGCTTGTGTTTGTTTTTCTAATGGTTTACTTCTGCTTTGATTAGAGGCCTCGGCTTCTTCCGTGGCCGCGGGAACAATTTTCTGCTCGTACGCGGCCACATGTTGTCAATTTTGTTTCCGGGTGCACTCCTCCTTTTGTCTGTTTGACACTCTTGGTTTGACGTGCGCAGACGAAGGTCACATCAGTTTCTGGCTTCTGGCGAGCACCTCCGTCCACATCCGTTGGGCCCCCGGTTTGCCTGAACACCCCACGGGGTGTTAAGATCAGCAGTTTTTTAGTGCCTGCCAGTACGCATTAGCTCAGGCATTACCTCAGCCCCACGTGTGACTATAAGGGCGTTTACCATTGCTTGTGTCTCCTGTCAGCCATAGTAGGCTGCTGCTTGTGAATCAGTGTGTGTCCCCAGCCCCATTCTCTCCCTTTTTTGGCTGGCTGTGACTCAGGGGGTGACCCCAACCCCATTCTCACCCCTACTGACTTTGCACTCTCCCTAGTAAGGGATCATTGATCCGGGTGCCACCAAGTCCTGCAGTGCTATCTCTTTCTTCCAGCGACAAAGTCAACTGTGGAAGATCCTTACTCCTGATTCGATGCCTCCGAACCTATGGACAAAGAAGTAGTTGTAAACTTATGCGTGCAGGGAAACTATTTCATACACCTTTAAGTAGAACCTTAAAAGCAGGAAAATGCTTTACTTACGTCATTACGTCCGTCTCACAACCCCAGTGGGTTTTGAAGCATTCCTAGGGTGGGCTAATCCTCGCTTCCGTGTCCTTAATAGAACTGAAACTTAACTGACACCGAGGCTGGAGCAGCGAAGAAAGAGAAAGCACTGCAGGATTCGGTGGCAGTTATGGAGCCTGGAGACATCTGATTGGATAGAGACTCCATGTTCTGGAATGTGGTTTTCTCTGAAGCTTCATGGGATATGAACTCCTCATTGTTTGTTCTTGTTTATCTAAGATGGCTGCTGTTGAAATAAAATGAGGAAAGAAAAGCCTAATCCTCAACTCTGTTCCCTTAATGGAATTGCAACCTTATGTTACGAAAGCTAGAACATTTTTCATTCTGCAGCTGTGCTACTGTGTTGTGTCTAACATTGTTAGACGATATTGCAGACTGGGCATAAGAAAACAGTACACCATGTTGTACAACCCTTTAGGAAATATCCAAGCTGAATACCAACAAGAGTCACTGTTAGAAACGGGATTTCTGGTCGGTTAGGGCATGCACCTCAGCCAGGCACAAACCACCACTCTAGTCAGGGCAAGGGAGTTACACGCTGAAGATAACCCCTGCTCACCCCCTTGGTAGCTTGGCATGAGCAGTCAGGCTTATCCCAGAGGCAATGTGTAAAGCGTCTGCGCAATATACACACACAGCAGAAACACACTAGGCACACCACAAAATAAACTCCACACAGGGTTATATAAAAAATAGCCTTTGTATTATACAAAACACATTGGAATCATTATGTGGTACTGAAAATTCTGGACCCGTGTCATAAACATCGTCGTATCATGACGATGTTGGTATCAGCAGACCGAGAATGATGAGTACACTATATAAAAGCTTTTTCGCCGTATTCGAGTGGCGAGATTGCCCTGAAATCAGGGATTCCGTTCTGAACCCTCGGGTTCCATTTTGTGTATGGCAGCCATTTTGTGGTTGCCCTCACATAGGCCGATGACTAAGGCCGAATGAGTCTTTTGGGACACGTACACCTTTAGCTGACTTCTGTGTGACCTGGGCAAGCGACTCCACTGCCCGAAGCCAAACCTGTTCGGCCAGTTCCTTTCCCAGTGGCCGATCGAGATTAGGATCAAGGCACAGCATACAATAAACCTTTCATTGCACACAACTATGCCTAATCTCACACACACCTGTCTCTGTTTCTTGCTTTATGGCCTGCTTTACGATGAGGAGGTGCCCGATTTTATTAGGGGTCCGTCCGATATCTGATGGAAAGTGTTGGTCCTTGCCTGGTAATTGATTATGGGCTGGACAAACTGAAAATGGGCTTGTCATCATGATTCTGCTTTTTCTTTGTTGTGAAAACATGCGAATGGTCAACTGTAAAATAAGGAATGTTTGCCTAAAGCATAATATTTTGTATAAAAAGGGATGGCTGGCTTTGTAAGTTGAGCAGTCTCCTGAGAATATACACCGTGTTGTACTTCTAGGATATCTGTTACTGGCTGCAGCCAATAAATCTGATCTTTGAAGTCACCAAGAAGTCTCTGCCTCTCTGTAGTCTGGGACAGGAGAACTTGAAGTCTTTGGGTGTGTTCCCTGGCACAGCTGGGTTCTTAAAAACCCAGTACTTCAGTTGGCACCCAACGTGGGGCGATTTCAGCGGTACCGGTCCAAGCCAGAGGTTCGTGAGGAGCTTCGTGTGAAATTATGGAGGAAGACCAACCACTTCATCGACCCCTGTATGTCGTCGTGGTCCGAAAGCCTTTGCTGCGAGGTTCCCCGCTTCCCGACGGCTACGAAGGACTGCTGCCCTGACTATCGCCCTGTCTTGGACCCTTTGATGATTTGTAGAGCGAGGCGATAGACGAGGCTTCTGGTGACATCATCGATACCTCAGTTAAGTATGAGTGGCGAGTCTCCCAGTCCTTAGTTTGGGTATCCCCTTGGGATCTTTGATTTGGAACTTGCAAGTACCAAAGCCGAGGGACTCGTGTATTCACGAGACTATCGTATTCGATAATCCCTTGAAGTTTGACGCTAGACTAGAGAGCGAAGATGCCTGGTCTTAGCAGACTTGGAAATTTGTTTTGTCTTGGTTGTAATAGGGATTCCCGATTGGAGGACTCGTGTCCGGTTCCTCCCATTGGAACTCCAACCTATGAGCTCTACGTGAAGCACGGCGTGGGCCCCATTACGTATAATGAAGTATGGATCCGATACACCAGGAAAGATGGTGTTTTAAAATGGCCCCAATATGGTAGTTTTGACACAGAGATATTAGATAATCTAGAGGTTAGACTTTTTAAGAAGAAAGCCCGGCCTGCGATGTTTGACTCTTTCCGCCTATGGCGAAAGGAAGCCAAACAGAAAGAAATTAAATTAGCAAAGAAAAATAAAAGAGAAAAGGGTATCTCGATAATGCAAGCTGCTATGCAGTATAAAGATAACGAAGAAGAGCAAGCGAGTGACCAGTTGCACAGGCAACGTAAAATGGCGAACGATAAATGTTACCCAGTTTTGCCGCCTCTTCAGCAAGATGCAGCAAAAGAACTTGAGAAAGATCCTTTAATGTCCCACTTATTGAGTTCGCCACCGCCCTATGCGCAGAGTGCTACTGCACCTCCGCAACCTTTATTTGTGCAACCTCCGGTTGTTTTGCCTCAGGTCCTTCCACAACCGCCAGCTCCTCTTCAGTTGGCTCCTACTGCTACGGCTCAGCCTCCTCAAGGGCCGCCGACCTTGCTACCTGCTCCCCCTGTACTTCCTACGACTTTGCCTACTGCATCGACTACCTCTTCTGATGTTCCTCCTGTTACTGCCTCTGCGTCTGCATCTGCCTTGCCTCACTCTGTTTTTCCTCCTGTTCTTTCGTCGACTTCTCCTTCTGTTCAACAGAGAATGACTGATACAGTTGCTAGTCTCCTATATCCTCTCTTTGGGGCAACAAGTATGACCCCTGTTTCAACACGCAAACAGCTGCGTAGTCAACTGCCCGACTCTAGAGAGCGGGAAACATTGAATTATTTGGCACATAAATGGGTTACAGACCCCACAAGATATGAGCTAGACTCTGTTATGGATGTCTTCCATCAGTGGGAAGCACCAAAGCAGAGATATGTTTTTGAGAAAATGTGTGCTTTTCTTTGTGAGGAATTGGAGGAAAATGATTTAGAATGCAATCCGCCTGATTTATGTCGTGTACGGTTCGAGTTTGCAAAAGGCACAATTGTGGGTTCCGATGTTGAAAAAGCAGTTGCGACATTGTTGTCGTTTAGGAGTGAGGGTGTTTCTCGGTCATTGTTTGAGCATGATTCCTCCGTTAGAAGGAAAGAGAGACAGTATCCCATGAGAGAGGTTCCTCCGGTATGGAAGGAAGAAATACCTGCTGGTGCAAATAATAACCCCCCAGCTGTGCCAGCACATTTTCAATGTGTTTGGGTGCATGTTCCTTGGAAGCGAGCTGAAGTTTTGGCCCTTAAGCAGACTTTGCCTGACCCCCGTAAAAACCCTGCAGGGTACTATAAGGAATTGTCACAGACCGCAGACTCATGTATTTTGAATTTAGCTGACATAGACATGTTGTTTGGAAATGTTGTTCCACAGCCTTTATGGGGTTTGATTCGTCACACGGATCATGCGCAGGAGTTAGGTGATACCTGGGTTAATTTTGCTGCTGCAGATGGCCGACAAGTTGGTGGTGCTAAACCTGAGACTTTAGTTGCAGAACTTCCTGGTAAAATCGTTACGTACATGAAGACTTTAATGCCTGCTATGCGAGTGAACTGGGACAAATTGTCTGCATGTAAGCAAAAGAAAGAGGAAACCGTGTCTGATTTCTTCACTAGGTTTGAAGAGACGTTTGTCGACAAGTTCGTACATAATTTGCTTCCTGAGTTGTGTAAGAAATTGAAAGATTCAGAGAGTTCTTGGGCCGTTTGCTCTTCAGCACAGATATTGGCTACGGCGCAGTATTATGAAAATAGAGATAAGGATGAAAAGGATAGAGCAGACAAGAAAACTAAAGAGCTGAAAACGAAGGTTCTTTTACAGCAGGCGTATCCGCCTCGTAGTAACCAGCGTGATTATCAGCAGCCTCAACAGTTTCAGAGAAACTCGCAAAGGACCGAATATCGTCACCAACGTTTCCCTGTAGGCCCCAATCAGTGTTCATATTGTAAGGAAGAGGGTCATTTCAAGTACAGTTGCCCTATTTTGTTACAACGTATGAATGGTGCTTCTGGTGCAAGAGGTCGAGGTGTTCAACAAGCACCTAGAGGTAGAGGACGTGGAAATTTCCCCCAGAACGCGCGTTCTTTTCCGCCTCAGAATTCAATGAATAGTTTTGATCAGCAGAATAACGTGTCTGGTAGGACGACTCAGTACTATGCTGATGACTACTATGCAGAAGATGAGAATATGGAAGGTAATGATTGCTAGGACAGCCATAGACAAAGAGAGGGAGTTGTTTCAGTTACAGTAGATCAGAGTGGACCTTATGTAGAGGTGATTACATCAGGTGTGTCAGAACCTTTTCTGTTGGATACTGGTGCTACAAAGAGTTCTATTATGCACTCTAAACTCCCTAGCGCACCTTCGTCTGGCGAAACGAATGTTTCAGTAGGTTTTTCTGGCGCCCCGGTTAGGAACCCGATTTCTAGTCCTATGTCCCTTTCTGTTGGACCTTGTGAATTCGAAGCACCCCTTATTCTGACAACAGGTTGTGGTGAGAACCTGTTAGGATTAGATCTGTTGAAAAGATTGTATGCAACCTTGTATTGTTCTCCTTCAGGAGTACAACTTACACTAGGTAAGAAAGTGTTCTCCCCAATGTATTTGTCGAAGGACAAACTCCCGACAGAATTGTCGTTTCTTCCCGATACTCTTTGGGCTACTGGTCCTAATGATGTGGGTCTTTTGGAAATACCGCCATATGTTGTGACATTGAAAGCCAATGTTAAAATGCCATGCATTCCCCAATTTAAGATCTCTAGTGAAGGTGAAAAAGCGTTGCTAGCAATCATTTATGATTTGATTGAAAAAGATGTAATTGAGGAGACAAGAGGCAACATTTGCAATAGTCCTGTTTTGCCTGTTTTGAAGCGTACTGACCCTTCCCAGCCACCCGTTTACAGATTTGTAATCGATCTTAGAGAGGTGAATAAAATCGTTGTGCCGCAATTTCCAGTTGTTCCTGATATCACTGCCCTATTGACTATGATTCCAGCTTCCGCGACTTGGTTCTCGGTGATTGAATGCTTTCTTCAGCATCCCAATTGCCGAGGAGAGTAGGGATATTTTCGGCTTCAGATTAGGAGGCCGAAGCTTCCGGTTCAAACGCGCTCCTCAGGGCTACTGTGAAAGTCCATCGATATATAGTCAGGCTTTAAAAACACAGCTTGATACGATTATTTTACCTGATGGCGCTACCCTTATTCAGTACGTTGACGATTTGCTAGTTGCTGCAGATACTGAGGAGATTTGTAAAGAAGCAACATTGTCATTGTTGCGTCATTTGTCCGATTTGCATCACAAAGTTTCCCTTTCGAAATTGCAATATTGTCGACAAGAAGTGACCTACTTAGGTCATCTCTTATCGAAGGAGGGAAGGAAACTGACCCCAGAAAGAATTCAGGCAATTGCAAAATTGAGTGTGCCAAGGACACAGAGAGAAGTGCGCGCTTTCTTGGGCATTACGTCATATTGCAGACAATGGATACCGAATTTTTCTCTACTGGCCAAACCTTTGGTAGCATTGACTTGTAAAGATACACCGAATCCCCTTCCATGGTCTGAAGATTGTCAGAAAAGTTTTTCTGAAATGCGTGATGCATTATGTTCGGCTCCTGTGTTGGGTACCCCCCGACTACTGTAAGCCTTTTACACTGTATGTCCATGAGAAAGAAGGTTGTGCATTGTCAGTGTTGACACAGTCTTTTGGGGACAAGCAACGTCCATGCGCGTATTTTTTGTCGACTTTGGATCCGGTAGCTAGAGCGTTGCAGAGTTGTTTGAGAGCCACAGCAGCAGCAGCAGTTTCTATTCGGCAGTCTGCTGGTTTAGTAATGAATAATATGTTGATTGTAATGGTTCCACATGCAGTGGACATTTTGTTAAACAGGACCAAGACACAGCACTTAACTAGTGCTCGATTGTCAGGTTACGAGTTGACACTTTTAGCGAGTCATGTGCACATAAAAAGATGCAACACGTTGAATCCAGCTACGTTGTTGCCGATTATAGCAGAAACAGATGTTTCTGAACAGCATGATTGCTTTCTTAAGACAGAGGAAGAAACGAAAGGGAGAGTAGATCTCAAAGACACTCCTCTTGCGAAGTGTGATGGTACCTTATGGGTGGATGGTTCATGCTTCAAGCTTCCGAATGGTGATACGACTGCGGCATATGCTGTTACGACTTTGCATACGATTGTTGAAGCTGCACGTATCCCACATAATTCAGCTCAAGCAGCAGAGTTGATTGCACTTACAAGAGCGTGTGTGTTATCAAAAGGAATGAAAGTGACCATATATACTGACAGCCAGTATGCATTTGGTGTGGCCCATAGTTTTGGACGATTGTGGAAAGAACGTGGGTTTTTGACTTCGCATGGAGCCAAGATACAGCATGGGCAGTTGGTGAATGAGCTTTTTGAGTCACTTACCTTGACGTTGCAAGTCGCGATTGTGAAATGCAGTGCACATAAGAAGGTTACTGATGATGTTGGTCATGGCAATGCATTTGCTGATGAAGTCGCGAAAGAAACAGCAAGGGATGTGATGAGTCGAATGTATGTTGCAGGCCCTGCGAGATGGGTTGGTGACATTGGAATGTGTGAAGATACGATATTTTTATTTATTTATTAATGACACTTATAGAGCGCGTACAATTACCCGTGGGCGTCTCGGCGCTAATTTGCAATGATGTCTCTCCCTGATCAGTTTGTTCAGAAGCTTGATTTACTGATTAAATAACCATGTTTTCAGTTTTTTTCTAAACTGAAGGAATGAGGAACTTGTTTTTATGTGGTTTGGTAGGGTATTCCAGATTTTAGGGGCCGCAATTGAAAAGCGGCGGTCACCCCAAGAAACTGTTCTGCTGCGTTGAACCACTAGTTGGTTAAGTGAGGTAGATCGAAGTATTCTGGACGGATTGTAGGGAATTAGTTGCTCTTTGAGAAAACGCGGTCCTTGGTCCTGCAGTGTTTTGTAGACTATGCACAATGATTTGAATTTTACCCTGTTTTGGATGGTTAACCAGTGGTAACTTTTCAGAGTGTCCGAGATGGGTGCGAATTTAGGTTTTTTGGACAGCACGCGTGCCGCTGCGTTCTGCACGGTCTGTAGTTTTTTGGTGACTCTGTTTTGTGCATTAAGCAAAAGACCGTTACAGTAATCTAACGATGTTAGGACCAGGGAGGTGACTAACGTCTTGGCTGCTGAATCTGGTAGATAAGGTGTGATTTTTCTTATCAGAGAGCGTGAAGTCTATTCAAGCTGAAGCTACAGAGAAAGAGCTGAGTGTGTGGAGAGAGAGTACGGGTAAAATGGATGCAAATGGTTGTTGGGTTGAATTGTCAGAACATCAGCGATGGTTGTTACCCGATGCATATATGCTTGCAGTGGTTACAATGGCCCATGGAATGGCTCACATCAGTGTGAAAGGGATTTGTAAGTTGTTGGCTCCAGTATGGCAAAATGCTAGAATTCCTAAGTGTGCAGAGAATGTGGTCAAGAATTGCATGGTGTGCTTGAAATACAATCCCGGTAGGGGAACTCCAACTCCAGCTGGTCATTTTGCGCCTCCAACGTACCCGTTCGAGGCTTTGCAGCTAGATTTCATCCACATGGAGAGGTGCAACAACCTGAAATACGTACTCGTTGTTGTTTGTGCCTTTTCGAGATGGGTAGAAGCATATCCCCTGAACGACAATACTGCCCTATCCACAGCTAAAGCCCTTGTCAAAGAGTTTTTCCCTAGGTTCGGCTTGCCGAGAATGGTCTGGAGTGATAATGGGAGTGAATTTGTGGGTCGAGTGATGAAGAGAGTATGTGAAGGGCTAGGCATACGCCAGAAGTTTCACCCTGCAAATCACCCCCAATCAGCTGGACTAGTAGAATGCTACAATGGCACTCTAAAACTTAAACTGGCCAACATACAAGCAAGCTCTGGCCTTAAATGGCCCGATGCCTTACCATTAGCACTTCTATCGACAAGAATGACTGTGCATTCACGAATGAGACTTAGTCCATACGAAATTGTGTTCGGCCGCCCGGCCAACATATGGGGAGTGCCTAGGCCGACAAAATTCAGTGAAATTGAACACCCTGTACTGCTTGATTACTTATATGATTTGACGGCTAAATTGCGTGTTTTACACCAACAGGTTCACGATACTCTGCCTCAGGTCTCTGAAGATCCAGGACACACTATCGATCCTGGTTCATGGGTGCTGGTCAAAAACGTCCAGCGGACAAAGACTGATCAGCCCCGTTGGACCGACCCCCACCTAGTCCTTTTGTCAATGAGATCAGCCGTGCGAGTGGAAGGGAAGAAAAACTGGATCAACGGCGTACATTGTAAGAGGGTCCCTTTGCCTCTGCCGTACGACCGATGGGTCCAGGAGGGTATTGCTGACTCTGAGACTGAGACTGTGCCTCGTTTTCTGCCTTTCAGCGATGCACGTGTAAAAGGAACAAATTCTGAACGTGAAAGTGACAATCTTTTGCAAGAAGCTGTGCCACCGTCAATTCGATTGGACACTACCGAGCCTGAACTCTTGTTTCAAGACCAGACATTACCTGGAAAAAGTCGTTATAATCTGAGGCCGAGAACTATGGACAAATAAATACTTTGCTATTTTTGAAAGTGCAGCTCTCCCATCTGAGAAACTTTTTTATTTTTGTTTTTCGAACTACCATCCGGGTTCAGCTGTAGGGTCGCGGGCGACAAGTCTTTGGAGTGCAAGCCGAAGACACAAGGTCGACGGTTCTGGTTGGTTCCTGGGCATTTCCCTTGGACTGACAGGCGCATTCCTTAGCACGGAACACCCTACCTCCGCGAGCAGCAAGGTTAGAGGATGGAGTTTTTCAAGATGGAGAGACCTGCCAACGAGATGAACTTTAAAGCCAAAATATGTATAATGATGACCAGAAAACACTTTTTGATAATATGCATTTTCATGTTGTTTAGTGTAATGATGTTTTTAATAGGATATGTTTTATTCTTTTTTCAAGTGACATTTGCACCCACTACACAGCCCATGCCTCCTTCTACTGTTTCCTCACATTCTTTTCACCCTTTTCCTGAACATGAGTCCGTTAGGAGATTAGAGTTTATCAATAACTCCTTCGTTCAGCTTTTGCACCAACACCAATTAGTAGTGAACACGACTAACTGTTGGGTGTGTGGTCTTATGCCTCGTACTACTGATAAAGGTATCCTTTATCTGGTCCTGCCATTCAGCTATAATGGTTCTGTGTGGGCATACAGAACGATGTTCATCTATGCTCGTGAAGTCCACCCTCTACGTTCTGTAAAAGATAATCTGAAGAATAGTGCTCTAGTTAAGGGTATAGTAGATATGATTAGAGAAGCTACTTCCTATGAGACTATCCCGAGAGATGAGACACTAGCGTATATTGGATGGAACGTGACCGGATATGGAGTTACTCTGAATGAGAACCAGCGAGCAAAGAGATCCTCCCCGATTTGGATTGTACCCCATCAGGTTCACCTATGTCTGCAAGGTAATGGCAAGAATCCCCGAGCTCAGTTAGGAAAGAGTATCTGCACGGAGACATATGTCTTTGCGTCTCAGACTTCCCCTTCATTCCTAGCAGCTAAGGGTACCTATTTCATCTGTCATGATAGAGCCTACACATGGTTGCCCCCTGACTTCTCGGGCACATGTTTTGTTTCGTTCCTGTTGCCACCCACCTACACCGCTGCGGCAGATTACCACAAGACAAGGATAGTTAGAGGTGTCTTCAGTAAAGAAGACACTGCAGGACAAGAATTGGGAGACTTCTTGAAGGGTTTTCTGCCATTTTGGGGACCCATGGTTAACAGCAGGAACATAAGGCAATTAATGAGGGTGGTTGAATCCACCGTAGTTGAAACTGCCGGTGTCCTTAGTAACTTGACTGCTGAGCTTCAGTTGGATCGTCTTATGACTCTTCAGAACAGAGTTGCGCTAGATGTCATACTTGTAGACCGAGGTGGGGTATGTAAAGTGATCCATTCAAGTTGCTGTTTTTTCATTCCAGATAATGCTCCGACAGTGTACCAGGCCATTTCCAAACTGCATAAGATCTCTGAATCTATTCATGTGAAAAAAGGAGATTGGTCATTGATGGGGTGGTTCTGGGAACTGTTATCCGCCTGGGAATGGAAAATTCTGATGGTCATTGGGATGACCTTAGCCATTCTTTTCCTGTTCTGTCTGTGCGTACAGTGTGCTCCTGCAATATGTGGCCTCTGTGCTACATCATGTGTAAGGAAACCTGTATCGAGGGACAAACTAAGAAATAGGATGATGCTACAGCAACATCTCAATGAATTTATGAGTATAGACCTGGACTAAGATTAGCGTGAGTGTAGGTTGATTGCCTATGTAAGAGCAAAAGTAGGGTCTGTGGTACTGAAAATTCTGGACCCGTGTCATAAACATCGTCGTATCATGACGATGTTGGTATCAGCAGACCGAGAATGACAAGTACACTATATACAAGCATTTTCGCCGTATTCGAGTGGCGAGATCGCCCTGAAATCAGGGATTCCGTTCTGAACCCTCGGGTTCCATTTTGTGTATGGCAGCCATTTTGTGGTTGCCCTCACATAGGCCGATGACTAAGGCCGAATGAGTCTTTTGGGACACGTACACCTTTAGCTGACTTCTGTGTGACCTGGGCAAGCTGACTCCACTGCCCGAAGCCAAACCTGTTCGGCCAGTTCCTTTCCCAGTGGCCGATCGAGGTTAGGATCAAGGCACAGCATACCATAAACCTGTCATTGCACACAACTATGCCTAATCTCACACACACCTGTCTCTGTTTCTTGCTTTATGGCCTGCTTTACGATGAGGAGGTGCCCGATTTTATTAGGGGTCCGTCCGATATCTGATGGAAAGTGTTGGGCCTTGCCCGGTAATTGATTATGGGCTGGACAAACTGAAAATTGGCTTGTCATCATGATTCTGCTTTTTCTTTGTTGTGAAAACATGTGAATGGTCAACTGTAAAATAAGGAATGTTTGCCTAAAGCATAATATTTTGTATAAAAAGGGATGGCTGGCTTTGTAAGTTGAGCAGTCTCCTGAGAATATACACCGTGTTGTACTTCTAGGATATCTGTTACTGGCTGCAGCCAATAAATCTGATCTTTGAAGTCACCAAGAAGTCTCTGCGTTTCTGTAGTCTGGGACAGGAGAATTTGAAGTCTTTGGGTGTGTTCCCTGGCACCGCTGGGTTCTTAAAAACCCAGTACTTCAATTAACGCACATATACACTGTGCCAACTGGCACTGGGCAATATTCACAGGGGACTATATACACAGGACAGGGCCAATCGGGCTACTGTCAGAACCTTTAGAACGCACAAGTAGCAATTGTAAAACACAACCAGTAACTACTGGCACAATAAATGACCTTAGCATTATCACCTGTAACATAAACACATTATATCTGCATCACTTTGGGCATAAAAACATTATGCGTAGACCTCATAAGCATAAACACATTACGCAAAAGGCATCATCCTAAAACATCATAGCATGACATTAGGCATCAGCATAAGTACATTATGCAACATCACATTGGGCATAAACACAATATGCATAAATCAGTAGTGCACCACAGTAACACTAATACCAGGTGAATACATCACCTTACAAACTGACTGTTATATTTGGTTTTTGTCTTTCCATCCTTTGGCTGTGTCTTCCCTGCTGCTCTGCTAGTATGAGTGTTAGAATGCCTTATGACCTCATGGAATGTTTGGGTGCCTGGCTTGAGTGTAGAGTGTCAATTGATGGCAGGCAGACTGAGCGGCAGGGAGGCTGTTCCTGGTGGGGTTACATTTCCATCTACCTATCTTCTTCTAATGAACTTACCTTGTAACTAGGCTTCAATAAATCCAACCTGTTTTATATACCTGGCTCCAAGGATCATCAATTTACAACATTTGGCGACGATCTTGAAGAACCTATGTGTGGAGTAAGGAAGGCCCTGTACAAAGGAACTACCGGAACTACTAAAGAGATTGCAAAAAGAAAATGGAAACGTAACGGAAACGCCCTATTCGGCCCCACCAGTGTCCCTCATCATCTGGACAGCCTGCAGCCCAGGGCGTTTGACCTTCTACTGCCGGTATTCTTGTAGCTACTGTGGAGATTGCTGCCACCCTGCTGCCTTAGAAATATTACTCCTGCCCTGCTGGCCTTACTACAGTCGTAAGTCACTGTACTGAGCTGAATTGCCAGCAGCAACTGGTGCTTGGGAATTGGCACCAGCAACGTGTGTTGAGGAAAACCGGCACTCATGTGAAGCGTTACATTTAAAAGTAAGCAGAGGTTGGTAGGCAGCTTAGCGAGTTGTGTTTCATAAAGCAAAGTTTTACAGCCTTCAAACTTAGAAGCCAACAGCCATTGAAGAGAAATGTCGTGCCATATTATCAAGAAAGGGCGATACATTATCGCTGCTTTTATCGGCAAGAAACTGCCACTAAAGCTACGATAATGGGCTTGAGGGAAGAGGTGTGGCGCCGCGGCCAGGGCAACTGACTCCGAAATCTGGGGATCACGGTTCGATCCCCAACACCAGCGGGAGATTAGCCCAGCACCATGTGACTCTGGGCAATAGCTTGCTTAATCTTCCTGACGGCCCCCAGCGCCTAGAGACCCTTACGGGTGATTGTGCGCTTTACAAATGTGGATTTACTTACTTTACTTACTTGATAATATGCCCTTGTGAATTCCCATAGAAGCCTAGGTTCTGGTGTTTACCTGGGTTCTATGGGAATTCACAAGGGCATATTATCAAGCCCAATATCGCCACTTTAGCGGCAGTTTCCTGCCATAAAAGCAGCGATAATGTATGGCCCTTTCTTGATAATATGGCCCGTCATTTTTAGTGGGCAGCGATTGTTAGTGAATAAATTACTGTGTGGTGCATCGTGACAGTCTAAGAAGGGAAACATCCTTTACAACTCAACTTTTACCACGCAATGCCTTTACAACACGGTATTTACAACGAATACCTTTACAACGCATTGCGCTGGGGGGCGCTCTAGGATAGGGAATAGATTTAATTTACTATCCAACACCTTCCCTACTATCCACGGGGACTGGAGTTGGAATAGTAAATTAAACTATTCACTATCCAGCGCCCCAAAGCACTATGCGTTGTAAAGGTATTCGTTGTAAATACCGCGTTGTAAAGGCATGCATGGTAAAACCATGCGTTGTAATATCATACATCCGTCTGAGAATCTTGCGGTGAGCAACTTTTATTTAACTTGTAAGGAAATCGGCAGTTACTGTGTTTGTTTGAATTTACAGGGAGTCGCATGCAGCATAAAGCAGAGTGTACTTAAGTGATTACCACCCATTGAAGCTGCTTGACTGGTTCTGCTGAAGAAGTTTTTATTTCTCTTTGTTGTGAACCATGATGTCTGAGGTGAGATAGTTTAAGTCTATTATTGTTTAGGGCACTTTGAGCCCTTCTGCCAGCAGTGCCAGTTGATCGTTATTAATATTATTATAATTTTTTAAAACGGAAGCACTAACCATTTTCTGCATACGCACCATTCCCTGCCTCCTGCACATGTGACATTATCCTTCTTCTCGTCACAGCCAGCTGCTGCACAACGTTGAGCTGCATGCATGTACCGTAAGCCATCCGGCACGGCCGTGACAACGTGCTGCCATCTTGTGCTTGGTAGTAGCACTGGAGCACATCTCGTAGTGTTCTGTGTGTAATGCATCTGCGATACTGCACGTTGTTGCCAACTGAATTGTAGAGTTTGCAGCTCACAATTGATGACCTATGACGTCGTGGGATCAAAGTGAAGTCTTCAACTTTCAAGTCTTCAACCTTTATATGGATTTTGGAGGTACTGTTTTGAGTTTAAATGATCTTGTCCGTGGTAAGGCCCGAGGTGCTTCACATGCTGGCTTCTTCAGCCAACTCGAGTGAGACTTCGCTCACTGGTGGCATTATAAGACTTTCAGTAGTTTATGAGGACACTTGCTTACTATTTTGCTTGTTCCTGATGGGCTCAAGACCTCGGGTGAGAGATCGCTCACGTGAGCAAAGACTTCATTTTTAGCCATTTCATTGCTGTGATATTGTTTTGTGGGGGTGGTTGCAGGGTGGTGAGTTTTGAGGTGTTGTCCCCATTATGTGTAGGTTGTGGGGCGGGAAGTGCTCTAGTTTTGGCTTCATAGAAAGGTGTGTCCCTTGTTCGGGGGAGGTTGTGGGGTGATATAATTGAGTGCCCCAGTTCTGTTCCTAGGGTGGTGAGTACCCTTTTGAGGTGAGGTTGTGGGAGCTCAGTGCCCCAGCTCTGTTCCTAGGGTGGTGAGTACCCGTTTGTGGTGAGGTTTTGGGAGCTAAGTGCCCCAATTATGGATGATACGGAGGTGTGTTCCCTATTACGTGGAGGTTGTGGGCGGTGAGTGCCCCAGTGCTGTTCTACAGTGTGATGTGTACCCTGTTACGTGTTGGTTATGGGGCGGTGTGTGTGTTGTGGGTTTTCCCCAAGGGAGGGAGATGGGATTTAAATGTTTTTACTTTTTGAGAATGTGATGTAAATGCTTTCTTTTGCAATGTGAATGCTTTTCTTTCAGAATGCATTGTATTTATTGATGTTTGTGTTTGCCTCCTTCACTGTGGTATTTTGTTTCCCTAAAGAAGGGGTATATGTCATATTTAGTTTGTGTCTTTCCATCCTTCGGCTGTGTCTTCCCTGCTACTCAGCTAGTATGAGTGTTAGAATGCCTGATGACCTCATGGAATGTTTGGGTGTCTGGCTTGAGTGTAGAGTGTCAGTTAATGGCAGGCAGGATGAGCGGCAGGGAGGCTGCTCCTGGTGGGGTTATATTTCCATCTACCTATCTTCTTCTAATGAACTTACCTTGCAACTAAGCTTCAATAAATCCAACCTGTTTTATATACCTAGCTCCAAGGACCCCAAGCCAACTGGCCTTTCACTGGGGCTCAAAATGCCATTTGTTCATAATGTCAGGGGGCACACTGTGGGCCTTTCAAGAAGCCCTATGGCTGCCAATGCAGCAAAAGCAAAAGAGCGCAATGCGCAGGGGAAGGGGGAATGTATCTCACTCCTTTCTCATGAAAACCAAACTGAATGCCCCACGTTGCAGCTGCCCGAATAAAGTGAGCACTGGCACGAATGGGGCCTCTGGAGATCCTCCTCCACCGGGACCTCTCGTGCAGCTGCCCGCTCACTCTTGGGGCAGCTGTGTAATCACCCTTGGTCTGGTAGGGCCTCCTGAGGTCCCACTGGGACTTTCAAGACTGAAAGATTGCCCCCACGGTGCAGCTGCCCACCTACGGGCGGTTCAGCTGTGAAGAAAGTGACACCACCACCATGGTGCCTCAGAGAGCACCAACACTGCGCACCGTAAGCCCCACTCACCGGGGCTCTACAAGGCCATGCGCTTACATAGCAGATGCTCACAATCCGCGGTGTGGCTGCCAAACCAGCCCTGTCACAAATACTACACAATTGGAGCCCCACTCATCGGGGCTTCCTCTTTGGTGCAGTCACCAAGGGTTGAAGGGAGGCGATCACCGTTGGGGTCCGCTAGACTCTGGTCGAGCTCCTCTCTGCTGTGCCTGGTGGTGGTGAGCCGTCACCGGGCTCCATCACTTGTCGCGGGGCTTCCCTCACTGATACGGGAGCCCCGCCTCACCTCAGGCACCAAGTTGCCTGACTTCCTCTCCGGCCAAGTTGCAATTAGCCAGCGTGGCAGCTTCCTCCTTCCGGTCTGCCTCTATTGGTGGGCCACGAATTAGCCCTGCCCACAACCAGGCACCAGCTCCCACCTGTCTCCTGGGCCTCCGGTCTCGGCGGCGATTCTCCTCAGCACAGAATGTGGGGTGGGCTCCCGCTGCAAAGAGCATGCGAATGCGGGGTGGGCTCCTGCTCTCAAATAAACACCAGTGCAGGGTGGGAACCCATTCCACCTTCCAGGCACAGGAAGCGCAGAATGCGCTCGATCTCCATGAGCAAAAAAATGTGGGGTGGGCTCCCGCCATGACTCTGGGCAATGTGGGGAAATCTCCACGAAGCGGGGTAGGCTCCCGCTCTTCTCCAGCAGCACGGGGGGTTCCCCACTCTGGGGTTCCCTCCCAAATCCTTTGCACCCCAGCACTGCAGAGCCCATGTGCTCCTTTTCTCCTGGCCAATGCTGGAGTGCAGAACTTCAGAGGGGAAAGGCTGGGATCAGGCAGGCCAGCACACAGGGCCCTCCAGCAGGGAGGCAGTCCCTGTGGCGGTTCCTCCTGGGGCCCAGCAACCTCAAGTCCGCCTCACCAAGTCACAAGGAAAGAACAACCTTCATGGGGTCACAGCCCCAGTATATATAAATCATTTTCTTTGTCTGTCCTGGCACAGGGCTTGGGGGAACCAGCCTGAACTGGTTCTGGGGGGTTTTGGAGCACTTTGTTGACAAGGATCCTCTTCCCCTTTGTCAGGTGGGGGCTTGGTGGTCAGACACACCACAGGGGGGAGGAGCCAGCATTCACTCAGGCAGGCACAGACCAATTTGGGGTCAGGGGACTACTCCTCCCACTACTCCAAATGCAGATCCCCTATTCAGCCTAGCGCTGAATCACCCTGCCCTCCCTGGATCCACATACACCTCACCAGACCCTGTCACTCCAAAGCCAGGCATGCAATACACATCAGGCAGGCAGACACATAACACACAGAAATGCCAACTTCTAGAAGTGGCACTTCTAAATTAGGTATAATAAATCTGCACACACCATTGCGTAGCATTTTTTATCATCATTCCAAAAACACCAAACTTGACCACGCTACTCCTCTCATACCAGGAATTACCATTGAATCACTTATCAGGGAATCCCCAATGCATTCCTATGAGAGGGCAGCCTCACAGCAGTGAGAAACCAAAATGGCTGTTTGTCACTACCAGGACATGTCACACACTTAAGGTAAATGTCCTACCTTTTACCTACAATGCACCCTGCTCATAGGGCTAGCTAGGGCCTACCTTAGGTGTGACTGATATGCAGTAAAAGTGGGGTCACAGACATGGCACACACTTTAGGTGCCACGTCACAGCGGCAGTAACACTGTGCGCACAGGCCCTGCAATGGCAGAGGCCTGAGACAGGTTTGAAAGGCTACTTTGGTGGGTGGCGCAATCAGCGCTGCAAGTCCACCAGTAGCATTTAATTTACCGGCCCTGGGTATCTGAGATACCACTTTACAAGGGACTGACAGGTAAATTAAATATGCAGGTGTAGACCATTCTTACCATGTTTACCACAAAGAGCACACGCACTTTACACTGGACAGCAGTGCTAAAGTGCCCAGAGTCCTAAAACCACCAACACCATGTCAGAAAAAATGCTAGGAGAAAGGCAAAAAGTTCAGGGATGACCATGCAAAAAGGGCCTAGTCCAACAGTCCCTGAATAACAAATAATATGTACAGCGTATTTCTAAAATAACATAATGTCACAAAAACAAATGTATTATGTGTGGCTGTGAAAAGCAGTGGCAGACTAAATAACCTAATCCACAAAACTAAGGGAGAACCAAAGTGGGCTAGAAAGGGATATCACTACAATCTGGGCATGTATTACCACTTCATTTTCCTGTCAACTCCTAATCTCGTAATGAAGCCTAAGTGATTTGACTTGTTGGGTTGGGAGAAAGGAATTCTAATATCTATGTGTCAGTACTCCATTGTGGTTTAGCAGTACACAGTGATGGGGGTTGATAGATAAAATGAGATAGCTATGTTATGTCAGAATCAATGTATTGGTGATTCCCTTCCTACATTTATTGTGTTGGACCCCTATGACAACTAATGGTAGACCTGAAACTTTTGGTGTTTTTGCCTCTGCATTCGTATTTCCTACCCCCAGTAGGTGTATGTGTGTTCCTGCAGTCTCAATGGCCATAAGGCTTTCAGGTGGCAAAACTGCTACTGAAGTCTTCTGAAATCTCTCTTCAAGGGGATGTTACCATTGTATTTACTAAAGATCGCCTGTTGTAATTTGGCAGGACTCTAACAATGACATAAACTGACAGTGTGGCCTCCCTAACTCATTAAGAGCTGGGAAGACCATAGGGCTTTTGAAAGCAGAGCCTCAGCTTTCTCGGCCATCAGAAACTTTGACCCTGAGACCCATCTGCCTCAGGGATGCTAGGTCACATTTTGGAAGAGTCAACCATCACTAGGTTTTTTGGCCCAGGCCTCCCCAGACTAGGTGCACCATGCCTCACAAAAGAGGCATGGCTGGCTTAGCAAACACCAACTCTTGTGCAGAGAGAAAACTGTGCTTCTGTTCATTGCTATTTTGTTTTTCATAGGTTTTTAGCACAAAAAAAACTCTTGATTTTGGGAACTGTTTGCGAAAACCAATATAACTGCCAATGGGAACAACACACAGCATGCAGCTTGCTCTGTATTCATTTTATCTTTCAGTGCCGTGCCGTGCCAGCAGGTGCCTTTAAGACTCAGACAGCATCCTCCAGCAGGTGAGGATCTCTAAGTACAGAGGGCCTGGTAACCTTCCTGCCATAGTATACCATGCTTACTGTGTCGTTTAAGGACCACTTTCTTCCCCAAACCCACCAGTGGCCTGGAGCGACATTTTTTAAGGGGGATTTTGGCTTCTTATTTCCCCTGTTAGGTGGGAAAATCTGCAGAAATGGAGCCGCTATTCCGGGGTCAACATGTTATTACCCATTCCAGAAGAAATAACTTGTAATCACCAGATTTAGTAATGTGGATACCAGCCGGCATCAGAGAATCCTGCCCACGGATATCTGTGCATATATCTCCTAATGATGACCTAATTTAAGTCTGTCTGCCTCTATCTATCTATCTATCTATCTATCTATCTATCTATCTATCTATCTATCTATCTATCTATCTATCTATCTATCTATCTATCTATCTATCTATCTATCTATCTATCTATCTATCTATATATATATATATATATAAATAAATATATATATTTATTCCCTTTTTCTCAATGCATGTAGGTCGATGCGGGAAAAGGTGATAAAACATAACCCTACAAATAGGTGCTAATGAGCAGGTGCCAGGCTCTTCTCACTGGAAGGAAGCAAGAAGACCTTGGGAAGAAGATACATGTATCACTAGCAAGAGTTTACTCTACCTCTTTCCAAAACCACAGCATAACCCAGCACTGTGAGAATGAGGTGCTGGCATTGCTTCATGAAAGTACTAAATATCAACTTGCTTTTGGAAACAAGCCCTTAAAGGAATGGGAGGTGGGGACTATTATGCACCATTGTGAAGAAGGTATAGGATAACTCACTCAGACAGTTGAAGGCGTGCAAATATAATTACATATACACAAACTATTTGATGTACCTCAACTTGAGGGGTCTGGATTGGATTTCCCAACCTATGAGATATCTATCCATGGTTTATGTACAGCCATTTTTTAAACATGGGCATGTAGGTGGCCTACTTTTAGGGGATTCTACATGAACCAATGTGTGAATCCATATTTCTTGTGAGAGAAAGTTATTCATGTCCTGAAGAAGGTGGTTGTTAATCAACTTTTACACTCAAACACATTGACGCATTTATTGGGCCAGATTTAAGGAACATACAGGCACATGCATCAATGTGAATTTTTGCGATTTCTTATTTACGATAAATAAGGAATCGCAAATAAGGAATTGCACAAATCGATGCATAAATAATATAGCGTATTATTAGCGAATCGTAAGAAATCGCTATCGCAAATAGCGAGATCTCAATTTGCAAATTGCAAATTGCGAGATCGCAAAAAGCGAAGTCGCACAATTGATGCTTCTTGATGACATCACTACCAGGAAAATGAAATGAAAAATGAATTTCTACTTGTAAAGCGCACTTATACCCCAATCGGGGTTTCCTGGCGCTGTACGCATACCGCTGTTGAACCCTTCCTGGCTTTTCCCTGTGAAATGTCCACTCATGGACAACCCCAAGGTGAAGCCAGGCATCCCAGCGCTGTTGGGGCCGTTGTGAGCAGACCAAGCCCCATTCAGTGCACTATCACAGTGAGACGAGGGAGCTGACGGCAGGAGCTGAACAGGAATCAAAGTAACTTTTGGAACAAAACCTGGCCATTTCACAAAATGGATACATCAGCAGGAGAGAGCAGCCAAAGTGCCAGGAAGAGGAAAAATAAGTTTTCTGACAAGGAAATAGACACACTATTCGAGGGTGTGGTAAACAGCCATGACAAGCTGTTTGCAAAATTGTCTTTGAAAGTTGCAGAGAAGGAGAAACGCATAATATGGATCCGGATCCCCCAAAAAAATTGAACGGTGTTGGGGTTATACACCGGACCATTGATGACTTAAAAAGAAGGTGGTACGGCTTACGCAGTCGTGCAGATGGAAAGCATTGCTGACCGGCTTAAGGAAGCCAGGAAGACAGGAGGGGGAAACCCGACACAGACTGCCAACACACCTATGGAGGACATGGTGGAGTCGACACTCGTTGGGGTGACAAAGCTAGACACCTCTGGAGCTGCAAACACATCCGAAGGTAAGATGCATGCATATGGCCAAATGTCATTAAATTGAAAGGTATTACATCAGCTCAGTACAGCATACGTGTCCATAATGAAAATCCAGTACACATTTTGCTTCAAATTCAAAGTGTATTATGGGAGATGTAGGCAGGTCCGGCAGGTGCCATGGCAAACACACAAATAGGAATAAAGCAACACAAAATTAGTGTAATAGCAAAACATTTATTCATAGTGAAAACATGAGTTCTGTGACATGACATTACAAACAGAAACTAATGCTGTTTTGCACTGTGCAACTCACAGATACAGAACGTGAAGATGCAGAGGGCAGTGACTTCATTGACACACTGGAAAATAGTGCAGTAGAAGCGACAGACACACCTGTGGTGCCACAAAATAATTCATGTACCACTACCATATGCAGGGCACTTGTCCCACCACTGGTGACAATGGAATCTGAGGACGAAGCACATGTAACACCAGTGCCCAGCCAGCCTCAAGGGACACCCACGCCAACTCCTCAAACACAGCTCCACAGCAGCACTCCCTAAGGCCAGAGGCGTAGAGCAAGGTCACTAATCACACAGCTGGAGGACCAACCTAATGGTGCCTGGGGTGGTCTTGAGGGACAGATGCTCCGGGTGCAACGCCTGCAGGCGAAAAACACACGTTTAGTGCAGGCACAAATAGGAAAGATGGCAGACAATACAGCAGTACTGACGGATTGCGTGAAAGAACTGACCAGGGTGATGCTGGAGGGACATGTGTCACAGACAAGACACCACCACCACCTGAAGCAGCGCATGAACGTGTATGCAAAATCCAATCATAGGGTGGCCACATCCACTGCACTGCTTGCACAGGTCTGTGACCATGCAAACTGAGATGTCCCATTGGAGAGGGGATGTGGCAAAGGCACTGGGCCAGGTGACCAATGCAATGGAAATGATGCAAGCTGCCACAATGGAGTCAAATACTGTCACACTGGAAGAGGGTAGTGAGGAGACCTCAAGCATGAGCAATCTGTCTATGCCTGTGACCACTGCAGGAAGGCACAAGACACGCAGCAGTGCCCTCTCCATTGCCAACATGGGGAATGAAGATGCAGCATCTGAAAAGCGTCTGGGTGTGCGTGGGAGGAAGCGATGGACTGCCATGTACACTGACATCCAGATAGGGTGAGGTAACCATTGACGGACACAACACTTTTGACTGACTTTCAAGTCATGATTTGATGTAAAGACATTTATTACATAACTGCTAATCCTGTGGTATTGGTCACATTAGCTGTGTGCTTCAACACTCAAGTCATTATTTTTAAGATAAACATAATTTGACAGCAATATCCGTGTTTTGTCTCATCATTACTCACCTCATAAATTATTCTGGGTTATTTCCATGCGTCTCCTGCGGCCTTCTGCTGTGCTTGCCCCATGTGCTGCATGGCGGTGTGGCCCTTGCTGGTTGTCGTCCTCCGAGTTGCTTTCAGACACCTCAATTGCTATGCCTCACTTTGTGGCAATATTGTGTAGCATGGCACATGCTTCTACTATCTTGCTTTGCAGCATTGTTCAGGGTTGTATTGTAAGGCGCCACCGGTATTATGGAGGATCTGAAGTGGCTTTTCAACAACCCAAACATGCGCTCTATGATGTTCCTGGTCGATATATGTGCAGCATTATATCTCTGTTCACTGGCAGTTGTAGGATTGAGGTACGGCGTCATTATGTGATTGCGCAAGGCGTATGCCCTGTCACCTACATGGAAGTAAGCACAGGGTCAGTGGCAGTATTACATTTGCATAGGTACAATGTCTGTGAGCATTAATAACACATGTTTACCTAGCAGATGTCCCTCTCCAAATTCACCCCTGACAAGACGAGTGTGTATGTCACTCTGGCGAAATATATTGGAATCATGTGCACTCCCTGGATATTGCATCACAATGTCAGTTATTATGTATTTGGCATTGCATACTACCTGTATGTTAAGGGAATGATAACATTTTCTATTCCTATATATGTATTTATTTCCTCCAGGGGGGCATATTGCCACATGGGTGCAATCAATGCAACCTAAGACTTGTGGTAAGTGGGCTCTCTGGTAAAATTCCTGTTTAGTCTTGGTGAGGTTATGTGCGGTTGTGGTGAAGCTAATGTGTGAGTTGATCTGGGACATCATGGCATCAAGGAATGCTTTGAAGATTCTTGAAAGTGCGTTTTGAGACACACCTCCAGCTACTGCTATGACCCCCTGGAAACCGCATGATGCCAGTAGGTGCAGGCAGCATAGGACCTGTTCATGTGTGGGTAGGGCATTGGTCCTACGTGTCTGTCGCAGCAGAACGGGATCTAAATTTTGCGGTGCCTGATTCCTGCTGTTGAGATTATGCTAACTCCCACTCCATATTTCCATCTTTTCTGCTGTGCCTTATTCCTGCTGTTGAGATTATGCCAACTCCCTCTCCATATTTCCACCTATTCTGCTGTACTTTATTCCTGCTGTTGAGATTATGTCAACTCCGCTGGTCGAATGCAACTTGGGTGGGTATTATTTTGGCACATGTAGTAATTTGCAGTGTTCACTGAGTCTTTTGTTCAAAAGGGTCTTCTCATTTGAAGACGTATTTTTGTTTGCGAACCTCATCGTGATACTCCCAGGTTAAAAATTAGAAATAGAATATGAGCCTTTGTAGTACAAAGTAGAGTGAAACAAGAGTGAAACAAGCATTTGCAATGCAATTGGTCTCACGTGTACGAACGTTTGAGATATTAACATTGCAAATAACACTTCCTTTTATTTTTATTTTTCGTTTTTAAAACATAAATAAAAGGCACTGTCATTTATAATGCCAATACCTTAAACTTGCGTAAATGCGAGACCGATTGCATTGCAAATGCTTGTTTTAAAGGGGTTGTTATGGGAGCACCATGAAGCAAATAATTGGAGTGTTCTTGTGGGCCAAGTGAATGTGACGTTGTAGAGACTATATATCATGAAGCAACCCTCTTTGAATACTGTCTCCCCACTGGCATGGTGTTTCACATCTCTTTACATCTAAAAGGAAATGCGCATTTTATCTGTGGCAAGAAGGATTATCCCTGGCAGCCTGAAAGCATGGGAGGGGGTTTGTTACCCTGGATACAGCATTTCTTATATTAGAAACCCAGACATTCATAATCTCCAACTGTGGTCGGGAAAAATCAACTGTGGTCGGGTCTCAGAAATCTTCTCCATTTTGTTCCACAACTGCAGATTTGGCCAGATCATCCCACAGCCTAGACACAATGCTTAGATACTAGGCGCAGTAGCAAATGCTACGGCATTTGACTAGGTGCAAAAAAAGAAAACAGAAACTTTGCCCAAAACATTTATCCTAAAATGCATTGCAGTATCACTAGAAGAGAGGCAAACAAATCATTATTTCTCCTACCATAATTGTTCTCCTACTCTTTACTGAAGACCATAAAAAGGATGCCAGAGAGTGGCTTACAAATGGATCTGCTAGCTGTTGGATGAAATACAAGGCTGCCGACATTGTCTGAAGTTATGACTGTCCAAAACAGGTAGGATGAATCTTTTCCTCTGGACAATGTAAATACTACAAAAAAATAAAATAGGTAGCTTTGATTGCAATGATACCCTGTCAAAAGGACATGGTGGTAGGTATTCTAGAGAATACAGATTACTCAGGTAGCCCAACATAAGAGGAACTAAATGTAACCTGAACCTCACTGAAATAAAACGCTGCTGAAGGTTAGATACTGAGGCCAAGTAAGAGTGCAGGCCTTGTGTCAAGGGAGGAGTCGCAAAATATGTCATCACTATAGACTTTAGATTATTAGCTTCCCTTCTATCTTTCTTAGCTTTTCTAGAAATATTTCCTTAATTCTACAACATACAACATATTATAACCACCTTATATTATGTGCAAAATCCAACTTCTGGCGATCCCTAATAATGCTCTGATTCAAATTTACCGACTTTCTTTTCCAAATTGACTGCCACAATAAAATGGGAGCTATCGGAACTATCAGCCAGATTCATGAAGCGAAAATCGGTTCGCAAAGGGCCAGATTCTGCCAATCTGGCCCTTTGCGAGCGCTTTTTTTGCATTTGGGATTCATCATCCCAAATGCAAAAATCGCAAATTTTGAAATCGCTAAATTGCGAGGAATTGCATTTAAGGAATCTCTATTTGAGATTCCTTAAAGGCAATTCATGAACCATTTTAGAATTGCAAATTCGCAATTTTTGGCCGCTATTTACCGCGAAGTCTGACTTCGTGGTAAATAGCAAAAACTTAGAAAAATGCACTTTAGTGCATTTTTCTAAGTTGGATGTTACACACACACACGTCCTTTGGACATGTGTGTGCGCAACACCAGTGTAAATCACCATTTCAGGGGTGCTACAGGGTGTCCTTTGGACACCCTGGCACCCTTGAAATCGCTTCCTTATTTGCGATTCGCTAATTGCTAATCGCAAATAAGTATTGACTCCACATTCATTCCTATGGGCCTTTGGCCTTTGGCCCATAGGAATGAATGGGGAGTCATTCCTTATTTGCGATTAGCAATTAGCGAATCGCAAATAAGGAAGCAGTAGAAATCGCTATAAATTTTGCGATTACTTCATGCATCCCGTTTTGCGAGTCTTTAATAGCGATTCCTTAATATTCGCTATTAAGGACTTGCAAAAGAGGAGCATGATGAATCTGGGGTTAGTCTGTTATAAGTGGGACTCCGAGTTCTGCATGACAGTTGTAATTTGAGTGACTACTAGGGAGAGCTAACAGCCTTTTTTTAAAAAACATCCTCTATTCACTGTAAGTCCTCATATGCCACCATGCCCCAAACTCCTGCTTCATAGGTGGCTGCAGAAATTACTTTGGTGTGATATATTTTCTTAATTTCGGGGGTAGGTTTGGACCCCAATTTCTTAATAAATGTTAGCATTCCATAATATTTTTTTTCCTTTTCCAGTACCTATTATTAATCATACCATTCTAGGTTTGTTTGGCATCAAAAAGTGTCCCCAAGTAGGAAAAGGTATCCACCACCTCGAGCCTTCGGTTATTTATGAGAAAGGTTGGCAATGTCTTCAGGCGCTCTCCGGAGACTAGTAGATATGTTTTAGCTTAATTAACTCGGAGATCCAAATTTTCCATGCAAGCCATGTATGCCCAGTAAGGTTCTGCAACACTTTCCCAGATCTAGCAATTATTACTGCATCATCAGCGTGTCATAGTATAGGGAGTGTGGTTGAATTATTGTGCAGGACGTCGGGGTAGATCCTATAAGGGATTTCTCCTCCCTGTTAGTATAGATTGAAAACAAGAACGGGCGAGGACACATCCATGTCTCACTTCCCTCATAATCTCAAAAGCCCTGGTACATTCCCTCTTCCTTCTATACCGCATACAAGCAGATGCCCTTGCATACCTTTGCGGATTGAAGGCTATACTGGTCTCTTCAATCCTCATCGATTCTATAATGGACCACAGCTTTGAATGAACAACGCAGGCATAAGCGGATGGGTGGTCCACAAAAGCCATATATATTTGGCCCCTCTTAGCCTCTATATATTTATCAATAACCAGGTTCAAATGTAAATATTGATCTATGGTCCCTTTTTTGAAACCATATTGTGATGCTATTAGGATGCCGCGCTCCTCCACCCAATCCTCCAACCTATTTAGCAATATCCTACCCATTAATTTAGCTGTGCCATATATCAGAGCAATTTATCTGTAAGTAATAGGTAGGTCCGTATCCCCTTTTTTTTATATATAGGGATAATTATGTTTTCCCTATCAATCTGGCAGGCCCACCTTGGCTATAACATTCTGTATATTTGTTAGAAGCGGCGCCCATAGCTCTTGATGTAGAAAAAGGTTTATTGGGACCCCGTCCAGCTGCGGCCTTATCCAAGCTGCACTGTGCCAACCCCCACCTTTACGTCTGCCAGAACAAATATGAAGTTGCCCCTGGGGTCAGCTGTCGCGTTTTAATATTGGGATAACTCTCGTTATCAGGGTCCCCCAAAATATTCTTAAAATGTTCTACCCAGGCTTCTTCTGCTACATGTAAGTCTAAGGAAACGTCATTCTCATTTTTTTAAAATGGGGCATTTACCACTTTCAGAAAATCCCAGCTATTCTTCCTGACTGTTGCTGATCTTAGACTTCCCCATGCTTCCTCTTTCAGAGTCCTCAATCTGGCATTCCGAACTTTCTTGTATTCTATACGCAAGCCCTGCACTAAAATCTTATTTCTGGGACGCTCCCTAGGTGCAGCATGGAGGCTTTTTAGAGAATTCAAACAGACAGAGTCAAACCATCGCACACTGAACAACTGGGTTTTTGGTGGGGGCCTCATCAGACTGACTTTTATAATGGTAGTATTCCCAACAAATTCCCCACTAGACTATGATTATTAAAATTATTTACAGTAAAGTCCACTCCCAATGATTTTGGGGAAGAGCCCACCCAATCCACTCTATGTGCCATTGTTATAAAATAACTAAGTATACAGTCCTTCTTAACATATCTAGACAACCAAATAGGCGTTTTGCAATGAGCTGTTCTGTAGTTTCAACCTGCCCCCCTCTCAGCTCAGGAACATTTTCTAAGACAAAAGGGTATGCTGCTGGGGGTAGGTCTAGGGTTTACCTCTTCAAGCTCACTTCATTCTTCTGATGCCGCCGCCCCGCCTTCTGCTCCCCTTCTACCATATCTCTCCTTTTTCTGTTCAATGCTTTAGGCATTTCCCCCAATTGTGTTCCCCCTTCTACTGGATAAGCCCTCTCCTGGTGGAGGTGTGGCAGCGGTGTAGGGTTTACTACTTCCCCAAATCTGATGTTGGCTAAGTATCAGTAAGTTGAACCCCCTTCCCAACCCTCACCCAGGTTTGTCCTACTCTTCAGGAGGGCACTGATGTCCCATTATCATCTCTGTGACCGATTTGCGCTGGTATTATCATGCCCATGGTATGTTGGGTTTCCTGCTTGCTGTAACCCCCCATTTGGCTTTCTGTGTATGAATGAACCCACCTCATGTGTGATGTACCGTTTGGCATTAATAAGAGAACTGAACCTTTCTTAAATTTGTGTTAATCTAGATATTAGCAGTCGCAATAATAAGGAAAAAGCACTTTCCATTCTCTGACATAATTAATTGTTAGATATAGTAACCTTTGGGCCACTTCCATATGCGCCGCATTATATGCCTTATTCACTCTTGAAGTTGTTTAGTTCCTTGAACCTGCCTGTTTCCTTTTTACTAGAGGTTCGCAATCAACAATACCAGGGCTTGAGTGCTGACTGCTTGGTCTGCTTGGTCCTGTCTGTGAAGCCTCTCTCACCTTTACCATTAAAAAGTTTGATTGATCCTGATGGAGCAAGGTTTGGTACGTAAGAAACTTGCTTGGATATGATCCTCTCGAATAACATGTAATAATGTAACCAGCATGTTTTGTGGATACTAATAATTACATTACACTACATTTTACTTCATCTAGGGGAAGCTTTTTAATGTGCTTTACTAACAAGTGTAGCCTCCGGGCGTATGCGCGCTTAACAAATAATAAATAACATAACATAACATAACAAGTAATCTGAGTGGCTTGAAATGGCTGCCGAAAAGGCAGGAATATTCTGCGCATGCATCTACTGCATCTACGTAGTATGACGTCTTTCGCTTTGGTGCAAATTCTTTGCAGCTGCGCAGTAGTAATTAAGACGGCCGCTTGAACCTCACATGCTAATACACATGCTGTGCTTAAACTAAACTTTGCACTTCTTCCTAAATTGCTATTGTAATAGTTAAAATAAATTAAAGGGATTAGAGTGGGAATAAGTGGAATACAGTGCATTTATTTATTTTCATATTCTAACATGTTTTTCTTTGAATTTGTTATTAGTTTGTATTAGGGCCTGGAGGATAACTGAAATCTCCATCTTGCCTGATTATGCGCAAGCGCACTGGACTCTGTCAAACTCCATGCTGTGACAATGAAACCCAGCCAAGGAAACTTTAACCAGAGAAGCACCTGGGAACATCACCTCTTGACTCGGAGAGGGGAAGGAGAAGTAGTCAAAATTTGCATACAATGTATCCTAATGTGAAATGCAGGTGGGAAATAAAGCTGGGGAAAATAATTAAGGCTGGGGAAAATAATTAAGGGGAGAGAACATATAACAATAAACTTAAGAGATTACATTATATTAGTATGGTGTGATGACCTCTTCCCATCCCATTGTCCATTCAAAAGTATGGGATTCACGAATATTGAAACTTTGGGGGGGTGCATACACTTAAAATAGTATAACTAAGGTAGGATCAGTCAGTTAGATTGTCAGACTTGTCACCGACCTGTCACCGACCCATCACTGCAGCAGAAGACGATGGATGCAACGGAGGTCAGAGACACTGCACGAGCACTCTGACAGAAGAATCGAGAAAGGAGAGATGGAGAGAGAGAAGAGTCAGAGAGATCGATGAAGAAGATGAACCTTTCCATCTAGAAAGGGGAAGAACTGAGAGCAGTACCAGAGAGGGGTGCAACGCTGGCGTTGCACTTAAAAGAGGTCACCTGTCCTGCCCTGAACCTGTCCTGAACTATTGGCTCCTGAGTACTCAGGAGTCCCTTTTGCAGCTCCTTGGCCAGGAGTTGGTCCTCACACCATTCTAGGTAAATATAATTCTGTGTGGTATGTCTTTGTACTGTTTTCCTTTTCCACCCATCCCAGGTACCAACGTCATGAGATTTTACTAAGTCTTTATGTTTTACTTTGATCATTTTCTCCTTAAAGCTGGTGATTGACATGTATTGGTATTTGGCTCACAAAATTATTGCATAGATAAAGCTTTTAAAACTCTCTCGAGTCTGTGGTCATTCAAAGTAATAATGGTAAATGTCATTTTTATCTATTCTGCTAACAGCCTGATCTATTGACTAGTGGAAATTAAGAACTAAGGTGGTACGGTTTGGTAAGAAATGGTGTAAAGGTACATTTTATCATAAAGTTAATATAAGTCCTGATCACCAGCGGTGATTATCAGCTTATTATTATTAAATCGGTTTTGTATAGCGCCCGGTTACCCTAGAGCATCCCTGCGCTTTTGCCAACTGCCGACATCAAAGATAGCAGAAACGAAGAAAAATTAACAGAAGAGGAGGGTCTTAAGTTGTTTTCGGAAGCGCAGGAGACATGGTTCCGCGCGTAAACCTAGGGGAAGGGCTTTCCAAAGAGTGGAAACATTGACCGAAAATCTCCTACCTCCCGATCGGGCCTTTTTTACCCTGGGGACGACCGTCAGATGTTGCTGGTCTGAGCGTAAAGTTCTGCTCGCTTTGTACGGGGTCACCATCTTCTGAAGGACGGGGGGGCCTTTGCCTTGCAAGATTTTATGTGCGAGGCATAGGGATTTAAATTTCAGTCTATTCAGCTTATGTATGCGTGTTTTAAGGGCTCAGGTGAGTATGGTGTTTATAGAGTAACCCAAGCTGGTAATCTCGCTGCATCAATCCGCTACCCGAACAGTTTTATAGGTATCAGCACATGGTCTCACCTCCTCTAGGGAATATATGACGATATCCCGCAGACAAACAGCCCGCATACCATCAGTCCGCAAAAATAATCTCGCATGTACTATTAGCCCGCAAATTAAAAAAACGAAAACTTTTAGAACGAATATGCCTTTAGCACGCATGCCTTTACAACGTAAAGGCATGCATGTTAAAGGTATACTCGTTGTAAAAGATGTAAAGGTAAGTAAAAGTACACTACCCTACCCTACACTACCCTACACTCTAATGTAGTAACCCTGCACCACCCACCCTTGACACACAGTCCTTTTTC